>NC_141173.1:63075000-64275000 GCF_055505025.1 Bos grunniens | reverse complement strand
AATTCTTTTCCCATTTAGGTTGTTACATAATACTGAGCAGAGTTCCCTGCACTTTATAGTGGGTCCTTGTTGGTCATCTATTTTAAATATAGTAGTGTGTACATGTCTATCCGAAACATCTTAACTCTCCCTCCCCTCTACCCTTCCCCTCTAGTAACCATAAGTGCATTCTCTAAGTCTGTGAGTTTGTTTCTGTTTTGTAAATAAGTTCATTTGTATCATTTTTTAAGAAAAGATTTTGCATATAAATGATATCATACAATATTTGTCTTTCTCTGACTTACTTCACTCAGGGATAATCTCTAGGTCCATCCATGTTGATGCAAATGGAATTATTTCATTCTTATTTTTTCATTTTAAACTTTTTATTTTGTACTGTAGTACAGTTGATTAACTATGTTGTGATAGTTTCAGGTGGACAGCAAAGAGACTCAGCCATACATATACATGTATCCATTCTCCCTGTATATGTATTTATTTAATATGCAAATATGCAAAGCCTTTGGTACTATTCCTAGGGAGATGAAAGATATGGAAAACTTTCTTATCAAAACACTCAAAACTCTTCATAGCTTATATTGGATATATTTTCTTTTTAGTAACGAAGCAAAATTCTCCCATTATTGAGCCATTCTTTTTATATCAATTCTATAAAATTGCATGTAACTTTATATCTTAAAAGATACAGTTTTGTAAATATTTAATATTCTGCTCATTTGATTTTGAATTGTAAATGTCAAGTATTCTGTTTGGGGGGATTTTATGTTTTATTATACTTTGTTAAAAAGGAAATATTGTACATTTTTAGAATGTCTATATGAGTAAATTTAATGCACTGAAAATAAATTTTTTTAAAAGCTGTGCAAAAAATTTAGTGGGATTGAGTTTAAAACATAAAGACCCAACAGAATGCCTTCCTTATCCTTCTTTCCATAGTTACTTCTCACCATCCCAGTCTTTCCTTCTTGTGTCCCAGAGGTAAGTTTTAAGATTTCAAAACCACTTACTTTCTTTGGAACAATGGAGCTTGTTGATTTTGCAGTTATCAGGCAAACAACTGATCACCATTCTTTTAATGGGTTAAACAAATTGTGTATCACTTTTTCTGGCATAGACTATTTCAAGGGATAAGGGATGTGTTGTAATGTGTAAGGGTTCTGGAGTTAGGCTTGTTTATTATCGTTTACTTGCTCAGTTGTGTTTGACTCTTTGTGACTCCATGGAACTGTAGCCTGCCAGGCTCCTCTGTCCATGGGATTTCCCAAGAAAGAATATTGAAGTGGGTTGCCATTTCCTTTTCTCTAGGGGATCTTCCCTACTCTGGGATCAGATCCACGTCTCCTATACAGGAGGTGGATTCTTTACCATTGAGCCACCTGGGAAACCTGCTGCCATTCAAGTTCCAGCTGTGATATTTCCTGATTCTGTGTGCTTGTACAAATTATTTAATCTCACTGAACCTTGAGTCCTTGTCAGTAAAATAGGGTTTATTGAGAGGATCAAACAAAATCATGATCTATGATACTTAATGCATGCCTGCATATAGAAGACACTTAAAAAATTGGGGGTAGAGTTTTCCATTGGCATCTGTGATGGATTGGTTCCAGGACTCCTCTCAGATATAAAAATTCATATATCCTCAAGTCCCTTATATAAAATGGCATTATATTTGCATATAGGGCTTCCCAAGTGACAGAGTGGTAAAGAGCTTGCCTACTAATGAAAGAGATGCAGAGATGCAGTTTCAATCCCAGGGTCAGGAAAATTCCCTGGAGTAGGAAATGGCAACCTGCTCCAGTATTCTTGCCTGGAAAATTCCATGGACACAGGAGCCTGATGGGCTACAACAGTCCATAGGGTCACAAAGAGTCCAACGCGACTGAGCGACTGAGCACACATGCATATTTGCATATAGCCTGTGCACATCCTCTCCTATCTTTTAAATCCTCTCTCATAACACTCAATGCATTGTAAATGCTATGTAAATAGTTGCCAATCCCCAACAAATTCAAGTTCTTTTTGGAACTTTTTCCAAATATTTTTGTTCTGTGGTTGGTTGAATCCATATATGCAGAACACCATATATGGAGAGCTGATTCTATTATTATTAGGATTACATAGCATTTTAATCCAAATTATTACTAGGTTCTTTGCACTAAGCCTGCCAATATGTGAAATTTTTATTGGCTGTTCATATGCTGTGTTGATTTAGAGGGTTGTTTTATTTAAGACAAGTTTATAAAGGTACAGATTTCAGGACTGGACTTCTATTGGGCTTAAAATATTCTCTCTATATACTTTCTTATCCTCCCATTCTTATGAAGACTCATCTTTGGATAAGGAAGCCAACAAACAATGAGCATGTTTTTTCCAGACAGATTTTATAAAATAAGATTATGTGGAAGGCCAAAGCTTTTACTTTCTGACAAATTTTGTAGGAAAAAGCCAAACAAGAATCTCTGGATCTCTGCTTCTTGATTTTCAGTAGACTAAGCAAACTGTGCTGGTCTAGATATCTGCTCCCATGATAGAAGGTTAATTGAAAGGCACACTGTTTGTGCTCTCATGTCTACATAGGTGCTAAACACAAACGTTGATTTATACTCTGAAACTCAGGTCATTTGAGAATAAAATCATCTCCACTGTTAAGTGCATGTCTTTGTTCTTTTGGTTCAGATGCTTATATTGTGTTTGAAAATAAAATTGTAATTCCTACTCTGACACTCCCCTACGTAATGCCCCAGTTGGTGGCAGTTTGGAATACATTCTGGGTCCATCTCTGCTGTGAGATGGTTCACATCTCCCATGAACTGTTGGAGGACTATGGAGATGCTGCCAGGCCAACTGTCATTTCCCCTGGAGGAATGAATGGGGTGGAGGTGGGCAGTATGGGAGTGAGCCCTGTTTCCAAGGCCCCTACCTGCCTTGCTGCCTTGTCTTCTCTGGCAGTTCACCCTGGAGCCTCTCATGCACTTATTCCCTTGCTTTCTATTTCTCTCTCTTCCTGTCTTTCTCTGTCTCTCCTCTCTTCTCTCTCTCTTCCTTTCTTTGCCTGTGCCATCGCCTGTACTATTTGGTCTCTTTTATTTCTATGGCACTCATTTCCATGGAATCTAAGTATTCAAACAAACACATTAGGTTAAATATAGGCTTGTGTAGGAAGAGAAGGAATGTGTCTTGCCTGCTGCCTGCCCTCTGGCATGATTCACGCTGGATGAAGTGAAGGGCGGGAGGAAGATGCTCATACCCGTGAGCACTGCAGAGGGCATTGGAGGAAAATGAGTAGTCAGCCTGAGCTTCTGATGCCAAAGTCTTGCTTTTCTGACAATTTTTATCTTTCTCTACTTCATCTTTATCCTGCCCCTCCAAGAGGGAGTTGAGTAAGTTGTGCTGAGTCAGGGAGATCCCTGTGTCCTTGGTTTCCAAAGCCAAAGCTAGGTAGTATTAGTATTTTAATGTGAATTATTTCAAAGCTGAATGATGTGAAGTATTTGTCCTAGAATGCTAAATTGGATAATGCTGCTTGATCCTTCCAAATTTTAATTTTTTTCCAGCCAAAAAAGCATACAAGATATTGATAAAATTTATGAAATTGGCTTGTGTAGAGACACTAAAGAAAACTGTTTTAGGTACTTTGGCACTACATAGCAATATTAAAAACACAGCCATGCAAGGGTTTTCTGAGTATTAATGGTCCGCAGATATGAATAACCCAGGCCTAATAAACAAAACCAACATGTACCTCTTGAAATAAGTGTGAAGAATGAAAATGTCATTCTTTGTATTGTTACTGTGCTTATAAGTGTATTTTGAAGCACAAGTATAGTTACTGTGCTTAAATTATTAATGCTTTTTTTGAAAGTTCCAAAATTAACTAAAAGTTATTCATATATTCATTTATTGTACAGAAATATACTCAATCCCTAATTTATGTCAGGTATTCCTGTTAGATGTTGGGGATACAGTCTTGGTAAGATACCTAGGGTCCTTGCCCTCATTGAATCTCCAGTAATTGAAAAGTATGATAAAGAAGGGACATATATCCAATTCATTCAACAAACATTTGTTGGACAGTTACTGCCCTAGATACTGTTCTAGGTTTGGAGGATCCTGTGGTGGAACAAGACAGGCAACATGCCTGCACTCAAGGACTTTATATTCCAGTGAAAAATTTAGTGTACTTTAGGATATTGTGGGGAATGAAGGAAAGCTTTCTAGAAGAACTGGTTTCCCAACTGAGACCTGAAAAGTGAGAAGTTAAATAGAAAATATTGTGGGCAGAGGAGCTCAATATGGCCACTATACCACATTTGAAAAATGTCTAGAGATGAGCTGGAGAGGTGGGTCATGTTAGGTCTCAAAGTATCATGCCAGTCATATAAGTACTTTGGACTTTATTCTAAGGTAAAGAGCTGACATCAAGATGTATTGAAAAAGAGGGGAGAAATAATTAGATCTGTATTTAGAAAAGTGAATCTGGCCACAGTGTGGAGAATAAATGACAGATCAAGATGGGATGTGTGGAGATAAGTTAAGAGATTGTTTCAGTTGTCAAGTTAGTGAACATGGTGATCAGGAAAAGCGAAATGACAGTGATGATGGTGAGAGCAAATCTAGACACAGCTTCAGTAGGGCACAGTGATCGATTAGATGTAAGTGATAAAGAAAAAGGAGGCGATGATGACGACCACCGGGTATCTAGCTAAGAAAATATCATCAAACACAAAAGAACAGTAGGCTTCAGGCGGGAGATAATGAATTCTATTCAGTTTTGAACAGATTGGTAGCCTGCATGTTGCCTCTCAGTGGAGACGCCCAAGCAGTTAGATGTGTGAATTGAAAGCTCAGGAGAAAAGTCTGAGCTGCAAATATGTGTATTTGAATCATCACCATAAACATGACAATTGAAGTCATGGGAGTAGAAGGACTGGCCCAGGAAGAATATGAGGAAACCCTAACTCTGAAGAAATAGGGTTATAACAGTTAATATTCAAGTGATAAGGAGAAAGAAAAGACTGAAAGGAGACTGGGAAAGAAATGATCAGGGAAGCAAGACAAAAACCATGAGCAGATGGTAACATAGAAACTCATGGCAGCAGGCGATACATTTCAAGGAGGCATGCTCTCCAGTGTCCACACAGCTGCCTCAAAATCAAATAAGAGTAAAGGAGAATAGTCACCACGTGGATGGACTTAGAGTGTACTATGCCTAGTGAAGGGCTTCCCAGGTGGTGCAGTGGTAAAGAGTCCACCTGCAATGCAGGAGACCCAGGTTCAATCCCTAGGTCGGAAAGATCCCTGGAGAAGGAAATGGCAACACACTCCAATATTCTTGCCTGAAAAATTCCATGGACAGGGGTGCCTGGCAGGCTATAGTCTATCGGGTCACAAAGAGTTGGACACGACCGAGTGATTGAGCACAGCACACACAGAAATGCCTAGTGAAATAAGTCAGAGAAATACTATATGATATCACTTATATGTGAAATCTAAAATATAAAATGAGAATATAACAAAACAGAAACAAACATGAATACAGAGACCAAACTAGTGGTTACCAGTGGGGAAAGGGAAGAGGGAGGGGAAATACAGGGCTAGAAGATTAAGAGGTACAAAGTACTATGTGTAAAATAGATAAGCAGCAAAGATATACAGTACAGCACAGGGAGATAGAGCCATCATTTGGTAATAACTTTAATAGGCTACATTCTATAAAAACATGGAATCACTGTTAAACACCAGCAACTAATACAATATTGTAAATCAACCATCCCTCAATTAAAAAAAGAAAGTTAGAAAGATACAAGGAGAAAATAAGCCATTTTGTAGTGAGTAGTAACAAATAGAAAAGAGAATGTGGAGACAGCAAGGGTGCTTGCAAGACATTTGATTACAATTGAGAGCGATGACTAGGGAAGTTGATGGAGGGATGGAGAGAAAATTTCCTTTTAAATGGGCACTCAGATCAGATCAGATCAGTTGCTCAGTCGTGTCCAACTCTTTGTGACCCCATGAATCACAGCACGCCAGGCCTCCCTGTCCATCACCAACTCCCAGAGTTCACTCAGACTCACGTCCATCGAGTCAGTGATGCCATCCAGCCATCTCATCCTCTGTCGTCCCCTTCTCCTCTTGCCCCCAATCCCTCCCAGCATCAGAGTCTTTTCCAATGAGTCAACTCTTCGCATGAGGTGGCCAAAGTACTGGAGTTTCAGCTTTAGCATCATTCCTTCTAAAGAAATCCCAGGGCTGATCTCCTTCAGAATGGACTGGTTGGATCTCCTTGCAGAGCCTGTTTAATTGTAATGGAAAAGAGCCAATGGAGAGCAAGAGATTAAAGAGAAGATGGGGCACTTAAAAAATCTGAGTCCTTGAGAGAGAGGAAGATAAAATTCAAGGAACAGCAGAAGATTCGTACGAGATAGGAGAAGAGATTCATTTTCTTCATTTTCTGCTCTTTGAGAGGGAAGGAAGAAGGAGTGAATATGGATGCAGGTCCATTTGCAAGAGCCGAGGGAGGTACCACCTGATGGATTCTATTTTTCCTGAGAATGAGAAGACACCTTTTGTCATAAGCAAGGACAAGGTGGCAGGATTGGAATTCTGAAATGTGAAGAAGCTCTGAAAACATCCCTACAGTGAAAGGACGCTAGATTGATTAGTGAGAGGTGGAGGGTTTACATGCAGCATCCAAGGCTCTGGTCAAGCAGGAGCTTGTGATTTTCAAGTGAAGCCCATCTGGAAGGCTGTGTGAAGTCAGACAACAGCTGGAATGGGAGCGGAAAAGCTGGATAGTTAGGGAGTTACAAAATAAGAGCATTGAGGGACTTTACTAATTGCCTTGCTAAATTCCATCTCTTTCTTTGCTCAATTTGGCTGATGCTATTTAATAGTTGTAGTTAATGTTGCTGTTCTGTTGCTATTCAGTAGCTATATGTCTGACTACTTTGCAGCCACATGGACTGTAGTCTGCCAGGCTCCTCTGTCCATGGGATTTCCCAGGCAAGCAGACTGGAGTGGGTTGCCATTTTCTTCTCCAGGGGATATTCCTAACCCAGAGACTGAACCTGTATCTCCTGCATTACTGGCGTATTCTTTACAGTTGAGCCTCCAAGGAAGTTTATGATTAATGAATCTTCTATAATTATAAATGAAACTTTTCTTACATTTTCATAAAATGTTCAGAGAAAAGTAAATGTCAGGATGAGAAAACTGAGTGTAGTGATTTTGAACTCAAGTTCTGAGCCTGGATTATTGGGTTAAAATCCTATCTCATCTACTTATGTGTTGTGGGACTTTGAGTGCATGGCTGTTAAGTCTCCTTGTGTGTGCTAAGTCGCCTCAGTCATATCCAACTCTTCAAAACCCCCTGGTCCTCTGTCCATGGGATTTCCAGGGCAAGAATACTGGAGTCAGTTGCCATTTCCTTTTCCAGGGGATCTTCCCAACCCAGGGATGGAACCCAAATCTCTCATGTCTCCTGCATTTGCAGTCAGGTTCTTTACCACTAATGCTATCTAAGTCATCTTATCTTTCTGAGCCTGTTTTCTCACTTAGAAAAATTGGGATAGAAAAGTGTCTACTAAAAACATAGTTAAATGAGTCTATATCCCTAAAATATTTAAAATAGTTTCTGATACATTTATAGGAAGTACCAATAAACGTTAGTGTTGGGCTGCACCCCACAGTCCTGCAATCCTTGCAGTTGCTCAGCCAT
This sequence comes from Bos grunniens, assembly GCF_055505025.1. Taxonomy (NCBI): domain Eukaryota; kingdom Metazoa; phylum Chordata; class Mammalia; order Artiodactyla; family Bovidae; genus Bos; species Bos grunniens. The sequence continues at coordinate 64,267,283 of NC_141173.1, read as the reverse complement.
GAGACCAAAAAAAGAATCTGGAGTCAGTGACAGAGACATCAGTGATTGACTGGTCAGGGAATCTTACATGTCAGAGGCAAAGGTCCTAGAGCGACACCCCACCACTTGCGGCTGATGACTGATGGCAGGCAGCACACAGCAGCAATCCAGCAATCTTTGCTACCCAGGGGAGGTAAAGGCTACCAGTTATAGAGGAATGACTCGAGAAGGGCTCCTTGGCTGTTAGAGGCGCTGCTGGAGTGTGTCCTCCCACAGTTCCTTGGGTTAGCAGCCATCATGAGGGCCATTATTTCCTGTTAATGACAGAACAGAGTGGACCCTTTCTGGTCTATGGGCTAGAATCATTGTTAACTGGGGATCCTCTTGATCACACGGGTAGTGACTGATTAAACTTTCAGTTTAGGAAGCAGAGGCAATTGTGTGTGTAAGATGAGGAGAGGCAGGACCAGGTCGGGGCAGGGGATGTGCAGAGAGTAGCTGTCTTATGGGGCCTGAACATACAGTTAGCTTTTATCATCATTACTATTATCATTAGGGCTCACATCATTCTAGGTCCAAAAGGGTCTTGGAGGCAATTTTGTCTAATTAGCTCATTTTATGGAAAAGGAACCTGAAGGCCACTGAGAAATGCTGCCATTCCCAAGTTAGACAGTAGACCTAGGTCTGGATGCAGGTCTCTAGGGTCTTAGTCATGCTTTAGCTCTTCTGTGTCATGATATTTAGATTTTGTCTACTTGCAAGGTCTTCCCGGGTGGCTCAGTGGCAAGTAAAGAATCTGCCTGACTATGCAGGAGACACGGGTTTGATTTTTGGGTCAGAAAGATCCCCTGGAGAAGGAAATGGCAATCTACTCCTGTCTTCTTGCTTGGAGAATCCCATGGAGAGAGGAGCCTGGCTGGCTAGAGCCCATGGGGTCGAAAAGAGTCAGACATGATGGAAGCAACTGAGCATGCACAGGAGGAGCTAGCTCTACCCCTTAGATGGGGAGAGGGGACATCGAGCAGAGAGCTCCTCCATAAGCCTGTCACATGCCTCTGCAATAGCATGAAGCCATTCTACACGAGACACAGTGCAAGTAGCCCTGGAGGCCTAGGCAAGGTCACCAGATTTCCTCTTCATGGGCTTTGTGCCGCTGCTTGTGATAACAAAGAAAATTGCACTTCCACAGGCTCCAGTGTATTTTCTGTGGTTCTATGACAAACAGGCATCTGTGGCCCCCATCCAATTTATTGTCCTGTTCAGTGGAAGAAAGGACATAATGGGAGTCATGGATGGTGTTTTAAAGCCAGGGCTCTGTGAGCAGCAACACTTTTCAGCCTTTGATTGTTTACAGTCTTCCAGCCAAAACTAGATATACATGGATCTATCCTGCTCTGAGTAACAAAGTGCATGCTAAGAAAAACTGGCAACCACTTTCTCAGTTTCTGTGCCTCAAAGATGGTATACACAGATATTTTTCTGACTGATGGCCTCTGGGTCTCTGTTGTGACTGAACACCCAGGCTATCTAAGCTGGGATGTGTGTCACTTCAAACACTTGTCTAAGTTGATTATTGAAGAACTTAAACTGAAGCCTTGGAATCATACAGGGTGAATCATGCTGATGAGATTTCCAAACCAATTTTGGGTTCAGGCGGCTCCATCTTGTTCAAATCCCTGTGTGCTCCCAATCAGAATCTTGATTTGTGGTTTCTCAGCTGTGCCACCAGCCTTCCTACACAATGGTCAGGACTTTGTTTTGCTTTTTGTGGTTGTTGCCATTTTTTCCCATCTAACTGAGATTAGAAACCAAGGTTATGAGAATTATTTGTAATTGCTACATTTGCCATCTTGCTCTGGGCTTCCCAGATAGTTCAGAGGCTAAAGAATCTGCTTGCTAATGCAGGTGACACAGGAGACACGGGTTTGATCCCTGAGTGGGGAAGATCCCCTGGAGAAGGAAGTGCAACCCACTCCAGTATTCATGTCTGGAGAATTCCGTGGATAGAGGAGTGTGGTGGGCTACAGTTCATGGGGTCTTAAAGAGTCAGATGTGGCTGAGTATGCCATCGTGCTCTGCAGCTAAGTCTAGAGAAGTAGTTGTTAACCTTTACCATGCATCAGAATTACCAGGTAAGCATTTACAAAATGAAGATCTTTGGGTGTTAATTTTCAAGGCAAGGTTGAGAACCACTGCTCTAGATCTGTGCTTCTCAAACTTTAATATGCTCATGAATTTCATTACCACCCAACTAGCAATTCCTATTTCTCAAAATGTGCTCCTCAGACAAGCACCACTGATAATGCTAAGAGCTTGTTAGACATGCGCACTCAGACCCCAGACTAGACCTACTGACCCAGAATCTGTACTTGAACAGGGTCCCTGATTTCTTGTGTACTTTAAAGTTTGAGAGGGACTGCTCTAAAGAGTTTTATTTCCTTCTGAAAACCATAATTTTGGTTTGCTATCACCAAGTAGATGCTCTGCCTGAGTTATGACATGGAGATTCCAACAACTAGGTTTCCCTAAGTCAAAGGTCATCGAAAAATTTTCCATGACACTATTAACATATGATATGAATTTTCCAAAAAGTAAGGTAAAACTGTGTAAGTAGAATGATTCCAGGTATTCAAAATGCAAGTAAAAATAAAAGAAATACATATTATTCTCTCTGAATTGTAAAAATGTGATTGATTTTTATTCATTTTTATATTGCCTTCTAATGTATAGTTTTTCTATGAGGCACACATATGATACTATAATCAGAAAAATATATTTTAATCAAAGGAAAAAGTCTTCTTTAAAATGTCTAGCTTTCTCATTATCTTTTACCCTTCTTGGTCCCTATAGGACAAATTTTTATTTCAATGTTGAGTAAGGGCTGTTACTTCAACTTGTTTATTCTCAAGAATTTTGTAGCATTAGACAAATAACCTGATTTATATCCTATAGTGATGAACTTCTCGTCAATCTTTAAAAAAAGAATCAAGAAATAAAACCAAACTCACTCTTAGAGTGTAGGGAGAGGTGATCTGTGGAGGCTGCATAAGTAACAAAAAATAAGTATTGCCAGATTAACACTATTTCCTTTTACAGATAAGTCAGTAAAATGGTAAATAAAGAGGATCTTTAAATCATCCTCCCAAAACGTTGCATGGTATTTTCATTAAAATATTAAAAATATTGAGAACTGTAGGCTGGATGATATTATAGTTAGTAGAGATCAGTCAGGATTCCAGTAGGAATGGAACACTCAAATAGGTTAATTGAAGGACATTTAATAAAGGGATTACTTGCAAAGATCAGGCATGTTTTAGGAAAACCAACATGACATGGTATACTATCTAAGGGCTGGTAACAGTATCTAGGTGTTAGCAACAGCAGAGAATTGTTACCACCCAGAGCCTGGGCTTCCCTGGTGACTCAGGTGGTAACGAATCTGCCTGCAGTGCAGGAACCCTGGGTTCAGCCCCTGGATTGGGGAGATCACCTGGGAGGGGAATGGCAACCCACCCAGTGTTCTTGGACAGAGGAGCCTGCAGGCTACCGTCCACAGTGTCTCAAAGAGCTGGACGCAACCGAGCAACTAACACTTAAACAAGAGCCTGAAGGGGCGAGGGGATGGAGAGGTTCCAGAAGGCAGAGAGCTCCTGTATGCAGTGTTTAATAGAGAAACAGAGCCACACTATAGGACCTGACAATGGATTAAGTGCCTTCCCCTCACTCGTCCCCTCTTAACATCAGTTGCTGCCACTTATTGACCAAAACATGGCAAATAGATGGGAAAACAATGCAAACAGTGACAGACTTTATTTTGGGGGGCTCCAAAATCACTGCAGATGATGACCATAGCCGTGAAATTAAAAGACGCTTGCTTCTTGGAAGAAAAGCTATGACCAACCTAGACAGCATAGTAAAAAGCAGAGACATTACTTCACCAACAAAGGTCTGTCTAGTAAAGGCTATGGTTTTCCCCATAGTCACGTATGGATGTGAGAGTTGGACTATAAAGAAAGCTGAGCACCAAAGAATTGATGCTTTTGAACTGTGGTGTTAGAGAAGGCTCTTTCTTGAGAGTCCCTTGGACTGCAAGCAGATCCAACCTGTCAATCCTAAAGGAAATCAGTCTTGAATATTCCTTGGAAGGACTGATGCTGAAGCTGAAACTCCAATACTTTGGCCACCTGATGCAAAGAACCAACTCATTTGAAAAGACCCTGATGCTGGGGAAGATTGAAGGTGGGAGGAGAAGGGGATGAGAGAGGATGAGATGGTTGGATGGCATCACCGACGTGATAGACATGAGTTTGGGTAGGCTCCGGGAGTTGGTGATGGACAGGAGTTGGGGATGGACAGGGAAGCCTGGTGTGCTGCAGTCCTTGGGGTTCCAAAGAGTCAGACACAACTGAGAGACTGAACTGAACTGAACCCAAAGGTCAGAGGCCAGGGAATCAATCCATCCTTACAAGTCAGCCTCTCAGAGGACAGGGCAAGGTGGTAAGTAGACCCATAAGTGCATATGGGAAATATCAGTAATGATATAAGTAATGACTTAATAAGTCTAAGTAAATATCAGGAATAAGTCTAATGGGATGAAGGCTAAAAGAGAATGAGAAATAACTGGTTAATGGCTTAGAAATCCCTTCGTGGCTTTGCTCTACTCAACATTTCATCGGTGATTTGGATGAAGATAGAGGAGGGCACATGGAATGAATCTGAAGCTTTCACAAAACTGGGGAATAGATGACACATAAGATGATAAACCCAGTATTCAAAAGAATGTGGTTCTGTTTCTAACATTAAACATGTCTTTAATAGATATAACTCAAAGGCTAACATTTGAGTTAAAAATGCCAACTGTTTCTATAATTGTAGGAGAGATAATATTATTTATCAATAAGGGTTTTTTTTTGTTTGTTTGTTTTGGTTATTTGAGAAAATCCTATAAATAATCAGTTATGTGAAAAGACTGCCCCTCCCACTAATATGACTTTGGTGTGAATTAGAATCAAAGACTCCAGAACAAAAGTGGGGTATGATCTCACTTTCTTCTGTGCTGAACAGACAGTAGTGATAACATGAAGTGTGTGCAGGGGATTTAGGGCCAGGATGGTAAGTATTTAACCATTTTCATGGAGAATGAGACTCCATTCAAGAAAGAAGGTGGAGGAAAAAATCATGGAGATTATTTCTAATTGTCTGAAGGACTCTCCTGTGAAGGAAGGAGATGGTTTTCTTCCAGCTCCGGGAGCAGAGGGTTGTAGGCGCAGGGAGCAGCAATTAGGTGCCTAAGTGTGAACAGGTAAATGATCTACACCCCTGAAAGTCTACTATATCTACTTTAAAAAAAATTGAAGTATAGTTGATTCATAATGTCACATTAGTTTCAGATGCACAGCACAGTGATTCAGTATATATATATATACTATATATATATATATATATATATATATATATATCGGAGAAGGCAATGGCAGCCCACTCCAGTACTCTTGCCTGGAAAATCCCATGGATGGAGGAGTCTGGTAGGCTGCAGTCCACAGGATCACGAAGAGTTGGACACGACTGAGCGACTTCACTTTCACTTTATATTCTTTTCCCTTACACGTTATTACAAAGTATTGAATATAGTTCCCTGTGCTATACGGTACAGAGAAGGCAATGGCACTCCACTCCAGTACTCCTGCCTGGCAAATCCCATGGGCGGAGGAGCCTGGTAGGCTGCCGTCCATGGGGTCGCTAGGAGTCGGACATGACTGAGCAACTTCACTTTCACTTTTCACTTTCATGCATTGGAAAAGGAAATGGCAACCCACTCCAGTATTCTTGCCTGGAGAATCCCAGGGACGGGGGAGCCTGGTGGGCTGCCATCTCTGGGGTCGCACAGAGTCGGACACGACTGAAGCAACTTAGCAGCAGCAGCAGCAGCAGCTGTACGGTAGGTCCTTTCTGGTTATCTATTTTACATATAGTAGTGTGTATGTTAATCCCATCCTCCTAATTTATCCCTCCTCCACCCTTCCTCTTTGGTAACTCTCCTACACTGTTGATAGGAGTGTAAATTGGGGCAGCCTCTATGAAGAACAGTATGTAGGCTCCTTAAAATCTAAAAATAGTTACCATATGATCCTGCAATCCAATTCCTGGGCATGTATCTAGAGAAAACTATTATTCAAAAAGATGCATGCACCCCAATGTTAATTGCAGCACTATCCACAATAACCAAGACATGAAAACAGGATAAGCATCTATCGACAGATGAATGGATAAAGGAGATGTGATGAATATATACAATGGAATATTACTCAGCCATAAAGAGGAACAAAATAATGCCAGTTGCAGCAATATGGATAGACCTAGAGACTGTAAACGTATCCTATCCAAGCAAAGGCCAAATATCCACTTCAAGATATATTGCTAAGGAGCTTGGTTGCAGAGAACTGTGTTCTATGAAGGCTTGGAGGTGAGAACCCCCCGCCCACACACACCTGAATCCTAGGGTCATCGTGGCCCCCTGCTAGTCTTATCTTCTTCTCAATCTAAATGACCAGTGCACGTTCGATGCATGAAGCAGGGCACTCAAAGCCGATGCTCTGGGACAACCCAGCGGGATAGAGAGGGGAGGGAGGTGGGAGTGGGTCTCAGGATTGGGTAGATACACGTATACTTGTGGCCGATTCATGCTGATATATGGCAAAAGCCATCACAATGTTATAATTATCCTCCAATTAAAATAAATAAACAAATAAAGAAAAAAACTCTGCATGTTGTTAGTTTATACACCTTCTCTTTTCCAGAGCCAAGCAGAAATAGAAACTAAAGTTATGGAGGTTTTAGGTCTTTGATATTATAGATCTATTGTTCCCAATTTCCATCAACAGCCTAAGTCTTCTCATTAAACCTCAAGAACTGCAACAGCTTTTCCAACCTGAGCAATTCCCTTTTTTTAGGGGAGTGGCAGGGCTTGTGGCTTACAGGGTCTTAGTTCCCTGACCAGAGACTGAACCCAGGCCTGCAGCAGTGAAAACATGGAGTCCTAACCAGTGGACTGCTAGGGAATTCCCACATCAGTTAAAGAAAAAAACCAATTCTCATACCAGTAATAGTTAAAAACAAATTTTAAGTTAGGCCTTCATTTAGTTCCTTATTTACTTTTTCTGTTTGTAAAAATCTGGATAAACTAAAAAGTTCTAAAAAAAAAAAAATGAAAGCAAAAATCTCTGGAAATCCTACCACCCAGAAATAATCATGATCCATGTTTTGGTGAACATTCTTCCAGACCTCTCTTTGTGAGTGCCACCATATGGCTTTCTGGATTCATAGAAAGATGATTTTACATCGATAGGTTTATATTATACATGCCGCTAGGCCATCTGCTCTTTATTTACAACATCATGTTGTTGAAATATTTCCATGTTAGTGAATGCTTTTTAATGCTTCATATGGATATGAATATAACCTTTAAATAGAAAATAGTAAAAAATTGTAAGATGCATGCACTGGTTCTTTTAAAAATAGACTACTGAGACAATACGGTGTCCCAACTGATACAGTCTCAGCTCTCTTCCCAGATGATAGCAGTCCTCACGATGATGTAGCGAGGATACATGTGATGCTGGGGAAAGGTGAAACTCTGGGGCCTTGGTTAAAATTAATTATCTAACTATTAATTTCAGAATAAAAAAAAGTATTTATTGACTCATTGCTGTGTTAGAATGCGAGATTTAGTGTTTTTCCCTTCTTTTCTATCTCTGTTACACTTATTCAGTGGATTTCATTAGATTTATATTAGTTTTAACATACTTATTTTTTAGTGTCTATCAGATTATATTGTCTGCCATTCTTTTTTTTTTTCTTTTTGATTTTTTATTTTGTATCAGAGTTTAGTGGATTAACAATGTTGTGATAGTTTCAGGTGGACAGCAAAGACCCTCAGCCATACAAATACATGTATCCATTCTCCCCAAACTCCCCTCCCATCCAGGCTGCTGCCTAACATTGAGCAGAGTTCCCTGTACTATACAGTAGGTAGGTCCTTGTTGGTTATCCATTTTAAATAGAGCAGTGTGGGCGAGTCCATCCAAAACTTCCAAACTATCCTTTCCCCCAACCCTCCCCCACCCCCACCCACCCTGCAATCGTTCTAGAAGCCTCTAAGCTCTCTACGTTCTTCTCTAAGTCTGTGAGTCTGTTTCTGTTTTGTAAATAAGCTCATTTGCATCATTTCCTTTTAAATTCCACATATAAGGGATGTTATATGATATTTCTCCTCTCTTGGACTTATTTCACCATCTCTTCGTTCATGCATGCTGCTGCAACATGCAAAATGGACTATTTTGAAGATCAAAATGTCCTGTATCTTTCTGTCTAAAAACTCTTGATCATATTGAATTTTTTCCTCCTCTGCTTTGTTGTTTCATATCATGAGCACATCCTCAATGGGACTTTATCTACAGAAACCCTGTGCCCCGTGAGCCAGAGATGCATCCTTCCAGGTAGTTTTGCATTTGATAATGCTAAATGTCTCACTGACTTTTAGGGTAATTTGTATTTGAGGGGCTTTTACACCATGTAGTTCATGCATGTAAAGTTGAGTCAGACTCTGCAGCCTAGGGACTGTAGCCTGCTAGGCTCCTCTGTCCATGGGATTCTAAGGACAAGAACATTGAAGTGGGTTGTGATGCCATTCTTCAGGGAATCTCCCAAGCCAGGGATTCAACCTGAGTCTCTTATATCTCGTGTATTAGCAGGCGGGTTCTTTACCACTAGTGCCACCTGGGAGGCCCTTTACACCATGTAGGTAGTTTAAACTTGAGCCACACCTTATATAAGTGCAAGCAGGCAGGTGCTATTTCTTCCATTCTACCCAGAACCCTAGCTAGGATGCAGACCCTTTTGTCATCTCTTCTTGCTGGTGAACAGAATTTTCTTCATTTCCTCTTTCGCTGAGGCTTTGATTAAGAGGGTCTCAGAGGGACAGCTATCACCATACTCGGTGGTAAAATATGGAAACCTTCCCTTGAGACTGACAACAAGACAAAAATGTTCCCTGTTACCACTTCTATTCAAACTTGTACTGGGCTTCCCAGGTGGCGCTAGTGGTAAAACCCATCTACCAAAGCAGAAGACATGAGATAAGGGTTTGAGCCCTGGGTTGGGAATATCCCACAGAGAAGGGCGTAGCAACACATTTCAGTATTCTTGCCTGGAGAATCCCATGGACAGGGGAATCTGGCAGGCTACACAGTCCATAGGGTCATAGAATTGGACCTAAAGCGACTGAATAGGCAGGCAGACCACTTCTATTAAGTGAGGAGAAAAGATGGATAGTGCTGGAGCAATTAGAAACATGTGGAAAAAACAGAACCTTTGACTCACATCAAACCATACACAAAAGTTAATCTGAAGTTGGTCATAGAACTTTAAACTTCTTATTGGAAGATAAAAAGTAATCAAGCTCTAGAATAAGATAAGAAACCATTTTTATGACCTTTAGGTCAGTCATGATTCTTACAGAAGACCCAAGAGGTATTAATCACAAAAGCAAAAAGCAAAATAACAAACTACTGGATTTACTCAAATTAAGACCTGTTTTAATTGAAGACTACCTGTCTGACCTCAGATAAATTATTGAATATGTGAACAGGAAATCCATAGACCAGAAGCTGTTTATAATACAAAGGTCTTATATACAGAATACCCAAACAGCTTTTTAAAACTAATAAGAAAAAGGTAAAGCACCAAGAAAACTTCACAAAGGATACAGACAATAAGCACCTGAAACAGCTCAGAATAATTAGTCATCAAACAAATGCAAGTTAAAACCACAATGAGATATCATCTCACACTCCTTGAGAGAGCTACAATGTTTTAAAATTTGACAATATCTTGGTGGCTCAGAGGGTAAAGCCTCTGCCTGCCACACAGGAGACCTCGGTTCAATCCCTGGGTCGGGAAGATCCCCTGGAGAAGGAAATGGCAACCCGCTCCAGTATTCTTGCCTGGAGAATCCCATGGACGGAGGAGCCTCGTAGGCTACAGTCCACAGGGTCGCAAAGAGTCAGACACAACTGAGCGACTTCACTTTCACTTTCAGTGTTGCTGAGGATGTGCAGCAACTGGAACTCTCCTACTGCTGGTGAACTGGTTCAGTCACTTTGGAAAACAATTTGGCAGCATCCTAAATTGGGATCCCCCACCAAAGTCTGGCACCCCACTCCAGTACTGTTGCCTGGAAAATCCCATGGATGGAGGAGCCTGGTAGGCTGCAGTCCATGGGGTCGCTAAGAGTCGGACACGACTGAGCGACTTCACTTTCACTTTCCACTTTAATGCATTGGAGAAGGAAATGGCAACCCACTCCAGTGTTCTTGCCTGGAGAATCCCATAGATGGAGAAGCCTGGTAGGCTGCAGTCGATGGGGTCGCACAGAGTCGGATAGGACTGAAGCGACTTAGTAGTAGTAGTAGCAGTAGTAATAAAATTAAATGTAATACACACTTTGTGCATTCAGACGCTCAGTCGTGTGACTCTTTGTGACCTCATGGACTATACCCCACCAGGCTCCTCTGTCCACAGGATTCTCCAGGCAAGAATACTGGAGTGGGTTGCCATTTCCTCCCCCAAGGGATCTTCCTGACCCGGGGATTGAGCCCTCATTTCCTGTTTCTCCTGCATTGCAAGCAGATTCTTAATAAATTCACTCTTAGGTACCAACCAGCTGTATGGCTTTAGACATGTCTCTTTTTGACTTAAGATTTCAATTCCTTCTGTAAATGCTTTTTTAGACCAGATGACTTTTGAAATCTCTTCCATTTCTATGATTTTACCTCGGTGTATATTATTCATTGGATTATGTTATATATTACACATATATATTTCATTACATTGTATGGTATTATATATATGAGTATCCATTTGATTTCCATTGAAGTAATAAGCATATCATAGGCCAAAATTAAGCAATGAAACTTAGGGTTTAATTAAGTGTCTTTACTTGCCCTTACTCTTATTATGTATATAGAAATGGTTGAGAGAGAGAAAAACATGCAAAAGCTCAAAATGACCTGGACTCTATTAGGAAAAAAAAATTATTGTAGGGAAATTATTAAGGCAGTATCAGAAAGTATAACTTCTTTTTCTGTATCCATACAAAATTTAAGTTACTGTCATATGTAGCAGGATGCAGATACTTTCTCAATTCATAAACTTGGTGGAAATTATACCTGGTATTTACATCTTTTCTGTTTCTAAAGAATTAAAATTGCACTATATTTTAATGGATATTTTCATCTTTTCAACTAGGCATAAAATTTAATGAGTATATTATTATCTCATTTGGCAGTTAATTAGAACTTTTCAGAAAGCAAAGGCAACAGATAAAAGTCAGGTGATTCTCATCTTTGATTTTCCAAGCACCTAAAAAGTTTTGGTGTTTGATTTCTTTCATTTAAAAATATTTCTAGGGAAAGAATAACATTAGTTTAGAATATTTATAGGTTTTGTTTGTCCCTGTATCTATCATAGATCTTCTGCTTCTAGTTTAAAAGTCATGGTGATGGGAACTCCCACCTTCACAATGTGAACAAGTTATATAACTATATGTGCTTAGTCACTCAGTCATGTCCAATTCTTTGCAATCCCATGGACTGTAGCCCGCCAGGCTCCTCTGTCCATGAGGATTCCCCAGGCAAGAATACTGGAGTGAGTTGCCATGCCCTCCTCCAGGGGCTCTTCCCAACCCAAGAATCAAAGCCAGGTCTCCTCCATTGTGGATGGATTCTTTACCATCTGAGCCACCAGAGAAGCCCATTAGTTATCCAATTGTCATTAAAAAAGAAAATCTTTGGTGATCTAAGGAATTGAAGAAACCAAAATGAACTTAAAATTCTAGTAAGTGATGAACTCTTCCTGAGGGAGAAGAGATCTCTAACATAGCAGCAGTAGGACCTGAAGGAGAAACTAGCAAATTTTTAGAAGAGAAACAAATTTTTAACAAACTTAATTCTGTATGTGGGTTGGAGTGATGAATTAGAAGCTGTAGGCACAGAGCAGCCTTCCTCCACCTATCATAGACCTTCACCAAGTATGCCAAATAACTAAGGTTGGAATCAAAATGGAAGAGATAACAACCAGCTATACGAGGCTTTTATTTGTGCAAGGCAGCAGCTACTGAAGGGTGGGGCAGGTCAGGGGTGTGGAGAGGAATCCCTCAGAGTCTCTCGGGTGTCTTGTTGGTCTGAATCCCATTGTAGGCCCTAGCAGTTACTCAAAGGATCAGAAGAGCCATCTCTCACTAACATAAGAAAAGATAAAGGTAGTATCTTTATCACTGTACCATGCTTGATCTCTCAAGGTTGTAGCTCTTTGTTTTACAACCATATCTCAGCCATAACTATAGGAATATGTGCTCTGTGCGAGGAAGCCTATGCTCATAGGCTGTAACAGGGATCCTAATGCATTTCCTGGGTACTCGAAAAGAATCTAAAGAAAAAAGTTGACGTATGTATATGTGTAACAGATTCACTTTGCTGTAACCTGAAACTAACACAACATTGTAAGTCAACTATACTCTAAAAAAATTTTTTTTAAAGTTTCTGAACACTCTAGATTTAAAACCATATAATCTCGAACACTCCTTTAGGAGAACTTCATTACATGTGGGCTGTTATTATGGAAGCTGAGCTAGCAAGACAGAGTCTGAAGGAGCAACTTGCCATCTATGCTATGCTAAGTCACTTCATTCGTGTCCGACTCTGTGTGACCCCAGAGACCCCAGAGACCACCAGGCTCCCCTGTCCCTGAGATTCTCCAGGCAAGAACACTGGAGTGGGTTGCCATTTCCTTCTCCAATGCATGCAAGTGAAAACTGAAAGTGAAGTCGCTCAGTCGTGTCCGACTCTTAGCGACCCCATGGACTGCAGCCTACCAGGCTCCTCCGCCCATGGGATTTTCCAGGCAAGAGTACTGGAGTGGGATGCCATTGATTGATCTTGGGTAAGGAGTAGCTAAAGAAAAGAAAAACATCTATAAATCTGCCTGTCATGAAGATAGTTTGCTAAAAAAAAAAAAAGCATAGGAGGAGACTTTATGTTCATTTCATTCTTTAACAGAGAAAATTCAAAATGCTGTTTTAAATTAATATTCTTCATGTGAACTTGCTAAGAATTAGATCAAAGTATATAGTTTGCTTCCTGAATGGCTTTGGTAATATGTAACTGAACAGATGGACTTCCTCTCAGTGATGCTGGTGAGGCTCTTGGGCCATAGTATGTACTGAATGGTTGACCATGGACCACCATCTGCCAGGTGAAGAAACACAGACCACTGAGGCACTTAATGAAGGCAAAGGGGATACAGAATGGTTAGCAGAAGATGATAGTTGAGAATACTAGCTATGACCACATGACCAGTTATAGAAACAGGGACTGTAATTGTCATGAGAATTTCTTCCTTATTTTGTTATGAATATATTTGTGAACATCTGTACATATATTAAGTCAATAGCCTTGTTTTCTTTCCTCTCTTATTTCCTTATTATGTAACATAAGATGTATTGACTTTACATCAGTATTTAAATGTTAATTTTATATCATAGTGTTAATATTTAAGTTATAAGTTATCAGGAGAAAGGTAAATATCATGTAATGATATTGCCTTTTTTACTGGATAAAGGATAATGCACTTTTAAAGATATATATTTATTTATTTGGCTGCATCACATCTTAGTTGCACCCAAGATCTTTTGTTGCAGCACACAGACTTAGCTGCCTGCAGCATGTGGAATCCTAGTCTTTGACCAGGGCTTGACCAGGAAACCAATGCAGGGCTTCCTCTGCATTGGAAGGTGGGCTCCCAACCACTGAACCACCACAGAAGTCCAGGATAATGCACTTTCGGTTGGACACAGGAGAGTCGTATCATATGAGATAGAATTATAACTGTGTGTATGTTCTCAGTCATTCAGTGGTGTCTGACTCTTTGTGACTCCTGTAGCCCATCAGACTCCTCTGTCCATGAAATTTTCCAGGCAAGAATACTGCAGTGGGTTGCCATTTCCTACTCCAGGGGATCTTCCTGACCCAGGGATCAAACCTGCATCCCTTGTATCTCCTGCATTGGCAGGCAGATTCTTCACCACTGTGCCACCTGGAAGAATTATGACTTTATTAGGAAATGAAGGAACTGTGTATGGGCATCAAGTTGACAAAGGGTCGACTTTTGATGGCTCATTTTATGTGACAACTTGACTGGTTTACAGGATGCCCTGATAGCTAGGGAAATCATTTCTGGGTTTATCTGTGAGGGCAACTTCAAAACAGACTAGGGTTTGAATCAGTAGACTAAGTGAAGAAGATTGCCTTCATTAATGTGGATGGGCATCAACCAATCCACTGAGGGCTGGAACAGAACAAAAAGGTGGAAGAAAGGTGAATTTGCTCTCTGCTTGAGATGAGATACCCATTTTCTCCTGAGCTTAGATATCAGTGCTCTTCATTCTTAAATTTTTGGACTTGGACTTGGACTGAAAATCTGGTCCCTATCAGACCAGTAAATTCAAGGGTCTACAGGTACTAGGACAAAACCTGCCTACTTGGGGAGACTTGCCCTGGTGATGAAACTCGGTGTTCGATACTGCTGCCAACTGTCTTGACTGTCTTTTCATTTATTCAGGATCTACCTGATGTCTGTTATGTGCTGAACATTTCTCTAGGATAGGCATTCATCAGTGAAAAGATCTAGGGGGCCCTTGACCTCATGGAAACTATATCCTAGCTTGAGAGAGAAATATAGCAAACAAATCAACAAATAAATAATATATAAGATGGTGATACATGCTGCAGAGAAAAATAGGACAGAGGGGATTGAGAGGTACTGAAGGAAGATTTAAAGAACTTAAAGAAAAAGATTAACACTACAGAAATAAAGAAATAAGCCAATAGAAATACAGGAGTAAGTTATAAACATGCATTTCACAGAAAGGGAAAGCTGAGTGCCTAATAAACATACAAAACTTATCACTAGTCATCAGGAAAAAAAAAATTAGAACAATGAGACATCATTTCCTAAAGTTTCATTGGCTCAAATTATAGTCTGAAAATAACCATTTTTGGCAAGGCTGTACAGTAACAGACATTCTCACCCACTTTTGATAAGCAGTGTAAAAATTGGCTCAGTCTCTTCAGAAAACAGCTGGTATATTTGATGGAAATTGAATAGATGTATACCAAACAAATCCACTCCCAGTACCAACTTCTGTATCAGTTGGATAAGCTAGATGATGCTTCAAGTGACAGACCCAAGGAGGCTTAGTACATGGCTCATGATATACGGTCATTGTGGATTGACAGGAAACTAGACTCTGTGTCATTTCGACCCCTTCTCAGGATTCATGCTGATGGAGAAGCTGCTATGTGGGACCCTTCCAGCACTACACAATAGAAAAGAGAACATTGGCTATATTGCTTCTCAAAGCTTCAGCTCAGAAATGTCACGCATCATTTTAGTTCACATCTCATTAGTCCAACGTGGCCATGCCTAAATTAAGTGGGCAGTGAAGTGTAATCCTGACATGAGCCTTAATAGGAAACAGCCTCAGAATAGATGTGACTAGCCTTAATGATGCATATGGCTCATGAAACTCTTGGCAGATGCATGGCGGGAGCCACATACAAGAATTTAAAGCAGCACTGTTTATAAAGCATGAAGCATCCATTAGCAGTAAAATGGATAAACAAATTGTATCATATTCACAAATGAAGTACTAAACAGCAATGAACAAAATGAACTACTGCTACATACGTTATTATGGTTAAATCTCAAAAATGTTGAGTGAAAAGGAAAGGCATAGAAACATACTGTGTGATTCATTTGTACAAAGTGCAAAATCAGAAAAAATAAACAACATATTGTGTTGGGATACGTACATATGTGGTAAAACTATTGGAAAAGCAAGAGAATGAGTAGTTAGAAACATGGGATTTTGTTTACTACTGGGCAAGCAAGCCTTGGTAGAGGAAGGGGGACCTCAGAGAGGAGCACACACACACAGGGCTTCAAAGATACTAGTTACAGGACTTCCCTGGTGGTCCAGTGGTTGAGAATCCACCTGCAATGCAGGGGCAAGGGTTTGATCCCTGGTCTGAAAAGATTCCACAGGCCTCAGGGAAACTAAGTCTGTGTGCCACAACTACTGAGCCTGCGCTCTGGAGCCCATGAGCCACAACAAGAGAAGCCACTGCAATGAAAAGCCCACACCACAGCTGGAGAGTAGCCGCCTGCTCAAGGCAACTAGAGAGAGCCTGCACGCAGCAACCAAGACCAGTGCAGCCAATAATGAATAAATAAATAAAATAGATATACTGGTTAGATTCTCGGAGAAGGCAATGGCACCCCACTCCAGTACTCTTGCCTGGAAAATCCCGTGGATGGAGGAGCCTGGTGGGCTGCAGTCAATGGGGTCTCGAAGAGTCTGACACGATTGCGCGACTTCACTTTGACTTTTCACTTTCATGCATTGGAGAAGGAAATGGCAACCCACTCCAGTGTTCTTGCCTGGAGAATCCCAGGGACGGGGGAGCCTGGTGGGCTGCCGTCTATGGGGTCGCACAGAGTCGGACACGACTGAAGCGACTTAGCAGCAGCAGCAGCAGTTAGATTCTACTTTAGTTAGCTGGTGGTATATAAATTTTATTTTACTTTTATTCTTAAAAAATATATATCAATCTTCTCAGGTTACTCTAACAAAATTGCCATAGACTGGGTGGATTAAACAATAGAAATTTATTGCTCACAGTTGTGGGGGTTGGAGGCTGAGAGGAGGGTGCCAGCCAATTTAGTTTCTCCTCAGAACCGTCTTCCCGGTTTGAATATAGTTGTCTATTGTTATTCCCTCATATGGCAGAGAGAAAGATCATCTCTTTCATGTTTCTCCTTACAAAGGCACTAATTCCTTCATGAAGACTTCATCCTCGTGATCTAATTATATTCTAGAGGCTCCACCTCCAAATCAACTGTATATATCTTGCTGTATGATATTTCACAATAAAAGAAAGGTCTTTTTTAAAGCTTTCTTTTAAAAAATGTTTATTTACTTGTCTGCACCAGGTCTTAGTTGTGGCATCAGGATCTTAGTTCTCTGACTAATGAATCGAACCAGGCTCCCTGCACTGAGTGTGCAGATTCTCAACAACTGGACCACCTGGGTGACCCCAAGAAAGGTCTTTTGAGTGATCTTTCCTGAATAAGTAACTTGATTGTCTGCCTTTAAGGGAAGCCTCTTGGATTCTCACTCAGCTAAGCTCACATACCCAATGTCAATACCAGGCAATGGATCACTAAATGGTGACCGTGAGAGAAGAGGGATTGGGTGCTACTGTGAAGAGAGCTTATATTACTGGACGGTCCATGTCCACAGAGAAGAAGATTTCAAGATCCTGGAAAGACTTTTCTCTGACCTATGTTGTGGTTCATTGTGGCTTAATGGATATTCCATATTAGAAAGTGTCTGAGAAGGTAACTTGGAGGACATTTGACATCTGCCCTCAGATGTAGGTGATGAGAAAGAGAGGGCTTCCCACATGGCACACAGCATGCTCCCCCACCTCCCAGCTGTTGGTGAACCATTCCACATAATTAGCAGAGATGAAAAAGACAGGAAAGCAGAGCACGAGCTGTGCAGATATCAGAACTCGACAGTGTCTCAGTGGGTCTTTGAAGAGCTGGAACCTGAAGGGTTTTGCCAAAAACATGCCCTCTTAGTCCATCTTTGGCTGATGTCACCCAACATCCTGAGGGACCTGAGCCAATGTAAGACACGTCTTGGTTAACATGAAAAAATCAGTGTGGTCCAACAGAAAGTAGAATTTGTTAAAAGACAAACAAACAAGGAATGGCTGAGTCTCTGTTCTCTGTTCTACTGAGAAGAATGTAGAATTGTACATGTTTTGTCATTTCAGACACACAGAGCTGAGGGCAAATATGTAACCCTCATTGATTGTGCAGTCTGCAGAGGCAGATGGAGCTGGGCATTATGATAATTATCTGGGTAATCTACTGAGTAAGAAAACATCTTCAAAAAGTCAATATCCTCTAGAAATGTCATCTCTTTATATTTCATCTTGGTAATCACATAAATTGTAAGGCGGTGGAGCCTAATGAAAAATAGACTTTAAAGTTCCAAGCCTGACACCTACTAGCTGGTGATACTGCCCCAGGATGCTTTCAATTGCAAAAGAATGTAAAACAATAATAAGAGTGACTTAAACCATTGCATCTCAAACGTTAGTGTGTGTACGACTCACCTGCGAACTTGTTAAGATGCAGGTTCTGAGTCAGTAGGTCTAGTGGGAGGTGCCCAAGATTCTGTATTTCTGACAAGATCCCAGATGAAGCTGTCCCAGGGGATACTGATGCTGCTGGTACCCAGACTGATGTAGGAGACTGATGGGCCTCAGCTTAGATATTTGCCACTGGCCTCCTATATTTCCTGTGACATGAAGAAGTGGGCTTCAGGCTGGATACTTACAACAGTTAGCATTTTTTGAGACAAGGGATAGATGGGCTCCAATTAAGGCATTTACAATCAGCCTCCTGTTTGCCCTCTGAAATGGAAGTAACAACAGAAACAGGGTAAATAGTCAGTGTTTGTCTCTTGTAAACACCTTAAGGTAATAGTCGTGGCAAGGACAAAGAGAGGTAAAACCTTGTTGGAGTAAAGGATGAAGGGATCTCTGCTCCCCCCTCTTTTGGGAAAGAGAGGCTACACATGCACAGAAAGGCTCCTTGCAGGTCAAAGGCCAGGCCAAAATGAGTATTGCTTCCAGAAGCCTTCACTTCGAAATCCATCTTGACTGAGGGGTACAAGCGCATCCAAGGGAGGGTTCCACGGTAGGTCAGGTGAAGAAAAAGAAACCAGATAATTGGCCTGGAGGAAGACAAAGACACAGAAGAATTGACCTATATAAATGACGTTACCGCCTCTTTACAGCGCCCTCCTCACTAGGGGTGACACTCACACTCTTTCAGGGGTATGCATCTCTGCCTTGTTTCTATCTCAACGAAACACCATTTCTCGTGTGCTGTCCCACTTGTTGAGCTATGCCTCTAATAATAAACTTTGTACTGAAATTTAGAGTATTTGCCTCCACAATAAATTCATTTTTCACTGGGGGCAAAGATCCAGAGAAAAATATCTTCTAGCCTCTAACCCTTGCTGGTCTGGTGGCCAGGATTTCTGGTTCTCATCCAGGCTACCCAGGTTCAAATCCTGGACAGAGAATTAAGATCTCACTTCACACCACCTCTCCCTGCTGCCTCGCAAAAACAAGGGCTGAAATATTAAGTATATTTATTAAATCCATAGCAAGAAGTACAGAGACAGGCAGTTTCTGTAATTCAATAGCTCTAAGATGTCACAAGACTCAAGTTCTTCTCATATTTTTGCTTTGCCATTCTTAGCATGGCAGAGACAACTTTAAAAAATATATGTTTGTTTATGTTATTTATTTGACCAAGCTGGGTCTTCATTGCGGCATGAGGATTTTTTTTTTTTTTTTTCAGTTGCCACATGTGGGATCTAATTTCCTGATTAGGAATGGAATCTGGGCTCCCTGCATTGGCTGTGTGGAATCTCAGCCACTGGACTACCAGGGAATTCCTGTAGAGACAACTGTTGACTACAAAACCTCTTTGGTAATTTCTGTACCAACATCTCAAACTTCAGTTTCCTGAGGCAGTTTCTCCTTGGTCTTCAGCCAACTACCCTTCCTATCCTACAAGGCAGAACTACATCATCAGAACTTTCATCATCATATTAATGGCAAGAGGAATGGAGTTACCTCTTGTTCAGTCCAGTTCAGTTCAGTCACTCAGTCGTGTCTGACTCTTTGTGACCCCATGAATCACAGCACACCTGGCCTCCCTGTCCATCACCAACTCCTGGAGTTCACTCAAACTCATGTCCATCAAGTCGGTGTTGCCATCCAGTCATCTCATCCTCTGTTGTCCCCTTCTCCTCCTGATCCCAATCCCTCCCAGCATCAGGGTCTTTTCCAATGAGTCAACACTTCGCATGAGGTGGCCAAAGTATTGGAGTTTTAGCCTCAGCATCAGTCCTTCCAATGAACACCCAGGACTGATCTCCTTTAGGATGGACTGGTTGGGACTCTCAAGAATCTTCTCCAATGCCACAGTTCAAAAGCATCAATTCTTCAGCACTCAGCTTTCTTCACAGTCCAACTCTCACATCCACACATGACCACTGGAAAAACCATAACCTTGACTAGATGGACTTTTTTGGCAAAGTAATGTCTCTGCTTTTTAATATGCTCTCTAGATTTGTCATAACTTTCCTTCCAAGGAGTAAGCATCTTTTAATTTCATGGCTGTAATCACCATCTGCAGTGATTTTGGAGCCCAAAAGAGTTGGGCTAATCAGTAGAGTCCCCACTTTTTGCTGTCATCCTGGGAGACAAGTGGTGGCACTCAGATCCTTGAACAAAATCTGTTACCAAATAAGAAGGGAGAGGACTAGCTGTTGGGTGGATAACCTCTGTCTTCTGCAGGCCTTTACCAAGTTGTGTTAGTGGTGACACAGCTGACTGAGACAGAACCCAAACCTCACAGGATGTATTTATTGCTAAGCCCAGGAACTTTCATTTTTTAATTGGGAGGAGTTTGGGGTTGGCCTGGGCAGCTGGGAGAAGAAAATCGAACAAAGATACAGGAGATAAAATGATACCTGATCCATCTGAACATTTGCAGTGGCTGGAGACCTTATGGAGTAGGAGCTGAGCAGAGACTGAGGTGCCTGAACAACAGATGCTTATGATCCTAGGGCCTAGGTAACCAAATGCTCCCCAGAGTTGAAGAAGAGGTAATTTTCCTTAACACTGCATGGCTTCTGGCATTCTGGACTCAGTAGCTTTGGGAGCTTCTGAAAACAATGGATTTGGCCTGGCCATTGGCCTTCCTGTTATGGTAAAAGCAGCAGTGTTACCTCAGTGGGCAGAAGCAGTTCCCAAATGCCTGGAGGAAATTGATAGTAAGTGTACATCAGAGCCCAAGGAAAAGAACCATGAGGATACTTCACAAAAGACTCTTTGGTTATAGGCACCTGTCAGATCTTGCTAAATATCCCTGCAAAGAACTGAGCAACACTCTGGGAGAAAATTTTTAATAGACAAGCTGGTAGAGGATTCTGCTATAATAATCCAAATATAAAAAGGAAGTGTGACCTATTTTTGGTCACAGGCTGATAGGCACCAAATGTAACACATCATAAAACAGATATTCAATAAACTGTAGTAATAATAATACTTAACATTTATCAAGCCCTTACTAGGGGGTCAGAAGTTTTCCAATAATTTCACATATATTAATTCATTTAATTCTCTTCTCTCTCAGTCCAGTGAGGTAAGTATTATTACTAGCTCTAGTCTCAATTATGGGAAAGGTTTATTCACTTGTTTAAGATCACACAATGAGGAAAGGTTGAGTTAGGATTTCAACTCGTGCTGTCTCAGACCACAGGTCCTGAAATAGCTAATATTTATCTCCATCCTACTGTGTCAGGAACTGTACATATTTTATCTCATTTAATCATCCCAATGACCTTACTCCTATCCCTTTTTGCAAATGAAAAAGTTAAAGCATAGAAATTTCCAAGTAGTGAAGCCAGTATTTATATCCAAGCTGTCTAACTCAGCCACTATGTTCTATCTCTTCCTTATTATAGAAGTTGCTGGCATTTATATTATTCCCAGTATTATTATTATTTATATATTTTTTTTTACCAAGTTTGACTTTCCCCAGCCAAGAACCAAAGAATAATAGCCTATCTAAAGCTACTATAAAAGAAATGCTTCTATTCACAGATTTTGTTTAGGTTAACTAAAATAAAAGCTTCCAATGTGCCTGAGGAATCATCATTTCAATACCTGGGGTGAATGAGAATTAACCACCCAAAGGAAGTCCATACCAGGTATATGCAAAACCTGGTAAAATGCTGAGATCTGGGCCTTCAACCTTTCCTCACACCTCCTGAATCTAATCTCTCCTTATCCCTCCAGTGGGGGTTAGCAGAAGCACTGTTTGTATTGTATCACTACCTTCATTTCCAGCCTTTGCTTCTTGTTCTAACACTAGGACTCCTAAAGCTTTTATTTTCTGTTACAGGCCCATTTTTGCTTTCTCTTACTTCAAAGATCATTCACTCATTCAACAATTCATTCAACAAAAATGAACTGAATGCCTGTCATGTGGCAGAGATTCTTCTAAACAATGGTTACACAAGAGAGGACAAGAAAGGCCCCTTCCCTCATCAAGCTTACATTCTGGTTAACATTTAGCCAATTAATAAATCATGTAAATAGGGATAGTGATAAATGTTATGGATAAAACTAAGCAGAGGAAGAGACAAAGGAGTGACTGGCTCTGTTAGATAAGGAATCCATTGATGAGGAAGTCATATTTGAGCAAAGAACCAAATGAGGAGATGCGCTTTGTGTAGAAACTCACCCAGTTATCCTCACCCAGCAGCCCATTGTCTCACCAGGCTGCTCAGTTTATGGACTACTTGAGTGATCCCCAAACAGACAAAAATGTCAGAATTAGATGAATATCATCTCAAAAGTGTGTGGATTGTTCATCTGTTCTTGACCATTGGGACAATAATCTGAAATTATTGAGCAGTTATTGGGTTGGCCAGAAAGTTCATTTGGGTTTTCCATAAGATGGTACAGAAAAACTGAAACAAACTCTTTGGCCAATTTAGTACATATTTTTTAAATTGAACAAATGAATAATATTGGCATCTTCCCCTAAGCATATGGCAGATCTGATCAGCAGCAACAAAACTGGCTTACCTTAGGGAGGAACACCTCCCACAACACACAGCATCACAAGTTCAATCACTGTATACTAGGCATGGGATATTAACAAAGACACATCAAAGGGAAAATATTGGCTTTGGGGTTTTGTTAAAATCCTGCCTTAGCCCTCCTTTGCTGTGTTGGCTAATAGATGTTGCAAAATTCTACTTTCTATCTGAGTCCTCTCTGTTGTCACCTTTCATGCTTTTATTCCCAGAATACTACTGCCCACTTTAAAGCCTTTTCCCCCCTTTCTTTTCTTTTTTTTTTTTTGGTCACAGGCAGAACTGTTGCTGATTTTCTTTCTCTTTAAACCAGACTAAGCACATCCTTCAGCTCTTCTCTTTCAAAGCCATGTATCAGAAAGAAGTTTATAGCATACAACCTGCCACCTGCTACTCAGCGCATGTTCCAGGTACCTTTCTTTTTAGTGTTCTGGAAATAAGGGTGGCTCCTCACAAAGATTATTTCTGGTGACTTAGGTATAAAGATGCAAACTAAAGTCTGAGGCGCACGCTTAAGGAATTTCCTCTTCAGATGTCCTTTGATACAAAAGGGTAAGAATTAAGAATTAAGAATCAGTAGTGCCTCCCGGTTATTCAGACTACCTTAATCACAGAGACCTTGAAGGGTGCAGAATATGTCAAAAACAAAATCGGCCATTTTGGTCAATTTTTTTTGTTTTTTGTTTTTTTTTTTTTTTTGAGCTAAAGGCACTGGAAAAATGACAGGTTCAAGAAGGGCACTTTGACCGTCTCTTTTCTTCCTAAAAACAGGAGATGAAACTCCCCTGTGAAGCTGCCTTCCTAATACCTTAGAAAAGACCCTGATGCTGGGAAGGATTGAAGGCAGAAGGAGAAGGAGAAGGGGGCAACAGAAGAAGAGATCGTTGGATGGCATCATTGACTCAATGGACATGAATTTGAGCAAACTCTGGAGGATAGTGAATGACACGAAAGCCTGGCATGCTGCAGTCCATGGGGTCACAAAATGTTGGACACAACTGAGTGACTGAACAAAAACAAAGAAATACTGATCAAAAAATGTCAGAAAGATTCATTTTGGACATCTGAGTTTGTACTGTATGGGAGGTTATTCTTCCTTAGGTGTGTTTAGGTACAAAAGGCAAAAAGAATTGAAAGCCTTTAGAAATCCAATCCAGGATTAGAAAGGCAATCCAGGCTAATTTAATGATCAAAGCCTGTGTAAGCCCATAATATACACTTAAAAACACTGGTGACATTGAGTATGTGATGGCTCATGGCCTAATACTTCCATAGGTACTACTGAGAAATTCTCATAAAAGGAGACAAGCACAAAGATTTTCATTACGTCATTGCTATGGTAGCAAGGACTGAAGGCAACTTAAGTATCCATCAGTAGGGAAATGTGCTAAAAATTCAAGTGAGTATACAATGCAATGTTATCCTTGAATAAGTAATGAAAGTAACATTAAATGAAAAAAGAATTAGAATGTATATATATAACACCACTTACATTAAAAATTTAAAGCACATATCTGTGGCAGCCATGGAGGTGTCACTGGGGTCTCTGTTCAAGAAAGAACCACCATTCAGTTGCTAGGAGTGCAGTTAGCAGACAGTATCCAAGTATTAGAGCTGGATACCCCTCAGATTTCAAACTCAGAGTATATTCTTCTAGGGGAGCCCCTAGTCAAAGTCTGAGTATGATAGGAAGATCTGGGACCTGGCCATTTCCGCCCATTGTGGGGCTCCACTTACAAATGAGAACTGCTCGCTCAGAACTTCCCATTAGGGTTGGCTGAGTTGTTCATCACTATTTGAGGCCCTCTCCTTCCTCATCCTGCTGCCTTCTTTTCTTCCATTGGTGTCAGTGGTGGGAAAAGACTCCATGTATGTGTGACTCAGATGGTAAAGTATCTGTCTGCATTGCGGGAGACCCCAGTTCAATCCCTGGGTTGGGAAGATCCCCTGGAGAAGGGAATGGCCACCCACTCCAGTATTTTTGCCTAGAGACTCCGTAGACAGAGGAACCATGGTATCACAAAGCATCAGACATGACTGAGTGACTAACACTTTCACTTTCATATTATAATATATGATAGAGTTTATGAAAAGCCACAAGAGAAAGAATCACAGTGTAAGTTTCTGGAATAAAGCTATGGCATCTGAAGCCATATAAAGTTATAAACCTTTTGAAAAATAGCTCTTCACATACTACTAAACCCTGATAAAGATGGAACACTTAACTATGGGACATCAAGTGACTGTAAACCCAGAACTGCACATCAAGAGCTGGGTTCTACTGAAGCCACTATAGCCAGATGGGTCCAGGAGAATATATTGTGAAATGGAAAGACATATCTAGAATCCAGCCCAAGTGGAGCTAGACAAATGAGTAACTACATGAGCAGTAGCCCATAAATTTGTACCCATCATGGTTGTATCAGCTCCCTACCACAGTTCAGACATATGGCTATATGGGGAAGATCCTCCCATATAGCCAGTTAGAGAAACAGGAGAAGTCTCAAATTTGGTTTATGGTTGCATAGGCTTCCTGTGTGGCTGCAAACCAAAAATGGAAAAGAAAGTGCATCACATGCATATTAAAGGGTATCCTTAAAATATGGTGGTGAAAACCTTATAAACTAGTAAGTTTTAGACGATGCTCAGCTCATCCATCCACTTTGGGCACAAAGAAGTGGCCCAAGGTGAGAATATATATGGGTAAATGGGCAAGGGTTAATGGCTTGGCTGGCTGGTTAGGAGTCTTGAAGTGTAAAGACTGGAAGATCAGAGATGTGGAGGTCTGGGGTAGACTTATGGCTGGTCTAGGTAGAGGTTTCTAGAGTGGATGGACATATGAAAACAGATATAGTAGGTGAAAATCTTTGTATCATGTACAAACACACACTAGAGATCATTCACCTTGGAAGAGGCACTAAACAACCAAGGAGAGAAAATGACTTTTATTCCTTTAAATATTTATCTTAAAATTCTTACATCTAAAGTGTGTGAAGTTGTAGCTTTGGTTGCATTATTTTGTGTTTCTTTGATTATTAATGAGATTAAGTCTATTTTCAATGTTTATTGGGCATTTTTGTATACTATTCTGTGAAATGTGTCATATTATCCTTTGACCATTTTAATTGTGGGTCAAAATTTAAATAAACTTTTTATAGAGGGAAATTTGACTTTGAATTCTCTTATATCCTAAAATAACAGTTACATTTATAGAAATTTATTTCAAGAAACTAAATTATTAAACCTCATGTCAAGAATCTTCATCATAGCATGGGTTATAATTACAGAGAAAAAAAGTACATAAATGTCCACGATATTGGTTAATTAATTTATGATAATTATTCACAAATTTATAATTAGTTTATTATATATAGCTATGCATCATATAGTAAGGTACCATGATGGGAGATAACAGTCATAATATATAGATATATGATTAAAAATAAAATGTATATGATTTGCTCTTTGTAAAAGTAAATCATTAAGGTGTATATATACATGCATTTTCAAAAGCATGGAAGAAAATTAAAAACCATGTGATAATGGCTATTCATAAAGTCAAATTATAGATGACTTTTCATTTCCTACCTATTGATCAATATATTTTAAAAATTTATATTAAGAAAATACAAATTAAGTAAATTTGTAAAAAGACAAAATAGTAAAAGTCATGTTAAACTATTGATCAAGCTGAACCTTTTGTTAACCAAACAAAATCTGGCTATTTTAATTTTCCTTCTTAGTGTAATAATCTAAGGCCTTTGTATTGCAATTTGCATTGAAATTTTGCCTAAAGTTCATTGGCATCATGATGCTATAATCTACAAACATGGTAATCTAACAATTAGTAGAAATTATATACTTCAAAAAAATGAATGGTGCTAAGTTCTCTTGCAGCTGCTTCAATTATATCCTAGGAGAAATAAACAACAGTGAGCTTAACCCTTTCTGAGATGCTTTTGAAAACATATCATTGTTGATTATGAATGTTACAAATTGGTCCAGGTAGTTGTGAAAACAACTCACATTTTTTTGTTGATAACAATTTCCTCAAGATCTTATTCCTCCTGGAGAATCCTTAAATATGTTTTGAAATGGACTAATTTATAAGCATGCTTTGCAAAGGGGGAACTTTCCATTGTTATGAAGTGAAAGTGTTAGTTGCTCAGTCATGTCTGACTCTTTGAGACCCCATGAACTGTACCCTGTCAGGCTCCGCTGTCCATGGAATTCTCCAGGCAACAATACTGGAGTAGGTTGCCATTCCCTTCTCCAGGGGATCTTCCTGACCCAAGGATTGAACCCGGGTCTCCTGCATGGCAGGCAGATTCTTTATCATCTGAGCCACCCGGGAAGGATTCATTGGTATGCTCTCCTTAAAATCTTTTATCATGACTGAGATATAGCTGGCTACTTAGTTCAGGATGAATGAATGTCACCAATAGATTTCATTTGTTAACAGAAAAAAACTCACAACTTTTCATTAAGTAATGTATGACTCTTTATTCAGATAACAGATAATTCTGTTTCTTTCCTACGTGTTGCTTCCCCTCAGGGAAAGTCTTACAAAAACTGTAGTTAACTCTATCTAAAGATGCAGTGAATTGTTCCATGAATGCATATCAGAGAGTTATTTATTGTTCTTTGGAGACATAAATTAAATTCTGAGTTAATACATGTAAATCAGCTAAAAACAATTTCTGGTCCACCGTGTGTGTTCAAAATAAAGAATATGTCGGTTTCTTTTACAGAGGAGTGGCGCTGGTGATGAAGAACACTTTCGCCACTACAGGAAATGTAAGACATGCAGGTTCCATCCCTGGGTCAGGAAGATCCCCTAGAAAAAGAAATGGCAGCCCACTCCAGTGTTCTTGCTGAGAAAATTCCATGGACAGAGGAGCCTGGAGGGCTACAGTCCATGTTGTTGCAAAGAGTTGGACATGACTGAGCACCTGAGCACATGGCCATGGGAAAAGAAGAGATGATTTGGCCTGAGACTGAGAGTCTTTTTTGTTATCTGAACCACAGTCAAAAATTTAAGTTTCTAAACATTGAAAGTACAGACACAAGCTATATTCTTTTTTATGTATTATTTGGCAAGTGCCTCATATTCATCTTTTCGAATTTCCTCTCTAACTTTGAAACAGAAGTTTGGCAGCCTCTGGCTATGTATTGGGTTGGCCAAAAAGTTCTTTTGGGTTTTCCCATAACATCTTATGAAAAAACCCAAAGAAACTTTTTGACCAACTCAATATGTGGCAGAAGGAGAGTCATTTAGAAAGGATGGTCTTGGTCCTAGTGTGTGTTTGAGACACATTCACCAGCGTTTTATATTTTGGGGGATGGATCAGATGCCAGAACCTCACATAATTCTGTCCAGGCCTTCTTTTTCCTTATTAAAGACATGTATGTGTCATATATTTATCATATATTCAGTATTGGGAATTCGTGCCTGCCTGATTGGGAGTTGGAAGGACAATGGTTCCTAGGGGGGGAAAAAAGCTAAAATCCCTGGTGCTGAGGTCTTCAGATACCTAATTATCAGAGTGTGGGAACTCTCAGATGCCTCTAGAGGTACAGACAGATGAAGCCTGGGGACTTTAACACAGCTTCTTCTAGAAAACATTGGAAGGGGGAAGGCAAGAACATTTTCTAAAGCACATGCCTTCGTCTTCCAAATGGAGAAGGAAGTACCACATGTCCCTCTAATCAGCTCAAACCAGAGGGGAGCCAGGTCCAGCTTTTTCTTTTGGAATTCATGCCACTCACAGATTAATAGGATTTGGGAAATGTGAGAAGAAGCTAAATGATTCCAGTGGTCCTGCCTGTTTCCCACTTTGGTACATGGGAAACTCAGTAGGGGCTGTAGTCTCCATTCTGAGCTCCAGTTTTGTCCCCTCACCTGGATGAGAGAGGGTCACTGAAATTGTCCCCCAGAGAGTCGGTTCTCGAGGAGTGAAGGTATAGTGCACCTCTACTCAGGATCTCAGACCTAAAAGTCTTCAGATATCTTGCTTCCTTCTGGCTGCAAGTTTTGCTTCCTTTTCTCTCCAGCTTTCATGAAATGATCAAGGGAGAATATTTAAGTGACTCCTTAGAGAGGCAATAGCATCTGTTCTCTTATTAATTCATACTTTTTATCCTGTTGTTGTTAGTTGCTCAGTCATGTCCAACTCTTTGTGATCCCCTGGGCTGTAGCCTGCCAGGCTCCTCTGTCCATGGGATTTCCCAGGCAAGAATACTGGAGTGGATTGCCATTTCCTTCTGTTATAAAGTCAGAGGCTCACTGCTCACTGGTGCACAGGTGTGAATTGGCACACATCTCCAGTTCCTGCCCTCTAACTCAGATGACTTGAGTCCCTGAATCCTAAATGGCTGCTATCTCCACCTTTTGACCTGGCCATTCCTGCAGTGTCTCTGAGGCATATTCCAACCATTAGTCACTCCCTTTTATCCCATTCTCAGCAGAATATCCTAAAGCATGTTTCCACTTTTGAGGAAAAAGAGGTCAGGTAGTTGACTGCCGTCCCTGAGCATTGTCAGTTCTAGAGCATCAGTAGCCACCAGGATCAAGTACCCCAGCAGAGAAAAGATACACAATTGTCCTGGTCCCCACATCCATGGCTAACTCTCTGTCCCCATGCAGAAAGGACTTCAAATTCATAAGCAGTTCAGAGTCTACTAAATTTTTTATTAAAATGGAAATTCCTAGATAATAACTTGGCAAGGACTTTTGGGGGTAGACTTTCTCAATTTAATGTCAAAGAACTTCTTGAAATCTTGCATTTGTCTCAAATTATATTCCAATTTTGCATGTAATTTTACCTCTAATTTGGGTCTTGGTGGGAATAGTACACTCAAGAATCATTGCTGCTTCCACTTTATCCCTTTTATATGAAAGCTTAGCATTTGACACTACTGGTGAAAAAACATATTGACATATTTAGAGCAATGATTTTTATGTCAATTATAGGTACAGTCCCACCTTAGTTTCAAAACTGAGAATGACAGCCCCCTTGACAATCATTGCCCATTCCCTGCATGGTCCTGAATTTAAAGAGATACAGTCCAAAGAAAACTCTTCACTTTCACAACTCACTCAAACTTTCAAAAGTTACACAGAAATTCTTGTTAAAATCCTCTTATTAAAATCCTTATTTAAAAAATATATAAATTCTTATTAAAATGCTCTGCTATTCTCTGGCACCCTGAAACTCCCAAGAAACTCAATTTCTTACCCAAGAGTCCTCTCTCTCATCCACATGTGTCTTTTCAGCATCTTGTCAATTTACATGTCATTCTGTGTCATACCATCCCCTCAAATGCCACCCTCCCACCCATTACATTTCCTCCTCCCTGTGCAGCATCCTGGGATATTTTTTCCTACTGGGTCTGTTGCTTTTCTCACTTGACTCTGCATCTTCTAGTTTTGTCTTTTTATTGTCAGAGAGCTGGGAAGATTGGCAAGTTGCAAATCCTGATTGTTCGTCATTTATATTCCACCATGCACATATTATCTCTAAACTTTACAACACCTTCAGCATTCCTTTTGTCCTCCTTTCTCAGGTCATAGACTGGTTCAGAGGAACAACACGATGTAGCTTGCATTCAAGTCCATATCTGTCTGGATCACATTGCCTCCCAAACAGCAAGACAGTGGTGCTGCTAAAGGGGCACCATATCCTAGATTACATTGTCATTCTGTCAAAAATCTTATCTCTTGCACAACACAAATAGAAAAATCCCAAATCATACTCACAGTTTTATCCATAAAGAACAAATGTTTGAACCTGCTAATCACACAACTGTTTGATTAACTGAAAAGAGAGAATACATTTTCTTCAAAAATTTTTGTTGGTGAGAAACAGTAAGAGAAACAGAGCAAGAAAGACTCAGGTTTCTGGCCTCTCCGAGGTTCAGCCTCTAGAGGATTTTTCACTCTGAGAAATGCTCACGCACCCTTTGAAAAACACTGCATCATTCCATTGTCTATCCTTAGCACACCTACTATCTGGCATACAGTAGATATCCAGTTTTTTTGAAGAAAATGGGTGTTAGAGTTTTCTTCAATACCATAATTTCAATATCATAGTTGCTGACTTATGATTGTTTTAATTTTTTCTAAGACTAGTCTGATTCATTTTTGTGTCTAATTTCACTGCAAAACCCAGGGCTTTCATTTTCTTGATTTTGGTGTTCCACCAATACTACATTCATTCATTGTGATTCAAGTTTTCAGTTCAATCACAGAAAACATGAAAAGAGAAAGAGAGAATTTCCTCAAGAATGAGTAGGAGAAATACTAAAGAAGATGTGAAAGTTTATATGTCTGAGAATGTGGAATTTCTCAAGAATTGAGAAACTGGGTCAATCCAGCATAAATAGAATCAATCTGAGCAGAAAGAAAAGTGTTGTTGAAGCAAAGAATTTTGTGGACAGACACCCACCCTTCCTACCCCAGGAGTGCTGTTGATGGAACAACTTGGTTACTTCATAGAGTGGTTAGTGATAGGTGAATGGCCCAGTGGTAAGGTAGGAAAGAGGTGATATGTATGATATTTACATTGAATTAGAAATCTAGTCCAGAGCATTAACTGTGACACCATCACCCCAGCAAGCCTGCCATCCTAGGCTTGGACCCTGTAAAGAGCAGAGAGTCATAACCTTCAGAGAATGCCCACTCTATTGTCAAATGATTCTGTCAATAAAGCTTTCTTTACCCTGAACTAACGTCTTTCTTCCCATATATTTCCACCCATTTATTTTAGGTCTACTTAGAGCCATGTAGATAATACCCACTTCTTGTATACGGTCACTTAACGCCTCTTTGTAGAGAAATATATTATCTCAAGCACAAGTTGGTTATTGTTCATTTATGAACCATCTCTATTCAACTAATAAATATGTTGTTCTCAGTGCTACAGCAAGTTTAACTGAAACTATTAAAATAATGATACAATAGCAGTGATTACAACATTGGAATGGTTTCTAAAAGTTTAAGCTGCATTTCAGGGTGACAGAATTGTGTGGTAAAAGACAGGTTATGTTCCCCAAATCATTCTGGTAAAATAACTGTATCATAGTGTACTAATACTATTTTCAAAATGTTTGAATGTGATATGTTTTCTCATTTTTAATGGTTTTTAATAGTCTATTTTTAGGATTAAGGTGACCCATTCAAGGATGGGGTTAAGGATTAATATGACCCATTCAAACCTCCTTTGTCAACTGGGTGTGATCTTATTCAAATATGAAAACAGAACACTTTTCTAAAATTATGTTGCCACTGTTGTTTTGAATTACCCCAGCAAGAAATATGATAGCAATGAAAGCCAGCTTCTATTGATAGTTTTAGTGACATCTTTGCAGATTACCTAGTAATTTTGTTTTATTGCTAAAAAGGAAATAATTGAATTTAATTTTCATTTTTTAAATTGTGAAATATATCACTCATTGAGAATAGTGATATTGTGATGCTTTTTATGTCTCAACTTGGCTAGGATGAGTTACAGTCCCAAGAACTCTATTTCTAGTCTCTTCCCAGTTAGGGTAGTTTATTGTGACATTCTCCCAGGACAGGTGGACAGCAGAATGGAGGCAATGACCATTCTGTGGGATACACACTCCTCTGGGATACGCACTCCTCCTCTCTATTATTCAATCAAACACTAATTGAGGCTTGGCTGTGAAAAGATTCTGTACACAAAAATCAGTCAGCTTTAAGTTAATCAACAGGAAGGATATCCTCCTTGGGACTGATCTAATCAGTTGGAATTCATCTGGAGCAAGTGTCCTCAGCTCAGGCACACAGGAAGTCTTGGAGGGGAAAGCAGGAACTTCAATAACATATATCAAGGCAAGCCAAGAAGAGGGTCCAGGCTCCCTATGCATTCTATTCTCAGGTTTAAAAGCTGGTAGAATTGAAGCTAATAGGAATCTTGAGAATGACAGCCTTTCACGTGTATGTCTCCTGAATCATATTACTCTGATCTGTTCTAATTCACATCAGGTCCTCAGCTGTCATCGTAAATCCCATGTCTTTCCCTTTTTTGTTTTAAAGTCTGGTGTAGGTATGGCATACATTCTAGTAACTTCTTGAGAAAAGGTGTATTGGGATAACTCCTTTTAGATTTTGAATGTGTGAAAAAAATTTTTATCCTATTACTTGGTTGATAATTTGGTGAGAGATAGAATTTTAGCTTGGAAATAAGTTTTGTTTAGAATTCTTAAGGCAATGTTTAATTTCTTTCTTCAAGAGTTGCTGTTATGAAATACAAATTCATCTGATACTTGGTTACTTGTATGTGATTGTTTTAATTTTTTTTTGATCTCGTACAACTTTTTTTTGGTCTCCGTGTTCTGAATGTTCACAACAATATTTGTGTCTTTTTATCCATTATAATGGATACCAGTTAAGCCTTTTTAATATGGAGATCCTACCCTAAATTTTCAGGACATTTTCTTGAATTCTTTTATTCAATTTACTCAACTCCATGTTTTTTCTAATATCTCTCTTTTGTATTCATTATTTAGGTGGTGGACCTTCTGATCTTGTCCTCCAAGTTTTTTCATTGTTCCCTTTTTGCATCTTTTCACTTTTTTAACTTTGGGGAAGATGTTAACACCTTTATCTTCTGTCCCAGGGGTAATTCCCTCAGACAGTAGAAAAGAGAATTTCAAGAAGAACATGTCCAGTTAAAACTACTTCATTGTCATGGCCAATAATCTGGCTACACAGTCAGCAAAATGAGATTGGAAAATTTGTTTATGAAGATTTGGTAGATGACAGTAGATGGACTTTACAAAATTGGCCCCAGGGCAGAAGTATGTTGTGCCTCATGTGCATCCTGAAAGCTAAAATCTTCCACTGTGGAGATAATCACCCCAACAGAGTTGTTCAACCTGTTTCCTCAGTGTTGTTGTTGTTATTGTTTTAATGGGCTTGTGATCTAATTGGCCAAGATAGCAAGAATCATGCTATCAATGGAGTCAGCAATAATTGCATGTAGAGTCTTGACTGCCCCAATTGTTGAGAAGTGGTTGAATTCAGAAAAAGTGAAAGTTGCTCAGTTGTGTCCAGTACTGCGATTCCATGGACTGTAGCCTGCCAGACTCCTCTGTCCACGGGATTTCCCAGGCAAGAATACTGGAGTGGTAGCCATTTCCTTCTCCAGGGGATTTTCCCAACCCAGGGATCGAACCCAGGTCTCCTGCATAGCAGGCGAATTCTTTACCATCTGAACCACCAGGGAAGCCCTGAATTTAGAACAAGTATTGAACATAATGTACACAGAAAATTGTAAGACACTGATGAAAGAAATAAAAGATGACATGAACAGATGGAGAGATATTCCATGTTCCTGGGTAGGAAGAATCAATATTCTAAAAATGACTATACTGCCAAACACAATCTACAGATTCAATGTGATCTCTATCATATCACCAATGGCATTTTTCAAAGAGCTAGGACAAAAATTTCACAATTCATGTGGAAACACAAAAGATCCTGAATAGCCAAAGCAGTCTTGAGAAAGAAGAATGGAGTTGGAGGAATCAACTTTCCTGACTTCAGATTATATTACAAATCTGAAGACAGTATACTGTCTTCAGTATACTGATTATAGTACAAATCATCAAGACAGTATGGTACTGGCACAAAAACAGAAATACAGACCAATGGAACAAGATAGAAAGCCCAGAAATAAACCCATGCTCCTGTGGGTACCTCATTTTTGACAAAGGAGGCAAGAATATATGATTGGGCAAAGACAACCTCTTCAATAAATGCTGCTGGGAATATTGAACAGCTACATGTAAAAAAATGAAATTAGAATACTTCCTAACACCATACACAAAGATAAACTCAAAATGGATTAAAGACCTAAATGTAAGACCAGAAACTATAAAACTCTTAGAGGAAAACAGGCAGAACACTCAATGACATAAATCAAAGCAAGATCTATGACCCACCTCCTAGAGTAACAAAAATAAAAACAAAAGTAAACAAGTGGGACCTGATTAAACTTACTTTTGCACAGCAAAGGATGCTATAAGCAAGGTGAAAAGACAACACTCAGAATAGGAGAAAATAATTACAAATGAAACAAATAACATAGGATTAATTTCTAAAATATACAAGCAGCTCATACAACTCAATGCCAGATAAACAAATAACCCAATCAATAAGTGGGGAAAAGACTTAAACAAACATTTCTCCAAAGAAGACATATGGATGGCTAACAAACACATTAAAAGATGCTCGATAGTGCTCATTATTAGAGAAATGCAAATCAAACCACAATGAGATATCACCTGACACCAGTCAGAATGGCCATCATCAAAAAGTCTACAAACAATAAATGCTGGAGAGGGTGTGGAGAAAAGGTAACACTCTTGCACTGTTGGTGGGAATGTAAATTGATATAGCTACTATTGAAGATGGTATGGAGATTCCTTAAAAAACTAGGAATAAAACCATCATATGACTCCTAGGCATATATCCTGAGGAAACCAAGACTGAAAAAACACATGTATCCCATTGTTCATAGAAGCACTATTTGCAATAGCTAGAACATGGAAGCAATGGCACCCCACTCCAGTACTCTTGCCTGGAAAACCCCATGGATGGAGGAACCTGGTAGGCTGTAGTCCATGGAGTCACTAAGAGTCGGACACGACTGAGTGACTTCCCTTTCACTTTTCACTTTCATGCAGGAGGAAATGGCAACCCACTCCAGTGTTCTTGGCTGGAGAATCCCAGGGACAGGGGAACCTGGTGGGCTTCCGTCTATGGAGTAGCACAGAATCCGACACGAATGAAGCGACTTAGCAGCAGCAGCAGAACATGGAAGCAACCTAGATGTCCGTTGACAGATAAATGGCTAAAGAAGTTGTTGTACATATACACCATGGAATATTACTCAGCCATAAAAAGGAACTCAATTGAGTCAGTTCTGATGAAGTGGATGAACAGAGAGCCTATTACGCAAAGTGAAATGAGTCAGAACAAGAAAGATAAATATTGTATTCTAGGACGACAGAGGACGAGATGGCTGGATGGCATCACCGACTTGATGAACATGAGTTTGAGTGAACTCTGGGAGTTGGTGATGGACAGGGAGGCCTGGCGTGCTGCAATTCATGGGGTCACAAAGAGTCGGACACGACTGAGCGACTGAACTGAACTGAACTGAATGCATATATATGGAATCTAGAAGAATAGTACTGAAGAATTTATTTACAGGGCAGCAGTGGAAAAACAGACATAGAGAATAGGCTTATGGACATGAGGAGAGGGGAGGAGAGGGTGAGATGTATGGAAAGAGTAACATAGAAACTTGTATTACTGTATGTAATATAGATAGCCAACAGGAATTTGCTGTGTGGCTCAGAAAACTCAAACAGGGGCTCTTTATCAATCTAGAGGGGTGGGATGGGGAAGGAGATGGGAGGGAGGTTCAAAAGGGAGGGGATATATGTATACCTGTGGTTGATTCATGTTGAGGTTTCATAGAAAACAACAAAATTCTGTAAAGCAATTATCTTTCAATTAATAAATAAATTTTAAAAAAGAAAATAGAGCTTATAGGATCTGCTAATTTATCAGATGTGAGGTGAGAAAGAGGGAATTGTCAAGGGTAACTTCAAGGGCTTTGCCCAAGCCAAACAGGAATAGCATTTACTTCAGGAAAAATCTGGAGTGAGCTCATGTTCTAATTTGGACAGTCAGATAATTCCTCCTAGGATTTGCAATCTGAAGCAAGTGACACAGAGAGGAAGAGTACGTCATGTTTATCACAACGGCAGTGACAGAGCCAAGCCAGACTGCTGCTACCCATGCTGTCCTTTCTAATACTAAATCCCTGGGGTTCCCTGATCTGGCCACTCTCCATGCCTGGTTTTCCAGCTTCTTATTCATCTTGTCAGCCCATGGTAGTCTCCGCTTTGTAATGATGTCCATCTATGTAGGTTTAGTTGCAGTCACAGCCTGACTGATGGGTGAGCACGCTGTGAGACATTAGTTTACAGTCACCTGATGGGCCCAGGACAATTGCTATCCTGCTGCCATAGCAACCCAACTAACTGAAGCTAGTCGGGGTCTCTGTAACATGTAGTGTGACATGTATGTTTAACTTAAAATATGTTGTTTTATGGTCATACTGCACATTCTACTAATCCCTACCTGTCAGATCTCCCATCCTTACCAGGTCTCCCTGGGAACCACATTTACTGTAAGCAATGATCTTGACAGCACTTTTAAATTTGATCCAGTAATGAGTTTTATAGAAGCTGTTGGGTTTTTAGCTTTGTTTGTTTTAAATAATGACTCTCAATATAAACAGATAGCTTTACACCACATTGCAATTTAGCAAAAATATTCTTGGTATGTGTGGGAGAAATAATCAATTTTTTCCCTTCAGTCTAAGTTTTTCCTTTTCATATCTTGTTTTACTATATATTCCTTTTAAAACCACCTCAATTTGTGTGTATGTGTGGAATTAGACACATGCTTGTGAGTGCTTGGAAGAAAAGTTATGATCAACCTAAATGGCATATGGAAAAGCAGAGACATTACTTTACCAACAAAGGTCCGTCTAGTCAAAGCTATGGTTTTTCCTGTGGTCATCTATGAATGTGAGAGTTGGACTGTGAAGAAAGCTGAGCTCAGAAGAATTGATGCTTTTGAACTGTGGTGTTGGAGAAGACTCTTGAGAGTCCCTTGGACTGCAAGGAGATCCAAACCAGTCCATTCTGAAGGAGATCAGCCCTGGGATTTCTTTGGAAGGAATGATGCTAAATCTGAAACTCCAGTACTTTGGCCACCTCATGTGAAGAGTTGACTCATTGGAAAAGACTCTGATGCTGGGAGGGATTGGGGGCAGGAGGAGAAGGGGACGACAGAGGATGAGACGGCTGGATGGCATCACCGACTCGATGGACGTTTGAGTGAACTCCGGGAGTTGGTGATGGACAGGGAGGCCTGGCGTGCTGCGATTCATGGGGTCTCAAAGAGTCGGACACAACTGAGCGACTGAACTGAACTGAACTGTGAGTGCTAAGTAACTTTAGTAGTGTCCGACTCTTTGCAACCATATGGACCATAGACCACCAGGCTCCTCTGTCCACTGGATTCACCAGGCAAGAATACTGGAGTGGGTTGCCATGCCCTTCTCCAGAGGGTCTTCCTGACTCAGGGATTGAACCCACGTCTCCTGTGTCTCTTGCATTAGTAGGCAGGTTCTTTAACACTAGCACCACCTGGGAAGCCAGGTGATTAATATGATTAATATGGGTATTAATTATTCAATCTTTGTGGAAGATTATAATTAAACTACATAAATATATGTAAGTCTTTCTCTTACAGCTATTCCATAGGTCATATCAAGCATAACAACCCTCATTGCTGGAAAGTTATTTCTGATATATAATCTAAGATAAACTTGCTTTAACTTACCATACTTCTCACTTGATTTACCATTAGTAGAAGTGTTGAACAATTGATCATCTTTCTTCTTGTCAAGCTTTATGCAACTAACAGCTTTTCATTTTATGGGTTTTTCACTTCATTAAGTTACTTTGTAATAAGTAGGATGTTCTGGGGCATCCTATTTACCCATGAATCAGTACCTATCCAAGTGTTATTATCAGAGATAAACCAATTGCTAAATGAGTAACAGTCTGTTTTCTCAGGTAAACAAACACATTTGCATATTCTGAAAATGCCTCATTTTACCAAAAGGAATTATTATTCCCAGTTTGGACAATACTCTGTTTATAGTTGCAAACAACACTCCCACAGTGTCATTTTGCCTTGAAAATTTATGCTTTTCTTCAATGTCAAGGACACAGGTCAAAATGGGTGGGGCTGGGACTAGGGAGATTGCACAGGGCATGACTCACAGGTATCAAAGTTTAGGGAAACTAAAATAACAAAATGCCAGCAATACTTTAGAGTAGAAGTGTTGGAGTAATTAAGGAAGAATCTTTAAGAACCAACAAAGACTCAAAATTATTCTTCATGGCACACCAATATCACACATGCTTTTAAGAACCTGATCCAACATGATGCCATAGGGAGGGAAGCAGAAGGAAAGGGCAAGAAAGAGGACTGTACATATGATAATATTTGCAGACACCAATACAAGTCTCTCCTGGGAAAAGGGGAAGAGCATTTTCTGCAGGACCAGTGGCTGCTTCATGGAGGGCTCCGGGTGAGACTCAAATTGTTAAGGGAACCAGTGACTGAAACCACTCCCCCTGGTCAGGCACTGTAGTAACTACATGTAAGAATTATCTTACAACCAGAGGTCCTAGGAAGGAAGGTGGAACTAACAAACTACCGCCAACCAGAATAATCCAGGAAAGGTCAAAAGCAGAGAAGAGACTCTAGTCCAAATGTCTGTCCAATCTCCCAGAATCCTTCTCACTTGAATCCATCTTGGCTGACTGATAAGCCACCAGGAAGGACTCTGAGTCAGAATGATTGGCCAGAGACAATTTGGAAACTAACCCAACTACCATAAAACCCAAGACTTTCAGCCACATGGCAGAACTGTCCTCCCGGGTCCCCTTACCTTGCTTCTCTCTCCTCCCAGGCACTTCTTCCCAATAAAGTCTTTGTCAGCCTGTGTGTCTCTTCAGACAATTCAATTCAGAGGATTAAACAAGAGCCCACTCTCAGGTCCTGGAAGGGGTCCCCTTCCCGCAATAAAATCATTCCAAAATCTCCATGCTAAGCTCAGCCCCAATCACCTACCAAATTTAATTTAAAAGCATGTATTTTCAGTCCTGCAAGGGATCACAAATATTTGTTAATGGAGTAAACTGACTGCGATGCAATAGTAGGACCCATTAACAGGATGATTTGGAGAGAAATCTTTGAGAAGGCAAGTCATGGTTATTCCTGAAGTCAGTCCACTGTTTTAGCTGTGACTGATGTAACCAATCCGCATTTGAGTTGTCAGGCATCCAAATTCACCCACTACCAGTGATTTTCTCTTGCTGCTTAATCATCAGGATTCCTGAAGTCATTTATTTCCCTGGCAGCTTCAGGGCTTTGGGGAAAGGGAGAATAACTACAGGACAATCATCTTTTTTATTTGCATATTCTAGATATTCTGTCTTTATAAAATAAAAACAATACAGCAAACAGTGCTTTTCTTACCAGTGCATCAACAGTCATTCTTGACACAATCCTCACTCTTTCACGGATAACGAATGCCGAAAATGGACCACTGAAAGTGAATGAGCTTGAAAAGTCACCTGTTTCAAACTGGCTTGAATTTTTTCCAAAGAACACTTAAAAAACAAATGTGCCTATAATAATAGCTTAGGACGTTGTCTTCCAAATAACCAGGTGCTTGCTCAGGCTTCAGAAGAACCCCCAGAACACCATGGTGGCTGCTAGGATTATGTTGGTCTTTCCATCCCCACAATTTCACTTCTTTTGTTTCCTCACCTAAGATACCCTGTCTTTTCTCTTCTCCTTATTTATTTCTTGCCAGACTTTAAGGCCCAAATTCCCACTCACTTCCTGAAATCTCACTTATTTTAGGTGTTATTAAAATTTTACACCTGTAAGTTCCCTTACCATATTACTACAAGATGACTGATGTTTAATCAGTTGAAAAAAAAATTGTTTTCTGTTAAGTTCCAGGCAATGGCACCCTACTCCAGTACTCTTGCCTGGAAAACCCTATGGACGGAGAAGCCTAGTAGGCTGCAGTCCATGGGGTCACTAAGAGTTGGACATGACTGAGCGACTTCACTTTCACTTTTCACTTTCATGGAGAAGGAAATGGCAACCCATTCCAGTGTTCTTGCCTGGAGAATCCCAGGGACAGGGGAGCCTGGTGGGCTGCTGTCTATAGGGTCGCACAGAGTTGAACATGACTGAAGTGACTTAGCAGCAGCAGCCAGGCATTATGGACCAGGAAAATTGAGATTTTAAGAAAGAAAATATGATTATTCTGCTTAGGAGCTGACTGTTGACCCAGACATATATATTTTATCCTCCTATCTAAATCTCAATCTCTTTTCTATAATCATTTATTTACTTATGAATTTCTGGGTATTCATTGCTGCATGGGGTCTTTCTCTAGTTGCGGTGATCAGGGGCTATTCTTCATTGTAGTTCCTAGGCTTCTCACTGCCGTGGCTTCTCTAGTTGCTCTAGGCGCATGGAGTTTGGTGGTTTCGGCACACAGGCTCAGTAGTTGTGGTGATGGGCTCAGTTGCTCCATGACATGTGGGATCTTCCTAGACCAGGAATGGAATCAATGTCCCCTTCATTGGCAGGCAGAGTCTTTACCTCTAGCCACCAGGGAAGCCCCACAGGAAAAATACTTTACCATAAAATCTATTCAAAATTATCTGACATCGTTCTAATAGTTTCTAGCCATCAGAAGTTATATTTTTCATGTTACTCTCAATGTATTGCTCTGCTCTTTTCACCTCTGGCACATCAT
This sequence comes from Bos grunniens, assembly GCF_055505025.1. NCBI lineage: Eukaryota > Metazoa > Chordata > Mammalia > Artiodactyla > Bovidae > Bos > Bos grunniens. The sequence goes on along the minus strand of NC_141173.1, from coordinate 64,225,961 downwards.
TTAACAACTTTTTATTTTACTTACAATAAAGCAGAGTGGTAAAAGATATAGAATCCAGGGCCAGACTGCCTGTATTCAAATTCTAGACTCTTACACCTGTGATCTTGAACTTAGTTTCCTCATCTGCAAAATGAGTATACATATGGGCTTCCCTTGTAGCTCAGTTGGTAAAGAATCTGCATGCAATGCAGGAGACCTGGGTTCGATTCCTGGGTAGGGAAGATTCCCTGGAGAAGAAAATGGCAACCCCCCCCCAGTATTCTTGCCTGGAGAATCCCATGGGCAGAGGAGCCTGGCAGACTACAGTCCATGGAGTTGCTAGAGACAGACATGACTTAGTGACTAAGCCACCACCACCACCATACATACATACATATATATGTAACATATATATATATATGTAACTTAGCAGGTTTTTGTAAAAATTAAATGAACTGATGCATATGAAACATTTAGAAAACTACCTATCATGTAGTATATGCCTTTTAATATTTGTTCATGATTATTATCATTATTCATGGCACCATCAAGAAGTAGGTGTTGCTATTCCACTTCTAAGATGGAGCACTTTCAGCAAAAACATGATATTTGTTGTATTCTGAATTACAGTGGAAATAATTTCTAAAGGCAGAATGTGAATGCCTTGCATTTGCTGGCTTTAGTATAAGCTCGGAGCTATTCTATCATCTTCCATTGAACACTCTGCTTTCAGGTTCAGTCCAGGGCATTATTCTAGTGTTATGAGGCTGCATGAAAAATATGAGTGGATATGGTCTCTTTTCTCAAGTAGTTGACTCTCTGAGTTGTGCCCAATGGTGTCGCACTATCTTGTCTTCCAATCATGCTACTGTAATAGATGTTGGTGGAATATTCCTTAACAACAATCTAAGGTACCTGCTAAATTCTGCTGTACTTGAACTTGCCCAGAACCCTAACAATATATGAGAAATTGGGGTTGTTGGTAGAGGTGGTGTATCAGAATAACGTATCAGTCAGGATTCTTAGCTGCAGATGATAGAATCCACTTTAGCTACTTTAAACAGGAAAGAATTTATTAACTCTTTATAGATGGAGGTAGTTTAAAGAATTTTCTTCAGGGTCAGGAAACTGATTTCATAGCTACAAAACCAGGGGAAAAAATATCTAAAAGAAATGCCCAATCATGACAGAATTGCTCTGGTATAAATCTCTTTGCTATCATCTCACACAGCTTAGCATCTATGACAGAGTTTGGGCACTGAAACCATCACTGTTGTTGCCTCCAAGGACCGTATTCATTTGCTAGTATGCAGGCAAGAAGACCCACTAGCCGTATGTATCACACTTCCTCATGAATTGGCAACTTTCTGCTTCTAAGTCTTGCAGAGCTGTATGTGATCAGGAAAATCAAAGCCATGCCAGAAATCCTTTTTCCTCTTCATTCTCTTTTTCTCCTTCTTCTTCCTCTCCTCCTCCTGTTCCTTCTCTTCTCCCTCCTCCTTCTTTATACAATTTAGGAGACAAGCAGAAAGGGGGTTAAAGTACATGTTGAAAGAAACAATACACTGTATACACCACTATTCTCATCTTTGGTTCCTCAACACTCTTCTTCCCAAAGTTGAGCTTCTAAACAATGAAATAGCAATGACAGTGTGTTCTGTCTTATATAACGCAACTATTTTTCTTACAAATAAAAATGCTTTCATTCTTTCCCCAAAAGGGGAGATCCAAATCTTGTTGGATGATATTCAATACTCCTATACACTGGTTGGAATTCTTTCTTGATTCCTATAGTCAATTTAGTTCAGTTGCTCAGTTGTGTCCAACTCTTTGTGACCCCATGGACTGCAGCACACCAGGCTTCCCTGTCCATCAACAACTCCTGGAGCTTGCTCAAACTCATGTCCATAGAGTCGGTGATGCCATCTAAACATCTCATCTTCTTTTATCCCCTTCTCCTCCTGCTTTCAATCTTTTCCAGCATCAGGGTCTTTTCCAATGACTCAGTTCTTCACATCAGGTGGCCAAAGTATTGGAGCTTCAGCATCAGTCCTGAATATTCATCATTTCCTTTAGAATCTACTGGTTTGATCTCCTTGCAGTCCAAGGGACTCTCAAAAGTCTTCTCCAACACTTTTGAACTCTGGTTCAAAAGCATCAGTCCTTCAGCACTCAGCTTTCTTTATGATCCAACTCTCACATCCATACATGACTACTGGAAAAACCATAGCTTTGACTCGATGGATCTTTGTTGGCAAAGTAATGTCTCTGCTTTTTAATATGCTCTCTAGGTTGGTCATAGCTTTTCTTTCAAGGAGCAAGCATCTTTTAATTTCATGGCTGCAGTCACCATCTGCAGTGATTTTGGAGCCCAGGAAAACAAAGTCTGTCACTGTTTTTCCATTTTTTCCCCATCTATTTGCCATCAAGTGATGGGACTAGATGCCATGATCTTCATTTTTTGAATGTTGAGTTTTAAGCCAGGTTTTGTTTTGTTTTTTTTAACTCTCCTCTTTCACTTTCATCAAGAAGGCTATTTAGTTCCTCTTCACTTTCTGCCATAATGATGGTATCATCTGCATATCTGAGGTTACTGGTATTTCTCCTGGCAATCTCGATTCCAGCTTATGCTTCATCCAGCCCAGCGTTTCTCATGATGTATTCTGCATATAAGTTAAACAAGCAGAGTGACAGTATACAGCCTTGACATACTCCTTTTCCAATTTGGAACCAGTCCTTTGTTCCATGTCCAGTTCTAACCATTGCTTTTTGACCTGCATACTGATTTCTGTAACTTATGGACTAAATAATAAAATTAATTACCTTTTCCAATGGAAGGGGAAAGGAATAGAAAAAACAGAAAGTGATAAGTAAATATATGAGTAATAAAGTAAGAAAGTAAATTGCTGGGAGCCAGCACGGGAGTTCCCACCCATGACAAAGGTCATGCTAAGAGGCCTGATATGCAAAGGCAAGTCAGGGCTCAAGGGGCCCCCCCGGACCTGCCTGAGCATCTACCCCAAAACCAAAATTTGTCTGTTTTACTATTTCATGGCTTTCACCAACTTTTCTGACATTAACGGGGGGCTATCCCAGACCACTTTTCTCTGTAAGAAAATTAACTTAAAACTCTAGTTAATAAGTCTCCTGGGCATAATAGGAATGTTTCAATTCAAACCCCTCTGATGACTTTCTAGCTTGCCTGACAGGTTTGTTCAGACTCTTGCAGCTACGCATGTGATTGTTCACAGCCTCCCAACCACGAGAGGCACAGGAAGCTTAAGATATTCTAATAATGCAGAGCTTCTCAGAGAGTTAAAATTGTTAGAATAGAACTAGTAGAGGATTTCTTTGTTGAGCTAATGCTTGCTGCCAAGTTTCCATATCCCTTACCTACTGTGTCCCTGGGAGTGTATTGATTAATATAGTTGGTGTACAGAAATGTAAGTAGTAGCTTTAATGTTTGTAACCTTGGACCCTTGAGTTAATTCTTTTCTTGTTATAGCCCACCACACTTTTGCCCTATAGGAATGCAACTTTATCTAATGCTTTCAGAGGGTGGCGCCTGACTTTAGAATAATCACCTCTAGAGAAAAATAAGTTTTCTGAAGAAAGGGTCATAAAATGTTAACAGGCCTCCTGGCCAGAAGATGATGTAAAGCACCTAAAAGCTTTTGCATATGATAAGTTTGCAGAAAGAAAGCCTGGCTTCAATAAGGATCAAGGACTGCTGACCTTGCATGACTCTACCCCCAACCCCCATTATCCTCTATGCACAACTTAAGGTATAAAAAATACTTTGGAAAATAAAGTGTGGGCCTTGCTCATCAGACTTGGCCTCCTCATGTTGTTTTTTCTCTTTCCTTTTCCTTTTCAGGCTGATCCCCTGGAGTGCAGGGGCCCTCTGCATTCACTTTCCTGCCTGGGCTTCTAAGACCCACTCGAGAAGGTACCTAAGGCGGGGCACCTTCCACGATTCAAGAGGGTGCCTGTGGCCTATGTGAATAGAGCAAGTCCCGTGCTGGGGCTTTATTGGCTTTCTGTGTAAACCAAGGAATATTAGCCTCTTTTCTCTCCTCTGTTTTCTTAATTGCAAAATTCTTTCCTTATCTCTTTCTCTATTTCTCAGTCGCCGGCGCCGTCCTCCCAAGGGATCCCTGGATCCAACGGGGGGTGGACCCCGGTAGTAAATGTGATTGGCCACTATAGCCCTCTTTTCTTCAGTTGGTCATGGTGGTCTACATGGCCTCCAGAACCTTTCTCATACTCCATTTCACATTCTTTTAGTGCTTACGGTGGCTCAGAGGGTAAAGCTTCTGCCTGCAATGTGGGAGACCCAGGTTCAATCCCTGGGTAGGGAAGATCCCCTGGAGAAGGAAATGGCAACCCACTCCGGTACTCTTGCCTGGAAAATCCTATAGACTGAGAAGCCTGGTAGGCTATAGTCCATGGGGTCGCAAAGAGTCAGACACGACTGAGCGACTTCACTTTCACTTTTGCTCTTTTGTTGCATGAGTCCGTGTTACGATTCTCCTCTTAGGGCTTTTTAGAGCAATGAAACCTGGCCTAGGCATCTGTTTCATTCTGGGGCCTTACAACACAATACCATACACTGGGCAGCTTATTAACATTTACTTACATTTCTGGAGGCTGGGAAGTACGTCATAGTACTTGAAAATTTGGTGTCTGCTGAGAGTTGGCTTCCAGGTTCATAGATGGCCTTTTTTTTTTTTTTACTGTAACTAAAAATGGAGCAGGCCCCTATGGTCCTCCTACCCTTCCCACCCCCCATCACGTCCTCTGCCTGTTTATTTATTTATTTATTTATTGTCTATAGAAAAACTTTAGCTAAAGAGTAAGTTTACTCCAAGAAGTGAAAAAAATGCAGAAGCAAAGGAAAGCAGTCCAACAGTACAAAATATTACAGTTTAGTCATTAAGCAAAGTCAAGGACCTTCTGTTCCTCCTCAAGGGCTGTGGACAACATTCTGAGCCATATCCTGTGAGCTGTCTTATAGATACTGAAAACCTTAGCAGGTGGAAAAGTTAACCACATGATGACCAGGCTGAACCCATGGCACAAGCTGCCACAATTCTGAGAACTAGCCTCAAAGATGGGAACAAACTGACCATGGAACTGAAGACTAACTGTACTGAAAACAATCAAGATGGCGCTGATAAGATCACTTGCATGATCAATTTCAAGATGACTGTCAGAGCTGACTGGGTTATTGCTGCATGGAGCCCCTCTCCTCCTATAAAACCTCTTACCCACTGAAGGAAAGTCAGCCTTTGGATAGGAGTCCACCCCTCCCACTACCCCTACCCCATTGCTGGTGTCCGAAATAAAACAAATTTTTCTTTCCACCAACCTTGTCCCTTTATTGGCTTTAGAGCAGCAAACAGCAGGACCCCAGTTTCAATAACACAACCTCATGTAGCAGAAGGAATGTGAGATCTCTGTGAGGACTTTAAAATTTTTATTTATTTATAAGTTTGCATCATTTATTTTAAAGCAATTTTAAAATTGAAGTATAATTGCTATATAATATTATATAAGTTGCAAGTGTACCATATAGTGATTCACAATTTTTAAAGGTTATCTCCATTTATCATTGTTACAAAATATTGGCTATATCCCCCATATAGCACAATGTATCCTTGCAGCTTATTTTATACCTAATAGTTTTACCTCCTATCCCTTACTTCTCTTCCCTCTCCCATCTTCCCTCTCCCCACTGGTAACCACTAGTTTGTTCTCTTTATCTGTGAGTCTGCTTATGTTTTGTCATATTCACTAGTTTTTCTGGTGTTTTAGATTCCCCATATAAGTGATATCATACAGTATTTGTCTCTCTCTGTCTGACTTATTTCTATTAGCATAACATGGGACCTCTTTTATAAGGGCATTAATTCCATTCATGAGGGCTCTACTCTCATTATCTAATCACCTCCCAAAGGTCTCACCTCCTAAGTCCATGATCTTTGGGTTTGGATTTCAACATACGAATTTCTGAGGGGATATAAATATTTAATCCATAGTACTAGCATAATTTTAAAATTGTGTCTAGACCTTGTAATATTCTGGCTCTACTTATATAATCAGAACCCAGCTGGTCCCATTTCCAACAACGGATGCAAATGTAATTCAGAAGGAAGATACAGCTTCTCTTGTCAACAAATGATAGAGGATCCCTGCACAGATAAGTTAGTAACAAAAATTATCCATTAAGATAATTACACAGCTTAGTTTCCAGATCAATGAACTGTTCTCTCTGCATATAAAGATAAATTAAACCACACATTAATTATTTTTAAAAGTTAATGATAGGAAGAATGTAAGCATAATTTAGATTTGTATAGTACAGCAATAGTAGGCTTCACGAGTTATCATGATGAAATATGTAGCAATCTTGTCCATGTAAGTATTTCTTGAATGTCATTGGCAAGAATACGAGCCTTCACCCTTTAATCTAGAAACAAAGCAAACCAAAACAATTGCCCAATGGCCAAAGGTTGTTATTCAGGTTTAAAACCTTAAGTAGGAGCTGAGTCAAGTTTAGGTTATCAGGCTGAAGTCATGTTTGTGGTGTGGAGGCAGAAAAGTAGAATTGGGGCACCAGCTCCTAAAGGAGGGAAGATTACCAGCATAGTGAAGACTTCAAGGCAAAAGGACTCCTTGACCTGTTCATGGTTCAGTACTTCCTTGTCCCTCAGCCTGAGAAGGCTCTCAAATTAACCCAGCTTTTCCAGCAAGTTTGCAAAATGTTGATGCAGAAGATGATGTGTAAGGAGACCTAATAAAACTGCAAAGGAAATAGTCTTATAGTTGAAACCTTTTTTAAAAAAATTAAAAATAATTATTTGTCTGGGTGGCACGTGGGATCTTAATTACTCAATCAGGGATCAAACCTGCAACCCTTTCACTGGAAGTGCAGAGTCTTAACTACTCGACTTCCAGGGAAGTAACCTATCTCCTTTTAAAGAACATTTGATAGAAGACATCAACATCCCTGACAAGGGCTCCCCTTCTTTGTGCTTGAACCATCCCAGTGATAACAGGTCTATCATTTTCCAGGGCAGCTGATTGTATGGTATGGAAAACTCTGCCTGCTAGATCATCTTCTCTGGTTACCAAGAGGTAAACTGTGCCTTCCCTTGGTTCTTCCTATTGGTCCTAAGACTCAAGATCAGATGGCCAAGGTGATACTCTTCCTCTCCACGGTAGCTCTTCAAAATCTGTAGTTCCCACACCCCTCTTCTTTAGACTTTTCTTCTCCCAGATTAAAATGTCTCCTGTCTCTTCAATGGTTTCTCATATGGCAAGGCTTCAAGCTGTGCCAAGGTAATATATTTGAAATAGTCACCACTTTTTTCCTTATAATAATTTATCAATGACTGGAAGGACTTGTTTTCAATAGCAGAAGGAAAGGCCATCCTAGCCATTGAGAAAAAGGATGGTGACCCATCTGTTGGGCTCTCACAAGTGTTCCTTTCTGGAAAACACAGTCTGCACATGAGGACTCCTCCCCACAAGGGCACTCTGACGGGGTAAGCTGAGGATAGAAGGCTTTGTGCATTCCCAGAACATTAAAAGGAGAAGGAAATGGCAGCCCACTCCAGTATTCTTGCATGGAGAATCCCGGGGACAGAGGAGCGTGGTGGGCTGCTGTCCATGGGGTTGCACAGAGTCGGACATGACTGAAGCAACTTAGCATGCATGCATGCATTGGAGAAGGAAATGGCAGCCCACTCCAGTATTCTTGCCTGGAGAATCCCAGGAACAGAGGAGCCTGGTGGGCTGCCATCTATGGGGTCGCACAGTGTTGGACACAACTGAATCGACTTAGTAGCAGCAGCAACAGCAGCAGGACATTGAAAAGAAGTGTTCTCCATACACTGTAAAATATGAGGTTGATCATGAAGGGTTTTCTGTCATGCCAAGGAATTAGGACTTTATTTTGAGGGCATTTAGAAAGGCATGGAAAGGTATTTTGTTGAGAAGTGATATGATCAGGGCTGAGTTCCTGGGAAGGCTTGACTGGCAAGGTTAGGGTCAAAGACTGGTGTCCCGGTGCAGGCGAGAGATGAATGTGGCCTGGACCAAGGCTGCAGGAGTGAGCATGAAAGGGGAGAATGGGTTCTAGAGGTGTTCTGGGTGGGGAAGCAGTGGGACATGGGAGTTGGTTAGAATTTGGGAGGGTGAAGGAAAAACTAATGACAGAAGCTGACCAGGGTCCTGGCATTTCTATGGCCCTGCAGATATCTGAAAGTTCAGTGTGCCTCCTTCCAGAGAGACAGACTCTGCATTATCTGAGCAGATACAGCCTGAGAAAAATAACCTATGAGTCTGCAAAATACATAGCTTTAAAAAGGCAGCTTTAACTTTCTACAAAATGTGTATAAATAGTGGTCATTCTCTGTAACTTTTTTAAAAACTTTTTATTTTGTATTGGAGTATAGCTGATTAACAATGTTGTGATAGTTTTAGGTGGACAACAAAGGGACTCAGCCATATGTATATTAATACATGCATTCATTCCTCCCCACCCACCTCTCCCATCCAGGCTGCCATGTAACATTGAGCAGAGTTCCCTGTGCTACACAGTAGGTCCTTGTTGATTACCTATTTAAAATATGGCAGTGTGTACTTGTTGATCCCAAATGAATGAACTTACTTGCAAAGCAGAAAGAGACTCACAGACTTAGAGAACAAATTTACGGTTGCCAGCGGGGTAGAGAGGGGCGGGGAGGGGTGGGGGGAAGACATAGATAGGGAGTTTGGGGGAGACATGTACTCTCTGTAACTTTTAATAGTAGGCTTCCCTAGTGGCTCAGATGGTAAAGCATCTGTCTGCAATGCAGGAGACCCAGGTTCCATCCCTGGGTTGGGAAGATCCCCTGGAGAAGGGAATGGCAGCCCACTCCAGTATTCTTGCCTGGAAAATCCCATGGACCACGGAGCCTGGTAGGTTACTGTCCATGGGGTCGAAAAGAGTCGGACACGACTGACTTTTAATAGTAGGTTCCAAAAAAAAGAACTTTAAATTTAATAGAATTTTAAAATATGGGGGGGGGGGGGGCGGAAAGGAAGTGTTCTCACAAGAAAGATAGGCAGACTCTGAACACAGATGATGTTCCCCAGGCTGAGACACATCATTTGTGCTCAGGATTCGCCTGTCTTTCTCAAGAAACAAGAAGTAGTGAACACACAGCGAGGAAGTAATGAGCACACAGAAGTAGAGGTGACCTGTAAAGAAAAGTTCTAGAATGCTCTTGACAGGAACCAAAAAAACCAGTTTTGTTTTGTTTTGTTTTTTGACAGTCTCCCTAAGCTAATACCCAGTTAAAAAGAAAATTATGAAATTTATTCACAAGACTTTTTTTTTTCTTTTATGAATATCTTCCTGTTTTCTAACACTTCTTCTAGTGGAGTTCCCAGGAGACAGGGCAATGCCACAGTTGAGGTCTGCCGGAGCAGACTGGCACACAACATCACTGCTTTCATTGCAGTATTTTAGAAAAAGGGTTTATTAGCAAATGGAGACCAAAATTAATCACATGGGTTGTTGTTGCTAAGTTGTGTCTGACTCTTTGCAACCCTGTGGACTGTAGCCTGCCAAGTTCTTCTGACCATGGGATTTCCCAGGCAAGAATACTGGAGTGGGTTGCCATTTCCTTTTCCAGGGGATCTTCCTGACATAGGGATCAAAACTACGTCTCCAGTGTCTTCTGCATTGGTAGGCAGATTCTTTTATCACTGAGCCACCAGGGAAGCCCAGTCACACAGGTATATAATATTAAAACATAATTAGAAAAAGACTCAAGGGGCAAAATTGTCCCCTTCCCCATATCTGACATTATTTCCTCAAAGCAGAGATGCATTGCTGATAGTCTAGTCATTTCCTTATTTCTTCTGTTTTCTAAACCACAATTAATTGGAATATCAATAATATTTTAAGATCAATTATACTTTTATGAATAAGAATATAATTCTGAGAGATGAATAAAATACATTTCCCTATCTGGTTTATAAAATATGAGTAATTTAGGTTTCTGTAATAGGGTGTGGAGGAGATTAATTGAGGCTTTTCTGGAATAACAAGAAATAGACCTCAGAACAAGGTAAACAACTCTTCATATCCATTTCCTTATAGGCTTCCATGACCATCAGCAATGGACTGAACTGGATGGAGGGCTTGTGAAATTTTTATGAAAGCTTATCTCACCAAGCAGAGCTCTGTCTAGAAAAAATGTCTGACTTTCCCAATAATGCAGTATTCAGGTATTAATAGAAATTGAAATTACTGAAGATCCTTGATGCTTATAATCAAATTATTTTTGTAGTTTCTTACATATATATATGGTTATATATATGTATATCTACATGTCTTTTCATTTCTATATACTTACTTATATAAATATACGTTTAATTTATTAATGGGTTCTAGAAGCCATGGCTTTAGGGAGATGGGCTCTGGCACTGGTAACACTGTGGCAGTTGCCTCTAAAATGATCTCTGGACTTCCCTCATGGTCCAGTGGCTAAGACTCCAGGCTCCCAGTGTGGGAGGCCCGGGTTTGACCCCTGATCAGGGAACCAGATCTCACATGCCACATCAAAAGATTCTACACGCCACAACTAAGACCCAGTGCAGCCAAAATAAATAAATAAATAGTAAAATGATCCCTCAAGATCTGTTCCTTCTGGCATTTGTGACCTCATAACAGGTCACAGGTCACCTCTCTTTGTGCACAGACTGGACAGAGTGATTTTCTTCTAACCAATAGATTATGATAAAAGTGATGATATGTCATTTCTGAGATTGGATTATATATATAAAAATAATCTCTTTGACATCTGTGTTGCTCATCCTCTTTCACTATTCTTTGTTGTTATTGCTAAGTTGTGCCCGACACATTTGCAACCCCTTGGACTGTAACTCTCCAGGTTCCTTTGTCCATGGAATTTTCCAGGCAAGAATACTGGAGTGAGTTACTATTTCCCTCTTCAGAGGATCTTCCCAGACCAGGGATTGAACCCATGTCTCTTGCATTGACAGGTGGATTCTTTACCACTGGGCCAAGTTGGTTCTATTCTTACTCTTTTTCAAAACCTTTGTTCTGAGGATTATCAGCTGTTCAGTTCTGAGTAGCACTATAGAAAGATTCATGCAACAAGGAACTGGTGTCTCTAGTCAATAGGGAGCCAGGACTAAGGTTCACAGTCCCAGAGCATCCAAGAAAATGAATTTTTCCAAGGATCACACAAGCAAGCTGGGCAAGGGGTCCTCTGCCAGTTTTTCTTTGAGCTGATTTTTGTCTTGGCTCACATCTTGATTGCAGCCTTGTGAGAGACCCTGAGTCAAGAACTTGGAAAGCTGCTCCAAGCATCCTGAGCCACACTGTGAAATAATAAGTGTTTGATGGTAATAACTGTGAGCAAAGTTTTGGAGTAGTTTGTTATGTATTGATAATTAGTACAAGTAGATAGTATATTCTTATTAGCAAAGACTAATTTTTTAGCTTTTTTGTGGGCCACCTCATATAGTAACTCATGTTAATCTTACAGTCATCTAAAATTACCAAGCTTTTTAATTCCAGTCTCCTCCACTTCAAAACGTGTGAGAGATCTATGTAGTAGAGGCACCTGGATCCAGCTTGCCCAGACTCAGATCTCACCATCTCACTCACTAGCTGTCTATCTTTGTGTGTGTGTGCTCAGTCGTGTCTGACTCTTTGTGACCCCATGGACTGTAGCCTGCCAGCTCCTCTGTTCATGGAATTTTCCAGGCAAGAAATACTGGAGCAGGTTGCCATTTTCTACTCCAGGGAATCTTCCCTACCCAGGGACTGAACTGACGTCTCTTGCATCTCCTGCATTGGCTGGTGGATTCTTTACCACTAGCGCCACCTGGGAAACGCTTGAAAAGTTATTTAACCTCTCTGAGCTTTATGATCAGTATCTGTAAGATTGGAACAGTAATACCCACAGACTTCCTATCCCAACACACATGCACACACACACACACACAGAAATTCTTTGATTTTCCCACTTCACAAGCACAAGACAAAGCAAATGATGTGGGAAAGACCAGGAAGAGCTGTTTAATGTAATTTTTTTGCTGTTTGGATAAACTGCAAATTATTGACCTTTCTTGAAATGTTGTGAATAAATCCCTGGGAGATTTAACACTGCTGACTTAAATGTATGGGGGGAATATTCTTTGACAATCATGATTTAAAGTGTCAGAAGACTACAATAATTAAAAATTACTGTAATATTATATATTTTTCTAGATCACATAAGTAAAAGCCAATTAGGATAATTTTCAAAGATTTTGTCTTCAGGTTCCTTTAGTATTTTATTCCCATTTTTTCCTCAATAATGACACCACAACCATGTACAATATACCTGTTTTATATTACTTTCTCCAGTGTTCTATGCATTCTAGAATGGCAGGGAGATTTCTTTTTTATGATTTGCAATTCCAGCAACCAATACAAAGTTTGGAATCTAGTAAGAAGGGTTTGGAGAATTTGTTGAATGAAGAAATGAATGGATGCAACATCAATCATAAATACGGAAAGCTTTGAAATAATTCCTTGTATATTGATTTAGATAAACATTGCTGTGACTTGTAGTTGAAATTAATAAAGATATAAATCAGTAATCGGATTAACCACCCAAGAGGTATTTATCTCTTAACTGTTGAAAGAACATCCCTATCCTTGTGTTTTGTAGTTTTATCTCTGTCCAAGACAGAATAAAAATCTGTGACACACACACACACACACACACACACACACACACCTCAAAACACCACACCACACTGCACATTTATGAGTGCTAAGCAAGCCTGCTTGGATTAATGCTTCAGTGAGGCTATCATCTTCAAAAAAGAAAGGTGTTCACAAATTTAAGTATTAAAGAAATAAAATAAGAGTTTGTTCACCCAAATGAATGTCCATCTGAAATGTGAGCAGGAGCTGTTTTCACATGGAGGAGGCTTCCTGGGCCCTTGACTAATGAAGTCCCTTTCTTTCCTCCCAGCCTCTCTTACAACCCCTCCCCAACACCTACATTTCTTGGAAAGAAGTGTGAGGGACCAGCATTGCAGAGGTATGGCATCTATCCCTCTCAGTCAATAATCCTCCTAAGGAAGAGCATATGCTCTCACTTAACAAACATTGGATATTTAAAACCACCACCAAGTTTTAAAAGCTAGGACTTCCCTGGTGGTCCAGTGGCTAAGACTTTGTGGGCCCAATGCAGGGGGCCTGGGTTCAATACCTGGTCAGAAAACTAGATCCCACATGCTTCATCTACAATCTTGCATGCTGCAACTAAGACCCCACACAGTCAAATAAATAATAGTTTTTTAAAAAGTTAGAGTCATCTTTATTTTGTCAGATTTTTTCATATAATCCATCCCAGTATGGGCTTCCCTGGTGGCTCAGATGGTAAAGAATCTGCCTGCAATACAGGAGACCTGGGTTTGATCCCTGGGTTGGGAATATCACCTAGAGGAGGGCATGGCAACTCACTCCAGTATTCTTGCCTGGAGAATCCCCATAAACAGAGGAGCCCAGTGGGCTAGAGTCCACAGAGTCATAAAGAGTTGGACATGACTGAGCGATTAAGCACAGCACAGCACACCCCAGTATGCTTGCTCCCTTTCTCTCTCTGTGTCTCTCTATCTCTCTCTCACACACTTTTTAAACATAATTTTGTTTGAAATCTACAACCCAGAAATACTCAAAGACCCTGCCTGGTAAACCAGAGTATGTGACAGTATTACCCAGCAGGCCTGTGAGAAAAAGAAAGCTGGGCCACCAACATCCTTTCCAGCACTGCCTCACCCTGGAGGAATTAATATGCCTAACTTGATTAACACTGCATGTGACATGACTGTCCCTTGAAAAGCAGACATTCTCCAAGTCACTACACGATGGTACATTTCTGTGATCAGTTTGAGAAATTTCAGAACCAGGGACTCTGGTAATACACGATAGTCTAATCAAATTAAGGTAAATGAACACATCATGATTACATATTAAATTTAATCAAGGGCACAGGACAGCATGGGTGACATATATTTAAATAAGAAGTGGCTATCTCTGATTGACATATATATACTACCATGTATAAAATAGATAGCTAATGGGAAGGTGCAGTATAGCACAGGGAGCTCAGCTTGGTGCTCTGTGATGACCTAGAAGGGTATGATGGGGGAAGGTTGGAGAGAGGCTTTAGAGGGAAGAAATGTATGTATACTTATAGCTGATTCACATTGTAGTACAGCAGAAACCAGCAGTGTAAAGCAATTATCCTCCAATTAAAAAAATTTTTTAAAAGAAGTGGTTATCTCTGTATTTATATAAGCCAACCATTCCTGGGTTCCCAAGCAGGATGGTTATATGTCTTTATAATATAAAGAAGGGTAGACAGCCTCAAGAAAGATGTGGGTGAAAAGGCATTGCATAAGGGAGGAATAAGTAGGGAGAGAAGTAAAAGAGATCAGATGGGGAGGAGAGACAGGGATGATTGCAGCACTATTTACAACAGTTGGAACATGGAAGTAAACTAAATGTCTATCAACAAATGAATGGGTAAAGATGTGGTACATATATACGATGGAATATTACTCAGCCATAAAAAGGAATGAAATTGGGTCATTTGTAGAGACGTGGATGGACCAAGAGCTGAAATGCAGGGTGAAGTAAGTCAGAAAGAGAAAGATAAATGTCATATATTAATGCATACATGTGGAATCTGAAAAATGGCACAGACAAATCAAAATGCAGGAATAGAGCTGCAGACATAGAGAATGGATATTGGACATGGGAGGGAAGGGGGGCGGTGGGATGAACTGGGAGATTACAACTGAGATATATACACTACCGTGTGTAAAATAGAGAGCTAGTGGGAAGCTGCTGTATAGCACAGGGAGCTCAGCTCGGTGCTCTGTGATGACCTAGAGGGGTAGGATGGCAGAGTGGGAAGGAAGGCCAAGAGGGAGGGGATATGTGTATACAAATAGCTGATTCACTTCATTGCACAGCAGAAACTAACACAGCATTGTAAAGCAATTATACCCCTATTTAAAAAAAGCAAAAAAGAGAAAGAAAAAGGAGAAAATAACAGGGAAGAATGGAAAGACTGGTTTCTTTTCAACAGTTGCAAATAGCCTATAAACACAGTTGCACGTTGGTCTTTACAATACCTCCGTTGAACAGGAATTTGTGTTTATCTTATTGATTCAAGAAACATTTATTTAAAAGTCTATTCTGTGTTAGGCCTTGTTCTAGGTTCTGGAAATAAAACAGTGAAAAACAGAGATGTAACCTCTTCTACTATATAACACACTTTAGTACAGAGAGACAACAGCAATAAAGATTTAAAAAATTAAGTAAATAAGACAGATTTCAGAGATAAATCTTACAGCTTATATTAATTTCCTGTTGTAGTTATGCTCACACTCCAATGCTCAGTCGTGTCCAACCCTTTGTGACCCTTTGGACAGTAGCGCATGAGGCTCCTCTGTCCCTGGGATTTTTCAGGCAAGAATAGGAGTGGGTTGCTATTCTCTTTTCCAGGGGATCTTCCCAACCCAGAGATTGAACCCTCATTTCCTATGCTTCCTGCATTGCAGGTGGATTCTTTACCACTGAACCATCAGGGAAGCCTGCCATAGTTATAAATTATCACAAATTTAGTAGTTTAGAACAACACAAATTTATTCTGTTACATTTGTGATGCTCAGAATTTTTAATGGGTGAGCAGGGCTGTGCTCCTTCTGAAGACGCTAGGAGAAAATCCATTTCCTTGCCCTTTCCAGCTTCTTAAGGCCCCTGCATTCTTTAGTTCACGGCCCTGCTGAATTCTGTCATCACATGTCCATCTCTGACTCTGCACCTCCTGCTTTCCCCTTAGAGGACCTCTTGAATCCAGCCACTGGATAGTCCAGGAGTTTATTTTTAAATTCTTAATTTAATCATCTCTACCAAGTCTCTTTTACCACGTAAGGTAACAGATGCAGTAAGTCCCCCACATACGAACCTTTAAGACATTCCTTCAGCTCTACCATCTCCCACCTCCTCTCCCTCCTCCCGTCAGTAACTCATCTTGCCTGTTCACTCTATACCAGCCCTGTATGTGGGCAGTTGTACTGTACTTCTGTACTTCTCAAAAAGTGAAGTATTGTACTTCAGATTAAAAGTGTTTCTTAACTCTTGTTTGTTTTTTATGTATTATTTGGATGAAAAGTGTTATAAACCTATGCCAGTGCAGTACTGCACAGCCAACTGTGTTAGTCGGGTAACTAGGGTCTACCTGCGTTGGACTTAAGTCTAACTTTCTTGGACTTAAATTGCACTCCTGAACTGGAATGGAACTCGCTTGTATATAGGGGACTTACTGTACTAGAAATTAGGACGTGGACACCTTTCAGTAGTCATGATTCGGATTACCACAGAGCCTTAAGTTAATTGTTCGACTTCCTGCATCTGGTCTAGACCTTCAGTCTTCATCCAAACTTGCTGATTTTTCTACTTTACCATGGCTGAATCCCCTCACTGTCTGTTCAGCTTCAACCTACTGAAGACATAGAGTCCATTCTGATGTCCTTTGCTGTTTCTTACTTGTGTAGCTACCCTCCTTCACCCAAGGAGTGTTCTGAATCTGGTGAGAACAAACCTAACTTATTTGAAGATGCCAGTGACTGACAACCGCTCAGTATGTCACTCCATTCAACAAATATTTACTGAGTGCTACTTATGTGCTAGATGCAGAACCAGAGTGAAAAGCAAAACAGCTGTTACTCTTGCCTTGTTGGAAATTTTATTTTAGTCTCAAGGGAGAGATAGCTATTAACATAGATAATTATGCATTCTAGTAAGTGTTAACAAAGAAATGAAAAGGATTTGATGACATTATAATTAGGGGAGTTAATTAGACAAGGAGGTCAAGGACAGATTTTCTCTGGAGGGAACACTGATGCACAGACCGAAGGATGAGCAGGGGGCCATCAATGGGAAGGGAGTGAGAGTGGAGAAAGGCATGTGTGGGTGGGGGTGCTTTCACAGGTAGGGCAAGCTCAAAGGCCCTGAGATAAGAAAGCGTTTGATACCTTGGAAACATATTTAAAAATCTGAAGAATAATGTATTCGGGGAGGGGCATCTACGATGAGAATCAATTTAATATGTAGGGAGAGTACAGGTCATGCAGGCCACAGACCATGGGCAAGACTTCGGGTTTTATTTTAAAGTGCATTGGAAACTTACTGAAGGATTTTAAGGTGAAAGGAGAGTGATTTAATTGTATTTATGCTTTTGAAAGATGATTTTGGAATTCCCTGGTGGTCTAATAGTTAGGACTCTGCGCTTTCACTGCCAAGGGCTGGTGTTTGATCCTGGTCAGGGAACTAAGATCCCACAAGCTGCATGGCACATCCAGTAGATAAACAAAAGGTAACTTTGGCTGCTGTGAGAACAGCTTGGGAAAAGAGCCAAGATGGAAGTTGAGAGGCTAATGAAACAGCTGCTGTCATGGAGACAGAGACGGGGGCTCGAACCAGAGCTGGGCTGGAAAGGAGGTGAGAAGTGAGGAGACATGAGGTACATTTTGGAGGATGAGACATGGGGATTGAAGGTCCATAGGTATCATGTTTGACTCCGAGGTTGCAAGCTTGAGAATCTGGATAGATGGTAGGACTGTTTAGAGCCATGCAAAGACTAGAAGAGAAATGACATTAAGACAGGAAGTCAATGAATTCCTTGTTAGAGGCCTTGAGTTTGAGAGAAATTTCAAGAGAAGATGTCAGGTAGGCAGCTGGATAAACGAGTCTGGAGGTCAGAGGAGAGGCCTGAGGTGGACATAAATTTAGAATCTGTCACCATAGAGACAGTATTTAAAACTATAGGAACTGATGAGATCAGCTGAGAGGGAATGTGGGAACAGAAAAGGAAATTCTTATGAAATTGGATCAAAGTCAGAGATACAAAGGAAAATCAGAGAAGTTTAGTGTCAGCAAAAGCAAGAGGAGAGTGTTTGGAGAAGAGCAAGTGGTAACAGAGTTTGCCACAGTGACCATTGTTTTTAGAAAAAAAAAAACCTAAGTATAAATTTATTTTATAATATATATAACATATAATTATATATAATATTACGCATAATATTATTGTTGTTGTTCAGTCATTAAGTCACGTCCAACTTTTTGCAACTCCATGGACTGCAGCACGCCAGGCTTCCCTGTCCTTCACTATCTCCCAGAGCTGGTTCAAATTCAAACTCGTTGAGTCAGTGATGCCATCCAACCATCTCATTCTCTGTCATCCCCTTCTCCTCCTGCCTTCAATATTTCCCAGCATTAGCATCTTTTCCAATGAGTTGGCTTTTTGCATCAGATCAGATCAGATCGGTCACTCAGTCGTGTCCAACTCTTTGTGACCCCATGAATCGCAGCACGCCAGGCCTCCCTGTCCATCACCAACTCCCGGAGTTCACTCAGACTCA
Organism: Bos grunniens; assembly: GCF_055505025.1. Classification (NCBI taxonomy): domain Eukaryota; kingdom Metazoa; phylum Chordata; class Mammalia; order Artiodactyla; family Bovidae; genus Bos; species Bos grunniens. The sequence continues at coordinate 64,207,466 of NC_141173.1, read as the reverse complement.
CGTCCATCGAGTCAGTGACGCCATCCAGCCATCTCATCCTCGGTCATCCCCTTCTCCTCTTGCCCCCAATCCCTCCCAGCATCAGAGTCTTCTCCAATGAGTCAACTCTTTGCATGAGGTGGCCAAAGTACTGGAGTTTCAGCTTTAGCATCATTCCTTCCAAAGAAATCCCAGGGCTGATCTCCTTCAGAATGGACTGGTTGGATCTCCTTGCAGTCCAAGGGACTCTCAAGAGTCTTCTCCAACACCACAGTTCAAAAGCATCAATTCTTCGGTGCTCAGCCTTCTTCACAGTCCAACTCTCACATCCATACAGATATTATATATCATTATGATATATAACTATTAAATATAATATATGTGCTTTGCTGTGCTTAGTTGCTCAGTCATGTCCAACTCTTTGCAACCCCATGGACTGTAGCCCACCAGGCTCTTCTGTCCATGGGGATTTTCCAGGCAAGAATATTGGAGTGGGTTACCATGCCCTCTTCCAGGGGGTCTTCCCAACCAGTGATCAAACCCAGGTTTCCCGCATTGCAGGTGGATTCTTTACCATCTGCCATCAGATGGTATATATAAAACATGGTTATATATACCATATAGTCCATAACTTATAGAGCTACTAAAGCAGAGCAGTTTCAAACTACACACCAGACAAGTACAAGCACACATTACATGTTAAGAAGAGATACTTTTCTCCATTTGTTTCTGAAAAAGCCAAAAGCCCCTGACTGCTGAAAACTGGTCTGACTCTCACTTAGGCCATGCTATTCTCCTATTGGACAAAAACTCACAGAACATCAGACCAGGTCACTCTGACAGGATGATAAATGAATCAAAACAAAAACACCGTGCAACCCACAAAATATCCAACATCCCTAGTTCTCAGCTAAAACAAGTGATGGCTACTTCTTTACCAACCACAGTTGTATCCCCATTTTAAACCCCTGCCCCATAGATCAGATTTGTTCAGACACTTTGTCATAGACTTGCCCTTGCTTTCTAACAGGACTCCATCCAGAGTGAGACCCTGTTTCCTTACATCCTCCCCCAAATTATCCAAAAGCCCAAATCCTATAATGTGTGTGTATGTGTGTTTAGTGGCATCCAACTCTTTGTGACCCCATTGACTGTAGCTCACCACGTTCTTCTGTCCATGGGATTTTTCAGGCAAAAATACTGGAATGGGTTGCCGTTTTCCTCTCCAGGGGATCTTTCCAATCCGGGAGTCAAATCTACATCTCTTTCATCTCCTGCATTGGCAGGCATATTCTTTACCACTGAGCCACCTGAGAAACCCAAAATCCTATAATAGCTTCTTTCTAACATGCCCTCCCTGAAGGGCCTCACAGCTCCCCATGATTGGGCATTCTCCTTCAGTGCAAAAGGCCTGCAGAGCCTTTGGTTGAAGGGCATTAACATTTCCTAGTCCCTTAAAAAAATTGGCAATCCATAATTGGCAAACACATAACTCAGTTAATAAAAATACAAAACCAGTTAATCAGAACTACTCGAGCCCTCTGATTCTGAGTTTAAAAAAGTCAAACCTGATGATATTTTTAAGACATATGGGTGCATAGCTTTGTGATCCCCACCATGATGAAAAAAGAAGAACAAGAGGCAGAATCTCTTCTCAAAGGAGTTCACAAACTGGAGGTGAAAGCAGCTATGACACAAAGAAGGGGGTGGTGGGTATTTGGTGAGGTGAAGGAGGGGGCTGGTGGGCAGATGGAGACGTGGATATTGTGGGCTGAGTCAAAAAGTGAGAACAATGGCATCGTGGTTTGTGAGAGATGTTTCTAAACTGTTTCAAGGATAGAGAAATAGCCTTAGCTATAAAACAGAACCAACCTATTTCTCAGAGGAAGTATGTTGCATTGAAAAATGCCTAGCCTCTGCCTACCACACAGAAGATACTTGATATAAAATATTTCTATCATTAATTGCTATTTTTATAAAAGTGATTATTGCATTCTGAAATAGTGAAATGAAATGAAAAAAAAAAAGAAAACCCCATAGTTCATCATCTTTCTATCATTAATAGCTATGTTTTATAAAACTGAGTATTGCATTCTCATGAAATGAAAAATTTAAAAAAAATGAAAACACCATAGTTCATCATCTGAACAGGCCACCTCAGTATCTAGAGCAATGCTTAGCACTGACTAAACACATAACAAGCTCTGGCTCCTATCTTGGTTCTGCCACTACCTTGCTGTGTTCTTTTGGGACAATTGTCAAACCTCTTGAAAATACTGGTATCTTAACTGTCAAATAAGATAGTTAGATTAAATTATTCCTTAATATCCTTCCAACTACATTTTCTTTGTCTTCCCTTGGCCCTTGGTAGTTTGCCTTTCCCTAAACTTGTTATTCTTCAGAGTGTATGATAGACCACATATGTGTCTCTGTATTTTTCTTTTGGTTTCTATCTCTCTGTAGCCAACATATGTATCACGGCTTAGTAACTTCACAGAATAAGTGATACAATATACATGGGAAGTTAACTACCTTGATGTCTTCATGTGTGAATGGTAGAAAACACAGTTTAGGACATATATTTCATTGGCATTGTGCAAAAAGGTCTTGTGTGCTTAAATATCACCTACACTAAAATAGAACATAGAAGTATTTTATGCTTATTTTCTAGAGTCTTCATTGATATAAGACACTAGACAATATTTTTTCTATTCCCCTTAGATATCATTTTCATAGTTTTATTGGTCTTCTACAAAGGGCTTATCTTCTCCTAATAAAGGTCCATATAGGCTTATCTTCTCTAACAAAGGTCCGTCTAGTCAAAACTATGGTTTTTCCAGTAGTCATGTATGGATGTGAGAGTTGGACCATAAAGAAAACTGGGCACCAAAGAATTTATGCTTTTGAACTGTGGTTTTGGAGAAGACTCTTGACAGTCCCTTGGACTGCAAGGAGATCAAACCAGTAGATCCTAAAGGAAATCAGTCCTGAATATTCATTGGAAAGACTGATGCTGAAGCTGAAGCTCCAATATTTTGACCACCTTATGTGAAGAACTGACTGATTGGAAAAAACCCTGATGCTTAGAAAGATTGAAGGCAGGAGGAGAAGGGGACGACAGAGGATAAGATGGTTGGATGGTATCACCGACTCGATGTACATGAATTTGAGCGAGCTCTGGAAATTAGTGATGGACAGGGAAGCCTGGCATGCTGCAGTCCATGGGGTCTCAAAGAGTCAGACATGACAGAGCAACTGAACTGATGGATCAGTCTTCTAAGTAGACTATCTACATCAGTGGTCCCCAACATTTTTGGCACCAAAGAATGATTTTGTGAAAGACAGTTTTTCCACAGGTGGGGTGGGGAGATGGTTTTGGGGTGATTCAAGTTCACTGCATTCATTGTGAACTTTATTTCTATTTTATTACATCAGCTCCATCTCATATCATCAGGTATTAGATCCTGGAGACTGGAGACCCTTAATCTATATAGAGTCTACATTTCTACATAGCATTGAGACTCTAGCGGGTTCTAGGATAACAGGAAAAAGTCAGTACTCTTTCCTCCATTTTATAGATATACTATAACAAATGGCCAGAAACTGTGTATGAAACCAACTGAATGCTTCCTGAAGACTCAGAGAAATGATTATTTTATATCAAGTGACTTATGAACCCTCAATTCACAAGGTACATTGCAGAAGCTCTATAATTATTTTTAAGTTTTCAGCAATTTTCTGTTAGACTTATCAGGAAGCACTATGAGTTGGGAGTGAGACAGATAAAGAACAAATGAAAAATACCTGTCTTAGACCTAGGTCACCATCAAGCTGGAGTAGAAAATGGCAACCCACTCTGGTATTCTTGCCTGGAGAATCCCATGGACAGAGAAGCCTGGCGGGCTACAGTCCATAGGGTTGCAAAGAGTCAGATAGGACTTAAGTGGCTTAGCATGCATGCACACACCGTGAAGACCCATTTCAGCACTGCAGGGAAGCCCTGTAGTGTTGATGGACTGGTCCTGCATTCTCCCTGGTATATATAACTCTCCCCATTGTCACCTTTGATCTTTATTACCTAAATCGTACTGTTCTTTAGAACCTTTCTGATCCTTACAGATGTTTTTCCCTGTGTGATCTTCCATACCCTCTATTGCCTTTACATTTTGAAACTTATTTTCTTTCCACTTGTCTCATTAACTAGCTAGCATTTATTGAATACTACATGTAAAAGTATACTGTTATGATTTTAATTCTTTGGATTTCCACAGTCTCCCAAGGAAATAGGAAATGTTGCTAATACATTTTGTATATAAAAAGATCTGATAATAGAGTGGTTGGGACTCTAATCTAGCACAGTGCTAGAGTCTGGTGTTGAAATTTCTGTTTTTAACAACAATGCCATCCTGTTTCTTGAAGAATTATCTTCTAAAAATATTCATTTCTACTTGCCACTTTAGCTTTGCAAGTCAAGCTATATAACAAATAAGCCGATGGTACACTGGAGGCATAGTGTCTGAAATTCTGGTGAGTGGCCACAGGTGAAGGATGCTGTCACAGGTTATGATGCTGTCAGTCATTTTCAACTACAGAAAACATTCCTAGGAGGTATCATTTGACTCTCAGACACTGAGTCAGTTGTCTTATTTTTTCTCAATAAAGACAGAATTATCTGTTAAGAGGTAACTTCCCCCCCACACACATATAACTAATGATTTTATTCTGTTGTGGATGTCCTGCTTCTTCACATTGTGATCTTTTTTAAATTGAAGCATGCCTGCATGCATGCTCAGTCATGTCCAACTCATTGCAATCCCAAGGACTGTAGCCCGCCAGGCTCCTCCACCCATGGAATTTTCTAGGCAAGAATACTGAAGTGGGTTGCTATTTCCTATTCCAGGGGATCTTCCAAACCCAGGGATCAGGCCTGTGTCTCTTGCATCTCCTGCATTGGCAGGCGGATTCTTTACCACTGGCACCACCTGCGAAGTCCATAGCTGACTTACAATATTGTATTAGTTTCAGTTCAGTTCAGTCGCTCCGTCATGTCTGACTCTTAACAAAACTATAGATTGCAGCATGCCAGGCTTCCCTGTCCATCACCAATTTCCAGAGCTTGCTTAAACTCACGTCCTTCAAGTCAGTGATGTCATCCAACCGTCTCATCCTCTGTTATCCCCTTCCCCTCCTGCCCTCAATCTTTCCCAGCATCAGGGTCTTTTCCAATAAGTCAGTTCTTCACAATAGTTGGCCAAAGTATTGGAGTTTCAGCTTCAGCATTGGTCCTTCCAATGAATATTCAGGACTGATTTCCTTTAGGATCTACTGGTTTGATCTCCTTGCAGTCCAAGGGACTGTCAAGAGTCTTCTCCAAAACCACAGTTCAAAAGCATCAATTCTTCAGCACTCAGCTCACACATCCATACATGACTACTGGAAAACCATAGCTTTGACTAGATGACTAGATTGGTAAAGTAATGTCTCTATTTTTTAATATGCTGTCTAGGTTGGTAATAGCTTTTCTTTCAAGGAGCAAGCGTCTTTTACTTTCATGGCTGCAGTCACCATCTGCAGTGATTTTGGAACCCAGTTTCCACTGTTTCCCCATCTATTTGCCATGAAGTGAAGGGACCAAATGCCATGATCTTAGTTTCTGAATGTTGAGTTTCAAGCTAACTTTTTCACTCTCCTCTTTCACTTTCATCAAGAGGTTCTTTAGTTCTTCACTTTCTGCCATAAGGGTGGTGTCATCTGCATATGTGAGGCTGTTGAGATTTCTCCCAGGATTCTTGCTGCCAGTTTATGCTTCATCCAGCCCAGCATTTTGCATGATGCATTCTGCATCTAAGTTATATAAGCAGGGTGACTATATACAGCCTTGATGCGCTCCTTTCCCTATTTGGAACCAGTCTGCTGTTCCATGTCTGGCTCGGACTATTGCTTCTTAACCTGCATACAGATTTCTCAGGAGGCAGGTAAGGTGGTCTGGTATTCTCAACTTTTTAAGAATTTTCTACAGTTTGTTGTGATCCATCAAAGGCTTTGGTGCAGTCAATAAAGTAGAAGTAGATGTTTTTCTGGAACTCTCTGCTTTTTTGATGATCCAGTGGAGGTTGGCAGTTTGATCTCTGGTTCCTCTGCCTTTTCTAAATCTAGCTTAAACATCTGGAAGTTCTCAGTTCACATACTGTTGAAGCCTGGCTTGGAGAATTTTGAGCATTACTTTGTTAGCATGTGAGATAAGTGCAATTGTGTGGTAGTTTGAATATTCTTTGGCATTGCCTTTCTTTGGGATTGGAATGAAAACTGATCCTTTCTAGCCCTGTGGCCATGGTTGAGTTTTCCATATTTGCTGGCATATTGAGTGCAGCACTTTCACAGCATCAGCTTTTAGAATTTGTTTTTTTTTTAATTTATTTATTTTAATTAGAGGCTAATTATGTTACAATATTGTATTGGTTTTGCCATACATCAGCATGAATCCCCCACGGGTGTAGGATTTGAAATAGCTCAACTGGAATTCCATCACCTCACTAGCTTCGTTCACAGTGAGGCTTCCTAAGGCCCACTTGACTTCACATTCCAGGATTTCTGGCTCCAGGTGAGTGACCACACCATTGTGGTTATCTTGGGTCATGAAGATCTTTTTTGTACAGTTCTTCTGAGTATTCTTGCCACCTCTTCTTAATACCTTCTGCTTCTGTTAGGCCCATACCATTTCTGTCCTTCATTGTGCCCATCTTTGCATGAAATGTTCCCTTGGTATCTCTAATTTTCTTGAAGAGATCTCTAGTCTTTCTTTCCCATCCTGTTGTTTTCCTCTATTTCTTTGCATTGATCGCTGAGGAAGGCTTTCTTATCTCTCTATACTATTCTTTGGAACTCTGCACTCAAATGGGTATATCTTTCCTTTTCTCCTTTGCCTTTAGCTTCTCTTCTTTTCTCAGCTATTTGTAAGGCCTCCTCAGACAACCATTTTGCCTTTTTGCATTTCTTTTTCTTAGGGATGGTCTTGATCACTGCCTCCTGTACAATGTCTCAAACCTCCATCCCTAGTTCTTCAGGCACTCTCTCTATCAGATCTAATCCCTGGAATCTATTTGTCACTTCCACTGGATAATCATAAGGGATTTGATTTAAGTCATACCTGAATGGTCTAGTCATTTCCTTACTTTCTTCAATTTAAGTCTGAATTTTGCAACAAAGAGTTCATAATATGAGCCACAGTTAGCGCCCAGTCTTGTTTTTGCTGACTCTATAGAGCTTCTGCATCTTTGGCTGCAAAGAATAAAACCAATCTGATTTTGGTATTGACCATCTGGTGATGTCCCAGTGTATAGTCTTTCCTTGTATTGTTGGAAGAGGGTGTTTGTTACGACCGGTGCATTTCCTTGGCAAAACTCTCTTAGCTTTTGTCCTGCTTCATTTTGTACTCCAAGGCCAAATTTGCCTGTTACTCCAGGTATCTCTTGACTTCCTACATATGCATTCCAGTCCCCTATAATAAAAAGGACATCTTTTTGGGGTGTTAGGTCTAGAAGGTCTTGTAAGTCTTCAAAGAACCGCTCAACTTCAGCTTCTTCAGTATTACTGTTCAGGGCATAGACTTGGAGATTGAAGACGTGGAGATTCAATCTCATTACTGTGAGATTGAATGATTTTCCTTGGAAACTAACAGAGATCATTCTATCGTTTTTCAGATTGCACCCAAGTACTGCATTTCAGACTCTTTTGTTGACTATGATGGCAACTCCATTTCTTCTATGGGATTCTTGCCCACAGTAGTAGATATAATGGTCATCTGAGTTAAATTCACCCATTCCAGCCTATTTTGTTCACGGATTCCTAAAATGTCAATGTTTACTCTTGGCATCTCCTGTTTGACCACTTCCAATTTGCCTTGATTTGTGGAGCTAACATTCCAGGTTCGTATGCAATATTGTTCTTTACTGCATCAGACTTTACTTCCATCACCAGTCACATCCACAAGTGGGTGTTGTTTTCGCTTTGGGTCCATCTCTTCATTCTTTCTGGAGTTATTTCTCCACTGATCTCCAGTAGTATATTGGGCACCTATCAACCTGGGGAGTTCATCTTTCAGTGTCATATCTTTTTGCCTTTTCATATGGTCCATGGGATTCTCAAGGCAAGAATACTGAAGTGGTTTGCCATTCCCTTCTCCAGTGGACTATGCTTTGTCAGAACTCTCCACCATGACCCATCCGTCTTTGGTGGCCCTACAAAGCATGGCTCATAGTTTCATTGAGTTAGACAAGGCTGTGGTTCATGTGATAAGTTTGATTAGGTTTCTGTGATTGTGGTATTCATTCTGTCTGCCCTCTGATGGAGAAGGATAAGAGGTTTATGGAAGCTTCCTGATGGGATAGACTGACTGTGGGGGCGGGGGGGGGGGGGTACTGGGTCTTGTTCTGATGGGTGGGGACATGCTTAGTAAATCTTTAATTCAATTTTCCGTTGATGGTTTCAAGTGTACAATATTTGTGATTTGATGTTTTTATAGTTTATATTTCATATAATGTTGTTATAAAATATAAGCTACATTTCTTATGCTTACATTACATCTTTTTAACTCATTTATTTTATACACAGTTAACATCATACTCAATGGTGAAAAGGTGAAAGCTTCTCCTCTAAGATCAGGAATGAGATAAGAATGTCCACTCTTAACACTTTTATTTAATATTGTATTGAAAATACTAATGACTTCAATCAGATAAGAAAAAGAGATAAAAGATTTGGAAGGGAAGGAGTAAAACTGTTACTTTTTTTTCAGTGACATGATAATATATGTATAAAACCCTAAAGACTCCACCAAAAAAAAACCAACCATTAGAACTAACAACTGAACTCAGTAAAAATGCAGGATACAAGATTAATATACAGAAATCTGTTGTTTTTCTTAATAATGAAAGAGAAATCAAGAATGATCCCATTCACAATCACATCAAAAAGAATAAAATACCTATGAACAACTTTAACTAAGGAGATGAAAGATTTGTACTCTGAAAACGCCAAGGCTTTGATGAAGAAAATTTAAGATGATGCAAATAAATGGGAAGATATCCCACATTCATGACCGGAAAAATTAATACTGTTAAAATGTCCATGGCTACCCAAAGCAATCTAGATTCAAGGCAATCCCTGTCAAAATATTAATGACATTTTCACAGAACTAAAACAAATAATCCTAACATTTATATGGAACCACAAAGGCCCCCAAATCAAAGCAATCTTGAAAAAAAAAGAACAAATCTGGAGGTATAATCCTCCCAGACTCCAGACTATACTACAAAGTTACAGTAATCAAAATTGTATGACAGAAAAACAGATACACAGGTCAATGGAATAGAATAAACAGCCCTGAAATAAACACATTCACATATGGTCAATTAGTCTACAACAAAGGGGGCAAGAATATACAATGGAGAAAAGGAAATCTCTTCAATAAGAGGTAATATTATTGACCAAAATAGCTATTAGTTATATCTTTATCACAAATTTAAAGAAGAACTAAGTTCATTGGTATGTTATCAGCACCTAGTATAGTGCCTGATGTGCAGTAAGCACTGAATAAATATCTGTTAAATAAATGCCAAGAATAGAGCATATTTTAAAGAAATGCAACTTTTCAGGCATTGTTTATATACTTTTTTCATTAGACTCCAACATTATCAATCATTGATTTTCTAAATCCATTTACTCTTTTCAAATTAAAACAAAACTTACCATTTTCATCTTGAAATTTGCCAATCCACAGCTCCCAACTGGTTACTTGCTTCTCACTCATCCTGGCATTTTGGAAAATTTGGTTACAAAATGATGTTAAAGAATATGTCTTTTTTCCTGACTGAGGTAAGTATTTTTATCTTCTTAATATGAGGTATTTCTAGATGAGAGCTTTCTCCTCTCACTTGTACTTCTAAATTTCTTTTTCAAAAAAGCAAAACCTCTTTTAATCTTTCATGCAGTTGACTTTATCAACCACCTCCATGGATGATAGGAAGGTTTTGTAAAATACAATCCCAGATGCTATGAAAGTGAAAGTGAAGTCGCTCAGTCGTGTCTGACTCTTTGCGACCCCATGGACTGTATGTAGCCCACCAGGCTCCTCCGTCCATGGGATTCTCCAGGCAAGAATACTGGAGTGGGTTGCCATTTCCTTCTCCAGGGGATCTTCCCGACCCAGGGATCGAACCCAGGTATCCCGCATTGCAGGCAGACGCTTTAACCTCTGAGCCACCAGGTAAGCATCCCTGGTGTGATGCTTAAAGTTTATTTACTAGACCCAATAACTTAGGAAAGGATTAATATTGGCTTTTTTCCCACACTGAGATACATTCATCAAAAGATAACATTTAAAAATATAATTATTTGATTATTTCCACACTTTCATGTAGTTATCATGAGAAAATCCATTTTTCTTTTGCTTTTTGTTTCCCCCATAATCTTTCACACAGATTTACTGCATAGCACAAAACTAGTACTTACAATTAACTGAAAAATTTTATTTTAATAGATTTAACACTAAGAGATAGATTTTTCTGTCTTGTATTTTTGACAAATAGTGGTATATGTTAGCTTATATTAATAGTTCAAAATCAAGTTAAATGAAAAACTAAGTTTTTTACAACTTTTATGTACAACTGAAGTGTTTTTTAATATTCTTTTGTGTTCCTGAATGCATTGAAAAACATATGCAGGTAATGAATTGAGTTTTCCCTTTTCCACAGTCAAAAGATGGATTAACAATTTCATTTTTATGTGCTTTCTTCTATTTTCATAAGCTAGCTTTTAATCATAGAAGTATTCCATGGGCACAGCAACAAATTTAAAACAGTAGAGAAGATGTGAAATATAAAGTCTAAGACTCTTAATATTTTCCTGTGGCAGCCCCTCTACTCTACCTCCCCAGAGGGAAACTTTGTTAACCTCTCCCTCTGACTTGATTCTTCTTATTGCTGTCATACTTCTATTTCTAGATTATAAACCTTAGCCATTGTCTACTGGTCATCTGCAAAGAACCTGAAAGAAGTTATCACATTAATTTTCCTCTCACCTCTTTTTCTCAGTCAACTTCCCAAATATTTTTAGTTATACCTTTATTTTTATACTTGTAGGCTTTATAACAATCTACCAACCTGTATCTATGTCTATCTAATCTATCGATCTATCTCATCCTCTGCCACCCTCTTCTGCAGAGGATGAAATGGTTAGACAGCATCACTGACTCAGACATGAATTTGAGCAAACTATATGAGGTAGTGGAGAACAGAGAAGCCTGGAGTGCTGCACTCTATAGGGTTGCAAAGAGCTGGGCACAACTTAGCAACTGAACAACAATAAATCTATCTATCATCTATCTTTCAATCTATCTCTATATTCTCTTAAATAAATATATCTTCTATGTTTTCCCTGAAGGATGATTTTAAAAATGGAATTCCAAATATCATGTACAATATAAACATATAAACATTATTCCCTGTAGAATCAAATATTATGGCAGAAGCCACAAATGATAATTCCATATCAACAAAACTTTGCCATTCATAGGAGAAATTTCCAAAAATCAAGGCCTAGTGAATCTTCTTTAAATTTATTGCCATCTTTCTTCTTGATTCTGAGTGACAGTAGTTATCAATATTTTGTATGTCCCACACTACCCTCATCCTGAAAAGCTTGCTTTGCTTGAGTATACTATTTTCTTGACAAATTAATGTTTAAAGTATAGGCTGTATGCACAGTAGATTTTCTCAGTCCTGAAAATGTGTCTGAATATGTGTTTGAAAATAAATTGTAGTATAAAATTTTTGATTCAAAATCTTTTACTGTATGAATTTTGAAAATGTTACTCCATTTTCTTTAGCATCCATTGTTAGTAATGAGAAATCACAAATCAATCTGGCTCCATTCTCTTGCGGGTAATTTGTTTTATTCTTCTCTGCTTTTATGATTTTTCTCTTTATCCTTGTGATTATGAATTTTCAATAGGGTATATCTACAAAGGAATGTTTTCTAGTGCTGTTTGGCACTTGGTAGACCAAAGACTGAAAACAGAGACATTTCCTTTTTTTATCTCTTTGATTATATTCTCCTACCTGTTGTCACACAGAAACCCTTCTTCTAAGATGTTATGTTCTGGGTTGTGGGAAATTTTCTCTGTTCTATCATCCATATTGCTAGATCACAAGAAGTCAGATGTGTACATTTAATAATTTATTAAATACAAAGTTTATTTCTTAATTTAAAAATTTTACACATTTTTCCAATTTTTTTTCTTTATTGCTTCTTTTTAAAAAGCAGTGTGTTTTTATATGCATGCAGACTCCTGAATTTTGCAGAGAATAGACTTCTTAAGAAGTTAACTTCTGGTATCTGAATTATCCTTGTTTTCTCCAAGGCCAATTATTCTGTTTGTTTACTTTGGTGTTCCTTTTTCATGCTATAGATTTCCTTTGAACATCTGGAGACCCTAAGTGATTAAATCATGTTAGATAAAGGCATTTGTTGCTTAGTATGAATGACTGGAAAGGGTTTTCTCAGAGATTGATAAATCCATTTTCTTACTGAATTCTTCCTTTGATTAGGTATGTTTTGTCCTTAGTTGTGGATTTTTCCAAAGTTTCACTTTCCCTCCAAACTGCCCCATAAAAATAGTTTTAATAAATCTAATAAACAAATTTTGTTGGAAATATTTCCAACAACTATTTTATGAACTAATATTTGAACACTGGAAGGCAAATTAAAAACAATAAATATTTTCCCAGTGAAAAAACATTCACACATCTTACCTCTTGTTCTAGTTCCAGAAACTGTAAAGGTGAACCTACTGGGGGCTGGCTTGAGGAGAAAAGGGAATCTTGTTCCAGAAGGAACTTTATGAGGGATCATAAGATGACCCAGAGGGAGGGTATGGGGAGGGAGGAGGGAGGAGGGTTCAGGGTGGGGAACACAGGTATACCTGTGGCGGATTCATTTCAATATTTGGCAAAACTAATACAATATTGTAAAGCTTAAAAATAAAATAAAATTTAAAAAAATAATTTCTAAACATGGGAAAGGAGGAAATAAATCACTGGTTGAAAAAAAAATGAAAAATACAACCAAAAAATACAATTTAAAATTTTCATGAGAATTCACAACATTCATCCTCTAATAAGCTATATTTGACTTCTCTAGATTTAGATTTCAGTGATACCTTCCAAAGTGAAGACATATTTTCTATACAAACCAAAATACAAACAAAAAATAACTCCCTAAGTGACAATGTGATCAGTGCTGTTTATTAGGGTCTTAATAACTTCCTTAATTAAGTCAATACACTAGAAATTTCCTGTATCTTATCTCCCTCTACAGGAAGGAATATTCCCTCTTTTAAAGCTTCTGCTCCTGCAGCAAGTCCAATAATTAACTTTATGTATTATTTCTACATTGAGGAAATGAACTAACCTTAGTCTTGTGTTGAAGGACCCAGTCTCCCTCACAGATTTGCATTTGTGTGTGTGTGATACTTTATTTTCTAGTCTAGTCAAGGCTATGGTTTTTCCTGTGGTCATGTATGGATGTGAGAGTTGGACTGTGAAGAAGGCTGAGCGTTGAAGAATTGATGCTTTTGAACTGTGGTGTTGGAGAAGACTCTTGAGAGTCCCTTGGACTGCAAGGAGATCCAACCAGTCCATTCTGAAGGAGATCAGCCCTGGGATTTCTTTGGAAGGAATGATGCTAAAGCTGAAACTCCAGTACTTTGGCCACCTCATGCGAAGAGCTGACTCATTGGAAAAGATTCTGATGCTGGGAGGGATTGGGGGCAGGAGGAGAAGGGGACGACAGAGGATGAGATGACTGGATGGCATCACTGACTTGATGGACATGAGTCTGAGTGAACTCCGGGAGTTGGTGATGGACAGGGAGGCCTGGCGTGCTGCGATTCATGGGGTTGCAAAGAGTCGGACACGACTGAGTGACTGAACTGAACTGAACTGAACTGATACTTTATTTTCTTACAAAAATATTAAAAACAGAAAATCCCAAAAGGCATAGCTTCAGTAAAACTGTGAAACCATGTAAACAACAACATAAATGTGAAAGCTAGGCTTGGAAATAAAGGAGAGGTTTGGGAGGAGGAAGTGAGAATTGCACAGAAGAAGGCACCGACCAAGGGAAGCTTCGACAGTTGATCACATGCAGTAAGGCACCAGTTACTTCCCAGCACTGGTGAAAGATCTTTGCACAAAACAGTAACAGCCAGTAAAGGAGAAAGGAACTGCTCATGCCCTGTCCATACAGAGCATCACCATAAGCTCAGCCGTGTGTGAGCATGTGCACATACACACACGTGTGTGCACATGCAGAACGCATGTAGAGAAGATGCTCTCTGTCTAGAGATTCTAATACAGTTTTATTGAAATTCCACCCCAACAGTTCAGAGGTCTCCCCTTCCTCTGAGAATCCCCAAGGAAATTGGCAGAGAAAAGCCCATTAGTGGGGTCTCAGCCAATGACCAGGAAGGGTCAAGTAAGCCAGGCTTCCAATGAACCAGACTGTAAGTCAGAATGGATCCCAAATCCTACTGACTTAGGAATCACACTTATCTGAGGAACACACTTGCAGATGAGATAAATCTACAGTTAGCAATGATTCTTTAATCTTTCCCCCAAATTACCAATGAAAGAAATGTAGAAAGTCTTATATGAAGAGTTGTTAAAGTGGAAGGGATGAATTAATGTGAGCTAACAAAACCTCCCTCCTTTTCCTCAATGTTTAGGCCCTGCATACTGGAGTTTCAGAGTTAAGCTTTCAAATCCAAAGAGAAGAAAAGAGCATTAATACAAAGCCCAACTCAGAGAGTCCCACTGTTTGGGGTGCTTTAACACCTTCAGATAACTAAGGAATCATTTGTTAATGGCTTTCAACTTTGGAAACTTAAGCTGGTAAATCCTCTTCTTCATTCTGTCTTTTTTGACTGTACCACCATATTCATGATCATCATATAAAAATAATAACAACAAAACAACTTTCATTTATAAAGGTCAAATACTTGTTAAGAACTGTGCTAGGTTTGCAAACTTTACCTCATTTAATCTTTATTAACAACCCCATGAAAAGCATCATGTCTACTTTTTCAGCAGCTTTTTAAATTTTTTGGCTGCACTGGACTCAAAAGCGGAGACATTACTTTACCAACAAAGGTCCATCTAGTCAAGGCTATGGTTTTTCCAGTGGTGACGTATGGATGTGAGAGTTGGACCATGAAGAAAGCTGAGCTCTGAAGAATTGATGCTTTTGAACTGTGGTGTTGGAGAAGACTCTTGAGAGTCCCTTGGACTGCAAGGAGATCCAACCAGTCCATCCTAAAGGAAATCAGTCCTGAATTTTCATTGGATGGACTGATGCTGAAGCTGAAGCTCCAATCCTTTGGCCACCTGAAGTGAAGAACTGACTCATTGTAAAAGACTCTGATGCTGGGAGGGATTGGGGGCAGGAAGAGAAGGGGACGACAGAGGATGAGATGGCTGGATGGCATCATCGACTCGATGGACTTGAGTTTGAGTGAACTCCAGGAGTTGGTGATGGACAGGGAGGCCTAGTGTGATGCAGTTCATGGGGTCACAAAGAGTCGGACACGACTGAGCGACTGAACTGAACTGAACACCTTCAGATTACTAAGGAATCATTTGTTGATGGCTTTCAACTTCAGAAACTTAAGCTGGTAAATCCTCTTCTTCATTCTGTCTTTTTTGTACCACCATTTTCATGATCATCATATAAAAATAATAACAACAAAACAACTTTCATTTATAATGGTCAAATACTTGTTAAGAACTGTGCTAGGTTTGCAAACTTTACCTCATTTAATCTTTGTTAACAACCCCATGAAAAGCATCATGTCTACTTTTTCAGCAGCTTTTTAATTTTTTTGGCTGTGCTGGATCTTCACTGCTGTGGGCAAGCTTTCTCTGATTGCGGCCAGCAGGGGCTACTCTCTAGATGTGGTGCACGGGCTGCTCATCACAATGGCTTCTCTTGTAGTGGAGCACAAGCTCTAGGGCACGTGGGCTCAATAGTTGTAGCTCAGGGGCTTAGTAGCCCTGCAGCATGTGGAATCTTCCTGGATCAGAGGTCGAATCCGTGTCCCCTGCATTTGCAGGTGGATCCTTAACCATTGGACCACCAAGGAAGTCCCATTGTGTCTACTTTTGAAAGGAAGTCACTGGAACACAGGTATACCTGTGGCGGATTCATTTCGATATTTGGCAAAACTAATACAATATTGTAAAGTTTAAAAATAAAATAAAATTTAAAACTTTTGAATTAAAAAAATAAAAAAAATAAATGTGGCAATTTTAATGAGAAAAATAAATAAAATAAAATCTAAAAAAAAAAAAAAAAGAAAGGAAGTCACTGAAGGTAGGGGAGATTAAACAACTTGTCCAATCTCACCAGCTAGTACATGGCACAGCCAGGATTTGGGTCTCCTGATTCTATGAGAGGTACATGAATACCTCTCATCCTTTCATAATTGAGCCCCACTAAGAAAGGTCATTTATCCAAATATGCTCTAGCTTCAGAATTTTAGAGCTTGAGAAGAGCTTAGAGATAGCATTAAGGTCTTTATTTTATAGATGAGGAAATGGGAGCCCAGCAAGGTGAACAAGATGGCAGCAATAGTCATGCACAGCTCAGGGCTCCTGACCCCTGGGATGGCATCTTTTCCAAAATACCATCTTGCTAATGGGAACACACTTAATTACATGAGATGACCCTATATAAGTCTATTAAGAGCTTTTAAGATTTAGGAAAAAAAAAACTTTTATGTTTGGATATGCTCAGTCCTCAATATGGAAAAGTGAGTGTTTTTCCTTTCACTCAGAACAGAAAATTTTGAATACTTTGACTAGAATTAATCAACGCCTGGAAAGATTCCAAATTCAATTATTTTCATGTACTAAATATAGTTCAATTTAAATTCTGTGAGTCAGTCCAATGAGCAGTTTCTATCCAGATTGTTCTGGTGTTTCTATTTGTTGCTTGCTTCAGTAATCACCTTATTTCATCTCTCTGAAAGTGGTAACTGAAGTGGCTCCCTTGAGATTCTTCACCTTCTCAGGAAGATGAATTCAAAAACAATCCTGGAAACCCAGATCAATCAACATTTTCATCACGATTTCCTTCAGGTGTTTTTCTTATTTTTATTTCAACACATTTAAAATTTATTCAGTGTCTGTCTTTCCCAAAGTGCTCATGGGTTCTGATGTGGCAATCAGAAACTTCTTAGAAAGGCTGTTCATGGCCCAACATTCTTGAAGATCTACATTTCAAAGAGTTCATAAAGAGGATGTGTTCGCTCAGATTTTATCCTCTGGTTTGATTATTATATGCATTATTATATTGTCATCTATCTTTGGGACAAAGTTATTAGAAAAAACAAACCTCTCCTCTTGACTTGTTTTCTCTAAAGTAACTTTGTGTTCTATGGCTTTTTTAAAAAATGAGAAATTGAAAGGAAGGGATGAGAGTGAAGTTGTATTATATGAAGGAACAGGAAGAGGGAGATGAAGTCAAACAGGTAGGTGGGTCTGGACAGAGGCACTCGGTGGCCACCAGACTGAGACCTTGATGTGAGGAACTATGGGGAATCATTGAAGCTGTATGGGCAGGGAGGCAATGTACATCTAGAAGTAAATGGGATAAGGTGGAGACATGACTGGAGAGGAAAAGTCAAGAGGCACAGAGGTGGCTACTCTGACAGCCCAGTTCTTATGGTGAACACTGGTTTAAAAAAAAAAAAAAGCAGCAGCAGCATCTCAGTAATAGTTAAGTGTGCAAAGACGATAAGGCAAAGGATAAATGCATTATAAAGACAACATTTTTTAAAAAAACATATTTACTTTTTGGCTGTGTCAGGTCTTAGTTGTGGTATTTGGGATCTTCCAGTTGGGGAACTGGGGTCTAGTTCCCTAATCAGAGATCAAACCCAGGCCCCCTGCATTGGGAGTGTGAAATCTTAGTGACTGGACCACCAGGAAAGTCATAAGATGCAGCATTTAACAGAGGCAATAGGCATCTCTAGCACTAAATCAGAAGGTACAGTTCAGTTCAGTTCAGTTGCTCAGTCGTGTCCGACTCTTTGTGACCCCATGAGTCACAGCACGCCAGGCCTCCCTGTCCATCACCAACTCTCAGAGTTCACCCTGACTCACGTCCATCGAGTCAGTGATGCCATCCAGCCATCTCATCCTCTGGCATCCCCTTCTCCTCCTGCCCCCAGTCCCTCCCAGCATCAGAGTCTTTTGCAATGAGTCAACTCTTCACATGAGGTGGCCAAAGTACTGGAGATTCAGCTTTAGCATCATTCCTTCCAAAGAAATCCCAGGGCTGATCTCAACTTATATGCAGAGTACATCATGAGAAACGCTGGACTGGAAGAAACACAAGCTGGAATCAAGGTTGCCGGGAGAAATATCAATAACCTCGGATATGCAGATGACACCACCCTTATGGCAGAAAGTGAAGAGGAACTCAAAAGCCTCTTGATGAAAGTGAAAGTGGAGAGTGAAAAAGTTGGCTTAAAGCTCAACATTCAGAAAACGAAGATCATGGCATCCGGTCCCACCACTTCATGGGAAATACATGGGGAAACAGTGGAAACAGTGTCAGACTTTATTTTTCTGGGCTCCAAAATCTACAGATGGTGACTGCAGCCATGAAATTAAAAGACGTTTACTCCTTGGAAGGAAAGTTATGACCAACCTAGATAGCATATTCAAAAGCAGAGGCATTACTTTGCCAACAAAGGTTCGTCTAGTCAAGGCTATGGTTTTTCCTGTGGTCATGTATGGATGTGAGAGTTGGACTGTGAAGAAGGCTGAGTGCCGAAGAATTGATGCTTTTGAACTGTGGTGTTGGAGAAGACTCTTGAGAGTCCCTTGGACTGCAAGGAGATCCAACCAGTCCATTCTGAAGGAGATCAGCCCTGGGATTTCTCTGGAAGGAATGATGCTAAAGCTGAATCTCCAGTACTTTGGCCACCTCATGCGAAGAGTTGACTTATTGGAAAAGACTCTGATGCTGGGAGGGATTGGGGGCAGGAGGAGAAGGGGACGCCAGAGGATGAGATGGCTGGATGGCATCACTGACTCAATGGACGTGAGTCTGGGTGAACTCCAGGAGTTGGTGACGGACAAGAAGGCCTGGAGTGCTGCAATTCATGGGGTCGCAAAGAGTTGGACACGACTGAGTGACTGATCTCTCTCTGACCTCCTTCAGGATGGACTGGTTGGATCTCCTTGCAGTCCAAGGGACTCTCAAGAGTCTTCTCCAACACCACAGTTCAAAAGCATTAATTCTTCGGTGCTCAGCCTTCTTCACAGTGATTTTGGAGCCCCCCAAAATAAAGTCTGACACTGTTTCTACTGTTTCCCCATCTATTTCCCATGAAGTGATGGGACTGGATGCCATGATCTTAGTTTTCTGAATGTTGAGCTTTAAGCCAACTTTTTCACTCTCCACTTTCACTTTCATCAAGAGGCTTTTGAGTTCCTCTTCACTTTCTGCCATAAGGGTGGTGTCATCTGCATATCTGAGGTTATTGATATTTCTCCCGGCAATCTTGATTCCAGCTTGTGCTTCTTCCCGTTCAGCATTTCTCATGATGTACTCTGCATATAAGTTAAATAAGCAGGGTGACAATATACAGCCTTGACGTATTCCTTTTCCTATTTGGAACCAGTCTGTTGTTCCATGTCCAGTTCTAACAGTTGCTTCCTGACCTGCATACAGATTTCTCAGGAGGCAGGTCAGGTGGTCTGGTATTCCCATCTCTTTCAGAATTTTCCACAGTTTATTGTGATCCACACAGTTAAAGGCTTTGGCATAGTCAATAAAGCATAAATAGATGTTTGTTTGGAAGTCTCTTGCTGTTTCCATGATCCTTCAATTTAAGTCTGAATTTGGTAATAAGGAGTTCAAAATCAGAAGATGCAGAATAATAAATATGTGCTGTGTGTCTAAGGTGGGACTGTGATTCATACCTATGTGTCTTTGAGAATTGCAGCCCTACTTTTATACAGACAAATGGAGGTGGGGAAGCACATAACTAGAATTTTCTACAATTACTATTTAGAAACAGAAACTTAGCAGTAACAGTTGGCCCCTTATTCTATTTTTGTACATGGGTCAGTATTTTAAGTTCATCAGTTTAATAGAGCGAAGGACAAGATTGAATCTTGTTGACAGGGACCACAGGAGGGTTCCACAATCTTGACTATATGTAGCATATTTGATGCACATGCTTGTTTGTGTTTTCTCCCCACCCAGAGTGTCTGGGATCTTTGAAGGCAGAGCTGGAGACCTGCATTTGCTTTGTATCCTCAACAGGGCTGGAGGCACAATACAGGTTTAATACATGCTTCTTTAAAGGGGAAAATGAACCACACAAACAAAAAAGAAGGCAACAGCTAAAAAGATAATCTGACATTTAAAGCATAAGTATTCATTGGAAGGACAAATGCTAAAGCTGAAGCTCAAATACTTTGGCAAATTGATGCCAAGAGCCTGATGCTGGGAAAGACTGAAGGCAAGAGGAGAAGGAAGCGGCAGAAGACGAGATGGTTGGATGGTGTCACTGACTCCATGGACATGGGTTTAAGCAAACTCTTGGAGATAGTGGAGGACAGAGGAGCCCGGTGTGCTACAGTCCATGGGGTTGCAAACAGTCAGACACAGCTTAGTGACTGAACAACATTTGAGAAATAAAGAAAGGGTCTTTCTTACTCTCTCCTTGCCAGAAAATGTCCCCAGACTGTCACTTACATACAATAATTTTCCAGAGGTAAGACACTTAATGGATTGGACCTATGAGAAAACTGTAAATTCCCTGCTCCACTTTCCAACAGAGGAGTAGGAAGGGGAAGGGGAGAGAATCTGAAAAAGAGTATAAAAGAGTATACTTATTTTTCGTCTTTTCGTGGTACCCAAGTTGATGGAGGCAGAGAGAAGCAGACAGTGCCAGCCTCATTGAAGATGCACAGTTGGTTCTCCCCAGTTCTCAGAAACATTTTATGCAAGTATAGAAACACTATGATCCAGATGCTTATAGACAGAATCATCACATATATCTGGAGCTTTTCCAATATCATGTAATTTGTTATTCCCAGATATGCCCACATAGCAACTGTCTGTTTTCCAAATCATGTTGTTGTCAATAAGTGATTCCTCATATAGATTTACAGAAGCATTTCTAAAAGTGACTGATGTTTTTGAATTATTATTCATTTCAGAAATATTCATAGAGTGCCTACTTTCTGCCTAGTACTGTGCCAGTTGTTGAGAAACAAAAAAAAAATTTTAAGACTGAGTCCTTACCTACAAGTAATTTCCAGTTGAGTAAGGGAGACAGATCCACATCAGAATAACTATTCCATAATGTAGCAAGCATTTGTGATAATCACAAGCATAATCAGGAGCAAAGCCTAATGTGATCTGGGTGGCACAGGGAAGAGAGGAGTCCAGGCAAGATTGCTAAAGCCCTTGACCCCTGAACAGCTCTTTAAAATAGATTTTTTAAGGCCTTTTTTTTTTAATTAAAAGAAAAAATGAAAGGAAAGGATGACAGTGGTATTGTATCATTAAAGAAATGATCATAAACAAAGAATAGCATAGGACAACAAAAAGCATAGCATGACTTATGTACCAAAGTACAAATATTTCAGGGTTCCTGTGACAATAATTATTGGGCAGGGAACAGGAGGAGGAGGACAGAGAGTCAAGTCAAGCCACACACAGAAGATTCCATGAACCATGTAGGACTTTTTCCCATTAGGAGTAGACAATGAAGTAGTCAATGAAATAGTAGTAGTCAATGAAGACTTTCAAACAGGTTAATAATATGATCCAATTTGTTGGGGGTTGTAATGCTTTTTTATTGTGGTAAAAGTCACATAACATAAAACATACTGTCCTAACCATATTTAACTGTACATTTCAGTGGCACTAAGTACATTCACATTGCTGTACAACTCTCACCATCATCTATCTCCCAAATTTTTCACCTTCCTAAACTGAGACGCTGTCCCCATGAAACACCAGCTTCCTATTCCCCTTCCCCACCCCAGCCCCTGGCACTTACCAATTGTACTTTCTAACTCTATGAATTTGACTACTCTACACACCTCATATAAGTGGAATCAAACAGTGTTTGTCTGCACCTAATGTATAGTGAGAATGCACTTTTAAGGTTAATTTATGCCCTACAAACCAATTTGTTTTAAAATAAGCCCCTCCAGAGATTATCAGCATGTGGAAAGTTTGAAGGGGACATGAATGGAGGCAGTGAGATTTGCCTCTAAGTAGTGGTTGAGGTTACACATGGTGTGGGTGAAGAGCAAAGGGACCGACAAGAGAGACTGGAGGAAAGTTTAAGAGAAAGTGATGGAAACTAGATGTTAATCTGCAACTAAGGTAGGAGGGAAAAGTCAAGACTTCAAGGTGGATGCTAAAATCAAGGTTACCAGAGTAGAGGATAGGAGTGGGATTGAGCTGTTGAGTTGAATGCTTGACACGTGTGTATGGTACCTCTGGAACATCTCAGTGGAAGTATACAGCAGACAGTGGTACATGGATATGAAGTTTGAGATAAATTCTAGACTAAAGGGCTGTAACGGGGAGGCAGTTAGCCACTTGTGCTTGTGACCCACTTGCAAGTGCTGTCCAAACTTACTCTCCTTTGTTGAAAAATGACATATGATTGGTTCACATTGACATGGATACTTAGCTCTTTCAGAGTTTGTGAGACTGTGACACTTTCAAAGAACATAAATCTTTTCTTTTTAATTTTTGTCCATACCCTGTGCCTTGTGGGATCTTAGTTTCACAACCAGGGATCAAACCCACACCCCCTGCATTGGAAGTACAGAGTCTTAACCACTGGACCACCAGAGAAGTCCCAGAACATAAATTCTAAAAGAAATGCCTATTCATTTAAAAATAATAATAACTTTCTCAAGTACTCTTGAGAAGAAGAGAGTCTAAATATGTAATTACCATGGAACTACCTCTGTTTCTCTAAAACTCAACATCAAGTGTAGCTAATAATGCCTTGACTGACTCCTTAGCTGGACACGGACAGAATCAAGTTGAATAATATGTTTCAAATGATCTCAAATAGTAAAAAATACATTTGCTGTTGATACACTTAAAAAATACCAAAACTTTCATATTTTTACTTAGGCATCTAGCTACTTATAAATCCTTGATTTTTTTCAGAGACAACATGAGAATATTTTATTAAAGAAAATGAAACTAGAAAAAGAAAGAAATCTGCAACAGATTTATTTTCATATATACAGAGGCCTGTGCTTCATTAAGCAGTGAACGTGTCCTCGGGGAATCTCCATTAAGTCATTGGTGACACTGGCTCTGCAAGTTGTAATAGAGTTTGGTTTCTATAACATTAGAGCACTGAACCAATTCAATTTTAAGGCGAAATGCTAGGAGCTAAGAGGATTTGAAGGATAGGAAAAAGCATAATTAGATAAGCTGCCTGACTTAAATATGAACAGTCATTAGCTGAGAATATGAGGTGTGCAAACCTAGAAAAAAACACCCTTTGTCATTGGGAATGGGACAGCATTGTTGTCCCATGTTAAAGCCTTATGGAATAAAGGCAAATCCTTTGGTTCTTCTCAATCTCATCATGCACATCGTCACCCAACTTGCCACTCTACAAAATGACCTCACTATTACAGTTTTCCTCAGAGTCTATAGTTTTTTTTACTCATTTCATTTTTGCACTTGTTTTATATACCCAGTCCCTAGTGCTCCTTCTACATTTTTCTGCATCTGTGTCTTGTTAGTGTCCCTTTTAAGTTGCCCTTGGAATATTTCACAGTGTCCTACAGAAGGCTCTCTCTTTGTGGAGCAAGGATGGGAGAGACAGGATTTTATGGTCAAATAAAAATGTGAAATACTTGATTCTGCATTTTCCTCTTGGAGATTCAAAATGTACATTAGCATACTAAAGGCTCTGCAAAAAAAGAAAAACTGCTCAGCCTTTTAAATCGAACATTAAACTTGTTTGATCACAGACCCTTTCTCCTGGAACAGCTATTAACAGCCTCAGAAACCAGTGCTCCAGAGAATCTACTATGGGAAACAGCCCCAGAGGGTGGGTGGAGGAGGGCCTCCCATCACACGTTTATAAATAGGAGCTGGATAAATGTTTTAATACAGTTCTATCTGCTCTACTGTTTGTATCCAGAGAACAGAGGAATGATATGAAACCTGAGTGGCAACCCTGAATGTGTAGCATTGAGCATATTTCATATTCCACTTCTCTTTTCCTCTTCATGGGTAAGACAGGGTAATGTTGAGATGACAATGAGTTACTCCATAGTCAAGTACTCTGGGAAATAACAGATGTCATTTATTAAGTGCTTGCTGTGTGCCAGTATTATGCTAAACCTTTAACACATTGCTTTTTAAATTCTCAGAATGATACAGGTTTATTAATTTGAGGACTGAGGCTTAGAGAAAGAAGAAACAAACCTAAAATCAACCAACTAAAAAATACACCAGGAATATAAAACCAATCTCTTGGCCTCTAGAACACAAGCTCTTAGCCACTGATACCCATGCTTAGTGGCTTAAGGAAGAGGATACATAATTATTTAGATATTCTATATATTGGCTTAAAGCTCAACATTCAGAAAACTAAGATCATGGCATCTGGTCCCATCACTTCATGGCAAATAGATGGGGAAACAGTGGAAACAGTGGCTGACTTTATTTTTCTGGGCTTCAAAATCACTGCAGATGGTGATTGCAGCCAAGAAATTAAAAGACATTCCTTGGAAGGAAAGTTATGACCAACCTAGACAGCATATTCAAAAGCAGAGACATTACTTTGCTAACAAAGGTCTGTCTAGTCAAGGCTATGGTTTTTCCAGTGGTCATGTATGGATGTGACAGTCGGACTATAAAGAAAGCTGAGTGCCTAAGAATTGATGCTTTTGAACTGTGGTGTTGGAGAAGACTCTTGAGAGTCCCTTGGACTGCAAAGAGATCCAGCCAGTCCATCCTAAAGAAGATCATTCCTGGGTGTTCATTGGAAGGACTGATGTTGAAGCTGTAACTCCAATACTTTGGCCACCTGATGCGAAGAGCTGACTCATTGGAAAAGACCCTGATGCTGGGAGAGATTGAGGGCAGGAGGAGAAGGGGACGACAGAGGATGAGATGGCTAGATGGCATCACCAACTCGATGGACATGGGTTTGGGTGGACTCCAGTAGTTGGTGATGGACAGGGAGTCCTGGCATGCCGCAGTTCACGGGGTCGCAAAGAGTCAGACATGACTGAGCGACTGAACTGAACTGAACTATATATTGGATTGGTAAAAATTTCATTCAGGTTTTTCAAGAAGATGTTATGAAAATCTTGAACAAACTTTCTGGCTAACCCAATATTTCAGTTTGAAATCCTTCCATGAAATAACTTACCCAAAAAAGCTGTTATGAATCACTAAGGGAGAGAAGAGTGAGGTTTTATCTGCCCATCTTGACAGTGTCTACTTTCCACTCTCAGGAGAGACCAATGCCAAGGGAGAGAAAAGCAGGGTGGGGGTGGTAGAATTTGCCATGGCAATGATGCTATAGGCCCCAAGCACCACCATATTCCCAACATGAAATTAACAACTTGTCAATATTGATGCTGAAATTTGTGACAAAAGCACATTGTTCAAGGAGGCCCGATAAAACACTTTCATTTCAAAGCTCAAAGTATCTTTTATTATCCCATAATTACTGACTTACAAGGACCATAAAAAAATTATTCAGTCCCTCTCATCTCTCCTTGCCAGATCAAATCTATAGTGATAATGGTGGGCCAAGTTGGGATATGTTCTAGCAGTAAGAGTGGAACTAGAAAGGATGAAAGGGTGGTGTTTTGTTTTGTTTTAATCCATCAAATAAAATTTATTGAATGCCTGCTCTTCTAGGCCTTACAGATAGTTCAGGAAAAGAATTAAGTGCTAGAGTTTATATTTCTTGGCTTATTGGATTATTGTTTTTAACAATAGGATTGTTGCATCTAATTAGATTCCAATTGATTGTCATGTGACTTGACATATACTCTACTTGACTTTTTGACTTTGTGCTTGGTTACATGACATGCTTCAGCTAATGGAATTTGAGCAGATGTGACTGTCACATCTGAGCAGAATTTTAAAATGAGATTTCCTGCTTTGGCTCTGCTTCCTTTCATATTCCTGCCCTTCACCATAAGGACATTTTATCCTAGAGAAAATATGTTTTTTCAACTCAAGTCCTGAAGTGGAAGCCAGCCTAGCCAAGCCTGGGTGTGCTCAGGAGAATGAAGAAATGCTGTAGCCCACCGACAGCCATCATGTGACATAAGCAAAGATGAATATTTGCTGTTGTAGGCCACTGGAGTGCTGAGGCCATTTGTTGCTGCAGCAAAAGCTGACTGATACACATACTATTTTGGGGATACAACAATATGTACATATGTAATATGTCAGATGGCAAAAGTTCTATACGAAAAGCTTTAGCAGAGTAAAGTTAAAAGAATAGATTTGGAAGTGGAGCTTGTTATGTTATTAAGGTAGTAAGTGAAGGCTCTACCAGAGTTGCAATTGATCAGAATCTGGAAAGAAGGGGAGCCGAGAAACATGTAGGTGATTGTAAGAAAAACACTCTGGGCAGAGGGAACATCACAAGTAAAAGCTCTTTTGTGGATGAGGAAGATAGAGGATGAGCATACCTTAAATAATTTTCAGATTTCAATAGGCTTTCCAATTGTGGATTATTTATAATGTCTGAGATGTGAAGTGGAAGCTGGAAGACACTATAGGATGGTAGGATTTTATTTCTTGGAAAATCTTGGTGGTCCTCGTCTCATAGCTTCATTTTGTAAACAAAGAAATTGCAACTTTAGGAAGTAAAGATACTTGCTTCAAGTCACACAAGCAGGCAGATTTTGGATTAGAATCCATGTCTCCCGACTTTTAAATTCAAAAGCATGTGTGGATACAGGCTGGCAACTGATCTGTGAAGAGACAGAACAGTGAGAGGCTGGGAGGTGGCAAGTGATGCTGAATTGGCTGAATTATCTGAATTAACTAACACAAAACTTGAATTCCCCAAGGCAAAGCTATGTTGGACACCACCCAGCTGTCACCACTGACCCAATCACGATTATTTTTAAGGTAACTGGGCTTTTTTAATTTCTAAAAATTTTTCTTGGAGTGTATTTGCTTTTCAATGTGTTAGTTTCTGCTGTACAGCAAAGTGAATCAGCAATACATACATATACCCCCTCATTTTTGGATTTTCCTTCATTTTATATTGTTGAACAATCCCCAAATATTTGGTTAGCTAGATCCCTACCTCTGCCATCAAAATATATTTCTGGAGAATCAATATATAAATTTAAATCATAAACAAAACTAGAAAAAAACATTGTTGATTCTAAAAATAATCTTGCCATAAGAAAGTCTTTAAAAATATGATATAAAACCCTGAATCATAAAAGAAGCATTGAGAGAGTCAATGATATACAAATGTTATATGTGCATATCAAAAGAAATTATAGTAAAGGCAGTCAAAATAAAATATAGGGAAAAACATTTGCAACTCAGCTGTTGAAAAAAAAGAGGTGTTTTGTTTAACATAAAAGAAACTTGAAACATGTAAAATATCATGTATGAAACGAGTTGCCAGTCCAGGTTCGATGCATTATGCTGGATGCTTGGGGCTAGTGCACTGGGACGACCCAGAGGGATGGTATGGGGAGGGAGGAGGGAGGAGGGTTCAGGATGGGGAACACATGTATACCTGTGGTGGATTCATTTTGATATTTGGCAAAACTAATACAATTATGTAAAGTTTAAAAAAAAAAGTTTGAATAGGTCCAAAAAAAAAAAATTAAAGTTAAGAAACAGCTCAGTAATAATAGGAGCAAGGGACATGAATAGCCAATTCTATTATTCTAGACTATTTAAAAAAAAAACAAAGAATATGCTCAAAAGCAGATGAAAAAATGTTCATCCTCTCATAATCAAACAAAAAGAATATTAGAACATATAGATATGTTTTTTAATATCTCAGTGGTGAAACTTAAAAGCCTTAAGAGTCATTGTTGGGACCAATCAGGCAGACAGACACCTTCACACAAAGTTGGTGGGAGAAGCAAGTAGCAGAATCAATTTGTAGAAATCCTTGGCAAGACCCATAAAAATGTAAAAGACATATTCCTGTGGCCCAGCAATGCCATACATAAGAATATGAATTTGAATATTCATTCTTTCAGTAAATTTTTAGTAAGCATTTTCTATGTACAAGGTTCTATACTAGGCGCTTGCATGCTAGGTCGCTGCAGTCCTGTCCGACTCTGTGTGGCCTGTGAACTGTAGCCCGCCAGGCTCTTCTGCCATGTGATTCTCCACGCAAGAATACTGGAGCGGGTTACCTTTTCCAGGGGATCTTCCTAACCCAGGGATCGAACCCATGTCTCTTAAGTCTCCTGCATAGGCAGGCTCGTTCTTTACCTCTAAGGCCACCTGGGAAGTGACTGGGAGCTTAGGACCAGTGATAAACAAGAAAGTGTGATGAGATCTGTCAGAGGATGAGGGTTTATCATGCAAGGAAACTGTTGGGACTTTGTACTAATGTAATAGGGCTTTCCTGGCAGATTGGCAGTAAAGAATCCACCTGCAGTGCAGGAGACCCGGTTGGATCCCTGAATTGGAAAGATCCCCTGGAGAAGGAAATGGCAACCCACTCCAGTATTCTTGCCTTGGAAATCCCATAAACAGAGGAGCCTGGCAGGCTACGGTCCATGGGGTTGCGAAGAGTCGGATACAACTTAGTGACTAAATCACCATCACACTAATGTAATAGGAGTTAGGAAACCTAACTTTAGTTCTGGTTTTGTGGTCAAAGTTATGTTATCATATTGTACCTTAGTTTTTCTTTCAGTGAAAATAAAAGGATTTGAGTAGATTATAGCTTGGGTCCTATTTACTTACCTCTTGAATGTTTATGACTTAAAAGTACCCTCTGAGGTTTAAAGGAGCACCCATCTTTAGCAAATAAGAGAGTGGGTGTCCTGGTCTTTCTGCAATCCTAGACTTGTCAGGATCATGGGACATCTCTGCTTCACCATGGAGTGCTTTCTGAATGATCTTTTTAAGAGCAGAAATTCTATTTGATGGTAAATGACTTAAAACATTATTTATAGTAAAACAATGTATTATGACCACAGCACAAAAATGACACTTACTTTTAAAATAACACAATATACAACACACATTTTCTATTTGCTCTTAACATCTGTTTCACTCACCTTAGTCATTGTCATAACTGTGTCAGGACTCAGTGATGAGGATTATTCCAGTGGAAACCTCTCCAAAGTGTTGTTCTAATCCTGTTGCTAGCTACTGGTCACAGAATTATATGTTTCCTTTCTGAAGCCTCATTTTTAAAGTTTGATTCTGGTTAATTTTGCCCCTGAATTTTAGTTTCTTGAGAAAAGACTTCTAGCATCTGTTCACAGTGTAACCTTTATTCCAAACTGTTCTCATCCATGGAACAAAGTACATCTTGTCATTTAGCCAGCAGATGGTCACAGCATTTAGGAAGCAACCTTTTTCCACATCAGCTTGCTTCTCTCATCATCACAGTCCTGACATTCTCCTTATCAGGCAAAGATCCCAGAGTTCAGACCCTTCGTAACAGGACAGGAGTCCTCAAAGTCCACAGAGGTTCCGTACAAGTTGTTTTTTTGTTGTTGTTGTTGTTCACATCTATTTCACTTTTCATCTCTCTTTTTTTCATACAAATCATCCTTTTTGTTCAGTAGGTTGCATCCCCAGTGATTAGATTTCTTGCTCCATTAATTATGATTCATAAACCTTCCCTGTCTATTAAGATCATTTTCTTTGACACTCAAACTTCCTTTGTGTTCCAGTAGGAAACTAGTCAAGAAAACATTAGACCGTCATGCAAATTTACTATTACCTTTGAGATTTTAAAGGATGTGCTCAAAATACAGGGTATTACTGTCATCAATTGAAAAGAGTATTTTAAGCCTAGAGAAATTAATTTTTTAATAATGAATTTGTTGGTTGTTACTGTGCCACCCTTTGTAAATATCCACAGTTGTGTTTTATTCATCATGAAAATGATTTTGGGAACACGTGTACACCCGTGGCAGATTCATGTTGATGTATGGCAAAACCAATACAATATTGTAAAGTAATTAGCCTCTAGTTAAAATAAATAAATATAAATTAAAAAATAAATAAAATTATTTTGGTGATATAAGAAATGTTTGGCTGGCCAAATGCATAGGTGACTAGAATGATTTCTACCATTTCTTAATAAGAACATTCTACCCACTCATAAATCAATTTCTTATTTTAACAAAATGAAAACTAAATTCCAGTTTTAATTTTTTTAAATTCCCCTACATATTATTTTCTGATAAAAAAAAAAATCACACATCTTTTCTTCATCTTAGAAATAAAGCTATCAACACTGAATCAAATTCATCAACATTTTAAAACATTTCATTGCTTCTGTCAAACTTATCATTTGGAAGAATCATAAATAAAGAAAAATAAAAGTTCATTCTTTTCCAACTTACTGTGCACTCTCTTTTATCATCCTGTGTTATATTCTGGCATAACTGAACAATTCTCCTTTAAGATAAAATTATATTCTTTTTTTTTTTCTTGGTACCAGTTAAGTATATGTCTGTAAATAAGGCAACTTGGTTTGTATCAATTTTGGAATTCCATAAATGAAGCTATATATTCTCTTATTTCTGGCTCCTTCTTTTCTTTGGCCGTACTCCATGATATGTAAGACCTTAGTTCCCTGACCAAGAATGAACCTGTGCCCCCTGCATTGGAAATTCAGAATCTTAACCACTGGAATGCCAGAGAAGTCCCTCTGGTTCCTTTCACGAACATTTGTTTCTGTAAGGTTCATGTATGTTGCACATTACTGAAATTGATTCATTTCCATTATATTCATTGTGTGACTATACCAAAATTTTATCTATTCTGCTGTTGATGACATTTAGGCTGTTTTTAGATTTTGGCATTTAGGATCAATGCTGCTATACATATTCTTGAATAATATATCCTAGTGCATATACAGCAGAGTTTCTCCAGGTTATACACATAGAAGTAGAATTGCTGGGCCATGAGTATGTGCATCTTCAACTTTACTAGGTTAGGCTAAATTGTTTTGCTAAATGTTTATACCATGTTAACTCTTGCCAGTAGTGTATTACAGTTCCCGTTGCTCCACACTCTCAACACTTAATATTATCAGACTTTAATTTGAATTTTAAGATACAGCAGCACTGCTATAACCACTATGATAACCTCAGCCCTGAGGCAGCAAGGCTCTGTGATGCTTACCTCTAAGATCACCCTTTGCCCTCACTAGAAAACTCAGTCTCCCTTCTCTCATCCCTGTCTCCTCAGCAAGCTTGATCCCTATCTCCTACCACCCTGGGCCACCCTCTGTCCTGACCCCCACTCTTTCTCTTCCCACTTTTCTTTCTTCTCTCTGCCTCAACTATTGTTCCTAGAAGTTTCTCTTCCACTGAACCATCTTTTTCAATTAGCTTATTTGCCTGACTTCATCTCATTTCAGCAGCTACTATTTATTGTACTAATTATAGGCTTTACTTAATTTTAAGAGGCTGGTAAGTAGAGCCCTTACATGTCCCCCAGAGTGTCTGTAGATTAGAGACACCAATCATGATGGTATTGCTCATGTTCACTACCCTTGTAGGGGAGTAGCCTCTGCCCACAACTCCTTAGACTATTGTGGGATTTGAATTATGTGACTCATATGATTCCTTCTCCGGTCACAGCCCATTTAACGAACTGTGGTAGTTGACCTAAGGTCAGTCAGTCCATGAATAGTGGTTCATGACCTGGCTCTGTAAGGAAAGATGAACCAGGACAATTTGATTCTTTCTCTTTGGAATTTCAGTAGGAAAAAATGAGTTTAAAATGGGGATTTTATCAGCAGAAACAGGATATGAAAGTTATAGAGTTTATAAAAGCCATGGTGGTTCATTTGCAAAGCAGAGAGATGGGGAAGCAGAAATAATAAATAAGCAGATATTATACAAAAGAAAGAAGAGGGTAAAAGTGATTGGTAGCAGGCAATTAAGAAGTAGACACAAACTATAGAGCCCATGTATAGGAACACATGACCTAGGCCTGTGTTCCCAGGACCCCTTGGACCTGGTTCCTGTTCCTATGAGGCTGGGCTGTGATTATATGCCTGGATGACTATGAAGAATCTCTCTTGACTTTGGCCCCATCTGCAGCCCTCTGTTAAACCTTTTCATTACTTAAGGTAAGTTGAGAAAATTCCCTCTGTGTGCTACAAGCAAAAAGCTGATTGAGAAAAATTCTAGTTGTGTTCTTGTGTGGGACTCTTAACTGATGGTTCCCCTAAGCAGGCCCTTGACCTTCAATGGGGGCTGACCTGCCAGTGCCCCTGTGCATGACCCCTCTGCTCTTATTACTCACATTTGTCTCCCAGCACAGAAGGTTGTCATGCACAGTTTGTTAAGGGGGCCACCGGCTGTTAGGCTTTTACATTTTTATCCATAATTTTTATCAAGAGAAACTATTTTTACTGAAAACACTACCAGGAAGGATGTAGCACTGCGTGTTCCCAAATGGGAGTATTTGTGTCTTCACACCTCTCGATGAAGGGCATCCTTGAAGCCAAAGGATAAAAATACAACAGCAAAGATAAGACATGGTAAAAATAAACACTTACAACATGTGATCCTGAGGGGGTAACAAGGATGGCTGCTTTTAAATTAATATGCACCAGACTCGGAATAATGGTTTTAGATGTAAAACTCCAGCTTCTCCTTGGTTTTAATCCAAAATAAGCATTCTCTAGATTAGTTTACTAGGACTTTTTCCAAATGTTTCCATTCTATAACTATGCCTTCTCACTGTTACAGATGAATTAGCCACTGAACTTTAATAATTCTATGGGAAGAGATCTTTAGAAAGAGATTTGATCAGCCAACAAGACAGAATTATACAAGCACAGAAGTTGTTCCATACTTGAGAAGGGATCAAGAGTTCAGCAAATGAGCAAGACTTCCCTGGCAGTCCAGTGGTTAAGACTCTGAGCTTCCACTACAGGGTCATGGGTTCAGGGAACTAAGATCCAACATTCCATCCAAGGACCCCCCCTCTCCCCCCCACCAAAAAAAAAAAACCAACTCTTAAGAGTTCAGCAAATGAGGAAACAGGGTCATTGAGTTAAAGTGACTTACCTGGGATCACATAGCTCTAAAGAAGTCAGGACCAAAACATATATATTGCTCCCCTTTTCTCCAGGGCTTGGGCCATTTATTTATAAAATTTCCCAAAAACAAATTAATAAGCTTCTGCCAAATCTTTAACTGTCCTGTCAGTTTGAATAGCAGTGTAGAGTCATTATGAAGTATTATCTCAACATCATGGTCCTCCAGTCATTGACAATAGCTATGACTCTGCATGATATGGAAGGCAAGTAGCTGATGTAAAAACAGGGCAAACGCAGATCTAAGGAGGCATTCAGATAAGGCAGAGAGGCATGAATGGGAGAAAAAATGCCACCAGGGAAGAGGAAGAGTGGCACACATACGATTCGGCCTACTTACCAGTTTTTCTTAGGCCTTCTGTGGGCTAAACTCGAGTCAGTCTAATTTTCACTATATGTTGACAGAAAAAAAATAGATGAGTAATTATAGAGGCACATGATTTTTTAAGATGTGGATGATGAAATTAAGAAAACCAAAATAAAATCCAAGTTTTGTGTTTCAGGAGCTATACAGGGAAATGAGAAAACATTCTTAATATAGAAGATCAAGAAAAGAATAAAGGAAAATAATGTATAATCATTGGAAGGAGGAGGGTTTTTTCTTAATGCTTTAGAAAAACTTTTCATCTTATTTTGAAAAACAGAAATTAGGGCAAGTTGGGAAGATGAACAGGAAGCTTCCTTGCATAAGAAAGGAAAAATTCAGATTTCACATAGATACCCAAAGCAATCTTTTCAAAATGCAAATCTGATAATGTCTCTATTGTCCCTACTGTTGTTAAAGACCAAAACCTATATACAAGTACAAGGCTTTGCCTCACATGGTCCCTATGTACCTCTCTAGCCTCCTATTCATATCCACCAATTTCCTTCCTTTATCAGTATTTGCCTCCAAGCCATGCTAATCATTTTGGCCCTTCCTCAATGCATCAAGAACCACATCCCTTCTCACCCCAGGGCCTTTGTATATGCTCTTTCCTCTCCCTTAATACTCCTCCCTTCACCTGAACTCTCACCCTCACCTATCAGCTCTCACTCATGCTTCATATCTCAGCCAACACATTAGTTTGTCAGGAAAGACTGCTCCTTTGCTGTACAGAAGCTTTTTGTTTTGATATTGTTGAACATGTTTACTTTTTTTCATTTACTGCCTTTGTTTTGATGACAAATCCAAAATATTCCCAAGATCAATGTCAAGGAGGTTATTCTCTGTGTTTTCTTCTAGGATTTTTACAGTTTCCTTCAAAAGAAATGAATGCTAATGGAGAGGTCACAATTAAAAATTTTTTTATGATGAACTCAGTTGGTAAAGAATCTGCCTGCAAGTAGGAGACCTGGGTTCGATCCCTGGGTCAGGAAGATCTCCTGGAGAAAGAAAGGACAACCCACTCCAGTATTCTTGCTTGGAAAATCCCATGGACAGAGGACCTTGGAGGGCTATAGTCCATGGGGTTGCAAAAAGTCGGACACAACTGAGAATGCACGCATGCATTTTGAATTACCCATTCAGTTCAGTTCAGTTGCTCAGTCATGTCTGGCTCTTTGCGACCCCATGAATTGCAGCACGCCAGGCGTCCCTGTCTATCACCAATTCCCAGAGTTCACCCAAACTCGTGTCCATCAAGTCGATGATGCCATCCAGCTATCTCATCCTCTGTCGTCCCCTTCTCCTCCTGCCCCCAATCCCTCCCAGCATCAAAGTCTTTTCCAATGAGTCAACTCTTCCCATGAGGTGGCCAAAGTACTGGAGTTTCAGCTTCAGCATCAGTCCTTCCATAGAACACCCAGGACTGATCTCCTTTAGAATGGATTGGTTGGATCTCTTTGCAGTTCAGTTCAGTTCAGTCACTCAGTCGTGTCCGACTCTCTGCGACCCCATGACTGCAACAGGCCAGGCCTCCCTGTCCATCACCAACTCCCGGAGTTCACTTAAACTAACGTCCATCGAGTCGGTGATGCCATCCAGCCATCTCATTCCC
Organism: Bos grunniens; assembly: GCF_055505025.1. Taxonomy (NCBI): domain Eukaryota; kingdom Metazoa; phylum Chordata; class Mammalia; order Artiodactyla; family Bovidae; genus Bos; species Bos grunniens. Next base: position 64,172,114 of record NC_141173.1, on the reverse strand, counting down.
TGTCGTTCCCTTCTCCTCCTGCCCTCAATCCCTCCCAGCATCCGATTCTTTTCCAATGAGTCACCTCTTCATGAGGTGGCCAAAGTACTGGAGTTTCAGCTTTAGCATCAGTCCTTCCAAAAAACACCCAGGACTGATCTCCTTTAGAATGGACTGGTTGGATCTCCTTGCACTCAAAGGAACTCTCAAAAGTCTTCTCCAACACCACAGTTCAAAAGCATCAATTCTTCGGTGCTCAGCTTTCTTCATAGTCCAATTCTCACATCCATACATGACTACTGGAAAAATCATAGCCTTGACTAGATGGACCTTTATTGGCAAAGTAATGTCTCTGCTTTTCAATATGCTATCTAGGTTGGTCATAACTTTCCTTCCAAGGAGTAAGCGTCTTTTAATTTCATGGCTGCAATCACAATGTGCAGTGATTTTGGAGCCCCAAAAAATAAAGTCTGACACTGTTTCCGCTGTTGCTCCATCTATTTGCCATGAAGCGATGGGACCGGATGCCATGATCTTAGTTTTCTAAATGTTGAGCTTTAAGCCAACTTTTTCACTCTCCTCTTTCACTTTCATCAAGAGGCTTTTGAGTTCCTCTTCACTTTCTGCCATAAGGGTGGTGTCATCTGCATATCTGAGGTTATTGAGATTTCTCCTGGCAATCTTGATTTCAGCTTGTGCTTCTTCCAGCTCAGCGTTTCTCATGATGTACTCTGCATAGAAGTTAAATAAGCAGGGTGACAATATACAGCCTTGACGTACTCCTTTTCCTATTTGGAACCTGTCTGTTGTTCCACGTCCAGTTCTAACTGTTGCTTCCTGACCTGCATATAGGTTGCTCAAGAGGCAGATCTGGTGGTCTGGTATTCCCATCTCTTTCAGAATTTTCCACAGTTTATTGTGATCCACACAGTCAAAGGCTTTGGCATAGTCAATAAAGCAGAAATAGATGTTTTTCTGGAACTCTCTTGCTTTTTCCATGATCCAGTGGATGTTGGCAATTTGATCTCTGGTTCCTCTGCCTTTTCTAAAACCAGCTTGAACATCTGGGAGTTCATGGTTCACATATTGCTGAAGCCTGGCTTGGAGAATTTTGAGCATTACTTTACTAGTGTGTGAGATCAGTGCAACTGTGTGGTAGTTTGAGCATTCTTTGGCATTGCCTTTCTTTGGGATTGGAATGAAAACTGACCTTTTCCAGTCCTGTGGCCACTGCTGAGTTTTCCAAATTTGCTGGCATATTGAGTACAGCACTTTCACAGCATCATCTTTCAGGATTTGAAATAACTTAACTGGAGTGCCATCACCTCCACTAGCTTTGTTCATAGTGATGCTTTCTAAGGCTCACTTGACTTCACATTTCAGGATGTCTGGCTCTAGGTCAGTGATCGCACCATCGTGATTATCTTGGTATTGAAGATCTTTTTTGTACAGTTCTTCTGTGTATTCTTGCCACCTCTTCTTAATATCTTCTGCTTCTGTTAGGTCCATACAATTTCTGTCCTTTATCGAGCCCATCTTTGCATGAAATGTTCCCTTGGTATCTCTAATTTTCTTGAAGAGATCTCTAGTCTTTCTTATTCTGTTGTTTTCCTCTATTTCTTTGCATTGATCGTTGAGGAAGGCTTTCTTATCTCTCCGTGCTATTCTTTGGAACTCTGCATTCAGATGCTTATATCTTTCCTTTTCTCCTTTGCTTTTTGCTTCTCTTCTCTTCACAGCTATTTGTAAGGCCTCCCCAGACAGCCATTTTGTTTTTTTGCATTTCTTTTCCATGGGGATGGTCTTGATCCCTGTCTCCTGTACAACTAACTCCTTTGCAGTTAGTGTCTTTTAAATAATAAAAATCTGATTGCAAATTTCATGAAAGGGAATTAAGTATTTTTAAGATTTAGTGGATAGCAGTATTTGTATAGATCTGCCTCTTATGTTGCAGAACATAATGTAACAGACAATTTGGTTATTATTTAAAAATATGTAATGTATATTTAACTAAATGAGAAGTGGTTTTTTTTTTTAATTGATTTACTTCTTTTAAAACTCACTCTACAATACATCTTTGGCCTCTAGTTGATCTGACAAAGCCTCAGACTACAGCTTTCACTTAGTCTTGACAGAGGAGGAAACATAAGAGCCTGGAGTGGGTCAAGGTATAAAGTCTGAGCAAAGATGGTGTTACTTCTGTGAATGCCTGCTCATCACTGTGCTTGTAAGTGAGAATTAAGGTAACAGGGGAAATGGTCTCAGGTCAGTCCTACATTTAAAAGTTCTATTAAGACACTATTAAAAAGGAAAGAAGTTTGTTTTTAACATTTAACTTGTCTGATTGTGTAGTTCTTTGATTGAAGGCTTTAGCATTTCATAATAAGTATATTTTTCAATGACTTGTAACACCCAAAATGTAACAATTTCCCCTTGAAGAAGTGAATTTAAACTTCATTTTGGGCATTTTCTGCATCTAGGTATCTAGGATACTGGAATTGATTTTTTTTTAAATAATTAACTCTAGCTCTTATTATGATACCCCAAACTCTTAAGTCTGAATCCTAGGTAATGGCAAGTCAACTCTTTTCAAACTATAAATTGAAACGTCTCCTCTCAGCTCCCCCTTAACTTAGTAAAAAACAATGTCAAGGTGTTAATTTCCTTGGATATTGTTATGAAGAAAACATTATGATAAAAGAAACTTAAAGTAAAATAATCTCTTTTTCTAGGTGGATAGCTTTTTTCCCTGAGATAGAAGTAAAGACAATGGGGCAATAAAATATTTCTCTAAAAATACTCTACACAAATCATCAACTTTGCGAGGTAAAAGAAACTTAGATATTGTCTAGTGCAAACTTCTGATTTTCATGTAATAAAAGTTCAGAAGTCTAGACCACTAGCGCCTTCCCTGGGCTTCTAAGCAAGTGGTTTTTGCATTATATTTGCATTGTACAATTCTTCCCATAAAATTATTCATCAGTTGTAGCCTGAATTATTACTTTTCGAGTTGGGGCACTTTTGTGACAGGGTGACCAAGTAGATCATGAGATGAGTTCCTTCCTACTAGATTCACTTATGTAAAAGTGCTGATTGAAGCTCAAAAAACAAAAGCAATTATTAAAAGATACAAAGTAGCTCTAGAAGGGAAAGCCTTGGATAGATCCCAGGAGGTCCTATGTTAAAGGATAGAAGAGGAAAAAGCCAGGGTCTTTAGAGCTGAGTAAGAGAACCAGTGACAATGTGAGGGTTGGAAGTCATCCAGCTTCCATGGTGGGGGCGGTCAAGGAAGAGAAGTGAGGAAAACAAGTATAAAACAAGTCTGTACAGAAAGGGAGGAAAAAGAAGGGAAGAAGACAGGAAAGACTCAAGAATAGCTAAACCATGGGTGCCAAGAAAACAACAGAAAGTACAAAGGACTTGATTGTTTTATCCATGTATGAAAAACAGACTGCTAATGTAAAGTTCAGGAGAAGGCAATGGCAACCCACTCCAGTACTCTTGCCTGGAAAATCCCATGGACGGAGGAACCTGCTAGGCTGCAGTCCATGGAGTCGCACAGAGTCGGACACGACTGAAGCAACTTAGAAGCAGCAATGTAAAGTTATAAGTCAGAAAAGAGATTAATGACTGACGAAATGAGGTCCTAGAGGGAAAAGGAAGAAATCCCACCCTGGAGGAGGGATCATGGCTTCTCTGGGGCAGGAAGGAAAGGCAGGGAGGAGATGGCTCACCAAAGAGCCTGGGTCTCAGGAAATAAACTAGTGGATGAGGGCATCTGCCTAGAGGGAGCAGGGGGTCCAAGGGGTGGCAAACGGGTACAATCACCACTAGAGTTTGCTTGTTTTTTATAGAGAAGATTCATGTATTAGCAGAAGCTGGACTACATAATGACAATAGATTACATTTGCAAATCATTTTTACATACATTGTTTCCTCTGGAGTAGAGTTGCTTTACAATGTTGTTAGTTTCTACTATACACTGCTGCTGCTAAGTCACTTCAGTCGTGTCCGACTCTGTGTGACCCCATAGACGGCAGCCACCAGGCTCCTCCATCCCTGGGATTCTCCAGGCAAGAACACTGGAGTGGGTTGCTATTTCCTTCTCCAATGCAGGAAAATGAAAAGTGAAAGTGAAGTCGCTCAGTCATGTCCGACTCTTCACGACTCCATGGACTGCAGCCTACCAGGTTCCTCCGTCCATGGGATTTTCCAGGCAAGAGTACTGGAGTGGGGTGCCATTGCCTTCTCTGCTACTATACACTACCCCCAGGGTTTTCAGAGCAGCTGCTCCTGCTTGAACCATATAGTCTGGAGGTGAGATTCCTACAGATTTGATAGTCAGCTTGACAGAGAGGAAGGAGAGAACTAAGATTGATGTATACACAGATGAAGCCAAGAACATGAGAAGTAGCTTGTGTTCCAGCATTTCATACACTGACTTATTGGAATCAGGGTATCAAGAATTGGGCTTTGACAAAATTTGATGGTCTCGGGACCCCTAAGAAAACCCCAGCTCTTTTGTTACTTGTGTGCACATCCAAGGTAGTGTAGTGGAGGAGGGAGGAGGAGAAAGGTGAAGGAAAAGCTCCATTCAGATCCCACCCCACTGCCCCCAACACTTTGGTGCTTTCATGTCCACATGGTACAGAGTTGCCTGCTCAGAACATATCTAGGAAGGTGGATGGATGGCTTTTAAAGACCAGAGTGGATGCAAATTAGCAACCGCTAAACCAATAAACATCTTTTAGATTTACATTTTTTGTAAAATGAAGGTCCTTCAGAGAGCCAACCAGTTGGTCCTCTGCAAATGTAGACCAGTGTGGTCAAAAGTTAATTAAATCTTCAGAGCATTGTCTGGAAGGAAAAAGAGCATGAGCTGCTTTTCAAAAATCCTAAACAAGTGGGGAGCTTGTGCCAAGATGGTGCTTGATGATTTTTCTAAAACTTGAATTTAAAATGTAGTCTTTCACAAACTGTGAAATCCTGGGGCAGTACCAGTCTCCAGTAGTTCTAATTCTTTATGGAACACAGACTCACTGCTGTTGAACATTTTATTTATGTCAACTAAAATGTTTTAGCCCATATAATTTTCACCAACTGCAAAAAAGTATAGCTGAGGGGTTTTAACTGGCAGTCTTGGTAACAGTACATGTACATTCTGACTTTCTGCTATACAAAAAGGGAAAATTTTAGACCAAAACAAAGGAGATTTCAACTAGGTCAGATTGCTGCTAAAGCAAAAGAGGACACTGTTTCCATCTGAGAGACCGCCCTGAGGTCCTCATCATTTAAAGAGGTTTAAATCACGCAGTGTGATGACAGAAACATGAATTCAGAGCTTTGGCACACTGGGTCTTACTTTTAATTTCTTCTCCACACCATAAGCTTCCTACAGCTAAAGTTGTTTCTTTCCAGGAAAAGTATTTCACATCGCCTCTGGGCTTTCTCTTGCCTGTAAGCTCCTACAAACGAACCCAATGTGGCCCCAGGGTTCTTATATTCCCACTCTTACCTCCTACCTTTTTGCCTCATGGACTTATTATTCCTGTGGCAGAGAGAGCTAACTCTACAACAATTTATCCACTGCATCCATGTTATAGGGGTTTTCCTGGTGGCTCAGATGGTAAAGAATCTGTCTGCAACACAGGAAACCCAAGTTGGATTCCTGGGTCAGAAAGATCCCCTGGAGAACGGAATGGCTACCGACTCCAGTATTATTGGTTGGAGAATTCCATGGACAGAGGAGCCTGGCAAGCTACAGTCCATGGGTTTGCAAAGAGTTGGACTGAGCGACTGACACACTTCCAAGTTATAGGGTGGTTTCTGGGAGGTGGCTGCCTAACGAAGGATTGCATTTCCAGGCTGCCCTCATTTCTAGGTGGGAAACCATGAATAGTTCTCACCTCTTGGGTGTGAGAGCTAGTGCTATGCATCATTTATGCTCAAGGAAGTACAGTGGTAATGGAGATAAGAAAGTGTGCCTCCACCATCTTGATTTTCCCATCTTTCAGCTGGATGCAGAACATTCGAAGGTCCTCGGTGATACTACAGCCCCAAGATGTGAGAAGCCTGGGTCCCTGAATTACCATGTGGAAGAAAACCACCAGCTAACCAGGACCATCCACACCGGGCTTATTTACATGTAAGAAATAAGCTTATTGTGTGCGACATCACTAAACCCTTCGGGGTTCATTGGTTATAACAGCTAGAGTGACCTTAACTAAATATATGTTAATCACTCTCATTTCTCTTTTCTCTGTTAATGTGTTTCTTCTGCTTGGAAGGCTATTTCCCTTTTCTCTTTGTGCCAGATACTGTTTGAGCCATAAAGGTGAGCAAAATAGCCAGTTTTTATGAAGCATGAGTATAACAGACTACAACACATCCTTCAAGGAAAAATTTAATGTCCCTTGCCCCTGACTTTCCCTGATCGTCCCCTCTTTCTTCACCCCTTAAGCAAAATTAATTGTCCACATATTTGTGTTCTAGTAGAAATCAAGATTGATTACAAATTGTACAGTTTAGTGATTTATAATGTATTTGCAAAGGAAACCATTACCACTATCTAATTCCAGAACATCTTCACCACCCCCAAAAGAAACCTGTCCTGATCCCATTCTAAGCCTAGTGCCTGGCAACCACTGATCTACTTTATGTCTCTATGATTTGCCTATTCTGAGAAACAAAAGATTTGTATTGATAAATCCTTCCTACATCTTCACAGTTGTTCAAATCCGTCACTCTATGATCCTCTACTGTAGTTTTTACTCCTTCCACTTTGTGCTACTCCCTTTCTGTCCTTATTGCAGCTACACTACCATTGCCATTTGGTGTGATATTTTTCCTCCCTATCACTATAATCTAGCAAAAAGGGGAAAAAAGAAGAAAAACAAAAAAAGAAAATAGAACATCCACATAGAGCCAATCCTCATCATTCCTTCTCATAAAGGAAAATACTGATTTTGGAACCATCTTCTCTTTAATATGAAAGATTCTTAGTGGAGGAAAAAGTGACTAAAATTGCCCAGAGAGCTTGCATTATGGAAGAGGGTAGAGGGGAAGGGGAGGAGCAGGAAAAGGCAATCATGAGGCTCCCATCCCCTTCATGCAGTGCAACATGCCAGCACTCTGTAATACAATTTCATTTATTCATTCACTCACTCACTCCTTCAACCTACAAACCTTGTCTAAGTCCTAATTGAGTGCCAGGCATGGCGATCCCCCATCCTGATCCATTAGCCGTTTTCTCACAATCCACTCTTTTGCCAAATTAGCAGTTTTGTGAAGTCTTTAGAAAAGTTAAGCCCATTTGTCTGGAAAGAAAAAATAAATAAATAAAGGAAATTGGGTTATAAAAGATCTTCAATAGGACAGTCCCCCAACCCCCTGGAACGCAGCCTCTGAGCACTAGGGAACCATGGGGGGAGGGCGCCCGACTCACAGGAGGCGTGACGTGTTTACACTCATAGGATCGGAGAGCCTGTGAATGCCCTCTTCATAAATCCACTTTCATCACCTCTCTGGCCTCACCGCCTCTGCTGATTTTAGGGAAAGGCTGGATGTGCACAAAACCAGTGGTTTTCATCCCTATTGGGAGCAACAGTCGGTGTGACCTAAAGGAATCAACAGAACTGAAGATTTAAAACACCCTCACCACTCTCTCATGCCCTGAAATCGGGAGTCTGCGTGTGAAGGACGTGCCATAACCATCAATCACACGCAACTTCTCCAACATGTGACCTGACTCTTAACCTTACCTTTGGGCGTCTTTTGACCTTCCTGGCCCTGCCCAGCACCACTGAGACTCATAGCCCCCTTTCTCTTTCAGAATCCTTTCTGGTTGGCTTCCCACCTTCTCCAGTGTTTCCTCCCAAGCTCTCCTGGAGGCCACACGTCTGTCCTTTCCTCAAATCTCGCTGCTCTCAATTTCTGTCCCTGCCTCTCCATCACTCTGGTGACTTCCTTTAATCCCCCAATTTGAGCCTTGTTCTTTATGCTGATGGTACTAAAGCCCTAATTCCACACCAGATTTGTCTCCTGAGTTCTAGACCCATTGATCCAATTTCCCACTTGGTCATCTCCACAGCCATTCATCTCAATAGATGTAAAACTGAGGGCATTATCTTTCCATTCTTATCCCCAGACCTGCTCTTCCTGAAGTGTTTAATTCAATAAATAGCACTGCAGCCATGCAGGTGTCCAAAAAGAAACCACCTATCTTCAAGTCTTCCTTGCCCCCTACTGTGGCACCCAATCAAGTTAGTCTTCCCTTGGTCCTGTCTCCTTTCAAAGAATCTGTCCTCCAGTGCTTGCCCCCACCTGCACCACTACTGCCTCCGCTCAAGCATCACCAGCTGTCATCCACGTTCCTACAGCAGCCTCCTAGCTGCTCTTCCTATCTCCTTTCACTCCACTGTAATCTGTTTTGCACAATGATGCCAGACCAGTCACCCCATAGTATACATCTGACTATGGCAGTCCTCTTCCATACCCCAACAAATGGTATAAAAATGTACCCAGGATTTGTTTTAGTGAGGTATTGTGAGGTCAATGGATAAGGAGGCAAACCTTGCAGGGTCACACAGGAAGCACCAGGGTTGGCAGGAGACAAAGTAGGTAAACAGGCCAGAAACATTATGGGGGGCTTAGTGGGAAGAAACAGGCACAGCAGGGAAAGTACACTAAGTTAGCTTATGATGGGCCCACTTGGATTAATGTCGGTGAGCTCTGGGCTATAGAGGTGGTTCCTTGTTGTCTGGTACTTGAACCTGGAGTGATACAGGGCAGGGAGAATGTTGGCTCAGTGTTTGAGTGTTTGATAAAGGGGATGTTTGGGGTATAGGCTCTGGGTTGGTTGGTTTAATAACAAAGGAGTGCTTTTTGTTTGCCCTCGCTATGAGTTAACTCCTAGAGGGGCAATCCCTTCTGGGGCTCACAAGACTCCCAAAATATCATAGTATCACACAGTACAGGAAAAAAACAAAACAAAACAAAACATGATTAACACACAAAGACAGACAGATACACAGGCACACACATATTCCCAAATACTTCAGCTGGGGAATAGGCAACAGGAAGCAATGAAAGGATTTTAAGCAAGAGAATGGCATGATCAGATTTGCTACTTTTGGCCTTTGGAATAAAGCCAGGCTAGTATTTCCAATCTTATCCGTTTATTGTGTTCTCTTTCCGGTATGTAATTTGTACATCCAATCTGCTCTGCTTTCCTTTGCCTATGGGGTTTTGCATATAACGTTGTTCCTTTGTCTGAAATGCCACTTTCACCCCTCTTTGCCTAATGCTGGAGCTTCCTTCCAGACTAAGCTCAGATGTCATCTCTCCCTAAAAAGTCTCCGCTCCCCACAGGGATGCACTGGTTACCCTCTAGGTCCTCCCTCATCACTCAGCACATCCTGAACTGCAGTGACCTGGTGTTGTCCTTTGCTGAACTTGACTACAACTTCCTTGCAGGCATAGAATGTGCCTTAATCATCTCTAAGTCACTAGAGCCTGGCCCAGATTATAGCAAGCACCCTATAAATATTTATGTAATTTGTAAGTAAACAGATGATTGATTAGGGAAATGTTCTTTAAAAAAAATTTTTTTTTATATTTCTGTATTTGGCTGCACCAGGTCTTAGGTGAGCATATAGGATCTTTAATGGCTTGTGAACTCTTAGCTGCAGTATGCAAGATCTTAGTTCCTTAACAAGGGATTGAACCTGGAACCCCCTGAATTGGGGGTGCAGAGTCTTAGCCACTGGACCAGGGAAGTCCTGGGGAAATGGTCTTATAATTAGAGCTAATGACATCACAGCAGAGAGCCACCTTCTCTATGAAGACTTTTACTTGATCCCCAGTAAGGGGTGGGCTTCCTAACTCAGAGGTCTTGCTCCACTGGAGCAAGAACCACAACCACATCACACATCACATGGTCTCTACCATATATTCTCAGATGGTAGGAGTCTTGCTTTGTTTTTAAATTTCTAAAGAGTTCTGGGCACATAGTAAAAATTCAATAAATAATCTCTTTAAAGCTGAAAATTAAAATAAGCTGTGGAAACAATGCCAAGATTATCTTACACTATTCCAAAGTAAAATAGTGTTTTAATCAAGCCATCCTTATAGACATAATTCTGCTTTCCTAATTCAAATCCATCACTCCACTTTCTGTTACTAAGATGATATATATCCCATAGGAAACAACCAAACACATTAACAGTAGAGGCACAGACAGCACCATTTATGCTTGTTGTTTGCAGAGTCTTATCTTCTTCTTTCACATGCCAATTAATTAAGACTATAAAACAAGTAAGGTCTTCAAGTGTTCAAATGTCCCGACATGCCACCATATTTTAATCCCCGTGTACTTTCTTAATTTTCAACATCCATACTTCAAAAATCTTAAATTACAAAGATATTCTAAACCAATGAAGGAGTTTAGTTTCTATTAGGAAAGCTATAAATATAGCTTTATTGTTGATAAAAAAAAAAACAGGATGCATACAAACCATGATTTAGACACCAAATTTCTGAGAATTCTTTTGGAAAAGAATATCTGAATTCCAGGTAGAACAAGAGAAAGAAGAAAGCAAACAGATTCTATTGGATTGGCCAAAAAGTTCGTTCATCCACTCAGTGACTATATTGTTCAACAAAGTTCTTGGTGAAAATGAAAAATGTGTCTTTTATTTGTACTTAAAACCAAATGAACTTTTTGGACAACCAGTAAAATTTACCTCAATTCTACCTGACTGTCAAGTCTCTGTATGGTTAGGATAGAGTTTCCATAATACAAATATATTAAACATATTTTGCTTATGACAGCTATGACAGGTATAAATAAGAATTATACCTTAATTAAAAAATGAAGACAAAATAATTTAAAAACGGTGACAGTATACGTCCAAACTGAGATTGACTGTAAATGAATGACTCACGTTCCAGAATTTAATGCTTCCTTAGTTACGTAAAACATAGGCAAGACCTTGGCGATTTACCCAACCCAAGGGCTAGGTGACAATGAGATATATATGGCTTATAAACTGGCCATTACTTCTTGGCTGACCTTCCATCCTGGTAAAAGATGCGATTTCCCTACAGTGGCCAGCACTAAATCTGATTGACTGACCATCCCCAACAGCCTGGAGTTTCTCTCTCACAGGGTTTGTTTGACTTTTCTCTGTTTCCAGTGTATCATCCTTGCTGTAACTAGCTCTCTTAAATGCTTTCAGCCCCAACCTCTTCTTACTGAATGATTGGCTGTTTTCTATCTAGTCAATTACACTGAAAGTCCATGAGGCGAGACCACTCTTCATGCTTTGGAACACCCTCCCCTTCAGTTTGACATTTATATACAAATAACAAAATAGATCTTAAATATGGGTCCAGCTGGGGGAACTGGTACGAGGCAAGAATCTCCTTTGAAATTAGGATTTTAGTGGTTGTTTGTGACAATACCCATTCATTGTGTGCCTTTTATGGTCTAAGAGATGGGAATACCAGACCACCTGACCTGCCTCCTGAGAAATCTATATGCAGGTCAAGAAGCAACAGTTAGAACTGGGCATGGAACAACAGACTGGTTCCAAATTGGGAAAGGAGTACGTCAAGGCTGTATATTGTCACCTTGTTTATTTAACTTATATGCAGAGTTCATCATGCGAAATGCCGGGCTGGATGAAGCATAAACTGAAATCAAGATTGCTGGGAGAAATCTCAATAACCTCATATAAGCAGATGACACCACTCTTATGGCAGAAAGCGAAGAAGAACTAAAGAGACTCTTGATGAAAGTGAGAGGAGAGTGAAAAAGTTGGCTTGAAGCTCAACATTCAGAAAACTAAGATCATGGCATCTGGTCCCATCACTTCATGGCAAATAGATGGGGAAACAGTGGAAAGTGAGAGACTTTATTTGGGGGTCTCCAAAATCACTGCAGATGGTGACTGCAGCCATGAAATTAAAAGATGTTTACTCCTTGGAAGAAAAGTTATGACCAACCTAGACAGCATATTAAAAATCAGAGACATTACTTTGCCAACAAAGATCTATCTAGTCAAAGCTATGGTTTTTCCCATAGTCACGTATGGATGTGAGAGTTGGATTATAAAGAAAGCTGAGTGCCGAAGAATTGATGTTTTTGAACTGTGGTGTTGGAGAAGACTCTTGAGAGTCCCAAGGAGATCCAACCAGTCAATCTTAAAGGAGATCAGTCCTGAATATTCTTTGGAAGGACTGATGCTGAAACTGAAGCTCCAGTAATTTGACCACCTGATGCGAAGAACTGACTCATTGGAAAAGACCCCAATGCTGGGAAAGATTGAAGGAAGGAGGAGAAGGGGCTGACAGAGGATGAGATGGTTAGATGGCATCACCAACTCGATGGACATGAGTTTGAGTAGGCTCTGGGAGTTGGCGATGGACAGGGAAGCCTGGTGTGCTGCAGTCCACGGGGTCTCAAAGAGTCGGACATGACTGAGTGACTGAACTGACTGACTATGGCCTATTACCTGCATGTTGGAAAAACAGTGCAATGAAATATGATGGGCAGATAGTAAGTTTATCTTTCTAAGGAGATAGAGGGGCCAGTGGATGAGGAAACACACAGGAAGCCTATGTAGATCTCTTCAGAGGCAAGGGATCTGGGAAGGTTTCCTGGCAGAGAGTATGACTCACTGGGGTATTATAAAGGGGTTTGGAATTAGCCAGGGTGGGATAGAAGCAGATTGATTCCAAGCAATAAGAACAGTGTGGGCAGCAGAATGTGAAAAAGTAGGGAAGCCTGAAATTGTATCCTAGCCTAGGTAGATGACAACCTGCTCTCCTACTCATTTCCAGCCCTGAAAAAAAGGAAAAGAAAACCATATTGGCTATCATATCTTTGCTTACCAATTTTTTAAAAAGATGAGACAATTAACATTAATTTAGAATCTTTATTTCTGCCAGTTATTGAACTCAATATATACATTATACACATTTTCTTTAATTGGCAAAACAAACATTAAGAAATGTATAGGACTTCCCTGGTGGTACAGTGGATAAGAGTCTGCCTGCCAATGCAGGGGACTTGGGTTTGACCCCTGGTCTGGGAAGATTTCACATGCCTCCGAGCAACTGAGCCCATGTGCCACAACTAGTGAGCCCGAGTGCTACAACTATAGAAGCCCCAGTGCCTAGAGCCTGTGCTCTGCAACTAGAGAAGCCACTGCAATGAGAAGTTGGTGCACTGTGACTAGAGAAAGCCTGTGAACAACAACAAAGACCAGTGCAGTCAAAATAATATATATATAATAACATATATATTGTTTAAAGTTTGGAAAAAAAATCAGCTTCTTTAAAAAAAGAAAGAAAGGCATGATAATATGCATGCTCCAAAAGAGTAAAGAGGCTTCCCAGGTGGCTCTAGTGGTAAAGAGCCCGCCTGCCAATGCAGGAGACACAGAAGACACGGGTACGATCCCTGGGTCAGGAAGAGCTGCTAGAGGAGGAAATGGCAACCTGATTTAGTATTCCTGCCAGGAAAATTCCATGGACAGAGGAACCTGGCAGGCTACATTCCATGAGGTTGAAAAGAGTCGGACAAGACTGAACAACTGAGCAGGCAGACAGGCCAAAAGAGTAAATGAAGGTTTGCTAATATGCTAAGTCACTTCAGTCGTGTCCGACTCTGTGCAACCCCATAGACAGCAGCCACCAGGCTCACCCATCCCTGGGATTCTCCAGGCAAGAACACTGGAGTGGGTTGCCATTTCCTTTTCCAATGCATGAAAGTGAAAAGTGAAAGTGAAGTCGCTCAGTCGTGTCCGACTCTGTGCGACCCCATGGACTGCAGCCTACCAGGCTCCTCCGTCCATGGGATTTTCCAGGCAAGAGTACTGGAGTGGGGTGCCATTGCCTTCTCTGAAATGAAGGTTTAGGGAGATTAAATGGACTATCTAGAGCTATGCAGCCTGTGGGTGACAGCCTGGATTCAAGCTGAGTCTGAGACATCAGAATGTAGAGCCTGTGTTTGTTTTTCAGGACCAGAGGACTGGCACATGACACACGGGAGCAGCTTAGAGGAGGCAGGGCTCTTTCAGGGAGCAGAGACCAAAATAAGATTCCTGAACACTTTGCAGAAATTCATGTAACTCTGTATGACTGTACGTAACTCTTTCCTAGTATTCTGTCCACAGCACATGGTACTGAAATGTGGCATGTTTGGCTTTCAAAGGACTGGATTTGGGGTCCTCATCCTCAGTTTGCTGTGACCTAGAGGTGGCTCAATTCTAAATTCTAGACCAATGTTATATAATAGTTCACATCTGCCTTCAGCTTACACACATGTGGTCTGGTATGATTTTCACTGCCAAAAGGTTGACAAGGTGAGTATTCATTTCATTATTGTAACCAGCTTACAAATAGACAATATGGAGCCCAAGAAAAGTAGATACTTTCCTCAAGTCACATAGTACAATGTGAAGACATGGCAATGGCAGGAATGGAACCCAGGTCAGGCCACCTCTGATCAGAAAACAGGGTGAATTGATTACTGAGATGTCAGGATTTAAACTTCCACGGTGCTGGCAGGGCAGAGCAATTGAGGACAAGAGAAGAAAGCACAGCAGTTGCTCTCAACAAATCTTGAACACCCAGGGTTGAAAAGAACCTGAGGCCTCATCAAGCACCACAGTTCTTGGTGACAGCCAGACAGCTGTGGATGTAGAGACCAGCATGAGAAGCAAGTCTGTATCAGGTCTGCAGACAGCCAGGAGTCAACAGGAGTACTGGGGACATTGATGAGGTGGGATTCATAGTGTGTTTAAGACACTCCTCCCACTCCCACAGGGCTGGAGAATTGCCCCCAGATGCAAATCAGAGCTCTAGATTAGAGGCTGAGATGGGCCAGGAGTGTGAAGTGAAGCACAGCTCTCATGCTCCGCCTCCCAAAGTGCAAACAGTTCAGATATGCCTCTAAAGATAAATACTCCTTTCCTCAATTTTCAGGTGCCTTTACCTACAGGGGTGGCATGGAGGTAGGGATGGGAGGGAGATTCAAGAGGGAAGTGATATATGTATAGACATAGCTGATTCACTTCGTTGTACAGCAGAAACTAACACAACATTATAAAGCAACTATACTCCAATTAAAAAAAAAAAAAAAGATAGTGGGAATTATTATTCTTATCCAGGAAAGATGACATGTTGGATCTAAGGGCCAATAACAAGTTTGCTTTTATTTTGACCATATCAACGAATATAGAAAATCAAATGGAAGTTTGTCAGCAATCCATGGCAAAACTCAAGAAAGAAAATCCTCTCCCAGGGAATTAGTACCACTTTTGTGGGTGTGGGTGTGTGTTCATTTGAAAGTTTGTAAAACACAGTCTCCTGCCAGAATAAGCACTAGTGCACATTGTCCATTATTGCATTTCTTGGTCTAATGATGCATCAGCTAGTTTTTTTTTAATTAAACTTTTTATCTGAGATAATTGTAGATTCATATGTAGTTGTACAAAATTGTACAGAGAAGTCCCTTTATCCAGTTATCCTTCATGAAAACCTATAGTGCACAGGGAATTGTATTCAATATCTTGTAAGAACTTACAATGGAAAAGAATCTGAAAATAATATATATTTAAAATACATAACTGAATCACTTTGCCGTACACCTGCAACTAACACAACATTGCAAATCCATCATATGTCACAAACCACAACCAGGACACTGACATTACAACAGTCAAGATACGGAATGTTTCCCTCACCACAGGGATCCTCAGGCTGCCCTTCTGTGGCTACATCTGCTTCCTTCATTTCCTCCTCAACTGCTAACATCCACTCATGTGTTCTCTGTTTCTGTAATTTTTGTCATTTCAAGAATGCCATATGGAGAATTCGCTGGCAGTCCAGTGGTTAGGACTCAGTGCTTTCACTGCTGGGGGCCTGGGTTCAAACCCTGGTCAGGGAACTAAGACTCTACAAGTCACATGGTGCAGCCAAAAAAGTAAATAAAAATAAAGAAAGAATGCTATATAAATGGAATGACACAGCATGTAACCATTTGTCTTTTTCCACTCAGCCTACTCCTCTGGAGATTCGTCCAGGTTATTGCATGAATCAACAGTGATATTGAGTGACATTCCACAGGATGAATGTACCAAAGTTGATTTCACTTTTTACTGCTAGAGGAGAACTGCAGACTCCCTGCAGGAACTCAGTCCTTCCCATGTTTTTAGTATCAAGGGAGATATATTTCTGATGGAACAGCTTCAGAAATATCTTCCTGAGCAAAATGTAGCAGTAACAACAAAAGCAGATTTTCTGGGACTTAGGGAACCTCTGCCAGACCTGGAGAAAATATGGTATAAGCTCGTCAGTGGGACTTAAGCAGGAGGATCATCTTGAGGATGGGAAATAAAAATGTCAAAGCATCTTTAGTCACCTGAAATAGTGTTTCCATGCAGGTATTATCTCCTGCCTTCCATGAAAAAAAAATTTAGCCCAACAGCAAGTCAAGTTAAGCATTTTCCTCTGAAGGGTGCAATGTGTAAAGAGCTGTGATGTGTCAAATAAAGGAGAGTGGGTTTGCATAAACCAGTGGGGATGCTTACAGGGCCCTATGGTCCCTGCTGTGACAGCCACATCCTCAAAAAGGCTTCAAGACCAATTAATAAGCTAGAACCAAATAGGGAGGTTGAGGTGAAGGCAAAGACTTAGAAAATCATCTAGAGAAAATGGGCAGTTCAAAGAGAAGGAGTAAGAAATAATTGGAATTGTTTTCTGAGATCTGCAAAAATTGAAAGCTAGAAAGAAGAAAGGATTTGTTCTTTGAAGGAGATAGTCTTTATTCTTACGATGAATAAATAATTTCTGTCAGAATCAAACCTACAACGTAGTCTTTAAGATAAAGTAAAAACTTGTTAGAATAAAACTGGTACAGTTTCCTTCACTTTTCATTGTATGTACAGACCTCTGAATTCTTTGTTGAAAGCAAATACACCAAAAGATAGAGAATTGAAAGTGTGTGTGTGTGTGTGTGCCACACACTCATTTGTGTTAGACTCTTTGCACCCTGTGGCCCACCAGGCACCTCTGCCCAAACCCATGTCCATTGAGTCGGTGATGCCATCCAATCATCTCATCCTCTGTCGTCCCCTTCTCCTCCTGCCCTCAATCTTTCCCAGAATCAGGGTCTTTTCCAGTGAGTCAGTTCTTTGCATCAGGTGGCCAAAGTATTGGAGTTTCAGCTTCAGCATCAGTTCTTCCAATGAACACCCAGGACTGATCTCCTTTAGGATGGACTGGGTGGATCTCCTTGCAGTCCAAGGGACTCTCAAGAGTCTTCTCCAACACCACAGTTCAAAAGCATCAATTCTTCAGCACTCAGCTTTCTTTATAGTCCAACTCTCACATCCGTACATGACCACTGGAAAAACCATAGCCTTGACTGGACAGACAACATTACTTTGTTGGTAAAGTAATGTCTCTGCTTTTTAATATGCTGTCTAGTTTGGTCATAACTTTTCTTCCAAGGAGCAAGCGTCTTTTAATTTCATGGCTGCACTCACCATCTGCAGTGATTTTGGAGCCCAGAAAAATAAAGTCAACCACTGTTTCCACTGTTTCCCCATCTATTTGCCATGAAGCGATGGGACAGGATGCCATGATCTTAGTTTTCTGAATGTTGAGCTCTAAGCCAACTTTTTCACTCTCCACTTTCACTTTCATCAAGAGGCTCTTTAGTTCTTCTTCACTTTCTGCCATAAGGGTGGTGTCATCTGCATATCTGAGGTTATTGATATTTCTCCCGGTAATCTTGATTCCAGCTTGTGCTTCCTCCAGCCCAGCACTTCTCATGGTGTACTCTGCATATACGTTAAATAAGTAGGGTGACAATATGCAGCCTTGACGTACTCCTTTTCCTATTTGGAACCAGTCTGTTGTTCCATGTCCAGTTCTAACTGTTGCTTCCTGACCTGCATACAGATTTCTCAGGAGGCAGGTCAGGTGGTCTGGTATTCCCATAAAGGAGTGAAGGAGTCAAAATCTTTATGGAAAACACCAAGCAAATCAATTATGCCTGATGTGCCCCAAGGCTTCCCTGGTGGCTCAGTGGTAAAGAATCTGCCTGTAATGCAGGAGATGGGGGTTCCATCAATGAGTCAGGAAGATCCCCTGGAGAAGGAAATGAGAATCCACTCCAGTATTCTTGCCTGGGCAATGCCAGGGACAGAGGAGCCTGGTGGGTTACAGTCCATGGGGTCCCAAAAGAGTCAGACATGAGTTAGCGACTAAACAACAACATGCCCTGAGGCTGGTTAACAGGGGAATGCGTGGCTTTTAGCACCACTCACAGTCCTACTCTTGCTACTCTGGAGAAAGCCAGCCCCGGACACAGTCTGACTTTGCTCATAACTCTGAAATGACCATGCCTAGACAGGCAGGCAAGAAATCATGGCCAGAGTCCATTTTAGCTAGACTCCTGTACCAAGATGTTTAGCTTCAGCAGGGTACAGCACTAATTGCCCTGCATCGAATCTGACTAAAGCTTCCAATCTTTTTTATAAAAGTCTTTATTGATTTTTTACAATATAGTTTCTGTTTTATGCTTTGGTGTTTTGGCTGCAAGGCTTGTGGGATCTCAGCTCTCTGACCAGGGTATGAACTGGCACACCCTGCACTAGAAGATGAAGTCTTAACCACGGGACCACCAAGGAAGCCCCTAAGGCTTCCAGTTTTCTGCTTTCATCTCCCCATCTTCTGTCTGAATGTCTTAAAACTCTTTGCTCCAGTAGGTACTTATGAATTGGTTGACAATTATAATTGATCAATAAAATCCAGAACCATTTCATCAGTTTTGTGTTTCAGACAAGATGGTAAACAAGACCAGGTAAAATATTCATTTCTCCAAAAGGATCTTTGAAAGTAAGGGAAATAGTTGGATGTCTGGTCTTTAAGGAAGCTCGTGTAGTAGAAATAAATGTGTGATAGAAAAAGAGATCCAAAGGACTCAGATTATCAGTAACTCAACTCCAGTGAGAGCAATGAGAGAAAATTGATGACAGCTACCACTTCAGCTGTCACACTGGGCCAGCTTTCTTCTCATCCATCACCAAGTTGATCCCCTGCTCCCAAATAACAGAGCAATCACATCTACTGAGTTCTGTAATGCTTAGACTCAAAACAGTGCATTTGTTTTCAAAGGAAGATAAGAACCTAAGGCAGTCTCCACATGGTAGAACCTGTATAAATGATGAAGTGCATGGTTTCTTCAGCTTTGGATATTCTGATTAAACTCTCATCCTTCAGAAAGAAATAAGCACTATTAAACTCAATATGTTAGAAGTTGAAATTTAGTACAACTAAATTGAACTAAGTTCATCAAGTGATACTGATAAAAGTCCTTAATGGACCAGAGCCAGGTATTTTCTCCTCCAGGAAGACAGTGATTGGTACTTCAGCCAGGGTGCTTATGATCTAGGATCAAGTTGCCTCTTCCTCTGTAATATTATCAAATAGAGAGTTTTCCCCCTGTATCTATTTGAGTTTAAATAGGTAAAGCTGTCTAAAAAGGACAGGGGTGTTTCAACTGGACGTATATTATAGTAATAAGACTGTAAGAGATAGAATTAAAGGCTCATGAACAGAAAGTGTCACTCATCACCCAGTTATGTAAGGGTTAAGTTATATAAAGGTTAAATCAGCTGCTCACTGATTGTGCACCCTGAGGGGAATTCAAGATGGAAAAAACAGGAGGAGGCACTCTGTGCTTTGGCTAAATGGGCCCTTAGATAGTTAAATTTGTTTCTCAGGAAGAATTTCAATGACTCTCGATTCTTGTATCTTCACACACATAGAAAACCACTAAAATCATTAATTTCAGACATTTGTTTTTTGTGATTGGCAATAATCTTTAACAAATCTATGCTTGACTGCATTTATTCCTTAGCTAAAAATTATATATAAACTGGCTTCTTTCCTACCTCATCAGAGTAGTTTCTTAGAAATACTAAGAGGCTGTCTCCCAGGCTATAGTCTTCAGTAAGACCATGAATTAAATTCACAATTTTCATGTTGTGCATTTTTCTTGACATCAACAGACTGAATCCATGATGAAAATAAATCTACCTTATATTTTGTCAGTTTTATGTACTACATTCTATGTTAAGTTCCTTACACACCTCAGCTAACTGAATTCTCACAGTGAACTTCTGACTGTTACCTTATGTGCATTTACAGACGAAGCTATCCAAACTTAAAGAATTCAGTTAACTTGCTCAAGGAATCATAAGAAATCAGGATTGGAATCTCTGACTTTAAAGCACAGGTTCTCTCTGACTTTAAACCACGTATTTTAAACTACCTAGCCTAGTAATTATTACTGTTCTTGTACAGTCATTACCAGTAGGACAAAAAATGCTTCTTTCATTAACAGACTGTGATTTTCTATAAGTTAGGAGGTTTTTGTTTATTTTGATTCATCTACAAAATAAAATGCCCAGAGGTGCCATCCTACAAAATTATGTTTGTATTTCAAATATTTATTGTAAATTATGACAATCATTGAAGAACAAATAAAGAAATGGGAGGAAAGAAATATAAAATTACCATCTCAATATCCTAGTCTCGTTGTAAAACAAATTAATGACCTGTCTAAAGTAATCATGATGACATTACATAAACAGGTTAAATTTGTGTGCCCAGAATACAAATATTTCATCTCTGAAGTTAATCACTTCCTTTGCTTAAAAAATTCTCCAAAGGACATTGGTGACCTATCTTTAGGAAAGAATATCCCCATTCTTTTGCATAATGGCCCATGAATTTGGCTATAAAAAAGACAATCACTCTGGTTACATATTTATTAACAATAGGAAATAGATTCAAGCAGTTCAGGTGTATCAGTCAGTAA
This sequence comes from Bos grunniens, assembly GCF_055505025.1. Taxonomy (NCBI): domain Eukaryota; kingdom Metazoa; phylum Chordata; class Mammalia; order Artiodactyla; family Bovidae; genus Bos; species Bos grunniens. Next base: position 64,151,236 of record NC_141173.1, on the reverse strand, counting down.
GCAGCACATAATGCTTAATAACAAAAACTTAAAAGCATAAAATTTTAGTGATTTAAACCAACAAAGATTTATTGCTTTCTTTCAGCTCAGTAAGAAATCTCTGCTCATTCTAGCCGTTCAGAATCTCATGCTGATGGACCAGCTACCATCTCAAGCATTGCTTGTCCCCATGCCAGATGGAAAGAGAGAATATTGTAGGGTCTCTCATCTGAATTAAATGTTCTAGCCCAGAAGTGATATGTATCACTTCCACTTACAATTAATTGGTCACAAGGGGACCAGAGCAAGTGATATTATCATGTGCCCATGCCAGGGTGGTTTGAAGAAATATTGTCAAACTGACAGTATGGTTCTTTTTTGCATTTGCCCTTTCTCCTGCCTCATTCTAGGATTGCCCAGGGGAAAAAAAGTACAATTTTTTTCTGTGCTTTATGTCAAGAAGAGTCTTAAGTTGGTTTTATTGCAATACCATTTTTCTACATCTCCACAGTGATTATTAGTACCTATTTAGAACTACCTAGTTGTCTTCTGAAGACGTCCTATGATTATTGTAGTGAAACAAACTCTAAAATAGTATTGTTCTCTTTGTAACAAAAGGCTCATACTTTCTATCTATGTACTCATCTGTGAAAAAGAAAACAATCATATTAGGGATTGAAAACTGTTACTTGAAGATTTTGTACCCAGTAGCATGGTCTCCCCTGGTAGCTCAGCCGGTAAAGAATCCACCTGCAATGCAGGAGACCCCGGTTCAATTCCTGGATTGGGAAGATCTCCTGTAGAAGGGATAGGCTACCCACTCCAGTATTCTTGGGCTTTTCCTCGTGGCTCAGATGGTAAAGAATCTGCCAGCAATGTGGGAGACCTGGATTTGATCCCTTGGTTGGGAAGATTCCCTGGAGGAGGGCATAGCAACCCACTCTAGTATTCTTGCCTGGAAAATCCCCATGGACAGAGGAGCCTAGTGAGCTATAGTCCATGGAGTTCTGAAAAGTTGGACACAACTGAGCAACTAACCATAGGATGGTCCTATATTCCAAGCTAAAAAGATACACCATAAAAGGGATATAACCTAAGTTGGCAGAGGAATGAATAAAAGAGCTATATTATTACCTTGTATCATGTATTATGGTGACTATTAGCTGTGTTAGGGTTCAAAATTTGACTTTTGTGCCTAACACCTCTTTCCTGACTTTGGCAGAATCTATGGCCCCTCATGGAGAAGGAAATGGCAACCCACTCCAGTGTTCTTGCCTGGAGAATCCCAGGGACGGGGGAGCCTGGTGGGCTGCTGTCTATGGGGTCGCACAGAGTCAGACATGTCTGAAGCGACTTAGCAGCAGCAGCAGCAGTGGCTCCTTGGTGGAGAAGGCAATGGCACCCCACTCCAGTACTCTTGCCTGGAAAGTCCCATGGATGAAGGAGCCTGGAAGGCTGCAGTCCATGGGGTCGCTGAGGGTTAGACATGACTGAGCGGCTTCACTTTCACTTTTCACTTTCATGCATTGGAGAAGGAAATGGCAACCCACTCCAGTGTTCTTGCCTGGAGAATCCCAGGGATGGGGGAGCCTGGTGGGCTGCCATCTATGGGGTCGCACAGAGTCAGACATGACTGAAGTGACTTAGCAGCAGCAGCCGCAGCATGGGTCCTCCTCCTCTATCCCCTCAAATCCCCTTTCTGTTGCAGTGCATGTCAGTTTGACTTCCACAAACCAAATCTTGTATTTTTGTTGCAGGGTTGCCCTCAGGTTGTCAGAACCATTTTGCCTGCAGGCATGAAGGGCCAGAAGTGGTTCCAATTGAACAAATTATCATCACTCCCAGGGCCTTAACCAAAAGTGTTAGTGTGAGAATATAAATACTTCAGCAACCTTGTCCTTCAACTGGGATAATTCTGAGGCATGTGTAAATTGCCAGAACCTCCCAGAGAGGATCAAGCTTTAGTTGTCCACTGTGGGAACTGGCTTAATTGCGTGTTCCTTACTGGTTGTCTGTACTTCTCGAAATCACCACCCCTCCTTTCCACTCCCCTGAGGGTTCCTGCATTTTTCCAAACAAACTGCATCCACTCCTGCCTTGCCTCAGAGTATAGGCTTCTATGGGGAACACAGCAATAAACAAGTGCCAATTTAGAAGAAATATATATTTTAATGAATACACTTTGGGAAATAAGACAAAGGAAGAAGAAATAACCCCAACATGAGTTCAAAGGAATCCTGTGGGGTAAAGGTGGTGAGGCCCTAGGAAAGGCACAGCGTTTCTGAAACATTCACCACGTGAAAGGCTTGCAGCAAACACATTACAAAATGCTTCATAACATAACCCTCTTTCAGAGGTTTGAAATGCATTAATTCAATATCAAAGGTTTTGTGAAGTCCTGAAAACTTGTTTAATATCCTTTAGTTGAGAATTTCACAAACATGTTTCACCATAGAACACTTTTTTTCAGAGGGCCCTGTAAATCACACTTTTTAAAATGCTTATTTTTTGAGGGGGGTTCAGGATTGGGAACATGTGTACACCCATGGCAGATTCATGTTGATGTATGGAAAAACCAATACAATATTGTAAAGTAATTAGCCTCTAGTTAAAATAAATAAATTAAAAAAATAAATAAATGAATAAACTGTGTTGTGTGTGTGTGTGTGTCTGTGCGTGTGTGTGTGTGCATGCTCAGTTGCTCAGTCATGTAGGACTTTTCACAACATCCTGGACTATAGCCTACCAGGCTGTTCTGTCCATGGGATTTTCCAAGCAAGAACACTGGAGAGGGTAGCCATTGCCTTCTCCAAGGGATCTTCCTGACCCAGGGATCTAACCTGAGTCTCCTGCATTGACAGGCAGATTCTTACCACCTCACCACCTGGGAAGCCCAAACTGCATTATAAGGGAGAATAAAATATACTTATTTTAAAAAATTAAAACTCCACCAACTTAGAATTTGATAATATTCAATACAGATCAGGCTAAAAGATTCATACCTTTTCAATGAAGAATAAATCTTCTAAGCCTTAAACAGAATTCACAAGGTTATTCTTAACTTAGCTAAGAAAATAGCTTTTCAAAAAATGTTAGTGGAAATCCATTGTTATCTAAATGGAGAATGCCAACTTCAAGGGAATCTTGTCTTCCTATTAAAAGAGACTGTTTACACAGGAGTCCTGGAGATAATCATTATTATCTACTTTTAAATCTTACTTTAAAAATTAAAAAAAAACAATGGCAAACAATTATTTATCAAATGCCTATATGTATTGGACACAAAATATTTTCATAAATACATTATATTGCAGATGAATTTTTTTCCAGAGTTGCTTTCTTTTGGAAAGGAAGAGGAAAAAATAACACTGAACTTAAGTCTGAGACACTTCAGTTATTACTGGTTTTGTTTTTTTATTTTTAGCATTCAACTAATGAGCTCTGTCTGTCAGATGCTGAATCTAGAAGGTTGCATAAGGTTGCTTTAAGAAAGGTGTTTTTAACTAACATAAACATCACTTTTTAACAAGCTAAAAATGATTAATTTTTATTTTATCAAAACTTTTCAATATGATTAGCAAGAATGTATTGAGGATAATTTTCAAGTTCAATTAGAAGAGACCACAAGGAAGCCAGTTTTGAGCATGCAAACATTCAGATGAGAAGACAGAATATAATGGAAATTCCAGCTATATGAGAATGGGATTTTTTGTATTATGGATATTTTGAAAAGTAATTTGAATGAGAATTTTTTAAGCATTACTTTACTAGCATGTGAGATGAGTGCAATTGTGCTGTAGTTTGAGCATTCTTTGGCATTGAAGCAACACTTAGAACTGGACATGGAACAATAGACTGGTTCCAAATATGAAAAGGAGTACGTCAAGGCTGTATATTGTCACCTTGCTTATTTAACTTATATGGAGAGTACACCATGAGAAATGCTGGGCTGGAAGAAGCACAAGCTGGAATCAAGATTGCCAGGAGAAATATCAATAACCTCAGATATGCAGATGACACCACCCTTGTGGCAGAAAATGAAAAAGAACTAAAAAGCCTCTCGATGAAAGTGAAAGTGGAGAGTGAAAAAGTTGGCTTAAAACTCAACATTCAGAAAACTAAGATCATGGCATCCTGTCCCATCACTTCATGGGAAACAGATGGGTAAACAGTGGAAACAGTGATAGACTTTATTTTCCTGTGCTCCAAAATCACTGCAGATGGTGAGTGCAGCCATGAAATTAAAAGACGCTTGCTCCTTGGAAGGAAAGTTATGACCAAACTAGACAGCATATTAAAAAGCAGAGGCATTACTTTGCCAACAAAGGTCTGTCTAGTCAAGGCTATGGTTTTTCCAGTAGTCATGTGTGGATGTGAGAGTTGGACTATAAAGAAAGCTGAGTGCTGAAGAATTGATGCTTTTGAAGTGTGGTGTTGGAGAAGACTCTTGAGAGTCCCTTGGACTGCAAAGAGATCCACCCAGTCCATTCTAAAGGAGATCAGTCCTGGGTGTTCATTGGAAGGACTGATGTTGAAGCTGAAACTCCAATACTTTGGCCACCTAATGCAAGGAGCTGACTCACTGAAAAAGACCCTGATGCTGGGAAAGATTGAGGGCAGGAGGAGAAGGGGACGACAGAGGATGAGATGATTGGATGGCATCACCGACTCAATGGACATGGGTTTGAGTGGACTCCGGGAGTTGGTGATGGACAGGGAGGCCTGGCATGCTGTGGTTCATGGGGTCACAAAGAGTCAGACACAACTGAGCGACTGAAATGAACTGAACTGAACTGAAGTTGCATGAATTATGAGATGAGTTACCAAAAGTGAAGTAATTTCAAATGTATCTAAGCAACAAAATTAAATAGTAATTGAATAAAATATTTCAAAGGGTGCTTATAGCCACTAAAGCACTCAGTGGAACCTTCTGGGATTTTTTTCCCCACAACTATTAAAAATCCAGATTATATGATTTAAGATAGCTTCAATATGGCCTAGCTTATTTGATTTAAAGAGCTAAATACTACCCTGGAAGTGTCTTAATGCATATAATGGTTCTGCTGTGGTTAAATAGAAAAATTACTGGCCTTACAATCAGGAGAACTTAGCTTATCAAACTCTGTAGACTGATAATCTTGGGAGCTGAATGATTTAATTTCTTTATATCTCAATTTCCACATCTTTAAAATTACATATTCATATATTTGTAATATGTAAATTATATATATACATATCACATATATATCTATTTCTACATATACACGTACATACATGCATATAAATTTGTATGTGTGCATGCTAAGTTGCTTCAGTTGTATCTGACTCTGCAAACCTGTGGGCTGTAGCCCACAAAGCTTTTCTGTTCATGGGATTCTCCAGACAAAAATATTGGAGTGGGTTGCCTTGCCCTCCTCCAGGGGATCTTCCTGACCCAGGGATTGAACCCGCATCTCTCATGTCTCCTGCATTGGTAGGTGGGCTGTTTACCACTAGTGCCACCTGGGAAGCCCCCACATGTATGCATAAATGCATAAATATATGTCCACACATATTTACATGTCCACATATTTACATATATGTCCACACATCTATGGGCTTCTCTGGTGGTAAAGAATCTGCCTGCCAATGCAGGAGACATGGGTTCAGTCTCTGGGTCGGGAGGATCCCTTGGAGAAGGAAATGGCAACCCACTCCAGTATTATAGCCTGGGAAATTCCATGAACAGAGGAGCCTGGTGGGCTACAGTTCCATGGGGTCACAACAGAGTCAGACCCAACTAAGTGCCTAAGTAAACAAAAAGGGCTCAAGTACTATTGTGTTTTTTTTCTCTTCCTTCCTCCAGAAAGACCTTGCTTATTTTCTGAATTCTCTGGATCCAGTATTATTTCTGATTTACAGGTAATATTCAATACTGATGACTGAATGACCACCCAATCTAGGTACTCAGCACAGCAGCTGTCCTTCCAGGTCAAACCTAGGCTATTGGGTTTGATTCTCCATGTGCACAGAATCAAGGGTGACTTGTCTCCCCAGGTCTGCTCCTCTAACATGGTAGCTCTTGAATCAGAAGTCCCCCATGCCTTCACAGTCTCCTCTGAAAGCCTCCTCTTCTCTCACACTTTAAAAATCTTTGATTCACCTTGCTGAGCCCTCACTAATGTTTCTCCTTTTCCTTGTTGAAATCTCAATATTTGCTTTAAAATACTTCAATATAGAGACAATGCTCTCTCTCTCTTTATCTTTGTATGTGTGTGTATATGAGAGAGAGAGAAATTGGTTCTAATCTACACTCCAGAGTTGGTTATTGTCCCAAATGGGAAAACACTCCAGGGAGCATTATGTAGAATTTAATCACAAGCCTCCAGGGCTCAGTTCTCTTGATTTCTGACCAGCAGCAGAGTTGTGTTTTTTGTTTTTTGTTTTTTTTAACTTAATATATGTTGCCCAAGTAAAATTATGAATTAGTAAAATTTATGAATTGGCTAGAATTATTTTAGTGACATTGCCCATTTTTTCATAAGCAGAAGTAAAAATCTAATAAGCCCAGAAGCTTTTTGCTCTCCTGAATGGCAGCTGAAACTTGATTCCAATGAATTCCAGTGTATCCATCCCCAATATAGCCAGAGTGAGCCGAATCCAAGACTTGAGTCATCCTTTCACAAAGTGTGATTGGATCGCCTCAGTGGAGAGACTGTGCTCACAGCAGTTTGCATGACTGGCTTTACATCCTGATGATAAGAAATGCTTGCAGATGTGGCAAAGTTCATTTGAGTTCTGAATTCATTGTCACCTAGGAAAGTTGTGAAGCGAACTCTATAATCCTCACCTATTTCTCTGAGATGCTTCCCCCAAACCCAAATAATTGTAAACAACCAAATTCACAGATCAGTTGTGCAATCTGGCTCAGATAGCAATGTACAGGGTTACTTTACATGAATTTTAAAGTAAAAGCAGGTAACAAAACTCTTTTCTAAAAGGCAAAATCTAAAGATGAGAAAACAGTCTGGACTTGTTCCCCTTGTTCTTCTAAATACATGTGTTGTATTACAGTTTCAGAAGGAAATCTGGGGGCTATTTCAAAATAAATCATGGTGCTCCACAGGTGAAAATACAGAACATCAAGGGCAGCAAGATGGACTGAATTGAGAGGGGGTTGGTATTATCTCTCCTACTTAATCTTTGACTCCACATACATATTTAGGAAGTAAAATATAGAAAAATGTTGCCATGGCTGATGATGGAATACTTGCCAATATTTGGGGGGGGGAAATTGTAAGAGGTTAAATTAGTCTAAGTGATACAGATGAAGGGTATCTGTCTCCTTTAACCCCCAACCAAGGGACCTATTTCCAGGTAGACTGAGACAAGTGAGAGCAGATCACTGACAATTCAAAAACTAGTAGTCATGGGGATTTATATGACAGAGAAGTGAAGCTATTAAGTGAAGAAGTTAGAACTTAGATGTGGTTTACACACAAGTTAAAATTAATCAAGACCTGTCCAGAGAAGGGAGAGGGGTATTTGGCTTGGTTAAATGTCCTCATTAAGGAGGAGGAATCTCTCAGATTTGATGTTGCAAATTAGTTCAGCCCCTGATATAACTCTGTCAGAAACAAAAAAAAAAGAGGAGAGGAATGTCAATTTATCACAGAGATATAGGCCAGAAGACAATTCCTGGCTTCATTAAGTAATGACCGTGGTACTGAAGTAAAGTTGATGACTGTGATTTATATTCAGGGAGGCTGTGTTTACAGTTGGAAAATTAAAGGACTTAAGAACGAAATCAAATATGTTTTAAATTTCTAAACGTGGTAAGATTTGTTTGTACCTGTTAGATCGAACACATTTGTAAAAAGAAGCAATTTTTTTTAAATGCTAGACTTATAAAAATATCTGTAAGCTGAATTTAAACTGTAATAACAAAATAGGGATTCAATTCATAAATCACTAAATTAAAATAAGCAAACCTAAAAGTAAAGATGATCTTCTATGTAGGCTTTGTAGAAGTAGCATTTAGTTTTTCTACTACAGAGAGTGCATTTGAGTAGCTAAAAATTAATTAGAATAAATAACTCTTTGGTTTAAATGCAGAGGATTGCCAGTCTATAGGACAGAAATGGGGAACTTCATTTAAACTAAAGGATCCTAATCTAGAAAAAGGCATCAAACAGAAAATGAAAAATATACCTAGCTGTCAAAAAATTCTTATTCTGAGACAATTTTTGTTTTACAAAGACCTTTGATTATCTATCAGATCAGATCAGATCAGTCGCTCAGTCGTGTCCGACTCTTTGTGACCCCATGAATCGCAGCACGCCAGGCCTCCCTGTTCATCACCAACTCCCGGAGTTCACTCAGACTCAGTCCATCGAGTCAGTGATGCCATCCAGCCATCTCATTCTCTGTCGTCCCCTTCTCCTCTTGCCCCAATCCCTCCCAGCATCAGAGTCTTTTCCAATGAGTCAACTCTTCGCATGAGGTGGCCAAAGTACTGGAGTTTCAGCTTTAGCATCATTCCTTCCAAAGAAATCCCAGGGCTGATCTCCTTCAGAATGGACTGGTTGGATCTCCTTGCAGCCCAAGGGACTCTCAAGAGTCTTCTCCAACACCACACTTCAAAAGCATCAATTCTTCGGTGCTCAGCCTTCTTCACAGTCCAACTCTCACATCCATACCTGACCACAGGAAAAACCACAGCCTTGACTAGACAAAACTTTGTTGGCAAAGTAATGTCTCTGCTTTTGAATATGCTATCTAGGTTGGTCATAACTTTCCTTCCAACGAGTAAGCGTCTTTTAATTTCATGGCTGCATTCACCATCTGCCGTGATTTTGGAGCCCAGAAAAATAAAGTCTGACACTGTTTCCACTGTTCCCCATCTATTTCCCATGAAGTGATGGGACCGGATGCCATGATCTTCGTTTTCTGAATGTTGAGCTTTAAGCCCACTTTTTCACTCTCCACTTTCACTTTCATCAAGAGGCTTTTGAGTTCCTCTTCACTTTCTGCCATAAGGGTGGTGTCATCTGCATATCTGAGGTTATTGATATTTCTCCTGGCAATCTTGATTCCAGCTTGTGTTTCTTCCAGTCCAGCGTTTCTCATGATGTACTCTGCATAGAAGTTAAATAAGCAAGGTGACAATATACAGCCTTGAAGTACTCCTTTTCCTATTTGGAACCAGACTGTTGTTCCATGTCCAGTTCTAACTGTTGCTTTCTGACCTGCATACAAATTTCTCAAGAGGCAGATCAGGTGGTCTGGTATTCCCATCTCTTTCAGAATTTTCCACAGTTTATTGTGATCCACACAGTCAAAGGCTTTGGCATAGTCAATAAAGCAGAAATAGATGCTTTTCTGGAACTCTCTTGCTTTTTCCATGATCCAGCGGATGTTGGCAATTTGATCTCTGGTTCCTCTGCCTTTTCTAAAACCAGCCTGAACATCAGGAAGTTCATGGTTCACATATTGCTGAAGCCTGGCTTGGAGAATTTTGAGCATTTCTTTACTAGCATGTGAGATGAGTGCAATTGTGTGGTAGTTTGAGCATTCTTTGGCATTGCCTTTCTTTGGGATTGGAATGAAAACTGACCTTTTCCAGTCCTGTGGCCACTGCTGAGTTTTCCAAATTTGCTGGCATATTGAGTGCAGCACTTTCACAGCATCATCTTTCAGGATTTGGAATAGCTCAACTGGAATTCCATCACCTCCACTAGCTTTGTTCATAGTGATGCTTTCTAAGGCCCACTTGACTTCACTTTCCAGGATGTCTGGCTCTAGATGAGTCATCACACCATTGTGATTATCTGGGTCATGAAGATCTTTTTTGTACAGTTCTTCTGTGTATTCTTGCCATCTCTTCTTAATATCTTCTGCTTCTATTAGGTCCATACCATTTCTGTCCTTTATCGAGCTCATCTTTGCATGAAATGTTCCTTTGGTATCTGATTTTCTTAAAGAGATCTCTAGTCTTTCCCATTCTGTTGTTTTCCTCTATTTCTTTGCATTGATTGCTGAAGAAGGCTTCTTATCTCTTCTTGCTATTCTTTGGAACTCTGCATTCAGATGTTTATATTTTTCCTTTTCTCCTTTGCTTTTTGCTTCTCTTCTTTTCACAGCTATTTGTAAGGCCTCCCCAGACAGCCATTTTGCTTTTTTGCATTTTGTTTCCATGGGGATGGTCTTGATCCCTGTCTCCTGTACAATGTCACGAACCTCATTCCATAGTTCATCAGGCACTCTATCTATCAGATCTAGGCCCTTAAATCTATTTCACACTTCCACTGTATAATCATAAGGGATTTGATTTAGGTCATACCTGAATGGTCTAGTGGTTTTCCCTACTTTCTTCAATTTAAGTCTGAATTTGGCAATAAGAAGTTCATGGTCTGAGCCACAGTCAGCTCTTGGTCTTTTTTGTTGTTGTTGACTGTATAGAGCTTCTCCATCTTTGGCTGCAAAGAATATAATCAATCTGATTTCAGTGTTGACCATCTGGTGATGCCCATGTATAGAGTCTTCTCTTGTGTTGTTGGAAGAGGGTGTTTGTTATGACCAGTGCATTTTCTTGGCAAAACTCTATTAGTCTTTGCCCTGCTTCATTCCGTATTCCAAGGCCAAATTTTCCTGTTACTCCAGGTGTTTCTTGACTTCCTACTTTTGCATTCCAGTCCCCTATAATGAAAAGGACATCTTTTTTGGGTGTTAGTTCTAAAAGATCTTGTAGGTCTTCATAGAAAAGTGCAATGAATCATATATACATACATATTTGTAGATTTTAAATGATGTTCAATGTTTTGGGGTTTCAAAATACACCTCATTTTTAAAGATAGCAAACCAATTGATTGACATAATGAAGTTTTAACTTATTAAGATGGTAAAATATGAAAAACAACAAATTTTGATTAAAAAGTTAAAGCTTTTATTGGTAATAAGGTAATGGACAGTTGTTTTACTCTTTGTCAAAGTGCTTTCACACTTGGTCAAAAAGCAGTTGGGCATATTAGTGTAGGTCTATTTCCAAGTTATCTATTCTGCTCCATTATCTGTCTTCTGGAATACTGGAATCACTTTTAAGATTCTATTTTGTGCTTGACATAGTGGTTTTTAGTAGCTTTTTACATATGTGCTATAGTTTTTATTTCACATGTATATAATTTTTCACAATCTGTGTCATCATTTTAACTAGCTAAATGTAGACATCTTATTACCATTTATGTCGCTTTATCCTCCCATACATGTAACATAATTGTTAAAATATTTTCTCCATATACATTTAGAATCACATTTAGTAGGTTATAATTTTAGTTTTAGTCATTAAGTATAATTTAGCAATTTCAGACAGAGAAGGCAATGGCACCCCACTCCAGTACTCTTCCCTGGAAAATCCCATGGGCAGAGGAGCCTGGTAGGCTGCAGTCCATGGGGTCGAGAAGAGTCAGACAGGACTGAGCGATTTCACTTTCACTTTTCACTTTCATGCATTGGAGAAGGAAATGGCAACCCACTGCAGTGTTCTTGCCTGGAGAATCCCAAGGACGGGGGAGCCTGATTGGCTGCTGTCTATGGGGTCACACAGAGTCGGACACGACTGAAGCGACTTAGCAGCAGCAGCAGCAGCAGCAGCAATCTCAAAAGCAATCACTCTTATTTATGTATTATTTTTATTTATCGTGTTTGTTCTTCCTGATGTTTCAAGTTTCTTTCTTTTAGTAATAAACACATGAACATCCAAAGAATCATGCTGAGTGAAAATGTCATTCCCAAAAGATTACATGATGTGTGATTCCATTCATACAATACCCATGAAATGACAAAATTGCAGAAATGGAAAACAGATTAGTAGTTGCCATGGGTTAAGAGGGTGATAAGATGGGGGAAGTAGATGTGACTATAAAATAGCATCCTGAATGATCCTTGTATTGATAGAAATCTCAACTATTTTAATGTTAATATCCTGCCTGTGATGAATTGCACTATAGCTGTGCAAGATATACCCATGGGGGAAAGTGAGTAAAAGATACATGAGATCCCTCTCTGTTGTTTACATGTTTTTGTGTTATTATTCACGATTGCATGTGAATCTATAGTAGCCTCCAAAGGTTAATTTAAAAATGAATGAATGATGCTTAAAAAAATGAAACTCCAGTACTTTGGCCACCTCATGTGGAGAGTTGACTCATTGGAAAAGACTCTGATGCTGGGAGGGATTGGGGGCAGGAGGAGTAGGGGACGACAGAGGATGAGATGGCTGGATGGCATCACTGACTCGATGGACGTGAGTCTGAGTGAACTTCGGGAGTTGGTGATGGACAGGGAGGCCTGGTGTGCTTCGATTCATGGGGTCACAAAGAGTCGGACATGACTGAGCGACTGAACTGAACTGAACTGAATGAAAATATACAATATCTGATATGACTGATGTGCTTGGTTGCTAAGTTGTATCCGATTCTTTTACGATTCCATGGACTGTGGCTCACCAGGCTCCTCTGTCCATGGATTTTCCAAGCAAGAATACTGGAGTGGGTTGTTATTTCCTCCTTTAGGGGATCTTCCCCACCCAGGGATCTAATTCACATCTCCTACATTTGTAGGTGGATTCTTAACCACTGAGCCACCAGGGAAACTCCAATATGACTGATAGGAAGTGGGTCATACTCATAGTAAAAGGCAGGATCAGTTTTCTTGGCAAAACTTGTATTTATGAAATCTTCCTTGTCCTTGTGAAGTCCCTCAGTTGTGTCTGACTCTCTGAGACCCAATGGACTATAACGTATCAGGCTCCTCCATTCATGGGATTGTCCAGGCAAGAGTACTGGAGTGGGTTACCATTTCCTTCTACAAGGGATTTTCCTGACCCAGGGATCGAACCTGGGTCTCCCGCATCGCAGGCAGACGCTTTACCATCTGAGCCACCAGAGAAGCCCCATGAAATCTTCACTGACAACTAAACATTTATTAATTTTTGGTGAGCTGGATTATGCTGAAACAAAACTCATATTAAAAGCTTTAGGTAGTACATTTAGCTTTCTCAAAATGGAATAGAAAACCTGACTCCCAAGCAATATATTTCTAATTAAATATTTTTACTGAAGAAAGGCCCATGGCGGGAAAATCTATTCTCTTCTATGTACTTAGAAGTGTCATACTACTCCTTAAATTTAAAACATTGTATAAATACTTACACCACTTCACTTAGTAACCAATTATTTCAAGTAACTCAAGAATGTAATATTTTGCTCAATCCTAGTAGAAGAATACATTCTGATAATAAGAATAAATGTGTTTGAAGTGCACTGAATATTCAAGTGTTACTTGAATATTGATACTGTTATTCTAAAACTTTTATTTTTGAATAAAGTAATTATATTAGTAACTAATCATTATAGAGCACTATAGAGCATATAGTACAGAACTAAGCAGCTTGGTTGGCTTCCCAGGTGGCACAGTGGCAAAAAACAGGCCTGCCCATGCAGGAGATGCAAGTTCAATCTCTGAGCCAGGAGGATCCCTTGGAGGATGAAATGGCAACCCACTCCCATATCCTTGCCTGGAAAATTTCACAAACAGAGGAATCTGATGGACTACAGTCCATAGGGTCATGATGAGTCGGACACAACTGAGCCCATACACAATCCTTATTTGTATAATACAATGGTGGCACTAATAGTAAAGAATCCACCTGCCAATGCAGGAGATGCAAAACATGCAAGTTCAATCCCTGGGTCAGGAAGATCCCTGGTGTATGAAATGGCAACCCACTCCAGTATTCTTTCCTGGAAAATTCCATGAACAGAGGAGCCCAATGGGCTACAGTCCATGAGACCACAGAGAGTCAGATATGACTGGGCACACAAAGAAAGAAATATATAATATAGTGAGTAATTATGTTATTGTTATCAGATGCAAACTTTTGGCATAAAAGTAGACATAATTACAGATACCAAGAAGTTAAGTTGAAATGCTAAAATACTAGTACTTAATTAAATATATCTATATAAACTAAGCTTTTTGGAAAATACTATATGTCGTATTAGTTGTGTTATGGACTGAATAACTGTATCCTCCCCAAATTCATATTTTGAAGCCTAAGTCTCCAGTGTGATGGTATTTGGAAGTTGGGCCTTTGGGAGGCAGCTAGGCCTTGAGGGTGAAGCCCTCATTAATAGGATTAGTGCCCTTATAAGAATGGACAAGGAAAGATGCTCTCTTTCAAACATGTAAGGACACAGAAAGACAAAAGCTGTCTACAGACCAGGAAGTTGACTCTCACCAGATATCATATCTTCTGAGACCTTGATCTTGGATTTTCCAACCTCTAGAACTGTGAAAAATAAACATTTCCTATTTACAACACCAAATCTATGTATTTTTAATCACAGCTTGAACTAAGATAAGTAGTAACTACTGAAACAGTCTAGAAACAGTGCTGTCCCGTGGAGCTCAAACATGCTTTGCATCCACAGAACTTTCATTTTGGTCTTTACTGCTACTTTCTATTGGGCTTCCCAGGTGGTTTGGTGGTAAAGAATCCACCTGCAATACAGGAGACATGGGTGTGATCCCGGGGTAGGGAAGAACTCCTGGAGAAGGAAATGGCAACTCACTCCAGTATTCTTGCCTGGAGAATCCAATGGACAGAGAGGCTGGTGGGCTATAGTCCATGGGGTCACAAAAGAGTCCCATATGACGTGGCAAATAAACAATAACTGCTGCTGCTGCTGCTAAGTCGCTTCAGTCGTGTCCGACTCTGTGTGACCCCATAGACGGCAGCCCACCAGGCTCCCCCGTCTACTACTTTCTATTAAAAGGAATGCTGGCTTCCTGGGGAAATGACTGATATCCTGTCTGAAGGAAAGGCAGTACAAGATGAATCTGGAGTAACATTTTGTTCTAAAAAGCAAAGAGCTTTTCAAAAATTAATGGCAAACAGTTATGGCAAAAGGACTTAGAAATAAGCTCCCATTGGCCAAAGTGGTAATATTTGGGCATTGTACTGGAAAGAATAAAATAATAGCAATCTATCTTAAAATGCATTGTGTCCTTATGATTTTTGTCAGTGGAAAAGTAGTACAAATTACCTAAAATGTATTTTTTTAATGTTTAACTTATACATAAACAAGTCTTTTGATTCATCTTCCAACAGTGGAAATATAAATAAGCTAAAGGACGTTACAAATAAATCAATTACACAAATCCAAAGGTGAAGACATTCCAAGAGATAAAAGGCATGAATCTGTAATAGCCAGAGTGGCAGCATAAAAAATACTATTAAACATGGAAAGACACTAACTTCACATAAAAACCAGCTTGTAAAGTGTGATCCTGGGTTTAATTTAATACTGACAAACAAGCTTCAAAGGAATTTTGGAAGAACAACTAGAAAAATGTGAATATTGAATGAGTATCAGATGTTATTAAGAATATATTATTCATTTTATTAAAGACAGTGCTATTATTTTGGCCATGTAACCTAAAAATTATTTTTAGAGGAGTACACAGAAATATTTAGGAGTAGTTTACACTGTTTAAAATTTGCCTTAAAAAGTCTTCAGTTAAGTAAGTATGATTTATATGTTTATCAGCTGCATAATAACAGTATTCAGTTACCCTAATTGGGACTGTGCTCTCTGGGGATGATCAGCTAACATTTCATGAAAGGTCACACACCAAAGATAGCTACTGCGAATACCTAATCAATTTTTCAAATCTTCACTCAGCCATATAAGGTTTTGTCAATTAGTATCATAGACGTTCAAAAGGAAATTTAGTGTTAGGAATATGCTGGCTTGGCTAAAATTATTGTAGAGTAACTCTCTGCTTTTACATGAAAATGATATGATAGCAAGATCAATAACATGAACCCTCAGCAGGGTGCTTTCTGCTTGCCCTCAAAATGATACTGGACTAGAAACAAGGTAATTGTTCTACTTTTAATGCTCCACTAATTCATTCTTGAAGGACCATGCTTCTCTGAAATTTACAGATTTGACAAATTGTACAGAATTGATCTTAAATTGATACAGAATTACCTTTAGAATCAATCTTCACTTTTTAACTGTAGATATAGTTCATCATGGGCCTCCCTGGTGGCTCAGATGATAAAGAATCTGCCTGCAATGCACAGGACCTGGGTTTGATCCTGGATTGGGAAGATTCCCCAGAGAAGGGAATGCCAATGCACTCCAGTGTTCTTCCCTGGAGAATTCCATGGACAGAGGAGCCTGGCGGGCTACAGTCCATGGGATTGTAAAGATCTGGACACACTGAGCAACTAACACATTCACTTTTTCTTCACAGCCCATCATGTCTCTTAAAATGAATTTTGATGCTTTAAAATCTGTTTGTTCTCAGTTATGTTGAAGTTTGTTTCAAACAGTAAAGATTTTCCTCATATGAGGTATGATATCTTATGGGTGATAAACAACAAGTTCAGTTCAGTTCAGTTCAGTCACTCAGTCGTGTCTGACTCTTTGCGACCCCACGGACTGCAGCAAGCATGCCAGGACTCCTTGTCTATCACCAACTCCCGGAGTCCACTCAAACTCATGTCCATTGAGTCAGTGATGCCATCCAGCCATCTCATCCTCTGTCTTCCTCTTCTCCTCCTGCCCTCAATCTTTCCCAGCATCAGGGTCTTTTCAAATGAGTCAGTTCTTGGTATCAGGTGGCCAAAGTATTGGAGTTTCAGCTTCAGCATCAGTCCTTCCAATGAATATTCAGGACTGATTTCCTTTAGGATGGACTGGTTGGATCTCCTTGCAGTCCAAGGGACTCTCAAGAGTCTTCTCCAACACCAGTTAAAAAGCATCAATTCTTCCATGCTCAGCTTTTTTTATAGTCCAACTCTCATATCCATACATGACTACTGTAAAAACCATAGCTTTGACTAGACGGACCTTTGTTGGCAAAATAATGTCTCTGCTTTTTAATATGCTGTCTAGGTTGGTCATAACTTTTCTTCCAAGGAGCAAGCATCTCTTAATTTCATGGCTGCAGTCACCATCTGCAGTGATTTTGGAGCCTCTCAAAATAAAGTCTGTCACTGTTTCCCCATCTATTTGCCATGAAGTGATGGGATTGGATGCCATGATCTTAGTTTTCTGAATGTTGAGCGTTAAGCCAACTTTTTCACTCTCCTCTTTCACTTTCATCAAGAGGTTCTTTAGTTCTTCACTTTCTGCCATAAGGGTGGTGTCATCTGCATATTTGAGGTTATTGATATTTCTCCCAGAAATCTTGATTCTAGCTTGTGCTTCATCCAGCCCAGCGTTTCTCATGATGTACTTTGCATATCTGTTAAATAGTCAGGGTGACAATATACAGCTTTGACGTACTTCTTTCCCAATTTGGAATCAGTCCATTGTTCCATGTCCAGTTCTAACTGTTGCTTCCTGGCCTGCATACAGATTTCTCAAGAGGCAGGTCAAGTGGTCTGATATTCCCATCTCTTTAAGAATTTTCCAGAGTTTGTTGTGGTCCACACAGTCAAAGGCTTTGGCATAGTCAATAAAGCAGAAGTAGATATTTTTCTGGAATTCTCTTGCTTTTTCAATGATCCAGCTGGTGCTGGCAATTTGATCTCTGGTTCCTCTGCCTTTTCTAAAACCAGTTTGAATATCTGGAAGTTCATGATTCATGTACTGTTGAAGCCTGGCTTGGAGAATTTTGAGCATTACTTTACTAGCATGTGAGATGAGTGCAATTGTGCAGTAGTTTGAGCATTCTTTGGCATTGCCTTTCTTTGGGATTGGAATGAAAACTGATCTTTTCCAGTCCTATGGCCACTGCTGAGTAGTTCATTAATGATTTTGTAATCACTTCTTTTCTTTAGATTTATATTCCTTTGTTCTTTAAATCCCAGCTGATTTCTATTCATATACCTAGAAATCACTCTGTGAAATCTAATACTTTTCAAAAAGAAATGAACAAACAAAAAACTCTTTCATTCAGTTCTTTTCTCTTCTCACTATTCAAAAACAAATATAAACTTACATAAAATGACTGTTCCTACTTGACTTCTTTCTTTATATAGGCTTTTTATGAAATGAAAAATTAGCTTGATAGTAGCTTAATGGTTATTAATAATAATACAACAAAGTTATCATAACAATTGTTTTCTTCCATGCCTACATGGGGAGATGATTCATTAGGCATATAATTACTCCCTCCTAATTGGAATCAAACCAGTCAATCCTAAAGGAAGTCAATTCTGAATATTTGCTGGAAGGACAGATGCTGAAGTTGAAACTCCAATACTTTGGCCACCTTATGTGAAGAACCAATTCACTGGAAAAGACCCTGATGTTGGGAAAGACTGAATGCAGGAAGAGAAGGGAATGACAGAGGATGAGATGGCTGGATGGCATTACTGACTCGATGGACATGAGTTTGAGTGGACTCCGGAAGTTGGTGAAGGACAGGGAAGCCTGGCATGCTGCAGTCCATGGGGTCTCAAAGAGTCAGGGTCGCAAAGAGTCATACTCGACTGAGCGACTAAACTGAACTGAACAAATATAAAGACATTAAAAACTGTCTACTCCTACCTCTTTATATCATAAGTGAGGGAAAACAAGACTTATGCATTAAATAATTTCTTCAAGATGGTACCATGAGTTCGTGGCAGAACAGGATCTCAGGAGTCACAGACCATAGTTCATAGGCAAAGCTTTCTCCTCAGAAAAGAAAAAACCAGGTTCTCAGCACCTTGAATCCTGTGATGTCTCCTCTACAATATAGGTGCTGATGGGCCTGAAGTCACAAAGGCTTGTAAGGCTTAGAGGTGACCCTAGTGGTAAAGAACCCACCTGCTAATGCAGGAGACATAAAAGGCATGGGTTCGGTCCCTGGGTTGGGAAGATCCCCTGGAAGAGGGCATGGCAACCCACTCTAGTATTCTTGCCTGGAGAATCCCATGGACAGAGGATCCTGGCAGGTTACAGTCCATAGGGTCACAGGTCGCAGAGTCAAACACGACTGAGTGATTTATGATGCATGCACAGAGACATTTGAGGTATATATCCACTATTTCACATAATTCTTAGAAATATGCTACTGGAGGGTTGCATCTTGGGGGGCTAAAGTTAGTAGCATCAAAATCTAGCTGGCCAGTGTAGAAATGGGAATCAAAATGAAGTGGCTGGACCCTCTTGCAATGCAGAGAGAATGTCTGCTTGCTGAACTTTGTCACAGGCTGGTTGTAAGAGGCTGCACCATCGGCATTCATCAGTTCAGTTCAGTTCAGTTTCTCAGTTGTGTCCGACTCTGCAATCCCACGGACAGCAGCACGTCAGACTTCCCTGTAAATCACCAACCCCTGGAGCTTACTCAAACTCATGTCCATCGAGTCAGTGATGCCATCCAAGCATCTCATCCTCTGTCATCCCCTTCTCTCCCGCCTTCAATCTTTCCCAGCATCAGGGTCTTTTCCAATGAGTCTGCTCTTCTCATCACGTGGCCAAAGTATTGGAGTTTCAGCCTCAGCATCAGTCCTTCCAATGAATATTCAGGACTGATTTCCTTTAGGATGGACTGGTTGGATCTCCTTGCAGTCCAAGGGACTCTTAAGAGTCTTGGCATTCATAACATTGATGAATTTACTATGCCGCAGGTATGGAGCTTCCCACTTTCAGGCTCATAAACTGAACCTGTCATCATTACTAGGATAATACTGTCTCTCAGGGACTGTCACACGTTAACCAAGTTCTTTGAAACTGAAGCATAGAATCAGAAAGTCAGTTTGTAAATTACAATGAGAAATAGACTGTCACAGGATCTGCCCTGAAGGCAACTCTAAAAAAGAAGTAAAATCCTAATCAGATAGTTGTTTCTGAATGTGGAGTTCAAATAAGGAAAGTTAGATGAACTCAAGGCAGCAGGCTAAGGCAGTCCAAATTTTCCATCTCACAGTGAGGATGGTGTTGCCTATAGAAACCAGAACACTTGAATTTTACCCTCTTTCTAGGGGCTTTGTAATTTTAGCCATAGGGATTTATTATCTAGCTTAGGAAAATTCCAAGTAAGTTGGGAGGTCCTTCTTTTGACCCTGTTCTGAAAATTCAGCATAAAGGTAGATGCATAATCTGCCAGCAGCAAGTTCTGCCTGTGTATAACTTCATCTGTGGAGGAATGGATTTTTTTTTTTTTTTAAGGAAAAGAATCTCTCAGACTAGACTTCTGAAGTGTTCATTCCATAACTTTGTCTTCACCTCCACTCAGCCCAGGGGTGAGAAACAGAGAATTCAAATTAACTAACTGAAAGCAAGACTCTACTGATTACTAAGTGCTAACAAGATTGGGACTTTTAAAGTTAATTAACAATTTTTCTTTCTCAAATATGTCTTCATGCCTAGACTTTTACTTAGACTTTATTATCTCTACTTTTCTATAAACTTACAGGGTTGCAGAGTCTTTAGACTACATGACTGATTGTTGAGTCAATCACTTCATCTTATAGATGATGGGACAGAAGTCAAGCAATATTCAGTGACTTGTCCAAAGACACACAGTCAGTCAGGAATGAATCAGAACTGAAACCTGGGATCAGTTTTGCCCTCAGACACAGGTAAAGAATCTCAGCAGATCGTATTCTTTAGTGACCTCAAGTGCCTGGAACTGATCAATAATGCTTCCTGGCAAAGGTGTCCTGATCCTGAACTGGGAACCACATGGATCCCATCACCTGGTCTCATTTCCAAGACTCTGTCTGTCCCTCTCCCCTATACAGAGGGCCAAGCAGATATTCTGAGGAGCTCTGGAACTTAAGCCTGGGGTGTGTTTGTCCCAGACCCACATGGCTGGGCACCAGTTCCAGGAGGAAATCTGATAAGAAATTGCTCTTATTGTCCAGCATAGGTCCCCCTTT
This sequence comes from Bos grunniens, assembly GCF_055505025.1. NCBI lineage: Eukaryota > Metazoa > Chordata > Mammalia > Artiodactyla > Bovidae > Bos > Bos grunniens. The sequence goes on along the minus strand of NC_141173.1, from coordinate 64,130,391 downwards.
GCAGGATCATGGAAGACTAGGCACCAGAATGGTCCTGGCACAAGGATGTGGATAACTCTCACTTACATCAGAACAGGATGAGTTCAGGTTCTGGAGCTGACCCTCTGGATTGAACTCACTGGACTGAGCCATGCATGTGGACCCATGTTTTGCCTACCGTGTATTCACATCCCAAACATGCTGCTTCCTCCTGTCTATGGTACCTGGAGTGCCAGGGGTAGCAGCAGGCAGTTTTTATACTTTGTACCTCTTGCCACTGGCACCCAAGGTAGTCACCCCATCCCCTACACAGGCTCCTAGCCATGGGTCAGTGCGTCCTTGAGATAAATTCTCCAATCTTCTTGGAGGACTTTGTTTTTTTTTTTAATATTTTATTTATTTACTTATTTGACAGTGCCAGATCTTGGTTGAGGCATGCAGGATCTTCACTGAGGCATGTGAACTCTTAGTTGCGACATGTGGGATCTAGTTCCCTGACCAGGGATTGAACTCAGACCCCCTGCACTGGGAATGTATAGTCTTAGACACTGGACCACCAAGGAAGTCCTCCTTTGACAACTTTAAAAACCATTGCTCTGAAAAGCCTGTAGACCTTCCCAAGCAATGTACTTTTTGCCACCAATCAATATGGTGATGGCAGCTGAGACCAACATTCCTTGTGCAAATGAGATTGCTCTTCTCACTCTGCCTATAGGGTCCTCACCTATGCTCCTCACGGGCAGTGAGTGGAAAGCAACAGCAATGTGATCAACACTGAAAAGTGCAGTAAAAGGGTTCAACAGCAGATGGGCTCTGAAGACAATGGAGGAAAGAATCAATGAACTGGAAGTGGTGGCAGAGAACTTTGCTCAGTATTCTGTAATAACCTAAATGGGAAAAGAATTTGAAAAAGAATAGATACATTACTTGTATAATTGAATCACTTTGATGTACACCTGAAACTAACACAACATTTTAAATTAATTATATTCTAATATAAAATAAAAATTAAAACAAGAATTTGTAATAGACATAATTTCATCATGTAGAATTACAGGATCTACTTAATCCATTATTATTGAACATTTAGATTATTTGCAGTCTTTTGCCATTATAAATAATGACATGATTATCATCTTTGTGCATAAAACTCCACTTGTATTTCAAAATTATGTCCTGAGGATAAATTCCCTCAAATTAGAATTACTAAGTCAAAGAACATGAGTACTTTTATAACAGTGTTGATGCTGCTGCTGCTGCTGCTAAGTCGCTTCAGTAGTGTCCGACTCTGTGCGACCCCATGGATGGCAGCCCACCAGGCTCCTCTGTCCCTGGGATTCTCCAGGCAAGAGTACTGGAGTGGGTTGCCATTGCCTTCTCCAATGCATGCATGCATGCTAAGGCGCTTAGTCATGTCTGACTCTGTGTGACCCCATGGACAGCAGCCCATCAGGCTCCTCTGTCCATGGGATTCTCCAGGCAAAAACACTGAAGTGGGTTGCCATTTCCTTCTCCAACAGTGTTGATATGTGTTGCTAAATTATTTTACAGAGAGATTGTACCTATTCACATTCTCACCAGTGGAGTATTAGGGTATTATGTTGTTTCAACAGTTTGCTAATTTTATTGTTTAATAATGAAAACTTCCTTTGATTCGCATTTTTTGATTACTGATGAGATGGAACATTAAAAAATATGTTCATTAGCCATTGTCTTTCCTTTGTGAATTTTTCTATTCTCATGTCCTTTGCTTATTTTCCTATCATATTTCCTTGGGGATGTCTGGTTTTTCTTTTACTCATAAAAAACATTTACCTATTAAAGATATTAAGCTTTTATGATAAAAAAAAAAGAGAGAGAGAGAAAGAGAGAACAGAGGAAAGAATCAATGAACTGGATAGAAATTGCTCAATCAGAACAACAGGAAAAAATTGATAAAAAATTTAATAGAACCACAGGCACTTGTGGGATTATAATACATGATCTAATATTTGTGTCACTGGAGACCTGGAAGAAGAAAAGAAAGAGATGGGACTGAAAAAGCACTTGGAGAGATAATTTCTGAAAAAAACTTTTAGAAAATTAGGAATGAAAGGAATGGAATCCTTCCACTTGATAAAGAGCATCCACAAAACCCTGAAGTCATCCTACTTAATGGTGAGAAACTGAACTCTTTCTCCTCGAGACATTAACAAGACAACGATGGCCCCTCTCACCACCCCTATCTTATGTCATATTGAAAGTCCTCAGTTTAGTTCAGTCGCTTAATTGTATCCGACTCTGTGACCACATAGACTGCAGCACTGCCAGGCCTCCCTGTCCATTACCAACTCTCAGAGTCCACTCATGTCCATTGAGTCGGTGATGCCATCCAACCATCTCATCCTCTGTCATCCCCTTCTCCTCCAGCCTTCAGTCTTTCCTAGTATCAGGATCTTTTCAAATGAGTCAGTTCTTGGCATTGGGTGGCCAAAGTATTGGAGTTTCAGCTTCAACATCAGTCCTTCCAATGAATATTCAGGACTGATTTCCTTTAGGATGGGCTGGTTGGATCTCCTGAAAGTCCTAGCTTAGTATAATAACACAAGAATAAAGAAAACTTTGAGACAGAAGAAATAAAACTGTCCTTGTTTACAGATTACATGTTTATCTATATAGAAAATCATATAGACCCTCCCCCTACAATAAAACAAAACTCCTGGATCTAATAATTATTGCAAGGTCATAAGATATATGGTAAATACACAAAAATCAATTCGTGTCCAATATACTATCAAAAAATTGGAATTTGAAATTAATAAGCTTGCAAAACTCAAAAATAAGAAAAACAAGTAAAGAATCTAATTAGACAGGTAAAAGATATGAAGGTACATTCACAAAGAAGATACAAAGATAACAAACATGAAAATATGTTCTCAGTTAGGAACTGTAAATCAAAACCACAATGAGATACTACCACACACCTGCTGGAATGGCTAAAATAAAAATTAGTGACTTTAGTGCTAGTGAAGATGGAGAGAAATTGGACCATTCATATTTCTGGTGAAAATGTAAAATGGAACAGGTACTCTGGGAAATGATTTGGCAGTTTCTTTAAAAACTAAATATGCAATGAACAAAGGACTCAGCAATTGTACTTCTGGGCATTTATCCCAGAGAAATGAAGAATTGTATTAAGGCAAAAACATGTATACAAGTGTTTATAGCACTTTTATTTATAATAGCTAAAAACTAAAACAATCTAGATATTCTTCAATGGGTGAATGTTTAAACAAACTGCTGTGGAGTTTGAACCATAGTTTGTACCATAGAATTCTGAATGAACTGTAGAGCAAAGAGAACTCTACTCAATACTCTGTAATGGCCTGTATGGGAAAATAATCTTTAAAAAGAGTGGATATGTGTATATGTGTAACTGATTCACTTTGCTGTACACCTGAAACTAACACAACACTGTAAATTATATGCCAATAAAAATTTTTTTTAAAGAATTCTGCCTGGCAATAAAAAGCAATGAACTATTGCTACATGCAACAATTATTTGAATCTCTAGAGAATTCTGCTTACTGGAAAAAGCCAATCACAAAGGTCATATACTTTATAATTTCCTTCATATAATCTTCTTGAAATGACAAAACTATAGGAATGGAGAACAGATTAGTGCTTGCTAGGGTTAAGAACGTGGTGGGAATAAGAGGGGAGTAGATGTGAGTGGCATGAAGGATCTTGGTGTTGATGTGTCAATATCCTGGCTGAAACACTGGACCATGGTTTTTCAAGATGTTACTATTGGGGTAACTTGGGAAGGGCACATAGGATCTCTTGTTTCTTATAACTGCATATGAATCTACAATTATCCCAAAATTAAAAGTTTAATTTAAAAAGTCCAGAGAAGTTTATAATTTATTCACTCAATTGAATCAAATCTAAAGAAATAAATCCCATTTAGCCATTATTCCCAAAGATACACATATACATGATGAAATAAAAATGTCATACTGCACTTGCAATCAGTTTATACCACCTGAGGAAAATCCTTATGCCACATATGAATATATCTGTTTAAAATTCTAACATTGTACACCCAAAGCCTAAGAGGTATGAAGAAATCAGAAATGGCTTAAGGGTAAATTGACTAGATTCTATCTCATCTCTCTAATCCTTTTCCTGACTTTTATTATTATATCTTTAGAACTTTGAGTATGTTTACTATAAGCTGAGACTTTGATATTTTTCCAGCTTAACAATATGCATAATAGTTTTTTGAAAGATTAAATACATGCGGACTTTAAAAATACATGTGATCCCACTACTGGGCATATACCCTGAGAAAACCATAATTCAAAAAGATACATGTATCCCAGGGTTCATTGCAGCACTATTTATAGTAGCCAGGATATGAATGCAACCTAGATGTCCATCAGCAGATGAACGGATAAAGAAGTGGTAGTACACATATACAATGAGGGCTTCCTTGGCGGCTCAGTTGGTAAAGAATCCACCTGCAATGCAGGAGACTGCCTGTGATGCAGGAGACAAAGATTCAATCACTGGATTGGGAAAATCCCATGGAAAAGCAAATGGCAACCCAGTTCAGTATTCTTACCTGGAGAATTCAATGGACAGAGGAGCCTGATGGGCTATAGTCCATGGAGTCACAAAGAGGCAGATACAACTTACCAAGTAAACCACTGCCTTATACAAAAAAATGTTAATCGGCCATAAAAAGGAATATATGTGAATCAGTTGAACTGAGCTGGATGAACCTAGAGCCTGTTACACGAAATAAAATTAGAAAGAGAAAAACAAATATTGTATATTAATGCATATATGTGGAATCTAGGAAAACCGTACTAATGAAACTATTTGCAGAGCAGGAATAGAGACGTGGAGAACAGATCTGTGGACACGGGGGTGGGGGGCAGAGAAGGAAAGAGTAGGTTGAATTGAGAAAGCAGCATTGACATATGTACACTATCACGTGTAAAATGGATAACTGGTGGGAAGCCGGCTGTGTAGCTCAGGGAGTCCAGCCCAGTGCTCTGTGCCAGCCTGAAGGGGTGGGATGACAGGGTAGGGGGAGGCTCAGAAGGGAGGGGACATATGTACAGTTGTGGCTGATTCACGATGTTGTATGGCAGAAGCCAGCACAGCATTGTGGAACAGTTATCCTCCAATTAAAAAAACCAAAACAACAACCAGAGAAAACTGTCCACTAATAGTGGGGGGCAGAGGTCTGAACAAACTAAGGAATGATGCTATTTAATAAAATATAATACAACCATGAAAAGAAATACATGGACTCCAGCCTAGAGAGACTGCACTGGCAATATAAATGAAATAAAATAGAAATCAATAAATCAATGATATTCCAAAAATCATCAGCTATGAAAAAATTTATCCAAAGAACATTGAAGTTAAAACTCTCATCCCTGACTGCCAGGAGCCAGCGTGAGGAACTCCGCCCATGGCAAAGGTCATGAGGAAGGAGGCTCGACATACACAAAGGCGGGATTGAGCCTCAGGAGTCCCCCTGGATATTCTCGAGCATCTACCTCCAAAAACCAGAGTCTGCCTACTTTACTGCTTTGTGCTCTCACCTCTGACTTTACGGGGGGCTGTCCCCCACCATCATCTCGCTCTCTCTAAAAGGAGTTAACTTACAGCTCCAGTTAATAAAGTTCCTGGGCATTAGGAGTGTTTAAATCCAAACCCCTCAGATGGTTCTCTAACTGGCCTGACAAGTTTACCCAGACTCCTACAGCTATGCATATGATTGTTTACAGTCTCCCAGCCTCAAGACGCACGGGAAGCTTAAGATATTCAAATAGCTTAGAGCCTCTCGGAGAGTTAGAAACTGTCAGAATAAAACTAGTAAAAGATTTCATTGATGAGCCAATGCTTGCTGCCAAGTTTCCACATCCCCTGTTTTGTATCCTTGAATGTGTATTAATTAATATAGTTGGTATGTAGAAAAAATAAGTAGTGGCCTTGGTGTTAGCAACTTTAGACCCTTAAGGTAATAAATTCTTTCCTTTGTTGTAAACCCACGGCACCTCTGCCCTATAGGAATGCAACTTTATCTAACACCTTCAGAGGATGGTGCCAAACCTTAAAATAATTACTCTTAGAGAAAATAAGTCTTACAGTTGACAAACCTTTGTCAAGAGTCATAAAATGTTAATAGGCCTTCTGGCCAGAAGATGATGTAAATCACCTAAACCATTTGTACACGATAAATTTGCAGGAAAGAAACCCTGGTTTCGATAAGGATCAAAGACTGCTGACTTTGCATGATTTCACATCCCCTATTATCCTCTATGTGCAACTTAGGGTATAAAAGCCCCTGTTGAAAATAAAGCTACGGGCCTTGCTCACCGAAGCTTGGTCTCCCCATGTCATTCTTTCTTTCACATTCTGGCTGAGTCTCCATCTGGAGCGTGGAGGTCCTCTGCAACCATTAATTTACCTGGGCTTCTAAGACCCACTCGAGAAGGTGCCTAAGGTGGGGCACCTTCCGCTATTCGAGAGGGCGCCTGCAGCCTCCGTCGTCAGAGCTAACCTGATGTCACAGGTTATATTGATTTTCTGCGTAAACCAAGCTACTCAGCCTCTTTTCTCCGCTGAATTTTCCTACTGAGCTATCCTCATTCTATTACTCTTTATATCCCTAATTAATATTTAAATAAATCCAGTGAACTCACCGAAGCTGTCTCCCCTTCGAATTCCCTGGATCAGCCGGGGCTGGACCTCGGCACCTGACCCTCCCATAAAAGAATAAAATAAGTTTAAGACTGAGTTGCTAGTTCTCATTATATGTTCAATTCTAAACATTCGTTTTTATATTTTCTCTTTTAAAACTATAAGACAAAATACACGAACTTTGAGATAGAACATAAATTTGATACAGGAAAAAAATTCAAAATTCTTTGAAGTAATCTGATTAATTCACTCAACAATTAATGTGCCCCAATTATGTGCACATTAGGAAGCCCTAGGGTTTCCCCCATGGCTCAGTGGCTAAAGAATCCACCTGCAATGCAGGAGGCACAGTGTTGCCAAAATCTTGACTCCTGTGCACCGATACCAAATAGAAATATGGAGATAGAATTTGGAGGAAATAGAAAACAGTAGCTTTATTATTTTTGCCATGCATAAGGGAAATACAGAAGGCTAGTGCCTCAAGAAATGTGCCACCCTTTCTCAGCAAATAGGGAGAGGTTTTATATCTCTTGAAGGTCTTGAATTTTTTTTTTCTCTTACAAAGTTTCAAAATGGCCACAGCTGGCATCAGACAACTGAGCAACTGGGTCTTGTGTCCCTGAAGTTATCAGCCCATTACCTTCTTTCTGAAACGCACAATGCTACAAGAGAGTATAGGGGGAAAAGAATGCCAGGTGAACAGTATAATCTATATGAAGTCAAAGAAAACTAGTTTTGTGAAGGACAAGTCCAGCTACAAGTGTTTGCTCTTAGTAAAAGCTTCAAAGTTATGACCAACCTAGATAGCATATTAAAAAGTAGAAACATCACTTTGCCAACAAAGGTCCGTCTAGTCAAGGCTATGGTTTTTCCAGTGGTCATGTATGGATGTGAGAGTTGGACTATGAAGAAAGCTGAGCACTGAAGAATTGATGCTTTTGAACTGTGGTGTTGGAGAAGACTCTTGAGAGTCCCTTGGACTGCAAGGAGATCCAACCAGTCCATCCTAAAGGAGACCAGTCCTGGGTGTTCATTGGAAAGACTGAGGCTGAGGGTGAAACTCCAGTACTTTGGCCACCTCATGCGAAGAGTTGACTCATTAGAAAAGACCCTGATGCTGGGAAGATTGGGGGCAGGGGCAGAAGGGGACGACAGAGGATGAGATGGCTGGTTGGCATCACCGACTCAATGCACATGAGTTTGGGTGAACTCCGGGAGTTGGTGATGGACAGGGAGGCCTGGCGTGCTGAGATTCATTGGGGTCGCAAAGAGTCAGACATGACTGAGTGACTGAACTGAACTGAACTTAAAGAATAACCAAGATTGTTTTACTCTTGTAGGCCTGTTTGGCTGGTACATGCCAAAGGCTGTTCACTCATTTCTGTTTTAGCTACAACAACAGGAGATGTGGGTTAGATCCCTGGGTTGGGAAGATCTCCTGCAGAAGGAAATAACAACCCATTCCAGTATCCTTCCCTGAAAAATCCCATGGACAGAGGAGGCAGGCCAGCTACAGTCCAAAGGGATGCAAAGAGTCAGACACAACTGAGCAACTAAGCACAAATTGTGTTAGACTCTTAAGACACATCAGCGAAAAGAACAGACTGCATTCCCTTCCCCAGTGGAGCTTAAATTCTCTAGTAATTATTTGAGACTAATCATCCCTTTGAAGCTGGCTTTAGAAAAGGCAAAGGAACCAGAGATCAAATTGCCAACATCCGCTGGATCATGGAAAAAGCAAGAGACTTCCAGAAAAACATCTATTTCTGCTTTATTGACTGTGCCAAGGCCTTTGACTGTGTGGATCATAATCAACTGTGGAAAATTCTGGAAGAGATGGGAATACCAGACCACCTGATCTGCCTCTTGAGAAACCTATATGCAGGTCAGGAAGCAACAGTTAGAACTGGACATGGAACAACAGACTGGTTCCAAATAGGAAAAGGAGTACGTCAAGGCTGTATATTGTCACCCTGCTTATTTAACTTCTATGCAGAGTACATCATGAGAAACGCTGGGCTGGAAGAAGCACAAGCTGGAATCAAGATTGCTGGGAGAAATATTAATAACCTCACATACGCAGATGACACCACCCTTATGGCAGAAAGTGAAGAGGAACTAAAAGGCCTCTTAATGAAAGTGAAAGAGGAGAGTGAAAAGTTGGCTTAAAGCTCAACATTCAGAAAACTAAGATCGTGGCATCTGGTCCCATCACTTCATGGGAAATAGATGGGGAAACAGTGGAAACAGTGTCAGACTTTATGTTTTGGGGCTCCAAAATCACTGCAGATGATTATTGCAGCCATGAAATTAGAAGATGCTTACTTCTTGGAAGGAAAGTTATGACCAATCTAGATAGCATATTCAAAAGCAGAGACATTACTTTGCCAACAAAGGTCCATCTAGTCAAGGCTATGGTTTTTCCAGTGGTCATGCATGGATGTGAGATTTGGATGGTGAAGAAAGCTGAGCACCGAAGAATTGATGCTTTTGAACTGTGGTGTTGGAGAAGACCCTTGAGAGTCCCTTGGGCTGCAAGGAGATCCAACCAGTCCATCCTAAAGGAGATCAGTCCTGGGTGTTCATTGGAAGCACTGATGTTGAAGCTGAAACTCCAATACTTTGGCCACTTGATGCAAAGAGCTGACTCATTTGAAAAGATCCTGATGCTGGGAAAGATTGAGGGCAGGAGGAGAAGGGGACAACAGAGGATGAGATGGTTGGATGGCATCACCGACTCAATGGACATGGGTTTGGGTGGACTCTGGGAGTTGGTGATGGACAGGGAGGCCTGGCGTGCTGTGGTTCATGAGGTTGCAAAGAGTCAGACACGACTGAGCAACTGAACTGAACTGAACTGAATCCCTTTAAAGAAATATATATTAAGAACTATTTTAGTATATTGACAGTTCTGTAAGCATAGGGAGGTTTATATCACTGTTTCCTTAGAAACCATAATTCCTCTAAATCCTTGCTATTTTTGTTCGTGATAGCCCAAAACTGCAAATGTTCATCAACAGGTGAATGAGTAAACAAACTGCTGTACTTACACAAGGGACTATTCTCCAGGAACAAGAAGAGAATTAACTGATGATACAAGAAATAAAAGAAACAAATCTCCAGTCCTGGTTCAATGCAGGATACAGGAAGCTTGGGGCTGGTGCACTGGGATGACCCAGAGGGATGGTATGGGGAGGGAGGTGGGAGGGGGGTTCAAGATGGGGAACACATGTACACCCATGGCGGATGCATGTTGATGTATGGCAAAACCAATACAATATTGTAAAGTAAAAAAAAATTAAATAAATAAATAATTAAAAAAAAGAAAAGATGAATCTCAAAAACATTATACCAGGCCAGAAGATGCCAGACACAAAAGATATTATTACATGTCATATAATTCCATCATATGAAACTCTACAAAAGATACATCTATAATGACATAAAGCATATCTGTGTGTGGGGATCCACTTGGGGAAAACTGACAGGGAAAAGGAATGAAAGAAATATTTATACTTTGATTATCATGTTGGTTACACATGTAATAAATTTGTCAGAACTTATCAAAATTTATATTTAAAATGAATTCATTTTATAATATGTAAATTGTTCCTCAAAAAAGTTGATATAAAAATCAATGTAATTCACAATACAGAATAAAAGAGAGATTAACAGACTGTTATTAGAATTAACAGAATAAATGAAAAAATCTATAATCATAAAACTAGATGTAGAAAAAGTATTTGACAAAATCAAAACCCATTCATGATTTAAAGAAAAAACAATAAAACTACTTAGCAAATAGAAATAGAAGCCTATGAGTAAACAAGCAAATCAAAAACAACAGCAAAGTCTCCTTGAATAAATGTTGAAAATTTCCCTCTTGAGACTGAGTATGAAGTAACATCTCTTATCATCACTTCTTCTCAATATTGTACTGGAAATTCTAGCCAGTACAATATGGTTAAAATGTGAGTCTGAAATTATTTCAAAATAAACTGTTTACTTAAAAATCAATAAAAGCACTATATAAGAATTCATTGGGTATATGACATTTACATTTAAAATGTATTTGTAAATTGTGTGCTACATATTCTATGTATCAGGTAAATCTATTATAAATTTACATAAGCATACATGCACATCAGGGCCTAAATATGTGCACAATTTAAAGTAGGTATAGAAATACTTACTCTCAGGGTCATAAAGTATCTCACACCAGTCCGTGCACTGATATGCTTGCAGCTCTCCCACTCCACCTACCCCACCGGAGGACCAGTGGTTAAATATTTATCAACACACCACTACCATCAAATAAGTACGCAGTTTCATTTGTTATCTGAACTAAGACTATATCATGAAAGTGTCCTTAAAAAGTTTCCTGGCTTGTAATTGTCTCAGCTTCTCCCCTCCCCATCTTTTTTTCATTTTCACCAAGAACTCCACTGAACAATGTAATCACCATTTTGTTCCACTGCTTTCTGCCATTGTTCAGGAAACTTCATAATTCCATCTTCCCAAACTTTTTATCTTCTTGAGCAAAGAACTGTTCTAGGTACTCTTTACAGTCTTCCAGGGAATATAAACTTTTTCCAGTAGGATAATTTTGTAAATTTTGAAATAAATTGGACATCCAAAGGTGCAATTCGTGTCTGATGAATATGACAGATGAATCAGAACTTTCCAGCCATCAGCTTGACCTTTTTTTATTCAGTTCTAGTTACAAGAATTTTTTTGAGGGCTGAAATATGGGATGCTTGATCACCGTGAACTTGAGACTGTGAACTTGAGATATTATCTAAGTGGAAGGGTGCAGTATGTCGATACAACTTATCTGTACTCAGTCACTCAGTACTGTTTGACTCTGCAACCCTGTGAATTGTAACCCAACAGGCTCCTCTGTCCATGGGATTTTCCAGGCAAGAATACTAGAGAGGGTAGCCACTCCCTTTTCCAGGGGAGCTTCTGAACTCAGGGATCAAACCCAAGTCTCTTTGAGTCTCCAGCATTGGCAGGAGGATTCTTTACCACTGCACTGCCTGGGAAGCCCATGTCAACACAAACGGAGAGAAAAAAAACAACTTTGAAAGAAATGAGGGATGTGAGAAAGTCCAGCAGGTTCTGAAACAAAGTCCCCACAGTGGAGAAAGATCAGAAACTGGAAAGACTGAATCAGGCTGGAAAAAAGATAGGTGATATATCATAGGAGGATAAGACAAGATTATGGAGCCAGTTCACAAGGAAAAAAATAAAGGGCTTTAAGAAGAAAAGCAGAAATGTAACCCTTGGTTACTGACAGAACAAAATAAAGGAACATTTCCTGAACTCTTAATAACTGAAAAGAAAAACTCATTAGGAATAATGATCTTTCTCATTGAAGGAAGGCAAAATGCAGTTTCCTATTCTTTATTTGTGACTAAGAAACTTGCCTAGGTTTTACATTCCTACAATCATTATTTATGTTATGGTTGATCACTGTCCTTAATCAAAATCCTCTTCTATATAAATATTTACTTGCAATTTGCTTCTTGGTACTTTTTATCTTATGATAAGTAAAAAATAGTTTTGGGGCTCAGTAATTGTGAATATAATTGATTTTATTTCTCACCTGCATTTGTCTCCTCTCTTGCAATTAACATCTTGCAGCCTTGACACTCCTCCAGACACCAGCCAAGAGAAAAACCTCCTGGATTAAATGAGCCTTCATGGCTGCTCTTTTGATCATAAAAACCGAAGTTTAAAGGGTAGGTCATTAATTGAATCTCTTTTCTTTTCAGTTACAAAGTAATGACAAATGCATAGTTATGAAAATCATGTCTAGTACTTTTTCTACTTTATACCAAGAAAGAAGATCAATGCTTCAGCAACTGGCATAAGTGATTTCCAACATTTCCTCCACTCTTTGCACTGTCAGTGGGATTGGGTGTCTAAAAGGTGCTTTACAACAAATGAGATGTTGGCTGTTCAGTTACGTTTCACTTTTCCCTGTGGCTACTTGGCATCTGGTGGGCCCTCCCCATGGTAAGGCTCACTCTTCTCAGTGACTGGAAATGTACAGCTTGTTATTCAGTAACTGCCAGCAAATAAAGAACTCCTCTTGCTTCCCATTCTGCTTCCACTGCCAAATGAATATGCTGCTCTAATATCTAATAGCCTTTACCAGCTGCTGGGTTCTGTTCTCTCCAGCTATGATTACTTGGACTTTCCAGGTTCCATATTGTCCTGCCATTTTCATAGCAGGGGCTCCAGAGACATTACAAAAAAATCTCAAAACTCTGAAACCTCATTAAACCAAAGCAGTTGTATCTTCCATAGCTCCCCAACTGCAATATCTTGGCAAAAACAAACAAAAAAACAGTGTTCCCCGCCCCCCAGTAAATTTTGGATCATTCTCTAAGGCCTTTTTTTTTTTTTTTTTACTTTACTTCCCAATTCAGATCTTTTAGACAACAGCATACTTCACTTTATACAAATGATTACTTCCTTAATAGTAGAGTGGGAATCAGGTTGTTAAAATTAAAATATGTTAAACCTACTAGGAATAATTATTGCATAAGAGAACTCCACTAGAATTATTTAATATATCAGCTCTTTGCTTCTCAAGTGACCATTCTTAACACATGAGTGTGAAAACAAAATGTTTACATGTCACTTAACCTTAGCTATACAGTGCTCTTGTAGGATGTGTTTCCATTACTATCTTCCATTTCAGGGCATTGATTTGAAAGCTGACCAATCAGAGTCACTAGTGAGTCTTATTATTTGAAAATCCGTTCCGTTTTCCTTTTTGCTTATTTTTGAAGTGAAAGATCAATAAACCTCAGCCCTGGGCTGTTTTTCCCAGAGATACCAGGGGTGAGCAGCAGGGTTGATGGGAATGGAACACACTAGAAGACCAGTGTCCATTCTGATTGCCTAGTGCCTTTCTTTATTGGTCACTAAAGTTTTTTCTATCACCCCTTTTCACAGCAATTCTTTTATTTCCTTTCAATAAGAATATAAGGCATTAGTACCTTCGATCAATTATCTAACAAATTGTTTTCCAAATTGTAGTCCAAAATAAGATACTTCAAATCTTCCTTCAAAATGTATGTGTTGAAATTCACCACTTGAAATTTGCCTTCAGTACATAGGTGTTTCTAACTAACAGTTTACCCAGACATTTGGGGCATACTATTTCTTTTTACTAACCACCACATACATAGCTCAATTATTATCTATAATAATCTTGAGATCACTGAGTCTCATTTAAAATATAGATTTCCCAAGTATTAAAAACACTCTTTAAATACAGATGGTATGAGATAAAATACATGTAAATTCTAAACATCCTAAGATCATACAATTACATGTTTTTTTTCTAGCTAAATTAGATCTAACTTAATTCCTTTATATTAATATAGCTACAATCTTTTGTGTACTAGCCTCTGAAAAGATGGAAAACACTAACATTTTATATTCTGTATTTTTTCTAAGACAATGCTCTCAATTCTTCCAACAAACATTTGCTGTGCACCCACTATATGTCTCACACATACTCTAGGAACTTTGGGTATACCTGTTAATTAAACCAAGATTCCTGATCTGTGGTTCTTATATTCTAGTAGGGAAAGGTAGACAGTAAATAATCAACTTAAATGAAGGATAAGGAAAAAAGAAAGAGTAGAGTAGGACAAGGTGGGGTGGGGGTGTAGGGATGTCACCTAAAACAAGTAAAGAAATTAGCCAAGCAGATTCTGGGGAAAGAAGTATTTGAGCAGAAGAAATGACTGCAGCATAGGCCCAAGGTAGGGCCTACCTGGCAGGTTGGAGGAAAGCAAAGGCCAGTCTGGGGCCAAGAGAGACTGCTGCTGCTGCTGCTGCTGCTGCTGTCACTTCAGTCGTGTCCAACTCTGTGCGACCCCAAGGACAGCAGCCCATCAAGCTCCACTGTTCCTGGGATTCTCCAAGCAAGAATACTGGAGTGGGTTGCCATTTCCTTCTCCAATGCATGCATGCATGCTAAATCGCTTCAGTCCAGGATGAACAATAGGAGAGGAGGTCAGAGGAGATGCTGGGGCAAGTGAGACCATGGACTTACTCTGAGTCAGATGGGGCACCACCACTGACTTTGAGCACAGGAATGCTCTGGTATAATGTACATTTTTAAAAATATTTATTTGTCTGTGCCAGGTCTTGGTTGTAAGATGTGGGATCTTCAATCTTCACTGCAGCATGTGGGAACTTTAGTTGCAGCATGTGGAATCTAGATCCCTGACCAAGGATCAAACCTGGGTCCCCTGCAATGGAGGCTCAGAGTTTTAGCCACTGGACCATTAGGGAAGTCTCTGATATGATATACATTTTAAAAAGATCATATTGTCTGCAGTAAAGAGAGTAGACTATCGGGGACTAAGGGGAACAAGTAGAAAGACCCATTAGAAGTAAGTGCCATAATCCAGGCAAGATATATGAGACTTGGGGTGGATAGTAACATGGAGGGGCTGAAATGGGTGTGTGGGTGAGATAAAATGAGCACTTAAAGCTTACTCCAAGGTTAGTGCCTGAGAAACCGGAATAATGAAACTGTCATCAATTGAGATCAAAACATAGTGAATGGAACTGATTTGAGGGATAAAGATTATGAATTCAGTTTAGAACACATAGAGTCTGAGATGTCTTTGAGACCTCCAAGTGGATATGTAAGGAGGAAGTTGGATATATACGTCCAGAGTTTGGGAGAAAGGAGGCAGAATATTTCTTGTCACTTCTAATTCTCCATTCAAAATTAATAAAACATTCATCCAGGATATTAGCACATTTCCAATGTGGAGTTTGTGCAGCAGATAAATTTTGCTGGAAGCCTTGAAAACAGATTCTCTGATCCTTGATCTTAACTAAAAACATCCTGAAACATAATTTGACTCGATTTTGATTTGATTCTCTTACCTTGACATTCTGGGTAGTGAATGATGGTAGTGACTTTCTGTTCATAAAAACCATTCATTCATTCATAAACATTTATGCAACTTCTACAACATATGAGGCTCCTATTCTTTCCCAGAGTCCATTATCTTGTTTGAACAGCAAAACTAGCCTAAGGTCTGCAGGGAAATGAATTTGAAATACTTTGTAGAATAAAAATTGGAAAGACAGGCTGGAAAACCCCTGAAGAGCTGATCTGAAGGCAATCCAAAGTGAGGGCAACAGTTCAGAGACTATAAGAGCAGCAAACAAAACCACTATCTGGAGCTATGACAGTTTTTGGTGCCCAGAAAGGATTGCTAAAGAAATATTTCACACAAAATACATGTGTTTTATGTCTTAGAGTTCCTTAAAAACTAAAAATTGCCCTCATATATTCAGAATTTTTAAAAAATGAAGAAAGCATAGGTGAAATCAAGAAACTGACCTAAAAAAATTATGTTCCAGCATTTTAAATTTTGCTTTTTTGCTTTAAATTTCATGAGACATCAATATTTTAAGGGAGAAGAACCCTTGTGAGTAGAGAATGCCGTAGAGAAAAACCATAAAAAGTCCACTAAAAGACTTTCAATTCAACCAATGTATGTTGAGTGTCCTCCATGTGCACAAGTGGTTGGAAATATTAAGAGCAATGAGAAAAAGTCCTTCTCTCTAGGATTCATAACGTAATAGGATAGAGAACTTTACATAAACACATAAATGATGCTAATATGAGGCACTGTTCTACATAAGGAAAGGAGAAATTAAATTATGAGGGTGACATAATTATGATTCTTAGAAGAGTAAGTCCTTCTGTTAGATTTTTAATAAAATATTAATAATAAGACCCAGAAACCAGGATGGAGAGGAATTTTTACTTGGAGAGAACATGAGCATAAATCTGGATGCAGGAATGAAAGGCATGTACAGAACAGTTAATGGTCCAGTGAGTGTGATAATGATCAAGAGTTTGATGAAAATGGTTCAACAAAAGTGAATATTCATGTTGGATGGATAGACATGTAGATTTTTCAGGCTGAATGCAATTAGGGATAGCTTTATAGCTTTGAAATTATTTTTGATAGTTTTGTTGATATATAATTGATACACATAAATTGGACATATTTAAACTGCACAATTATTATATGTGTATTAATATACACCCATGAAATCAATTCTACAATCAAGACAATGAACATATCTATCATTCCCCCAAATTTTCTCATGTCCCTTTCTAATCTCCCTCTCCTACTTTTCCACCTACTAATCCCCAGGGCAACCAATGATTTGCTTTCTGTCAACTATAGATCTGTTTGCATTTCCTAGAATTCTATATCAACAGAATCTTCAAATATGTTCTCTTTTTTGCCTATATCCTTTCACCCAACATTAATACGTTGAGAGTCAACCATGTTGTAGGGTATATCAGTAGTTCGTTTCTTTTTACTGCTGAATACTATTTCTTGATGTGCATATATCACAGCTTATTTTCACTCACCTGTTGATAGACATCTGAGCTGTTTCCACTTGGCTGCTATTACAAATAAAACTGCTATGAACATTCATGAATAAGTCTTTGAATGAATGTGTGTGTGCCTGCATGCTAAGTCACTTCAGTCATGTCCCATTCTCTGCGACCCTATGGACCATAGCCTGCCAGGCTTCTCTGTCCATGGGATTCTCCAGCCAAGAATACTGGATATATACCCTCCTCCAGGGGATCTTCCAAACCCAGGGATTGAACCTGTGTCTCTTACTTCTGCATTGCAGGCTGGTTCTTTACCATTAGTGCCACTTGGGAAGCCCCTTTGAATGAAGTGAAAGTCACTAAGTCATGTCCAACTCTTTGTGACCCCATGGACTGTAGCCTACCAGGCTCCTCTATCCATGGGATTTTCCAGGCAAGAATACTAGAGTGGGTTGTCATTTACTCCTCCAGGGGATCTTCCCAACTTAGGGATTGAACTCAACTCTCCTGCCTTGCAGGCTGATTCTTTACCATCTGAGCCATCAGGGAAGCCCCTTTGAATGAATAAATGATTTCTTTCTGTTGCATAAAATATCTAGGCACGGAATGGCTGGATCATGTGGTAGGCACACATTTAACTTTTTGAGATATTGTCAAATTCTTTTCCAAAACAGTTGTACCATTTTACATTACCACCAGTAGTGCATGGGAGTTTCTATTCCTCCAATCCTTGCCAACATTTGGCATGATCTGGTTTTTTTTAAATTTATTGTCTTACACCAAACAACACAGCCCTTCTCCCCTGGTGGGATAAGTTCAACAGCTAATATTTTCAATAAATTTTAAAAATAGCCAAATGTCTATAAATCCAGAAAAAAAATAGGTAAATGCCAGGGAATACTGCTAAAACGGTTAAGAGGATTGACTTCTAGAATGTAGGCTGAGAGGTAGGAAGAAAAGGGAGAGAAAACTATTGGTATTTATTACATTTTAAAGACTATTAATTTTTGGAACATACCATGTATTATTTTAGGAGATAATACAAATATTTTTAAATGAGTAAACCAAAGAGTCCTCACCCAGAGTTTTTATCACAAGAGTGCAAAGAACCCCATTACCTGTGTTTAATTAAAATTGACTATAACATGAAATTCTTATTAGTTACTTTGTATTATAAATATGCTGTAGACTAATCATCATAACTAATGTATTTTGTAGCCCTTAAATCAAAGCAACATTGTTACAGATAACCTGGAGATGACAGAGAATTCAAAAATTCCTGTTTATCTTGAGGACAGTTCATATAGAAATAAGGTATAAACATTATGAAAGATAGGTACTTTTTATAGTCATTAGCCACACCTTATTAAATGTTTAACTTCTGGAAGATATTGGCGTAAATTAAATTTAAATAACTAACAAAGCTTAGAATTATCTATAATTAAAGACTCACTTTTAATTCATGTATCTTAATGCTTATAGGATCTCATTATTGTAGAATCTCATATACTGTGACTGCTCTGATTACAAAATGGATAAGACCTGAGGAAGCAACATAATATAAAAGTTAGCACCTGATCTTTGGCTTCAAAATGAGTTTAAATTCTGACATCGTCATTTACTATGTGACAACATATGTCAGGTGGCATTTCAAAGTCTCCGTTTCTTCCTTTCTAAAAATAGCATTAATTTATCAATTTATGATACCTACTTCTTAAAACTGTTTTGAGGAGTACATGATGTAAACTCCAAGCATACATTCCTGGCACATAAGTGTTCCATAAAGTTCAGCTATTATCACCCAAGATTCATTACTGTAAAATGCCCCAAGAGCTGAAAGTTTAAAATGATAGAGATTTTAATTGGAAAAAGCTTGGATTTTATGAACATTCATGCCAATTAAAGCAGTTAATTATCAAAATCCTAGAAGGACTTGAAAGATTTTACAATGAGGAGAACTAGATATCAATCTCTTTTTTTTCAAGTCGCTCAGTCATGTCCGACTTTTTGTGATCCCATGGACTATATAGTCCATGACATTCTCCAGGCCAGATTACTGGAGTGGATAGCCTTTCCCTTCTCTAGGGGATCTTCCCAACCAAGGGATGGAACCCAGGTCTCCCGCATTACAGGTGGATTCTTTACCAACTGAGCTATCAGGAATGATTAATTAACTGGCTATATTGACAGCATTAGGCTTCTTTTGAATCATTGTTGTTCTCTTTCCAAATAAATGGTAGGGAATATTCTCTAGTTAAGATGATGGAGCTAATATTAGTTCTGTAGAGATTTTTAAGTTATGGTTTAGAGATGAAGATATAAGATTATAATAAATTCTGTAAGCAATTAAAGGGTACTGATATTCATTTTCTTTTGATTTCTCTTCAAATTCACCAACTCTTTTTTCTGTCATCACCATTGTGTTATAAAGTCCATCCAATGATTTTTTAATTCAGATATTTCCTATTTCAACTTTGTAATTCCCATTTGGTTCTTTGTAATTTTTTAAAATTTTTCTACTGAGAATAATTATCTCTTCACTCATTTCAAGCATATTTTTAATTATGTCATTGAGCATAGTTATAAAAATGACTTGTTTGCTTGTTTGCTATTTTCAACATCAGGGTCAGTGTCCATTGACCAGTTTTTCTTTTGAGAATGGTACAAGAACTTTTGAATCATAGCCTGACATTGGGAATGTTAAGTTATGGAGGCTGAGTTCTGCTATAGCCCTCTGATGAGTGTTGAAAGTTTTGGTCTAGAAGTCAACTAACTTGATTGGACTAAAACTGTAAATTCATTGTCTTAGGAAGTGGCTCAAATCTTACACAGTTTTTAATCCTTAAGTGGGTTGCCTGTAGTTTACCATGCATGTATGTAATTCCAAATCAGTCAGAGGCTTGGGCAAAGCGAATACACAGAATTAGTGTTTCCTCTCTCTCTGATTCTCTCCTTTCTGCAGGTCCACCTTCACTTTCCAATGGCTTTTGGTTGCCCTGAAATCTGTCTTCTAGGCAACAGGACTGCAAATTTTCTGTAAAAAAATTAGTCAGCCTATAAGGCAGTGACTAGAGTCTGTCCTCAATTTACAATCCATAAAATTCAGGAAACTCTCTTTGTATCATTCCTTTTGCTCAAATGCTAACTTTCCTCCTACTTTTTCTCCAGTGCCTTCATGTGGTTGACCTCTGTATTCTTCCCAGAGTTTATAGTTGTTGGTGGGAGGGTCAGTCTCACAGAAGCTTACTCAGCCATACCAGAAGCATATTGACAGCTGATTATACTTAAGTTCTACTCTCTGCTGGATTTGGGCAGGATTAGTGGCACCCCACTCCAGTACTCTTGCCTGGAAAATCCCATGGATGGAGGAGCCTAGTGGGCTGTGGTCCACGGGGTCGCTAGGAGTCGGACATGACTGAGCGACTTCACTTTCACTTTTCACTTTCATGCATTGGAGAAGGCAGCAGGGACGGGGGAGCCTGTTGGGCTGCCGTCTATGGGGTCGCACAGAGTCGGACACGACTGAAGTGACTTAGCAGCAGCAGTAGCGGTAAACCCTGTAAAGATATCTGGACCACTCCCCCTTTTCCGAGAGAAAGGACTCTCCACTCAGATTTCAGAACACTGATCCAGTTGTATCTCCTCATGGGCAGGGTTGCTATTTGTTCAAGAGCCATCCTGACCCTTTAAACCAAGTTGATGCTTAATTCTTCCACGAGTATAAAAACCAAATTATTGTGCTTTTTTTCTCTTCTCATTTTTTCAGAATACTTGAACACTTTTGTTGTTTCATCTTCAGGCACTTAAATGCAGCTAGACTGAGAGTCTGGTTTAAGTGGACAAAAAGACCTCAGACAGATTTAAGCCATGTTCAGGAAATCTAAGAGAACTACGTTAGAGTTTGGGAGACGCGTATTTTTGTTTATTTTTTTTTAAGTATTCAGTTTCCTTTTATAATTTTCCATTAAGAATAGTGACAGAGGGACTTCCATGGTAGTCCAGTGGCTAAGACTTCATCTTCCAATGAAGTGGGTGAAGGTTTGATTCTTGGTTGGGGAGCTAAGATACCACATGCCTTTTGGCCAGAAAACTAGAACAAAAACAACAGAAGCAATATTGTAACAAATCCAATAAAGACTTTAAAACTGGTCCACATTAAAAAAAAAAAAAAAACGCCTAAAAGAAGGATAATAGTGACAGTGGTAGAGACAGTCAGAGGGCATGACAAAAAGTAGGACAGTGGAGGGGAAGCAAAGAAGTATCTAGTAGAGAAAATTCTGTCAGGGATGCTCAAAATTTCTTAGAAGCTACAAAGAACTTTTAATCTCTTTACATTTAAAATAACCAAATCACATCCAAGGCCCCACAATAAGCTGCAGAGCAGGGGCTAGAGCCTAGATGTGTTCATTCCAGCCCAGTAAGTTTCCAACCACACCACATGCCAACAAGCAGTCAATAAATCTAGACTCCCCAAATCAAAGAACATTGTTTGATGGAAGGATTATGAGCCTCATCATTAAACTTCAAGCCCTACTGGAAAATCTCTGATTTTTTGTTCAGTTAAAACATTTCCTACTATAGTGCTGAGAAATTTCTTGTTCTAATAAAGTTTTTTGTGTAGTTTGGTAGCTTGAGAATCATTAAGAAACACTTTCCCTGTGTACGAGACAGCAAAAGAGACACTGATGTATAGATCAGTCTTATGGACTCTGTTGGAGAAGGAGAGGATGGGAAGATTTGGGATAATGGCATTGAAACATGTATAATATCATGTATGAAACAAGTTGCCAGTCCAGGTTCGATGCACGATACTGGATGCTTGGGGCTTGTGCACTGGGATGACCCAGAGGAATGGTATGGGGAGGGAGAAGGGAGGAGGGTTCAGGATGGGGAACACATGTATGTCTGTGGCGGATTCATTTTGATATTTGGCAAAACTAATACAGTATTGTAAAGTTTAAAAATAAAATAAAATTTTTAAAAAAAGCAAAAAAAAAAAAAGAAACACTTTCCCCTTATGCTTTAAATTTTTTACAGTTTAAAAAGATCCTTACCTAATTATGTAAATAATATTTATAAGCCGTAACAAAGTATGTTTTCTGTGCCAACTATGAGGACTTAATAAAATGAATATCCCTCTGGTTACAGGAAAATAGGTCTGCTTTTATGTCAATTTATAATACTATAAACCCTTATTAAAGATATTAAAACTTGGCTGATTGGTAAAGAATAATAAGACATTCTTGACTAAGCCTGAAAGTGCTGAAAAGCTATTCAATAACCTGACCTTATTTAAGAGCAAATCAGTTTTATAAATGCTTTGCAAGTTACTATACAGTCATAAGATTTCCCCTCTTTAAAAATGCTAAGGAGAGCAGACCAAATACAGATAAGAACAAATTGCTCCTAGATCTGTCCATAAAAAGCACCTCTCTAGAGGTGACCACATGATCTCTGACCTTGACTTAATGGCTATTCTCTGACTCCATCAGACCCACATCTAGAACAAGCTGTGTAGGGAAGCAAGACCGTAGTTTTATGGCCAGTCGAACAATTATAGCATCACACTATTCAACCCACAACTGAGTTGAACATACAGAGTATGTTCTCGCCCAGAACCTCCCAGGACTTCTCCGATCCTCTAAATTCTCTATTTCTCATATAAATTCTCTCAGTTTTTCCCACTGAAATGATACATCTTACATTCACTTCCATAAATAATCCATCTATATAAAACTACAATGATTTTTTTAAGGTTTCTTAGTCTCTCTGCATCTAATTCTTTCAAGGAGTCTCTTCCCATCTTCTTTTCTGTTACTTAACAAAACAAGCCACTAAGTTATAGTTCTTGGGATGTGAACCTGTGTCTGATATATCATTTGTAACTAATAGAACTGTTTATAAGGAAGGCCAATGTGTCATAATGAGTGAACAAACTTTTTCTTTTTCAGTTGACTTTTCATTCAGTTGTGCTCCCTTTGTTCTGTCAGAGTATAAGCATTGCTATTCACACAGAAATGCAAAGTCCTGTTGAGTGCAAAGTGTAGATGTCTTAAGTGGGTTCTAAGAATATCAAAGGTGGTGACTCTTGAAGCTGGGTGATGAGTTCATGGCAGCTCATTATCATGCTCTAATTGTATGCTTGTAAATTTCCAAATTAAAAATTAAATTAAAAAAAAATAGAAGTTTCCTCGGTATAGCAAGCCACTCTGGACTCTAACTTTTCAAGGGACATATGAACAGATAATCCTTTAAAGTGTAAGTATTTAGAATTGCTATTCAAAAGCAGAGACATTACTTTGTCAACAAAGGTTCATCTAGTCAAGGCTATGGTTTTCCCTGTGGTCATGTATGGATGTGAGAGTTGGACTGTGAAGAAGGCTGAGCACCGAAGAATTGATGCTTTTGAACTGTGGTGTTGGAGAAGACTCTTGAGAGTCCCTTGGACTGCAAGGAGATCCAACCAGTCCATTCTGAAGGAGATCAGCCCTGGGATTTCTTTGGAAGGAATGATGCTAAGGCTGAAACTCCAGTACTTTGGCCACTTCATGCGAAGAGTTGACTCACTGGAAAAGACTCTGATGCTGGGAGGGATTGGGGCAAGAGGAGAAGGGGACGACAGAGAATGAGATGGCTGGATGGCATCACTGACTCGATGGATGTGAGTCTCAGTGAACTCCGGGAGTTGGTGATGGACAGGGAGGCCTGGCATGCTGAGATTCATGGGGTCGCAAAGAGTCAGACATGACTGAGCGACTGATCTGATCTGATCTGAGACTGTATTCAGATGAACTTCCTACTTCCAGATATTTGTGATCTGGAGCTCTGTGAAATCTGTGTGAAATTAGCAGAACCAACCTCCCTTTCCAACTTTACTAACTGGTGAGAACAGAGCCTTCATTATCCTATGTCCATGTTACTTGCCCTTCATTGGACATTAAGCTGCTGCAGAGGTGACCATGCACACCACTCCCTCCAATACTGACTGTTTTGTCATCAACCTTGATCCTCCCAGGTTCATTATAAAAAATGTAACTGCTACTTTTTTTAAACACCAAACCTTCCTCAGCGATCAATGCAAAGAAATAGAGGAAAACAACAGAATGGGAAAAACTAGAGATCTCTTGAATGAAATTAGAGATACCAAGGGGACATTTCATGCAAAGATGGGCTCGATAAAGGACAAAAATTTTATGGACCTAACAGAAGCAGAAGATATTACGAAGAGATGGCAAGAATACACAGAAGAACTGTACAAAAAAGATCTTCACGACCCAGATAATCACAATGGTGCGATCACTGACCTAGAGCCAGACATCCTAGAATGTGAAGTCAAGTGGGCCTTAGAAAGCATCACTACAAACAAAGCTAGTGGAGGTGATGGAATTCCAGTTGAGCTCTTTCAAATCCTGAAAGATGATGCTGTGAAAGTGCTACACTCAATATGCCAGCAAATCTGGAAAACTCAGCAGTGGCCACAGGACTGGAAAAGGCCAGATTTCATTCCAATTCCAAAGAAAGGCAATGCCAAAGAATGCTCAAACTACTGCACAGTTGCACTCATCTCACATGCTAGTAAAGTAATGCTCAAAATTCTCCAAGCCAGGCTTCAGCAATATGTGAACCGTGAACTTCCTGATGTTCAAGATGGTTTTAGAAAAGGCAGAGGAACCAGAGATCAAATTGCCAACATCTGCTGGATCATGGAAAAAGAAAGAGACTTCCAGAAAAACATCTATTTCTGCTTTATTGACTATGCCAAAGCCTTTGACTGTGTGGATCACAATAAACTGTGGAAAATTCTTAAAGAGATGGGAATACCAGACCACCTGATCTGCCTCTTGAGAAATTTGTATGCAGGTCAGGAAGCAACGGTTAGAACTGGACATGGAACAAAAGACTGGTTCCAAATAGGAAAAGGAGTACATCAAGGCTGTATATTATCACCCTGCTTATTTAACTTCTATGCAGAGTACATCATGAGAAACGCTGGGCTGGAAGAAACACAAGCTGGAATCAAGATTGCTGGGAGAAATCTCAATAACCTCAGATATGCAGATGACACCACCCTTATGGCAGAAAGTGAAGAGGAACTCAAAAGCCTCTTGATGAAAGTGAAAGTGGAGAGTGAAAAAGTTGGCTTAAAGTTCAACATTCAGAAAATGAGGATCATGGCATCTGGTCCCATCACTTCATGGGAAATAGATGGGGAAACAGTGGAAACAGTGGCAGACTTTATTTTTGGGGGCTCCAAAATCACTGAAGATGGTGACTGCAGCCATGAAATTAAAAGACGCTTACTCGTTGGAAGGAAAGTTATGACCAACCTAGATAGCATATTGAAAAGCAGAGACATTACTTTGCCAACAAAGGTCCATCTAGTCAAGGCTATGGTTTTTCCAGTGGTCATGTATGGTTGTGAGAGTTGGACTGTGAAGAAGGCTGAGCACCGAAGAATTGATGCTTTTGAACTGTGGTGTTGGAGAAGACTCTTGAGAGTCCCTTGGACTGCAAGGAGATCCAACCAGTCCATTCTGAAGGAGATCAGCCCTGGGATTTCCTTGGAGGGAATGAGGCAGAAGCTGAAACTCCAGTACTTTGGCCACCTCATGCGAAGAGTTGACTCATTGGAAAAGACTCTGATGCTGGGAGGGATTGGGCGGAAGAGGAGAAGAGGACGACAGAGAATGAGATGGCTGGATGGCATCACTGACTCGATGGATGTGAGTTTGAGTGAACTCCGGGAGTTGGTGATGGACAGGGAGGCCTGGCGTGCTGCGATTCATGGGGTCATGAAGAGTCGGACATGACTGAGCGACTGAACTGAACTGAACTGAACTGAATTTCTATTTTAAGCTCACAGTGCAGCAGGCATATGGGATCTTAGTTCCCTGTCCAGGGATTGAACTTGCAATCCCTGCATTAGAAGGGTGGAGAGTTAACCACTGGACCACCAGGGAAGTCTCCAAAGTAATACTTCTTAAGAAGACTTTAATGTCACCCTATTTAATGATCCTTATCTGGACTCATCATCACCTAAGAATTCTAGATTTAAGAATTCTAGAATTCTTCCTGCTAAAATTTCTAGAATTAAACTTTTGTGTTAGGGTCCTTTCTGCATAGTAAATCATAAAACTGTAAAGACAATCATTCATCCTTTTAAAGGCTTATAGAGGCTTGTTGATATTTCTTAGGATGCTTCTACTTATTAAATACATTTCATTAATAGAAAATGGCCTCCTTTATTCCTTATGTAAATTTCTCATGCCAGAATTTAGTTTTTTAGGTCTCTAACTCAATCATTTCCATGGGGAATTAGTCATTCCTTTATCTGAGTACTGAAAACATCCCAGGCATTCTCAAGTGGTGAGGATATAATAATAAACAAAACAAATAAGTAGTTCTAAAGGAGCTTATATTTAACAGGGAAACAGACAATAAAAAATAAATAAGCACTATGCTATATGCTGATAAGTGTTCTGAAAATAAACATAGCAGCAAAAGAGGGAGAGGAATGCTGGGAGAGTTAATGCTTTATAAAGACTTGCCAAGAAATACTTCATTGGTAAGTTGATATTTGAATCCATAGGGCTCTGACATGCAAAGTAAGCAAAACAATTTCTGAAGAAAGTATGTTAGAGACAAAAGAAAAAGTAAAGGCTTCACAGCATCAACATACTCAGTGAGTTCAAGGAACAGCAGGGAAATAAATAAGTCTGGGTAATAGGGTGGGGCCAGATCATAGAGGAACTTGTAGGTCTCCTTGTAGAAAAAATCATTTTTTATACTGAACCAAACAGAAGTCACTGAAGGGCTTAAAACAGAGGAGTGATGGGATATGATTTATCTTTTTTACATGGATCCCTCTGGTCTGAAGGTTAAAACTATAAAGAGGCAAGGTTACAATAAGGAGACCAATAAGGAGGCAAAATCATCATCCAGGCAACAGATCAAGGCTGCCTGGCTCTGGATATTAGGGATGAAATTGGTGAGTGGTGCTTGAACTCCAGACATAATTTTTGATATTCAAGAAGTAGATTTATTAATATAGAATGCTTGTGAGAGATGCAAGTGAGCAGGCAAGAGAGCTCTACCCAGATATATTTTTAAGACAGAGGCCACAGGAGTTGCTGATAGATTGTGAGACATGTCAAGAATGTCTCAGGTTTTTGGTCTGAGAATCTGGTAGAAAATCATTCCATTTGCTGAGAAAGGAGGGCCCATAAGAGGGTAAAACAAAGCAGCACATAGACCACTTTCTGACCCTGAGTTTGATGCTCCTTTTTCCCCAAATGGCAATCAGTTCAGTTCAGCTCAGTTCAGTCGCTCAGTCGTGTCTGACTCTTTGCGACCCCATGAACCGCAGCACGCCAGGCCTCCCTGTCCATCACCAGTTCTCAGAGTCTACCCAAACCCATGTCCATCAAGTCAGTGATGCCATCCAGCCATCTCATCCTCTGGTGTCCCCTTCTCCTCCTGCCCCCAATCCCTCCCAGCATCAGAGTCTTTTCCAATGAGTCAACTCTTCGCATGAGGTGGCCAAAGTATTGGAGTTTCAGCTTCAACATCAGTCCTTTCAATGAACACCCAGGACTGATCTCCTTTAGGATGGACTGGTTGGATCTCCTTGCAGTCCAAGGGACTCTCAAGAGTCTTCTCCAACACCACAGTTCAAAAGCATCAATTCTTCGGCACTCAGCTTTCTTCACAGTCCAACTCTCGCATCCATACATGACCACTGGAAAAACCATAGCCTTGACTAGACAGACCTTTGTTGGCAAAGTAATGTCTCTGCTTTTCAATATGCTATCTAGGTTGGTCATAACTTCCCTTCCAAGAAGTAAGCATCTTTTAATTTCATGGCTGCAATCACCATCTGCAGTGATTTTGGAGCCCCAAAACATAAAGTCTGACACTGTTTCCACTGTTTCCCCATCTATTTCCCATGAAGTGATGGGACCAGATGCCAGGATCTTTGTTTTCTAAATGTTGAGCTTTAAGCCAACTTTTAACTCTCCTCCTTCACTTTCATCAAGAGGCTTTTTAGTTCCTCTTCACTTTCTGCCATAAGGGTGGTGTCATTTGCATATCTGAGGTCACTGATATTTCTCCTGGCAATCTTGATTGATCAAGATTGGAATCTTGATTGATTCCAATCAAGATTGGAATCTTGATTGATTCCAATCAAGATTGGAATCTTGATTGATTCCAATCAAGATTGGAATCTTGATTGATTCCAATCAAGATTGGAATCTTGATTCCAGCTTGTGCTTCCTCCAGCCCAGTGTTTCTCATGATGTACTCTGCATATAAGTTAAATAAGCAGGGTGACAATATACAGCCTTGACGTACTCCTTTTCCTATTTGGAACCAGTCTGTTGTTCCATGTCCAGTTCTAACTGTTGCTTACTGACATGCATACAGGTTTCTCAAGAGACAAGTCAGATGGTATAGTTGAGTAAAATTCACATGTGCAATACGAGGACCAGGAGATGGTATAACCAGGGTGACCACCACACCTTTAACAAACACAAGAATGAGCCTCCAAGAGCACTTTCTTTCCACTCTTTACCATCCCATCTTTCTCTCCCAGAACACAGGAATAGAGAATACAAGTTAAAGAATTTGGCATATCTCTTCTATAAAGTTGTGGACATAAAATTCTCATCTGAGTAAAAAAATATTCACGGGGGTCTTTCTTTCATGTCAGGTAAATACAGACCCTTTCTTCTGCCTCTCCCCTTTTTTGTTTGCTAGTATTATTGCTCTTTCAGAACTCTATGTGTGTCCTTTTGGGAAAGAAAGATTCTAGGAAAGAAGTGTCGTGTTCAGGGTACAGCTTTGTTCCACATGGCTATGTGTGCTCCAGCACATTTTTTGAGTTTGCACTGCTTTTATATTGTAGGCAGAGATTCCTAAAGAAGTTACCCATAACCTAAATATCAGAAGTTCAGAATTTCAAACCCTAGCATCATTAAATTGACTCCCACCCCTAAACTGAAAGCCAGGGAAGTAAATTCTTTTCAGACAGATATTATAAACCATCTCATCTATGGTTTATAATGTCTCATCTCATCTATCGGTCATCACAACATTGTTTTTTTTTTTTTTTTAGAAACAATACCCAGCAATTTTGTTTTTAAGGTAATGTTTTTCAGTCTTTATTCCCAGTATGTGTTTATCTTACCTGTTATCCTCTATCCCTCTTGATAGGCTCTGCTTCATTCTGGCTGCCTCTCTGAGAGAGTTGCCCCCCACCAGGATGCAGAGCAGTCAGCTCATTTGATCATGCACTTTGATCCTCCAGCAAAAAATTGTTTTTAAAGTCAGTACAAAACAGTTTTCAAAGGGTTACTGTGTGCAATGCATCATGCTAGATACTGTATAGGATAAAATATATGAAAAGACTTACTCTCTTGAAGACATGATAAACCTCACAATCTTTTCTGAAGATATGCTGAAAATATTTCAGTTCAGTTCAGTTCAGTTGCTCAGTCATGTCTGACTCTTTGCAACCCCATGAACTGCAGCACGCCAAGCCTCCCTGTCCATCACCAACTCCTGGAGTTCACCCAAACTCATGTGCATTGAGTCAGTGATGCCATCCAGCCATCTCATCCTCTGTAGGTCTTCTGAAAATATTTAGTGTTTCTAGAAAATAGAAAGTAAGATCTACAGGAACTAAGAGGCTATAAATTGCCAGCAGCTACTTCTGCAAGCAATGAGACTTCCTCACAGTAAAGTCTCTTCTGAAGTCCAGAGTAGTCTGGTAAGGTACCACCTGAGTTCGGGGAAGAAACAGGAACCTGCCAAACAGAAAGGAAGGGAAGGACCACTGAGGCAGGTCAGCAATAATGAGGGTCTCAAGGAGACAGATGCATGGAGAACATAGAGGAAAGCATGCATCAAATCCCCAACATGGTTCTAGGAGAGAAAGCAGGATGGGGCTACGGGGTAAGGGCGGTCAAGGTCACAAGATGGGCTGAACCTGTAGAGAGTAAGTACAGCAGGAAGGCAGGAAACATGCTTGACAGTAAAATGAGACCCCGCCCCTCCACTCCCGGATTTCTTCCAATTTCCTCCCCCAAAGCTTCTCAGCCCCCAAGCAGGATTGATGTCCCCTTGGTACAATTGGGCTTCGCTGGTGGCTCAGAAGGTAAAAAATTTGCCTGCAGTGCAGGAGACCTGGGTTCGATCCCTGGGTCAAAAAGATCCCCTCGAGAAGGGAATGGCTACCCACTCCGGTATTCTTGCCTGGAGAATTCCATGGACAGAGGAGCCTGGTGGGTTACAGCCCACAAGGTCACAAAGAGTCAGACATGACTGAGCAACTAACACTTTGACTTTGGTACAATCTCATACTCCATACATTTAGTGGAAATACCCACGCTGTACATGTGTTTCTGTGCCTAACATCTCACACACACATTCAATTCAATCAACACTTGTGGAAATGAGCTGAAGGGTGAGTCCAGGAAGGACGTTAGGACAGTACTTAGCGCCTCCTCTCAATGCAGAGAAGCCAGAAGACAATCATACTGGTTTCCTATGACTACCGTAACAAATTACACAAACTTGGTAGCTTAATGTAGTATACATTTATTCTCTTGGAGGTCTCAAGTCCAGAAATCCAAAATCATGTTTGCTGAGCCAAAAAAAAAAGGTTCCATGGGACTACCTTGGTGGTCCAGTGGCTAAGACTCTATCCTCCCAATGCAGGGGGACTAGGTTCGATCCCTGGTCAGGGAACTAGATCCCATATGCCACAGTGGAAAGTTCATGTGGAAGATCCCACATGCCACAACTAAGACCTGGCACAGTAAAATAAATGGAAAAAAAAAATATATATATATATAAAATCAAGGTTCCAGGAGGAGCAGATTCTTGGGGGAATCTCTTCCTTGCCCCTTTTAGCTTCTAGGGGCTGCATCACTCCAATTGCTGCATTTGTGGTCACATTGCCTTCTCCCATTCTGTGCAGGTGGGAAATCTCCTCCTGCTTATCTTATAAAAATATTCGTGATTGAATGTTGGGACTATACAGACAATGCAGAATAAATTCCCCATCTACAGATCCTTCATTTAATTATGTTAGAGAAGTTTTTTTGTTTTTATTTTTGTTTTTGTTTTTGTTTTTGCCAGAAAAGGTAATATTCAGTTTCCAAGGATGAGGACAAGGATGTCTTTGGGAAGGCCATTATTCAATCTACTACAAAATGAACTTGGCTACATAGAGGGATAGAAAGAAGGAAGGGGAAGGAATAAAAGTGGGAGACAGAATATCTTGTATAGTTCTGACTTTGAGGAACATGTGAATGCTCTTTATATTTAAAAATCAAATTAGACAACAGAAATGAGAAAGGGCAAAAAACCCTTAAGCTGAAAGCAAACTGAATGAAATTACCAATATTTCAGATAAATGACATAATGACATATAAGGGAGTGGGAGAGAAAATGCTAACCCAAGTAACATACAAGCTATCACAGTACTTGAACACTCCATCCTCAGAGGGATGGGGTGTCAAAAGGGCACCCAAGGACAAATAACCAAAAACAAGTCTTGAACTATTTTTGTAGGTTTGTTTTTTGTAATGGTTTGGACACAGCAATTCTGAAACCATTTTAGATGCATTATCTGTTCAGTTCAGTCGCTCACTCGTGTCTGACTCTTTGTGACCCCATGGCCTGAAGCCCTCCAGGATTCCCTGTCCATCACCAGCTCCTGGAGTTTGCTCAGACTCATGTCCATCTAGTCTATGATACCATCCAGCCATCTCATCCTCTGTTGTCCCCTTCTCCTTTATAAGAATAAATAAATGAATAAATATATTGATGCTTTTGAGAACTCGAGTTCTCACTGTGTGAGAAGGAGTATGCAAATACGGAATGGGGAAAAGAAAAAAAAACAACAACCCTGTGTGGAGAAATCAGAATTGGTAGTACTGATGTGATTTACAGCTTTTAAAATATGCATGAGTATATGTATATATGTATATTTATGTACGTGTATTTAACGATGTGTGTTTAATATGTGTATACAGAAACATAGTTTCCTAGATCTGCCCACTAGGGACTAGAAGCAGACTCCCCAGTAGCAATGAGCACATCTAGTGCCCAGGCATCGGTCTTTAATACCATTCCTCACTCAAAAACACCAGGACTCTTCAGAGAAATGGCTGAGTCAAGAATGTGGGAATTACAACTAGAAACTAAAAATGTGCAATACAAGAAGAAACTGTAAAATCTTACAGCAGAAAGTAAGGAAGTACTCAACAAGTGACAGAGGCAACTCAAGGCACATGAAGCAAACCCTGTGGCTCATCCTCTGGTTATATCTGTGGTAATTTGGGCACTAAAATCATTAAATGCAATAATGAGTTACAAAGCTTTGAGAAAATTGGAATCCATAATTCATTTATCTAATAACTCAATCAAGAGTAAATCAATAAATGAGAGAGAATGGCAGAATCACGCTTCCAGTAAAATGCTAAGTGCAGACAGAAAATGTAGCACAGCTGGAGCTGACAAATAATCACTTTGCAGTCATCATATTAAAGGTTGGTTCAGATGAACACCATCAATAGTGCCAAATCTAGTGGGAAACTTTTATTAAATTTGAGTTGTCTCCCCTGGATTGCTTATTAATTACAAGGAAAAAGATAGCAATTATACAGCATAGAATTGAACATCATGACTGGGTTCAAAAATTAACATCATCCCTAAGGACAGATGGGCATCAGAGCCTCAAGATGCAATGCTTTGACAAGAACACATCACTTACGAAGAACCCCAGTCAAGGCATTTTTGAAGTTCAGCTACCCTAGTAAGTTCCACCGTTGGTCCTCAGCTCTCTTCACATTCTCATTCAGAAGATGAAAGTATCTTTTTCTTAATATAAAATAGAGAGTGCCACTGAATTTCACATTTAGCTTTTAGTTGAATCCTGCTCACCCTCACTTATACCTATAGTAAAGATAATAATACATATGTAATCAAAACAGTTATTCTATACTTTTATTTTATTTATTTATTGTATTTATTCTATAACTACTGTTATTAAACTCACTCTAAGGCAGTCAAAGTGATGAAAATTAGTAGAAAATATAAGATCTTGAAGTAAAAATTTTCTGTTTGTATGTTGAAGTTCCTAAAAGGGAAAGTATAGAATAAAAACAAAATGTGCAAAAGATGATTCCTGTGTCTCTATGTCTGTCAAGACCAAAGAAGAGGACTCTGTAAATGAGAAGACCAGGGAGAGTTCATAGCAGTTGTTCATCACAAGATAATCAGAACCTGATTGCAACACAGCTGATGGTTTCCTTTCTTCCAACCACTCTGTTCCTTTAGCTGCTCTTGGTTTTGTTTCTTCTTTGTTGTTTCTCAATCTCTTTAACTCACTCTCTTTCCATTCCTCAGGGCTCTATTTTTTATGCCTTAAGTTGATATTTGCCCCTTGATAATCTCATTCATGCTCCTGACTATGATTTTCATTAATGTGCCAATGACTCCCAAACCAGTATCTCGCAGCCCAGATGGTGCTCTCCAAGGTGCTGAGTCACATATCCAACTTTCTAATGGATATGTCCATTCATGAATGACATAAATTCATGTCCAGTTCCCAAAGCTGCTTCTCATTTTTTTCTAGTTCAGTAAATGCTGTTATCATGCATACAACTTCTCAACCCAATACCTAGGAGTCATCCCCATCACACACCATCCATTTCTACTTAATCCCCAAGTCCCAGTTTTCTTTCCATTCACTATCTCTTAAATTATGTCCACTTTTTTTTATTCCTTAATCACCATCATTTTCACACTTTCCTAGTTCATGTTCCTGCATCTGTTTTTGGTTCCTCCAAACTATTCTCCACATAGAAGTAAGAATAACCACTTAAAGTGTCAACTGATTCAGGGCATTTTCTACTCAAAGCTGTCTGTGGTTTCCCATTGTCCTCAGGAGACAATTCTGAATCACTAAGATATTTCATTTCATGACATCATTTTCCTGGTTCTTTTTTATGCTATGTTTTCAGTTTCTTGGATGTATCTTGCTTTCTTTTATCAGGACATTCAAACATGACATTTTCCATGTTTGTGACCTCCTGTTTCCTCAATCCAAGCTTAGTGAATTTTCATTTGTCCTTCAGATTTCAACTTTACACCATTTCTTTCTTAGGGAGGCTCTTTGTCATGGTGATTTCCCATTTCTTCTCCTTCTTCTTCAGTCCTTTCTCTTTTTTTCCTGCTGTGTCCCAGAACTCTCAGACATACCAAATGCCTCATGGGGGCTCCCTTGCTCTATGGTCTTGGCTGGGATCACAACGGAACCACTCATCAGAGAGCAAAAGGCAAAAGAGAGTTCAGATCAAGAGAGTGAAATTGAGGAGGACATTGCAGGGCCTTCATAAAGAGAGACCTCAGTGTGTCTCACCTCTTTCTTGTGGAAAAGCTTTAGCTTCCTAGTAGTACTAGTAGTTCATGCTCAATCATGTCCAACTCTTTGTGACCCCATGGACTGTAGCCTGCCAGGTTCCTCTGTCCATGGATTCTCCAGGCAAGAATGCTGGAGTGGGTTGCCATGCCTTCCTCCAGAGGACCTTCCTGACCCAGGGTCTGAACCTGTGTCTCCTGCAGATTCTTTACCACTGTACCACCTGGGAAGGGCCAGAGCCTTCCACAAGTTCCAAACAGTAAGTTTAATCAGAAAAGTGACAAAATTTAGAAAAAAAAGGAAAATAGTCAAGCAAGACAAAACACCTTTAGTTTCTCCTCAGGGCTACAGATAACATCCTAAGCCATATCCTTGAGCTGTTTCGCAGATTCCTATCTGCAAGATCCCCACCAGGAAGAAGAAGTTAACTGCTGACCACCAGCACCTATACCTCAGACAGGGTGCAACAAGAAGTTTGATGATGTTGACTCCTGAAATACCACCTGGTTACCTCACTACCAACCAATCAGAAGAGGCCTATGAACTGATCAGGTACGCTGTGACCATCTCCCTCACCTTGCCTTTAAAAACCCTTTCCTGAGGAGTTTGGGATTAGCAGTACACATTATATAAAACAGACAACTAACAAAGACCTACTGTAGAGCTCAAGAAACTATACTCAATATTTTGTAATAATCTTATAGGTTATATAGGGAAAAGAATCTGAAAAAAATAGATATATATGTATGTATTAATATAACTGAATCACTGTGCTGTACACCTGAAACTAACCCAACCTTGCACATCAATTATACTTCAACTTTGTGATGATCTAAATGGGAAGGAAATTTTTTTTAAAAAAGAGGAAATCTATGTATATATAGCTGATTCATCTTGCTGTAGAGTAGAAACTAACATAACATTGTATAGTAACTATACTCCAATAAAAATTAATTTTAAAAACAAACTATACTTCAATTAAAAAAACTTCCCTTGCTCTTTCCCTGTCTTGATACTGGGGTTCTTCCTCTCAGTGGTAGTTCTCACCAGGTGAGGTGTATAAAGTGAAAGTGAAAGTGAAATCGCTCAGTCGTGTCCGACTCTTCAGGACCCCATGGACTGCAGCCCACCAGGCTCCTCCGTCCATGGGATTTTCCAGGCAAGAGTACTGGAGTGTGGTGCCATTGCCCTCTCCAAGGTGTATAAAGGCTCCCTCATAATGCTAGTCCCTGAATGACTCAACATCCACTGCTGGTCATATTAGTCTATTGACACTTCTGTAAACTGCCTTGTCCTTTGAGTGGAATTCTGCTGGGACCCTGACTGATACACTATCCTGGGTTCATTTTTTCATGCTTCCCAAACCTGCTTTATATTCTCTGAGATAACAGTCTCCAGACATGCATGGAAGAACTTGTTCAAAGTTTGCCTTGTACACTTGATTTAAAGTCCCACACAGTCTGTATCAGTCACTATTGTAACTCCAGCACCTAGGACAGTGCCTAGCATGCTTTATTATTAAATATATATTTATTGAATGAAGGAATAATATTGAATGGTGATTATGGAAATGAAAGTGTACCTGGAATATGAAGAGGGTGGATTAAAGAAAACTGCTATGCCCAAATTAGCAAAAATTTCACCTCACATCTGTCAGAATAGCCATCATTAAAAAAACCTACACACAATAAATTCTGGAGAGGGTGTGGAGAAAAGGGAACCCTCTTGCACTGTTGGTGGGAATTGAAACAGCCACTATGGAGAGCAGTATGCAGGTTCCTTAAAAATTTTAAAATAGAACTACCAGAACATCCCTGTTGGTCCAATGGTAAAGAATCTGCCTGCCAAGGTAGGGGACATAGGTTCAACCCCCAGTCCAGGAAGATTCCACATGCTGTGGGACAACTAAGCCTGGGCACCACAACTACTGAAGCCCATGCACCTTGAGCCTGTGCTCTGCAACAGGAGGAGCCACCCCAATAAGAAGCTGGCTTGCAACTAGAGAAAGTCCGCATGCAGCAACACAAATGCAGCAGAGCCAAAAATAAATACATAAAATAACTAAAAAACAGAACTACCATATGTCCCAGAAATCCCACTACTGGGATATACCCAGAGAAATCCATGTTTCAAAAAGATACATGTACCTCAAAGTTCACAGCAGTGCTATTTACAATAGCCAGGACATGGAAGCAACCTAGATGTCCATCAACAGAGGAATGGATAAAGACGATGTGGTACATATATGCAATGGAATACTACTCAGTCATAAAAAGGAACAAAACTGGATCACTTGTGATACATGGATGGACGTAGAGACTGTCATACAAAGTGAAGTAAGTCAGAAAGAGAAAAGTAATATTGTACATTAACACATATATGTGGAATCTAGAAAAAAATAGTATAGATGACCTTATTTGCAAAACAGAAATACAGACACAGACATATAGAATAAATGTATGGACACCAAGAGGGGGGAAAGGGGAAGGTGGGATGAATTAGAGATTGGAATTAACATATATAACTATTGATACTATGTAGAAAAGAGATAATTGATGAGAATCTACTGTATATAGCTCAGGGAACTCTACTCAATGCTTTGTGGTGACCTAAATGGGAAGGAAATCCAAAAAAGAGGGGATATATGTATACATATAGCTAATTCACTTTTCTATACAGCAGAAACTAACTAAATATTGTAAATCAACTATACTCCAATCAGATCAGATGAGATCAGTCGCTCAGTCGTGTCCGACTCTTTGCGACCCTGTGAATCGCAGCACGCCAGGCCTCCCTGTCCATCACAACTCCCGGAGTTCACTGAGACTCACGTCCATTGAGTCAGTGATGCCATCCAGCCATCTCATCCTCTGTCGTCCCCTTCTCCTCCTGCCCCCAATCCCTCCCAGCATCAGAGTCTTTTCCAATGAGTCAACTCTTCACATGAGGTGGCCAAAGTACTGGAGTTTCAGCTTTAGCATCATTCCCTCCAAAGAAATCCCAGGGCTGATCTCCTTCAGAATGGACTGGTTGGATCTCCTTGCAGTCCAAGGGACTCTCAAGAGTCTTCTCCAACACCACAGTTCAAAAGCATCAATTCTTCGGTGCTCAGCCTTCTTCACAGTCCAACTCTCACATCCATACATGACTACTGGAAAAACTTTTGACTAGATGAACTTTTGTTGGCAAAGTAATGTCTCTGCTTTTCAATATGCTATCTAGGTTGGTCATAATTTTCCTTCCAACAAGTAAGCATCTTTTAATTTCATGGCTGCAGTCATCATCTGTAGTGATTTTGGAGCCCAGAAAAATAAAGTCTGACACTGTTTCCACTGTTTCCCCATCTATTTCCCATGAAGTGGTGGGACCGGATGCCATGATCTTCGTTTTCTGAACGTTGAGCTTTAAGCCAACTTTTTCACTCTCCACTTTCACTTTCATCAAGAGGCTTTTTAGTTCCTCTTCACTTTCTGCCATAAGGGTGGTGTCATCTGCATATCTGAGGTTATTGAGATTTCTCTCGGCAATCTTGATTCCAGCTTGTGTTTCTTCCAGCCCAGCGTTTCTCATGGTGTACTCTGCATAGAAGTTAAATAAACAGGGTGATGATATACAGCCTTGACGTACTCCTTTTCCTATTTGGAATCAGTCTGTTGTTCCATGTCCAGTTCTAACTGTTGCTTCCTGACCTGCATACAAATTTCTCAAGAGGCAGATCAGGTGGTCTGGTATTCCCATCTCTTTCAGAATTTTCCACAGTTGATTGTGATCCACACAGTCAAAGACTTTGGCATAGTCAATAAAGCAGAAACAGATGTTTTTCTGGAACTCTCTTGCTTTTTCCATGATCCAGTGGATGTTGGCAATTTGATCTCTGGTTCCTCTGCCTTAAATCAGCAAAATTTTCTAATCCATGACAGCATATACAAACTACTCAAAGGAAATACTGTATGTAAATAAATTGTAAACAGTGGAGAACTATTTTATATTATTTACATGCTCTTTAATATTGAAATTAGCTCCCCTGGTTTTTCTGTTTAACCTTTTGCTTTTTGTTGAAAGCTGTCACCTGAATTGGAGAGAGCTGAGCTGGATGACGATCTGAAAGCACAGGGAAAGGAAGACATGCCCAGACCCTCATCCTGTCTATAGAGCTGCAAAATGTCCTCAAATTCTAGTCACTATAGTCACTATAATAGTCACTATAGTCACTATAGCCAATAAAGCTATACAAGATACACATTTCTAAAGGAAATTGAATTTTCAGAGAAGAGTGGGATCAGCTTTCGAAAAATTGGCTAATATTTCAAATAAAATATTTAATTTTATCCATTAAATTTAAAAAAAAACAAAACTAGAGTTAAAGACTCTAGTGCATAATTACCCTCAGGGGAAAGGAATACCAACCCACAACAGAGATACAGTTTGAAGACTCAGAAATGGAAAAATATTGAGATATCAATATTTCAGGAGCTGACTATTTAGGTTTATTGAGCCACATAACAGAACAATCTTTCTGCAGGTCACATTGGCACCTAAATTCAAGTTTGGAAAGGCAATATTTAATACTTTAAGAGATAATGAATTTCAAACCCTTTTATTTTATTTATCTATGTATTGGAAAGTTGTCAGACTTCTTAGAAAAAGAAAGAAAGATTACTGGGATCAGTTGAATTAAGAAATGCTAATAGAAAGACTTCCCTGGCAGTCCAGTGATTGAGACATTGCCTTTCAATGCAGGGGGTGTGGATTTGATCCCTGGTCAGGGAGGTAGGATCCCTCATGCTTTGCAGCCAAGAAACCATACCATAAAACAAGCAATATTGTAACAAATTCAGTAAAGACTTTTAAAATG
Source organism: Bos grunniens (assembly GCF_055505025.1). Taxonomy (NCBI): domain Eukaryota; kingdom Metazoa; phylum Chordata; class Mammalia; order Artiodactyla; family Bovidae; genus Bos; species Bos grunniens. The sequence goes on along the minus strand of NC_141173.1, from coordinate 64,091,013 downwards.
GTCCACATTAAAAAAAAGAAAAACTTAAAAAAAAAAAAAGAAATGCTAATATATAATACCCTTCTTTCACATGGGGATCTTCCATCTACTCATTTTTTCTGATCTTTCTTGAGCTGAATAGGAAAGATAGGAGACTGGTCAGAAGCATGAAAGCACTCCAGTCTCCCACTGCTCCAGGGGTCTGCTTACCCACCTCTTTTCTTACACACACTGCTAAGCTTCACCTGCTTAGCAGTCCCACAAATCTCCAGCCATCCTCCAGGAAACCTACACCATTCATCTCACATCCACACTGGCTTGGGTTTGCTCAAACCAGCCTCCCACTCTACCTAGTCCAGGTAGGATTCTCAGGTATCCTCAATCCTCACATCCCTATGGGGCTTCAGTAAATGTTGCTGCAACAAGGATTATGATTCCACATGATGGTGCTGTAAGAAATCTAATAGACCCAGCTCGTCTGCTATTTTACAGATAGGAATGATAGACCCACAGAAGCAAACGGGCATGTCTGTCCCTCAGAGTTGGAGAGTGGTGGACAGAAACTGTTGGTTCTCCAGCTTCTCAGCAAATCACTGAGTTTTGAAGCAGTTCAGTATATGGTTCTGCAAATGGTAACCTCAATGTGGAAAGAGTGGGTGACTTTGGTGCATTTTCAACATAATTCATCAAATAATTTCCTTGATCCAGAAGATGAGGTTTACTTTCTGCCCTTTTTCCCTCAGTTTCTCTCTCTCACCCCACCTCACCCTTCCTGCTTATCTCTCTTTCTCCTCTTATTTTCTCTAGTTTTTTCTTTAAAAGCACAGCATGCTCATTGAAAACAATTAGAAAAATACAAAAAAAGGTACCAAAAAATCAATTCAAATCCCACAACATGGAGACAACAATATAGTTTCATCTCATTATTCTTCTGTGTACATCTAGATTTGTATGTGTATAATCCCAGCCTGAATCTCAGCAGAGTACCCTGGACTCTGCAGGCCCCAGATACCAGCAAAGCAAACTAAAGTAGACAGAACTCTCTGGAAATTCACAGGAAACAGCTTCAGGGAGTCCTAGGCACAGCCAGTGAGGTTAAAAATTATACAAATTGAGGTGATAGACGGCAACATTTGTGACACAGCCATTCATGAGACTTCATTTGCACACGCAAACTAGACTCATGAAGCCTAGAAAGGCAGCCCTCAAGCATATTACAAAATATCATATACTATATACAGTTTTGCCTCCTGCACTTTTAATGTTTAATAAGTGGTATTTCACATCTTCAAACTACTTTAAAAACATATAGAGGCTGTTCACCTATGCCACTTGAGATGAGCATTCACCCAAAGACTACAATGACCACAGAACAGGGTTTCAGACATGGACACTCTCATCTGGGCTCCAAGTGAGGGCCGCAGAGTGACAAGCAGATGCTTCCTATTTCCAAATGAAACTGAACTAGAAATATTGAAGAGTGCGTTCCCATTTATCAGCAAAGACTGATTTCTAAAGGAGCTTAGGAAGATCACGCAATTACTTCTCTGTATTGTTCAATGCTTTCACGGCGCCCATCAGTGTGCCCTCACATGCCTGTATGATGCGTTTGTAATGTTCATCTAAATTCCTCTGCCCTGCATCCCTACAGAATGTGCTGGTCTTGTTAAATAAATGTTACCTTAACATTTGAAAAAATATGTCTACTCTTAAAAATGCTTAACTAAATTATTCTCATTGTTTATTCGCTCAAGTTTTTTATCCCCAATTATAGGTGGCGCTAGTTGTACAGAACCCGCCTGCCAACGCAGGACATGTAAGAGACGTGGGTTGCATCGCTGGGTCAGGAACGTCCTCTGGACTCCCACTCCAGTATTCTTGCCTGGAGAATCCAATGGACAGAGAAGCCTGGCAGGCTACAGTCCTTGGGGTCGCCAAGTCAGTCATGACTGAGACGGCTTAGCACATATTTGTATGGTGTGGAGATCTATCTTAAACACTATTCAGGAGAAAGTGGCAGGAAAAACAAACTAAAAAAATAGAAAATGGAGATAGGGAAGTGTGAACGTCAGGGTCACATTTGTGCGTTTCCTCCTGCTGTGTGATCATGCCGCTGCCAAGTTCACAAATCATATCCACATTGCACTGTAACCGGCTCTCCACACTCTGACTCCCGCAGACTTTTCCCTGGGTTTTTATTTTATCTTGTTTTACTAGACTTTCTTTGTTGGAACAGTTTTAGGTTCACAGCAAAAGTGAGTGGAAGGTACAGAGACTTCCCATATAGCTTCTGCCCCGGTTTATCATCCCCCACCAAAGTGGTACATTCGCTACAACTGATGAACCTACACTGACTCATCATAATCATTCAAAGTCCCTAGTTTACATTAGGGTTCACTCTTGGTGTTGTATATTCTATGAGTTTGGACAAAGGTATAATGACATGGATCTACCATTACAGTATCATACAGTATAGTTTTACTGCACTAAAAACCCTTTGTATTCTGCCAGTTCATTTCCCGCTCCCCACTAACCCCTGTCAACCTCTGACTTTTTTTTAAACTGTCTCCATGGTTCTTTTCCAGAACATCATAAAGCTGGAATAATATAGTTATAAGATTGTCTTTTTTCAACCAGTAGCATGCATTTAAGTTTCCTTCATGTCTTTCCATGGCTTGATAGTTCACTTCTTTTTAGCATTGAATAATACTCCACTGTAATATTGTACAATTGTAATATTGTATTGTATTGCAATGGAGGTACCAGAGTTTATTCATCTACCTACTGAAGGACATCTTGCTTGCTTCCAAGTTTTGATAATTATTAAGAAAGCTGTGATAAACATCCATGTGCAGATTTCTGTCTAGACATAAATGCCTGCAATGCAGGGGACCTGGGTTCGACCCCTGGTTTGGGAAGATCCCTGGAGAAAGGGATGGCTACCCACTCCGGTATTCTTTTTTTTTTTTCACTCCAGTATTCTTAGCTGGAGAATTCCATGGACGGAGGAGCCTGGCGGGTCCATGGGGTCACTAAGAGTTGGATGTGACTGAGCGACTAACACTTTCGGACAAACATCGAGGAAGGTAATTGATGGGTCACATGGTAAGAGTATGTTCAGTTTTATAAGAAACTGCCAAACTGTCCTCCAAAGAGGTTGCATCGCTTTGCATTCCCACCAGCAATGAATACAAGCTCCTGTTAGTCTACATCTTCACCAGTATTTGGTGTCGTCAGTGTTCTGAATCTTGATCCTTCCGATAGAAAGGGCAGTGCTCCTAGTTCATTTTTGTTTTGTTTTGTTTTGGCGGGGAGGTGGGAGGCAGGTTGTCTTTTTTTGATTTCACTCTGTTACTGCCTATCTCAGAGCCTTCATCCATGCATAGCCTCCAGTCAAGGTCTTCTCCCCTCTGTCTCAACTTGCCAAGACAACTTGTTCTCAAGATCTTTCAGGCCCAGCACAAAGACTTAAGGAAGGCTACCTCGAAGAGTCAGCTGGAGTTAAGTCCTCCAATTACACACTCTCAGCACTCCTTAGACTTCTCCATGTATCACAATTACACCTGATGCTTATTTCTGCCACCAGCTCCATGGAAGCAGGGACTACTCTTTCTTTTTTCAACAATGGATCCCTAACTGCTGGAAGCAGTGCCTTCACCAAGTACTCAATAACTATTTGTTGAATTAACTAGTGGATAGATAAAATATGTCCACAAATGAGCATTAGTGTCTAGAGGTCCTTCACAAACCATGTAAATTAGCCACACAAGTGAACACTGCTGCACAGAACTTCATTAAATATCTCTTCTGGTAATCTGCATCATAGTCAGGATGTCAAAACTTGACATGTTGTGAAAGTTACTAAATTTGTGAATGGTGTCAGAGACTGAACCTCAGAAAGAAAAATGTCTTTAAAATATTATGAGAAAAAGGGCTTTCCTGGTGGCTCAGTGGTAAAGAATCTGCCTGCTAATGCAGGAGACGTGGGTTCGATCCCTGGCCTGGGAAGATCCCACATGCTGCAGAGCAACTAAACCTGTGTGCTAGAACTATTGAGCCTATGCTCAGGATGCTGGGAACTGCAGCTGCTGAAGCATGTGCTCCCTAGTGCTCATGCTCAGCAACAAGAGAAACTACTCCAGTGAGAAGCCTGCACACTGCAACAGAGAGTAGGGCCCGCTAACTGCAACTAGAGAAAAACCCACACAGCACCGAAGACCCAGCACAGACACAAAGTAAATAAATAAATGAAAAGTTTTTAAAATATTGTAAGAAAAAATAATGTTGTGAAATAAAACCTATTGTACAATGTTAGAAAATGAATGGATTGGTAAAGTCCTTCCAATAGCGATACCCTTAGTAAATGCCTAGAGATGTTGGAAAAATCCTCAGGAAGCACGGATAGGACCAGTAAGAAAAAGAAGGCAAGCATCACTGACTTTCCTGCATCTAAGCCCCCAAATCAGCTGAATCCCAAGCCAGTTTGTATTGTACAGCAAGAACACACAGTTCATAGGGAAAGGAGAACACTGTATCAGAATCAGTCTTGAGTTCAGTTCAGTCGCTCAGTCGTGTCTGACTCTTTGCAACCCCATGAACTGCAGCATTCCAGGCCTCCCTGTCCATCACCAACTCCCGGAGTTCACTCAAACTCACGTCCATTGAGTCGGTGATGCCATCCAGCCATCTCACCCTCTGTCGTCCCCTTTTCCTCCTGCCCCCAATCCGAAGTCATTAAAAGAATCATATCTCCAACTCCTTCACAACTGATTGTAGATGTTAACCACATGGACAAAATGCCTTCATAACAACATCTAGACTAGTATTAGACCAAACAACTGGCACCATAGCGTAGCCAAGTTGACACACAAAATTTAACAATCACATTTAGCAACCACAAACAGCCAACCAACCACAGATCAAAGAATCTCTTCTGAATACATTCAATACTGAAAAATCCACACAAAATTTTTTGGAGCATTTCATCTAAGATATTGTATTTGTCCATTTACTTAAAACTGAGGGACTAAATAACTTTTCAGTTATTTTGCCTATCTCTGATATTAACAGGTTGAAAACTCATTCTAGCAAGTTATTTTGCCTTCCTGCCACTTGGATGGTTCTATTAAAATATACTCATTTTCCTGTTCATGTGTCAAAGTCCAACTCAGCTATTACCTTGTTCAAGGAGTTTTCCGGCATATTCCCAGCTGTAATTATCCTCCTTGTTTCATATGCCAGTTTTTATCATCTTACTTGTAGAGGTGTAGCTAATGTTAAGTCATTGAATATATGTCTGTTCTTTTACTAGATTATAACACATATGGTGAGGGCTAACATGGACGAGCAAAGCACCTGGCCTAGGTTAAGCAGGTACTTAATGAATGTGTACTGTGTCCTTACACCCAGAGGGAGGCAGAATCTAATTTATCTATTTAGACTTCCATGACCCCATCAGTGTCATGCATGAGCTCAGAAAGCCCTTGTTAAAGTGGATTGTGTTATCACATTATAAATGTTCTAAAAGTCAAAGCACAATGTCTTAGATTTATGAACAAGGGCTTTGACTTTTTGATAAATTATTTTTTATGGGCCCTAAAAATGTCATATGTAATTGAGTACTTGACCCATTGTCATAATGGCCATCACGTTGACAATGGTGATAGTAATATCATGTCTGTCTTATCTGACTCATAAAGGCATCTTGTATCTCTTTTATCATACTCCTTTCACCATCCCCAAACATGATTATTTGATTCATAAAAATAAAGTTATTTTTGTGCTTATTTATAGATATAAATCAGCATACATAATTTCCTCTTAATGTCACATATATCAGATCTATATCAGGTTCTATTTTCACCCTTTATTGGGAATGCAGGGCAATGTTGCAGTCTTGGATCATTAGATGAACAGATGTGGAGATACAGTATTGAGAAGCATGACCTGAATTCTGGGAGTACGTGGTTTACCAGTTCAGGGGGTAGGAGAGAAAACAGGGTCAAGATCTTCTTTAAATGAGAAGAGGACCACAATCCTCAGCCACGAAAGGGTTTTGGCTTCAACTCATTAATGGCTGGAAGGCATGCCAGTCCTGGTCAGCCATCCATGATCTTCATACAGCAAACTGGAATCTCCAATATTTCAAGCTAGCTACAGGTAGAAGAGTAAATGACTCCAGTTGTGGTTGTTGTTCAGTCACTTAAGTCATGTCCAGCTGTTTTGTGACCTCATGGACTGTAGCCCACCAGGCTCTTTTGATCATGGGATTTCCCCAGCAAGAATATTGGAGCTGGCTGCCATTTCCTCTCCAGGGGATTTTCATGACCCAGTGATCAAACCTGTGTCTCCAGCTTGGCAGGTGGATTTTTTACCACTGAGCCACATGGGAAGCCAAATGACTCCAGACTGACTTATAAATTGATCTGGATGACTACTAATGTGTCCTCCATTTGTGAGCTAGCCAGATTGCCTTTACTTGCTCCATAGATCGATAGATTTTGACTTTTACTTATACTCAGAGAAAAGAGGAAAAATCCAACTGTTAATAACCAAATGTTGTTTCTGTTAGTATATTTGAATTTTACTTTTTTAGGCTGTTACTGTTAGATTCTCTGCTGTGCTTTCTACTTCTATGTAATAACCCTTCACGGTGTCTTTCTAGGCTTAGTTGCTCTCCTGTCTCTCAAACCTCCATCTTCAACTGCCCACAGCAAGCTCCCTCTTGAACTTCCAGCCATCCCCACATATGAAGCTGTTCATTCTCTCAGAAAGTAATCACATCCTCTCTGTTCTCCCCAAGTCACTAATATTAGCACTCATCACTCATCACTAATGTCATCACTCTTCTCTGGGTCATCTGGCTCACCCAGGTTTGACACCTCAGGCATCATCTTTTGTTCCTTCCCCTCTTTTACATCATCATCATAGTGTTCACCAAGTTCATCTCATTCTTTATTTTTGGTTCTTCTCCATTTTATCCTCCTTTTGCTATGCCACTTTGCATATTTCAGATTCTTAGTCATTCCAAATATAAGCATAATAAGTGTCTGAACGATTCCTAAAATGGCAATCTCATCACCTTGTGTTCATGTTTAAAAAACTTCAATGACTTCTCCATGCCAAGATAAAATCTAATAGAATCTAATGTGCTTCTACTTCAGTTCTAGTAGAACTTTGCATAAGACTCAACTTATTTCCTAATAATTCCCTTCAAAAGTCACTTTTTGAGTATTCATAGTCAAGATATGGAAACAATCCAAGTGTCCATCAACAGATGAATGGAAAAAGAACACATGGTGTGTATGTATACATGTATATAATGTATAATATGTATAATGAAATATTACTCAGCCATTAAAAACAATGAAGTTCTGCTATTTATAGCAATGTTGATGGATGAGCCTAGAAAGCATTATGCTCAGTGAATTAAGTGAGAGAAAGACAAATGTTGTATGTTATTACTTATATGTGGAATCTAAAAAATAAAATGAATATATATACAACAAAACATAAACAGACTCACAGACATAGAGGACAAACTAGTGGTTCTCAGTGGGGCAGGGGGAGAGGCAAGATAGGGGTACAGGATTAAGAGATATAAACTACTATGTTTAAAATAGATAAACAACAAGGATATATTGTACAGCCCAGGGAAATGCAGCCACTATTTTGTAATGACGTTTAATGGAGTATAATCTATAAAAATACTGATTCACTATGTTATACATCTGAAACTAATATATTGTAAACCAACTATACTTTGATTAACAAAGGATATTCATTTTTTAAAAATCGATCTTTTCCTTCCAGACATTTCTTTTTTTTCCTTTCAGCTTGAATTTCATCTCCTTCCTAAAGCTTCTTTGACCCACCCAGCTGGAAAGGACCTCTTCTTCCACAAAATTTCTTCACTTTAGTGTGTTGACTCAGTAATAATTATTTATTATCTTATCTGCTGTGGTTCAGGCTGTTACTATATTTAAATTTCCTCACATGTGTCTTGTTTCTTCAACTGGAATGTAAATGCTGAGTCTGAGGAATAATGGTAACCAGAGACTTAAATTTCCCTGTATCCTCTACATTCTTAGAATGGCATTTGGCACATACCATAGATACTAAATAAGCAATTATTGGTTCAACTTTTTATTATCCTTTTAACTGCTATTAAAAATGCTGGTCTCAGGATCTAAAATACCCTCAGTGTTCGGCAGGGTTTAAATAGCAAAGTAATCCAAGAGAAAACAAGAAGTTAATCTATTTCCCCTTTATGTATTATTGTTTTCAACCATAGAATTTTACTCATACTGTGAATGTTAAGTGTGAAAGCAGACCAGACATTGCGTCACGATTCCTCATTAGCCATTCCCAAGAAGCACAGCATGCTAATGCAGTCCTATTCATCAGACACATTTCCTGGAGAAAAAAAAAAAAAAATCTCCATCATTGGTGTACCTCTGTCTTTTCTTTTGAGACATATGGAATACTGGCCTTTGCACATTTGCAGGGATTTACCATAGTAGATGAGCCCCAAGTCAATTACTTTATTAATGTCATAAACTGGATGAGATGGTTGCTCACAACACAGAGAGCAATGACCAAAACCTTGCTCATTACAACTGCTTTTGAAAAATTTACAATAACAATTATCCATTTGTGTTTCATTCCTCTAGGTGAAGAGAATGGTATGGCCTTTAGTGCTGCTAATCACCTCCGGCTCACGTTCTCATTCATCTCCCAGGGCTGTCATACACTCTGTCAGCATAGAAAAAGCAGTAGAAAGAAAAAGCTCACAAAATCTGAGTTGGAAAGGCCATTTGAGTTTTTGTTATGGACTGAATTATGTCCCCTAGAATTCATAGATGGAAGACCCCCAGTATCTCAGAATGTGACTGTATTCAGAGATGAAAGTGTTGTCATTAGGATGGCCCCAGTCCAATATAACTGGTGTCTTTATAAAATGAGATTAGGACACATGCATGCAGAGGAAAACCACCTGAAGACACAGGAAGACAGCCATCTACAAGCCAAGGAGCAAGGTCTCAGAAGAAACCCACCATTCTGATGCTTTGTTTTTAGACTTCTAGCCTTCAGAACTATAAGACAATACATTTCTGATGTTTAGGCCACTATGCCTGGGTCTATTTGTCTAGGGGTAAAACTTGTGATTAATAAAGCTTTTAAAGTGACTGGGGGAAGGGGCAGTGGGGAGTTACTGATCAATGGGCATAAAGTTTCAGTTAAGCAGGATGAATCATCTCTAGAGACTGCTGTACCACATTGTATATACAGTCAACAATAATGTACCATACACTCAGAGTTTTATTAAAAGGGAAGATTCTCATGCTAAGTGTTAAGGAAATAACACAAATGAACTTACAAAACAGCAATAGAGTCACAGACACAGAGGACAAACTTATGGTTGCCGGGGGTAGGGGGAAAATGAGGGGAAGGGATAGTCAGGGAGTTGGGGATGGACTGGTACACACTGCTATATTTAAAATGGGTGACCAACAAGGACCTACTGTACAGCACATGGAACTCTGCTCAATTTTACGTGGAAGACTGGATGGGAGGGGAGTCTGTGGGAGAAGGGATACATGCATATGTATGACTGAGTTCCTTCGTTGTTCACCTGAAACTACCACAACACTGTTATATCAGCTATATCTCACTACAAAATAAAAAGTTTTTTTAAATTTAAAACTGATAAATCTGCTAAAACACAATTCTTTGTCTTTGGAGGAAATTCTTAAACTTTGTTCCTTGAGATTTTAAATCACAAAGATATCAGTTGTTATATTAGGCAATTTCCCAAATTATTCAAATTATCCAAATTTCCCCAAATTTCCTTCAATGTTCCAAGTACGACAGTAGGTATTGCAAGAGGGCATCAGAGGGCAAACACACTGAAACCATACTCACAGAAAACTAGTCAATCTAATCATACTAGGACCACAGCCTTGTCTAACTCAATGAAACTAAGCCATCAGATCAGATCAGTCGCTCAGTCCTGTCCGACTCTTTGCGACCCCATGAATCACAGCATGCCAGGCCTCCCTGTCCATCACCAACTCCCGGAGTTCACTCAGACTCACGTCCATCGAGTCAGTGATGCCATCCAGCCATCTCATCCTCTGTCATCCCCTTCTCCTCTTGCCCCCAATCCCTCGCAACATCAGAGTCTTTTCCAATGAGTCAACTCTTCACATGAGGTGGCCAAACTACTGGAGTTTCAGCTTTAGCATCATTCCTTCCAAAGAAATCCCAGGGCTGATCTGCTTCAGAATGGACTGGTTGGATCTCCTTGCAGTCCAAGGGACTCTCAAGAGTCTTCTCCAACACCACAGTTCAAAAGCATCAATTCTTCGGTGCTCAGCCTTCTTCACAGTCCAACTCTCACATCCATACATGACCACTGGAAAAACCATAGCCTTGACTAGACGAACCTTTGTTGGCAAAGTAACGTCTCTGCTTTTGAATATGCTATCTAGATTGTTCATAACTTTCCTTCCAATGAGTAAGCGTCTTTTAATTTCATGGCTGCAGTCACCATCTGTAGTGATTTTGCAGCCCAGAAAAATAAAGTCTGATACTATTTCCACTGTTTCCCCATCTATTTCCCATGAAGTGATGGGACAGGATGCCATGATCTTCGTTTTCTGAGTGTTGAGCTTTAAGCCAACTTTTTCAATCTCCTCTTTCACTTTCATCAAGAGGCTTTTTAGTTCCTCTTCACTTTCTGCCATAAGGGTGGTGTCATCTGCATATCTGAGGTTATTGAGATTTCTCCCAGCAATCTTGATTCCAGCTTGTGTTTCTTCCAGCCCAGCGTTTCTCATGATGTACTCTGCATAGAAGTTAAATAAACAGGGTGACAATATACAGCCTTGACGTACTCCTTTTCCTATTTGGAACCAGTCTGTTGTTCCATGTCCAGTTCTAACTGTTGCTTCCTGACCTGCACACAAATTTCTCAAGAGGCAGATCAGGTGGTCTGGTATGCCGATCTCTTTCAGAATTTTCCACAGTTTATTGTGATCCACACAGTCAAAGGCTCTGGCATAGTCAATAAAGCAGAAATAGATGTTTTTCTGGAACTCTCTTGCTTTTTCGATGATCCAGCGGATGTTGGCAATTTGATCTCTGGTTCCTCTGCCTTTTCTAAAACCATCTTGAACATCAGGAAGTTCACGGTTCACATATTGCTGAAGCCTGGCTTGGAGAATTTTGAGCATTACTTTACTAGCATGTGAGATGAGTGCAATTGTGTGGTAGTTTGAGCATTCTTTGGCATTGCCTTTCTTTGGGATTGGAATGAAAACTGACCTTTTCCAGTCCTGTGGCCACTGCTGAGTTTTCCAGATTTGCTGGCATATTGAGTGTAGCACTTTCACAGCATCATCTTTCAGGATTTGGAATAGCTCAACTGGAATTCCACCACCTCCACTAGCTTTGTTCGTAGTGATGCTTTCTAAGGCCCACTTGACTTCACTTTCCAGGATGTCTGGCTCTAGGTCAGTGATCACACCATTGTGATTATCTGGGTTGTGAAGATCTTTTCTGTACAGTTCTTCTGTGTATTCTTGCCATCTCTTCTTAATATCTTCTGCTTCTGTTAGGTCCATACCATTTCTGTCCTTTATCGAGCCCATCTTTGCATGAAATGTTCCTTTGGTATCTCTGATTTTCTTGAAGAGATCTCTAGTCTTTCCCATTCTGTTGTTTTCCTCTATTTCTTTGCATTGATCGCTGAAGAAGGCTTTCTTATCTCTTCTTGCTATTCTTTGCAACTCTGCCTTCAGATGTTTATATCTTTCCTTTTCTCCTTTGCTTTTCACTTCTCTTCATTTCACAGCTACTTGTAAGGCCTCCCCAGACAGCCATTTTGCTTTTTTGCATTTCATTTCCATGGGGATGGTTGTGGGACAACCCAAGATGGGCGGGTCATGGTGGAGAGATCTGACAGAATGTGATCCACTGGAGAAGGGAATGGCAAACCACTTCAGTATTCTTGCCTTGAGAACCCCATGAACAGTATGAAAAGGCAAAATGATAGGATTCTGAGAGAAACTCCCCAGGTCAGTAGGTGCCCAATATGCTACTGGAGATCAGTGGAGAAATAACTCCAGAAAGAATGAAGGGATGGAGCCAAAGCAAAAAGAATACTCAGCTGTGAATGTGACTGGTGATAGAAGCAAGGTCTGATGCTGTAAAGAGCAATATTGCATAGGAACCTGGAATGTCAGGTCCATGAATCAAGGCAAATTGGAAGTGGTCAAACAAGAGATGGCAAGAGTGAATGTCAACATTCTAGGAATCAGCAAACTGAAATGGACTGGAATGGGTTAATTTAACTCAGATGACCATTATATCTACTACTGCAGGCAGGAATCCCTCAGAAGAAATGGAGTAGCCATCATGGTCAACAAAAGAGTCCGAAATGCAGTACTTAGATGCAATCTCAAAAACGACAGAATGATCTCTGTTCGTTTCCAAGGCAAACCATTCAGTATCACAGTAATCCAAGTCTATGCCCCAACCAGTAATGTGGAAGAAGCTGAAGTTGAACTGTTCTATGAATACCTACCAGACCTTTTAGAACTAACACCCCAAAAAGATGTCCTTTTCATTATAGGGGACTGGAATGCAAAAGTAGGAAGTCAAGAAACACCTGGAGTAACAGGCAAATTTGGCCTTGGAATACAGAATGAAGCAAGGCAAAGACTAATAGAGTTTTGCCAAGAAAATGCACTGGTCATAACAAACACCCTCTTCCAACAACACAAGAGAAGACTCTATACATGGACATCACCAGATGGTCAACACCGAAATGAAATTGATTATATTCTTTGCAGCCAAAGATGGAGAAGCTCTATACAGTCAGCAAAAACAAGACCAGGAGCTGACTGTGGCTCAGACCATGAATTTCTTATAGCCAAATTCAGACTTAAATTGAAGAAAGTAGGGAAAACCACTAGACCATTCAGGTACGACCTAAATCAAATCCCTTATGATTATACAGTGGAAGTGTGAAATAGATTTAAGGGCCTAGATCTGATAGATAGAGTGCCTGATGAACTATGGAATGAGGTTTGTGACATTGTACAGGAGACAAGGATCAAGACCATCCCCATGGAAACGAAATGCAAAAAAGCAAAATGGCTGTCTGGGGAGGCCTTACAAATAGCTGTGAAATGAAGAGAAGTGAAAAGCAAAGGAGAAAAGGAAAGATATAAACATCCGAATGCAGAGTTGCAAAGAATAGCAAGAAGAGATAAGAAAGCCTTCTTCAGCGATCAATGCAAAGAAATAGAGGAAAACAACAGAATGGGAAAGACTAGAGATCTCTTCAAGAAAATCAGAGATACCAAAGGAACATTTCATGCAAAGATGGGCTCGATAAAGGACAGAAATGGTATGGACCTAACAGAAGCAGAAGATATTAAGAAGAGATGGCAAGAATACACAGAAGAACTGTACAGAAAAGATCTTCACAACCCAGATAATCAAGATGGTGTGATCACTCATCTAGAGCCAGACATCCTGGAAAGTGAAGTCAAGTGGGCCTTAGAAAGCATCACTACGAACAAAGCTAGTGGAGGTGGTGGAATTCCAGTTGAGCTATTCCAAATCCTGAAAGATGATGCTGTGAAAGTGCTACACTCAATATGCCAGCAAATCTGGAAAACTCAGCAGTGGCCACAGGACTGGAAAAGGTCAGTTTTCATTCCAATCCCAAAGAAAGGCAATGCCAAAGAATGCTCAAACTACCACACAATTGCACTCATCTCACATGCTAGTAAAGTAATGCTCAAAATTCTCCAAGCCAGACTTCAGCAACATGTGAACCGTGAACTTCCTGATGTTCAAGATGGTTTTAGAAAAGGCAGAGGAACCAGAGATCAAATTGCCAACATCCGCTGGATCATCGAAAAAGCAAGAGAGTTCCAGAAAAACATCTATTTCTGCTTTACTGACTATGCCAGAGCCTTTGACTGTGTGGATCACAATAAACTGTGGAAAATTCTGAAAGAGATCGGCATACCAGACCACCTGATCTGCCTCTTGAGAAACCCGTATGCAGGTCAGGAAGCAACAGTTAGAACTGGACATGGAACAACAGACTGGTTCCAAATAGGAAAAGGAGTACGTCAAGGCTGTATATTGTCACCCTGTTTATTTAACTTCTATGCAGAGTACATCATGAGAAACGCTGGGCTGGAAGAAACACAAGCTGGAATCAAGATTGCTGGGAGAAATCTCAATAACCTCAGATATGCAGATGACACCACCCTTATGGCAGAAAGTGAAGAGGAACTAAAAAGCCTCTTGATGAAAGTGAAAGAGGAGATTGAAAAAGTTGGCTTAAAGCTCAACACTCAGAAAACGAAGATCATGGCATCCTGTCCCATCACTTCATGGGAAATAGATGGGGAAACAGTGGAAATAGTATCAGACTTTATTTTTCTGGGCTGCAAAATCACTACAGATGGTGACTGCAGCCATGAAATTAAAAGACGCTTACTCGTTGGAAGGAAAGTTATGAACAATCTAGATAGCGTATTCAAAAGCAGAGACGTTACTTTGCCAACAAAGGTTCGTCTAGTCAAGGCTATGGTTTTTCCAGTGGTCATGTATGGACGTGAGAGTTGGACTGTGAAGAAGGCTGAGCACCGAAGAATTGATGCTTTTGAACTGTGGTGTTGGAGAAGACTCTTGAGAGTCCCTTGGACTGCAAGGAGATCCATCCAGTCCATTCTGAAGGAGATCAGCCCTGGGATTTCTTTGGAAGGAATGATGCTAAAGCTGAAACTCCAGTAGTTTGGCCACCTCATGTGAAGAGTTGACTCATTGGAAAAGACTCTGATGCTGGGAGGGATTGGGGGCAAGAGGAGAAGGGGATGACAGAGGATAAGATGGCTGGATGGCATCACTGACTCGATGGACGCAAGTCTCAGTAAACTCCGGGAGTTGGTGATGGACAGGGAGTCCTGGCGTGCTGCAATTCATGGGGTCGCAAAGAGTCGGACATGACTGAGCTACTGATCTGATGTGATCTGATCTGAAGTTTATCACACCAGACTCAGATGTGCAAAGAAAATGTAACTTCTTTTTCTCTATACAATTATATTAATCTTTTAAAAATTTTTATTGGAGTATAGTGAATTTACAATTTTGTGTTAGGTTCAGGTATACAGCAAAGTGACTCATTTATATATATACATGATACACATATATACATTCCTTTTTTTAAGGTTCTTTTCTCATTTAGGACATTACAGGTATTGAGAAGAGTTATCTGTGCTATATAGCAGGTTCTTATTAGTTATCTATTTTATACACAGTGGTATGTATATGTCAACCCCAACTCCCAATTTATCCCCCCCTCCCCCTTATTCCCTGAAATCAGGTTTGCTTTCCATATCCGTGACTCTACTAATGTTTAATAAATAAGTTCATTTGTATGCTTTTTTCAGATTCTAGATATAAGTGATATCATATGATATTTGTCTTTCTGTGTCTGATTTACTTTACCCAGTATGAAAATCTGCAGCCCCATCCATGTTACTGCAAGTGGCATTATTTCCTCCCTTTTTATGGCTGAGTAAAATTCCATTTATATCTATTTATATATATATATATATGTATATACACACACACACACTATATATATATATATATATATATATATATTTAAAATCAGGTACCAGCTCTGAACTGGTACCTCCAAACAAACCCTGGTGTTGGAGAAAACTTACATTGTATCATTTAAATCATCATGACTTGTGTTTTCTCTTATCTGCTGCTGAGCAAATTGCTGAGCAATTCATAATTGATACAGAGTGACACAGAGCACCCTGGCCCAAGTGGGGATTTTCAAAGGAAGACTAAAGTCAAAGAAACTACTTAGGAAGCTATGGTAATAATCCAAGCAGAAGACAAGAATGTGACCTGAAAAGAGAGCGCAAGCATGTAGATGTTTAGAAAGAAGAATTTCTTTAACTTCAATATACTTAAGCATGTCACAAAGGCAATTTGTGTTTTGGCTTAGGTGTCTGGGCCACAGGATATGGGAGGAGGAGATTTGAGTGTGAAGACAAATTTTGTTTAAGAAGCATCAAATCTTAGGTACCTCATCATGTGGAAATATCCAGTGGGCAGAGGAACTTATAAATAAAAACATTTTGATCTAGTAATATCGATTCAGGATTCATTAAAATCACAGCTAAAATCACTAACGTGGAAGAGATACTCTTCCAAGTGTGAGGAACTTGAGGAGTCAAGCATGGAACCCTAGGAAACACCAAGACTGAAAAAGAGCAGAAAAGAAGGAGTGAACAAAGACTGCATAGAAGCACTGAGTCGAAGGCACTAGAATCCTGGCTGAGCCTTGGTCTTCTGTATAAAATTATCAAAAGATAAAACCATCAGAGAAAATCTGAAGCAAAACTCAAAGCTGAATGTTGCCATTTGAGTAAAGGAGAGCTGTTCTGATCAAGCACAGTAATATTGAGGAAAGCAAATTAGTAATCGTATAGATTTCTGTGAGGTTGAATTTGTTTGGGTTTGAGTATGTCACAGAGGTAAGACAGGGCTGACTTATCAGTCTTTGAAGAGTGCTCCCTGGAGTAAGTCCACCTCCCACTGTCTGACTTTTCTCAGTGTCAGTCTGTCCCTGGCGGGTGGGCTTTCACAGGCATATTCAGTGAAATGAGTTGTCACTGACCCATGAGAGATGTTTAAAACCAGTTCTGGAACTTTCTTGTTAACATAGTCAAAGAACTGTCACTGATTATTTTAAAAGTTTAAAACTTTTTCTCATAGTCATGGCCATGGCTACAAAGAATCAGATTGTTCTTAGGTGTAGGGGGACTTTTTTTATTCTTAAAATGGAATGCTATGAATATCAAGTAAGATAAGGACTGACATATATTCATCAGTTTATTTGTTTTCATATATTTAATATATTCATAATATTTATTTATTTCTGGCTGTACTGGGTCTTTTCTGATGCACACAGGCTTTCTCTAGCTGTGGTATGTGTAGGCTACTCATTGCAGTGGCTTCTGCAGTTGTTGCAGATCATGGGCTGTAGGCACATGGGCTTCAGTACTTGCAGCACCTAGGTTCCGTAGTTGTGGCGCATGGACTTAGTTACCCTTTGGCATGTGGGATCTTCCCTGATCAGAGATCAAACTTATGTCTCCTGCATTGGCAGGCAGATTCTTAACCACTGGACTACCAGGGAAGCCCCTATTCATCAGTTTTAACGATTTAACTTCAGGAGCATTTCAGTGGAGTCAATGAGGGACTAAAATATCACAATTCTACACTAATCTAGCCATACTTAGAATTTTCTCCCAGTTTAGGAAGTTCAAAAGAAAATGTACAGGACAATACAGTAAATTAAAACTAGCATTTATTAAGGGTTTGTCATATCCTAGAAGTTGTGCTAGTTGCTTGACATACATTAGCTCTTTCAATTCTCACAGCTATGCCTTAAGGCAGCTATTAGGAGCAGTAGCAGTACTCCCATTTTACAGAAGATAAAATGGAGGCTCAGGCTATTAAATAACATTTCCAAGATCATACAGCCAGTGATTGACAGGGAAATAGCTGGAGAGGAGACTCATGTAGACTCAGAGTCTGGGTATGTACCTTTGAACCACGTTGCTGCTAAAAATGAAGCAAGCTATGGGAAGCAGCTGCTCCATCTCTTTCCATGATCCTCTTAAACTATTCTGACACCCTGCAAGGCAGTGCCCAGGAAGATAGATGCAACTCAGAACCTTAGAGTGTAGACCCTAAGGAACACAGCTGCATAAACCCATGGCATTGCTCTCACATGAAAAATGACTGAAGATCAGATATTTCTGTTCACTCATCATAAATTTTTCAAATATTCATTTTCCCTGAGTGTTTCATGTAGGTAGCTATTAAAACCATGCAGCCCTTGGCCAAGTATCAAGCAAATCTTTCTCTGACTGATAGCTACTCACATTCATTTCCTTATAATTACAAAATGATACTTTCTATAAAAGAAATCTATAACAGGTAAGACAGTGTTAAACAATCTTGAGATTGAAATGAGTCACCAGTAAATAAAATGTATATTGGAAATTTGGTAACAGCTTATTATTATTATTTATGCTTTTTAATCCATCCTGGGACAGTAGAGTATTCTTTCTGTGTGCTTATTCATTACAAATACAGCTGAGTAGAAAATGTTTTTCCTTAAACACAGTTGAATTAGAGAAATACAATATATAACATTTTTGAGATCCCAGAACCTTCAGGCTTTGAGAACATTTAGGCTGATGCTGCCCTTAAAAAGATTGACATACCAGCTTTGAAAACAAGTTATTTTGAACCACTGTCTAGTATGACCAGTTACCAAAGGAAAACGCCATGGATTAAGCTGGCTCTTCCCTTGAAGCACCACGGGAATTTCTCATAGTCCCTCTGAAAGTGTCTCCACTGATTATTTCACTTATTGAGCCATTTACCTCCTGACTATGTCTTGGGGTAGTGGTTAGAAATTCAACTACATCCTGGAAGTCTGTCTTCTCATCAATGATGACAGCTTCGAGTATAAAAGACAACTTAAATTTTATAGCAGCATGGGGAAAATGCTTCCTTTGTGCTCCTTATCATGAAGTTCTGCTGTCCACAAGATGCTGTGGAATACACAAGCTGTTTTGCAATACAATTTATTGTAACCAATTCATTCAATCCATCATAGCACTTCACTCTGATTATGTATTTATAGCATGTTGGAGAGAGACTGGAGGAAACCCAAATATGAACATCTATAATGAATTCAATGGGAATTATTCACTGAAATGTTCCATCTTCATAATTAAAAACTACTACTCGATCCCACCAAGTTCTGTTCATAACCTAGTTGAGAATTTTCCCATTTAAATAAATGCACCATCTTCTAATGGATGTCCTGTGGGAATATAATCCTCAGACATGACTGAGTGACTAACATTTTCACATCGTTCAGTAGCCCCAGATGTGTCTTGATCAGACACCCTAAGGTGATCAATTCTACTGAAGAGTATGGAGAATAATTTTTTTTAATCACTAAAAGCAAATCCCTGCATTAAAAACCACCTTACATCTTTGCAAAGAGAACAAATAGCTTGTTCTCCATCTAGATAATAACCAAACAAAAGATCTGCCATTGAGCTAGACAGCCTGACACTGGGCTGTTGGTGGCAGATGGGTCTCCAGCTTTCATGCAGCAGAGTGACAGTCACTCTGGGACAGCTGAGGGAAGATTCTCAAATACTATCATCAAGGAGAAGACAAGCAGTGGACCGGGAGTTTCGGTACTCCTTAACCCAGAGAGAAGCCTTCATGGAGAAGATGAGTCCTAAAAACTGATGGTTTCTTTCTTTTTTAAAATATATTTTATTTTATTTTTTAACTTCACAATATTGTATTGGTTTTGCCATATATCAACATGAATCCGCCACAGGTATACACGTGTTCCCCATCCTGAACCCTCCTCCCTCCTCCTTCCCCACACCATCCCTCTGGGTCATCTCAGTGCACCAGCCCCAAGCATCCAGTATTGTGCATCGAACCTGGACTGGCGACTCTTTTCATATATGATATTATACATGTTTCAATGCCATTCTCCCAAATCATCCCACCCTCTCCCTCTCCCTCTCCCACAGAGTCCAAAAGACTGGTCTATACATCAGTGTCTCTTTCGCTGTCTCGTATACAGGGTTATTGTTACCATCTTTCTAAATTCCATATATATGTGTTAGTATACTGTATTGGTGTTTTTCTTTCTGGCTTACTTCACTCTGTATAATAGGCTCCAATTTCATCCACCTGATTAGAACTGATTCAAATGTATTCTTTTTATGGCTGAGTAATACTCCATTGTGTATATGTATCACAGCTTTCTTATCCATTCAGCTGCTGATGGACATCTAGGTTGCTTCCATGTTCTGGCTATTATAAACAGTGCTGTGATGAACATTGGGGTACATGTGATGATTTCTTATATGATATTATACATGTTTCAATGCCTCCAATTCAATGTCTCAATTAAAATAAATACATTTAAATTAAAAAAAAAATGATGGGTACAAGTCAGGCTAACTATTGATTAGCAGGGCCAATCCCAAAATGGAATAGAGCTTTCCCTCTTGGTGTGGTTCTCAATGAATTCCAGCAGGAAACTTTAAAAGGATGATCATCCAAGGCAGGGTATTATCCATATGACCTGGTCCCAAAGTTTGATCCTGTTCCCCTTCACGGAATCCAGTGTTTCACCAAAGCTTTCGGTTCCTCTGAGTGAAAAAGGCAACAAGTCAAAAACTCTATTCCTCTTATTTGTCCCTCCACCAGTGAAACCACAATGTGTCTGAGAACCACAATGGCTTGAAGATAATCCCTACAATGAAAGCTAGCCGTATGAAATTGTCCTTGGGGTGCCCTTTTAGAACTCAGAACCCCACAGAGAAAAGAAGCCATCATTTAACGTGTCACAGAGCAGATTGTAAGGAAAAACCGTACAACAAATATTGGGCAGCAACTGAATGGAGACTTGGGATGAAGACTCCATTTGAAGGTCTTGAAAGCTCAGTTGAGGAAGCAATTCTCCCTTAGACAAGAGAGCCTGGAGGCTTTTTTTTTTCTCCATAAATATTATACATAACAAATTCAGTCATGCAAATAGACAAGTGAAAAAACAAACCAAAAATTTTTTTGATAAGTTTCACAAACAATAAAAAAGGGTAGAAGTCTACTGAGCCTTAAGCTAAGAAGCCAAACCAAAAGTCTTTTGGCAGATTTTAGTTTTAAGCCCCACAGCTGTGACCCATGTAACATTTTAACAGCTGAATGACTTAAAATACACTATTATTTTGTTCAGAATAAAGCCATGCTTGTCATATTCTTTTGTTCTTATTTCTCTATTCTCTAGAAAAAACATATCTTTCCATATTTGTCTTTAAGAGGATGCTATACATAGAATGGAAGATGAATAGATGTACTTCAAATCTGTGCCAAGACTGAGACAAAAAAGGAAATTTGGGTCTCGTTGTATTTGTATTACCCACTCATCTGCTTCATTCCTTAAATTCTGACATAAAATGGAATTGTTTAATACATGCTTGAAAATTGCTCTCAGATTCCCCATGAAACCAATATCAACATAGAAAGAAGGACCATGAAGCAACACTTGATAAATTGCCTAAGGGAGGTCCGCCATCCACCCCCACCTCCCACTGCTTCTTTAGTGTCAAACACAACAGTGTCTTGGGCTATCATTAACCCCTAGGAATGGTTTAGCAGTCTTCTTTTATTTCTGCTTTAATTAAATCTTTATCTGTTCCTTAGATGGTCCCTGATGAACTTCAAAATTATTCTGTATCGTTTCTGCATGCATCTGTCATGTATTTAAAATTCACTTAGCATGCACCATGAAGGGTTAATTAGGCTACTTTTCCTAATGTTGTATTATTTGTCAGAACTACAGATAATGACATTTCTAGAAGTCTTTGAACTAGGAATTTTTTTATTTGTTTGCATTATATCAGAGGGATGGTATGGGGAGGGAGGAGGGAGGAGGGTTCGGGATGGGGAACACATGTATACCTGTGGCAGATTCATTTTGATATTTGGCAAAACTAATAAAATTATGTAAAGTTTAAAAATAAAATAAAATTAGAAAAAAAAATGAAAGCAATTTATTTGGAGGGAAATCTTTACTGTACAATAGAAACAATATATTGTTTCTTTCTGGTTTCCAGATCTGTTTTAAACCTTAGAAAATGTTAGATGTAGCTTTCCTTTAGCAGTTCGTCTTTGCTGACTCTGATTTGAAGTGATCATAGGTACCAAAATTTCAAAAATGTTTACAATATCCTCCCAGTTTCAACAACTCAAATCTATCATTTCTTGTGAACTGGGAATTCTTTAATGTTCCTCCACTACAGCAAAGCACAGAGGAGTGGATTGTGGGTAGGGATGCTCCTGTTGACTCTCACCAAGCTGTCAACCCATGACACCTAGCTGGAAGGCCTCAGCTCAGTCACTACCTTACCTTCATCCTCTTCCAGACTCAGGCTCTCTTCTCTTTCCTGCCCCAGTTCTTTCCTTCTCTCATAAGCCCTCTCCTACCCCTTCCTTTTAGCCCCCTTAAAGTGTGTGACTCTGATTATTCAGTTGGGCTGAGGTTTGCCACAAACCTGTGATGTAGGTGGGAAAAATGGCTTTGCACAAAGGGGATTTGCTTATATCTTGCTGGGACTTTGGATTTTGCTTAAACTTCTCTTAACACTCAAGATAATTAGCCAGTGTTTTGTTGAAATTCAAAGACGCTGTCTAATTTAAGTATAAAACATTCTGAGTGACAATGAAAGTCAATGGCACAATCAGAGTTAGTAATTCACAGATTTCATTACCATAACCATTAATGACAAGGCATAGACTTCCAACCCCCAGGCTTGAAACACAGGGAACTTACTATGTGTCTATAAATAGCAGCTTTAGCATCTTTTCTTTAAAATAAGAACTCATCTTACTGAAATTAAGGTGTTCTATTTTTACTAAATTTCAAAATCTCCATTAGCTGAAGGAGCCTATTGTTGGAGTTCATCATAGGTCTTGTGTTTTAGCAATGAGATCTTGACGGCCTTGTCTGACTCTGCATGGTGACCCCAATCATTACATGGAACTGAGGAAATGAAAATTTCACTCTATTCATAACTGGACAGTCATGATTTTTTAATACTTTCTTCAATGCTTTATACATGAAACCTAGATTTATAAAAGCATATCCTTATAGGAACAAAACTTTTAGACTATATCTATCTGTAGTGTTGCAAAGTATCCCAGACACACAGAGGTTCTCTGACCACACCACTGCCTAAACTATCCAATGAAAATGGTCCATGATGGTCACTGAGTTATCTACTGTTTTAATGGTAAGTTCTGGTTCATTAATCCTGTTCTCCTTGCATATCCCACAGATGTTGTCAGTTTGCCTTTATTGTCATTTTGATTATGTCCACAGAAGTTGGTAATAGGTTTTCATTAGGGTGGAATTCTCTAAATGTGGGTGGAAGTGTTACCAGGATAGAGATATAACCATTGATTTTGGAGACATGGAAATAATTTATGAATTTGATAAGAGTAGTTGTAATGGAATAAAGAGAACAGAAACTCACTTAGAGTACATAAAGGAGAAGATAGGCAGTAGAAATATCGACTTTATTAGAAGTTATGCCATGAATGAGAAAAAAAAAAATGAGAACCATAGTTGGAAGAGGATATGTGGGGGGATGTTTTAAAGATGAGATATCCTGGAGTATATTTGTGTATGAAAATATCCATAAAAATATTTACTTTATCATTTTTATAAGAAAAGGAAGGGAAAGGAGAAGAGAAGGAGAAAATGGGCCAAGCGTGTTTAAATGTGAACTCAAGTCGCTACCGTTATAGAAATAATGTTATAGAAATGAGGAACACTTTCTTTTTTTATTATTTTTTATATTATTTTTTAATTTTACAATATTGTATTGGTTTTGCCGTATATCAACATGAATCTGCCACAGGTATACACGAAACATGTATAATATCATATATGAAACAAGTCGCCAGTCCAGGTTTGATGCACAATAATGGATGCTTGGGGCTGGTGCACTGGGACGATCCAGAGGGATGGTGTGGGGAGGGAGGAGGGAGGAGGGTTCAGGATGGGGAACACATGTATACCTGTGGCAGATTCACGTTGATATATGGCAAAACCAATACAATATTGTAAAGTTAAAAAATAAAAAAAAAGAAACTCTTAAATTGTTGTTCCCATTTCAAAGTAAAATAAAACAATTATTTGTAGTTTTATCTCAGCAAGCAAGCCCTGCTTATTCTGACAAATCAATCTCCCTCATTTAAAATCTTATTCTGAGATTTATATTTTAATTTATTTTTTCACTTTACAATATTGTATTGGTTTTGCCATACATTGACATGAATCCGCCATGGGTGTACATGTGTTCCCCATCCTGAACCCCCCTCCTACCTCCCTCCCCATCCCATCCCTCTGGGTCATCCCAGTGCATCAGCCCTGAGCACCTTGTATCATGCATCGAACCTGGACTTGTGATTCATTTCACATACGATAATTTACATGTTTCAATGCCATTCTCCCATATCATCATCCCACCCTCACCCTCTCCCACAGAGTCCAAAAGACTGTTATTCTGAGATTTAAAATTAGTCATTAATGAGGCATTAATTGAAAAATAGTGTTGAATTCCTACAGCTGTAGGCCCTCAATAATTACACAGGACTAATAAAAACCCCTAACAACATTTGAATTTAATAAAGGAAATAAAACAGACAAAGAGTTAAACACCAATAGAGATAAGAATAAAAAGGATGTCACAAGATGGTTTTGAAAAACTGGTTCAAAAGCATTTGGAGTGTAATTGCTGTGCTTGCTAGAAGCCATCTTAGAGGAGGCATTGGGATTCTATCTGCATATTGAGGGAGGACAGAATTTGACCTAGTGGAAACAATTTAAAGACCATGTATTGGGTAAAGAGACTAACTAGAACTAACACATTACAAGGAGATATATGTACACCATGTTGGTGAATGAAAAATGAGCCAACCAGCCAGAACTGATTGACAGATTAAATCCAACAAAAGAATAGTAAAATGGTTTCCAGAACACAGCCTTGGTCACTTTATTCCACATAACACGTAATAGAGTCTAGGATAATGGAGGGAAGATTTTTGTCCATAATTATTCAGAGTGTTTACAATGGACACAAATCTTGCACATCTAATATATTTGAAGGATGCATTACTAAATGGTTTATTTTTGTTTATGCAATCTAATCACATGGACCACAGTGTTGTCTAACGCAATGAAACTAAGCCATGCTGTGTAGGGCTAGTGGAGAGTTCTGACAATATGTGGTTCACCGGAGAAGGGAATGGCAAACCACTTCAGTATTCTTGCCTTGAGACCCCATGAACAGTATGAAAAGGTAAAAAGATAGGACACTGAAAGATGAACTCCCCAAGTCATTAGGTGCCCAATATGCTACTGGAGATCAATGGAGAAATAATTCCAGAAAGAATGAAGAGACAGAGCCAAAGCAAAAACAACACCCATTGTGGATGTGACTGGTGATAGAAGCAAGGTCCGATGCTGTAAAGAGCAATATTGCATGGGAACCTAGAATGTTAGATCCATGAATCAAGGCAAACTGGAAGTGGTCAAACAGGAGATGACAAGAGTGAATGTCGACATTTTAGGAATCAATAAACAAAATTGGACTGGAATAGGTGAATTTAATTCAGATGACCATTATATCTACTACTGTGGGCAAGAATCCCTTAGAAGAAATGGAGTAGCCATCATAGTCAACAAGAGTCTGAAATGCAGTACTTTAATGCAATCTCAAAAACAACAGAATGATCTCTGTTCATTTCCAAGGCAAACCATTCAATAACATGGTAATCCACGTCTATGCCTTGACCAGTAACACTGAAGACGCTGATGTTGACCTATGAAGACCTACAAGACCTTTTAGAACTAACAACCAAAAAAGATGTCCTTTTCATTATAGGGGACTGGAATGCAAAAGTAGGAAGTCAAGAAACACCTGGAGTAACAGGCAAATTTGGCCCTGGAGTACAGAATGAAGCAGGGCAAAGGCTAATAGAGTTTTGCCAAGAGAACACACTGATCATAGAAAACACCCTCTTCCAACAACACAAGAGAAGATTCTACACATGGACATCACCAGATGGCCAACACTGAAATAAGATTGATTATATTCTTTGCAGCCAAAGATGGAGAACCTCTATACAGTCAGTGAAAATAAGACTGGGAGCTGACTGGCTCAGATCATGAACTCCTTATTGCCAAATTCAGACTTAACTTGAAGAAAGTAGGGAAAACCACTAGACCATTCAGGTATAACCTAAATCAAATCCCTTATGATTATACAGTGGAAGTGAGAAATAGATCTGATAGAGTGCCTGATGAACTATGGATGGAAGTTCGTGACATTGTACAGGAAACAGGAATCAGGACTGTCCCCATGAAAAAAAATGCCAAAAGGCAAAATGGTTGTCTGAGGGGGCCTTCCAAATAGCTGTGAAAAGAAGAGACATGAAAAGCAAAGGAGAAGGAATGATATACCCATTTGAATGCAGAGTTACAAAGAAGAGCAAGGAGAGAAAAGAAAGCCTTCCTCAGTGATCAGTGCAAAAAAATAGAGGAAAACAATAGAATGGAAAAGACTAGAAATCTTTTCAAGAAGATTAGAGATACCATGGGAACACTTCATGCAAAGATGGGGTCAATAAAGGACAGAAATGGCATGGACCTAACAGAAGCAGAAGATATTAAGAAGTGGTGGCAAGAATACACAGAAGAACTGTACAAAAAAGATCTTCATGAACCAGGTAATCACAATGGTGTGATCACTCACCTAGAGCCAGACATCCTGGAAAGTGAAGTCCAGTGGGCCTTAGGAAGCATCACCATGAACAAAGCTAGTGGAGGTGATGGAATTCCAGTTGAGCTATTTCAAATCCTAAAAGCTGATGCTGTGAAAGTGTTGCACTCAATATGCCAGCAAATTTGGAAAACTCAGCAGTGGCCACAGGACTGGAAAAGGCCAGATTTCATTCCAAGCCCAAAGAAAGGCAATGCCAAAGAATGCTCAAACTATTGCACCATTGCACTCATCTCACATGCTAGCAAAGTAATGCTCAAAATTCTCAAAGCCAGGTTTCAACAATACGTGAACTGTGAACTTCCAGATATTCAAGCTGGTTTTAGAAAAGGCAGAGGAACCAGAGATCAATTGCCAACATCCACTGGATCAGCAGAAAAGCAAGAAAGTTCCAGAAAAATATCTACTTCTGCTTTACTGACTATGCCAAAGCCTTTGACTGTGTAGATCACAAAAACTGTGGAAAATTCTGGAAGAGATGGGAATACCAGACCACCTGACCTGTCTTTTGAGAAATCTGTATGCAGGTCAGGAAACAACAGTTAGAACTGGACATGGAACAATAGCGTGGTTCCAAATAGGAAAAGGAGTATGTCAAGGCTGTATATTGTCATCCTGCTTATTTAACTTCTATGCAGAGTACATCATGAGAAATGCTGGGCTGGATGAAGCATAAGCTGGAATCAAGATTGCCGGGAGAAATATCAATAACCTCAAATGTGCAGATGACACCACCCTTATGGCAGAAAGGGAAGAAGAACTAAAGAGCCTCTTGAAGAAAGTGAAAGAGGAAAGTGAAAAAGTTGGTTAAAACACAACATTCAGAAAACTAAGATCATGGCATCCAGCCCCATCACTTCATGGCAAATAGATGGGGAAACAATGACACTTTACTTTTGGGGGCTCCAAAATCACTGCAGATGGTGACTGCAGCCATGAAATTAAAAGAAGCTTACTCCTTGGAAGGAAAGTTATGACCAACCTAGACAGAATAAAAAAAGTAGAGACATCAATTTGCCAACAAAGGTCTGTCTAGTCAAGGCTATGGTTTTTCCAGTAGTCATGTATGGATGTAAGAGTTGGACTGTAAAGAAAGCTGACTAGTATACAGGGTTATTGTTACCATCTTTCTAAATTCCATATATATGTGTTAGTATACTGTACTGGTGTTTTTCTTTCTGGCTTACTTCACTCTGTATAATAGGCTCCAGATTCATCCACCTCATTAGAACTGATTCAAATGTATTCTTTTTAATGGCTGAGTAATACTCCATTGTGTACGAGACAGAAAAAGAGACACTGATGTATAGAACAGTCTTTTGGACTCTGTGGGAGAGGGAGAGGGTGAGATGATTTGGGAGAATGGCATTGAAATATGTATAATATCATATATGAAACGAGTTGCCAGTCCAGGTTCGATGCACGATACTGGATGCTTGGGGCTGGTGCACTGGGACGACCCAGAGGGATGGTATTGGGAGGGAGGAGGGAGGAGGGTTCAGGATGGGGAACACGTGTATGCCTGCAGTGGATTCATTTCAATATATGGCAGAACAAATACAATATTGTAAAGTTTAAAAATAAAATAAAATTAAAAAAAAAAAAAAAGAAAGCTGAGTGCCAAAGAATTGATGTCTTTGAACTGTGGTGTTGGATAACACTCTTGGGAGTCCCTTGGACTGCAAGGAGATCCAATCAGTCCATCCTAAAGGAAATCAGTCCTGGGTGTTCATTGGAAGGACTGAGGCTGAAGCTGAAACTCCAATACTTTGGCCACCTGATGTGAAGAGCTGACTCATCAGAAAAGACCCTGATGCTGGGAACAATTGAAGGCATGAGGAGAAGCGGATGACAGTGGATGAGATGATTGGATGGCATCACCAACTCAATGGACATGAGTTTGTAAACTCTGGGAGTTGGTGATGGATGGGGAGGCCTGGCATGCTGTGGTCCATTGGGTCACAAAGAGTCAGACACAACTGAGCCATGGAACTGAACTGAAGAAGGTGGCTAACTGAGGTGTTGGCTTTTCAGGTGGCGTTAGTGGTAAAAAATCCACCTGCCAACGCAGGAGTTGTAAAAGACTTGAGTCCAATCCCTGGGTTGGGAAGATACCATGGAGTAGGCAACAGCAACCCATTCCAGTATTCTTGCCTGGAAAATTCCATGGGCAGAGGAGCCTGGCGGACTACAGTCCACGGGGCCACAATGAATCGAACACAACTGAGTGACTGAACAACCACCAATTGAATAGCTAAGCTTCAGTTTCCTCTTACTTGAGATGACTCCTATGTGTTGGGACTTTATATTCTTTGATTATTAATAGTTGTTTGAAAAATATTTCATCTATTTCACAGCTCACAATCATTAAAGCTATTAGGAATGCTGTCAAACTTTAGAAAACTTTCATTAAGGTGTTTGTTGCTGGCAGTAGTAGCGCTAATAGTCTGGGTTTGTATGTGCATGTGTTCATATATAACACAGATTAAAAGATATACCATTTTCATGAATTGTAAGATTCATATTGTTAAAATGACCATACCACCCATGGCAATCTACAGATTCAATGCAATATCTATCAAAATACCAAAGGCATTTTTCACAGAACTAGAACAAATAATACTAAAATTGGTATGGAAACACAAAAGACCCTAAATGTCCAAAACAGTCTTGAAAAAGAAGAACAGAGCTGGAGAAATCATGCTCCGTGACTTCAGACAATACTGTAAAGCTATAATAAACAAAACAGCATGGAACTTGCACAAAACCGTATTGCACTGGCACATGATAGACACATAAATCAATGGTACAGAATAAACATCCCAGAAAAGAAGCCACACTTATATAGGCAATTAATCTATGACAAAGAAGGCAAGAATACACAATGAGGAAAAGACAGCCTCTTTTTAAATGGTGTTGGGAAAACTGGAGAGCTACATGCAAAAAAAAATCAAACTCTCACACCATGCACAAAAAGAAATTCAAAATGGATCAAAGACTTAAATGTATGACCTGAAACTATAAAAACTTCTCAAAGAAAATA
This sequence comes from Bos grunniens, assembly GCF_055505025.1. Lineage (NCBI taxonomy): Eukaryota > Metazoa > Chordata > Mammalia > Artiodactyla > Bovidae > Bos > Bos grunniens. The sequence continues at coordinate 64,061,478 of NC_141173.1, read as the reverse complement.
TAAACAGTAAGGTCTTTGACATCAGGCTTAGTAACATTTTTTTCTTGCTCTGTCTCCTAAAATAAGGGAAAGGGAATCAAAAATAAACATATGGGACTACATCAAACTAAAAAGTTTTTGCACAGGGAAAAAACTATCAGCAGAATGGAAGACCTCCTCGGGAATGGAAGAAATTAGCCAATAACATGTATTAAAAGGGATTAATATTCAAAACATACAAAGAATTCATACAACTCAACATCAAAAAAGCCAAACAACCTGATTTAAAAATGGGCAGAGGATCTAAAGAGGCACTTTTCCAAAGAAGATATACTGATGGCTAACAGACACATGAAAAGGTATTCAACATCACTAATCATCAGGGAAATGTAAATCAAAATCACAGTGAACTATCATCTCACACTTGTCAGAGTGGCTATTATCAAAAAGACAGCAAATAATAAGTGCTGGTGAAAATGTGAAGAAAAGGGAGCTCTTATCCATCGTAGGTGGGAATGTAAATTGGTGCATTCACTATTGAAAACAGTATGGAGATTTCCTCAAAATATTAAAAATATAACACTATATGATCCAGCAATTCTACTCTTGGCTATTTATCTGAAGAAAACAAAAATATTAATTAGAAAAAGTATATGCATTCCTACGTTCATAGCAACAGTATTCACAATAGCAAAGTTACAGAGCAATCCAAGGGACCATCAATAGATTAATGGATAAAATAAATATGATACACAAAAAAATGAAATATTATTACTCAATCATAAAAAAGGGTGAAATCTTGTCATTAGGTACAACATCGATGGACACAGAGGGTACTATGCTAAGTGAAATAAGACAGAAAGAGAAAGACAAACACTGTATGATTTTACTCACATGTGAAAGAATCTAAAAAATTAAAACAAAGGAACAAACATAACAAAACAGAAACAGAGTTATAAATGCAGAGAACAAACAGGTGGTTGCCTAAGAGGAAGGGTGAGGAAGGGGGAAAAGATAGGTGAGGGATTTAAAAAAATAAGCTCTAAAACTTGGAAGAGTCTCTCATATTTGCTTTTGTTTCTATACATTTTAAACTTTATTTCTCTTCCACTCTCAACATACAACCAGAGCTGGGCATAGAACATCATGATACAACCTCTAGCATTGTCCCTTTGTAATTTAGTACAAAGAGCAGTAGGCATATTCCTGGAAGCTGTTTCTACCTCAAGACGATAGCTAATCTAGTCAGAAATGACTGAAAATCATATAAAAACATCCCACTAACACCAAACTAAATCAAATTCCCCTAAGATGGATCCCAAAATGTCTGCAGCCACTCTAATACCACTCACTATGAAAGGAAATGTGATAGAGGTAAGTTTATGTGGAGAGAGATTACAGTGTTATGTAACTAAGGTTAAAATGACAACTATGGCAAATTTCACAAAATCACAGGACCATGTGAACACAAACTAAGACCACCTCTGTGCCTTAAAGGGGGCTCTGGAAGAAAGGGACCCTGAAGCTTAAGCTTAATTAGAGTTATATTAAATCCATCTCTGAGTATCTGCATTTAAGCAGTAAAATGGGGGGGGGGGGTCGGAATTTAAAAGCCATGAGGCCCCTGACTTTCTTTATTCAATAGCCAAAGAGTAATTTCCATTTGTTCACTATAGTAACTGACATTTATGGATACAAATTACTAGAACACATGGTCCTTGACAAGATGGTCAGTACATGTACACATGTGAAGCAATTAGAGAGTAATTCCTGATGAATGACTGCTTAGTTGGCCATATTGTGACCTAGTAGTGATTAGAGGGTAGGCTGTCCTACTGCTGCTGCTGCTGCTAAGTCACTTCAGTCGTGTCTGACTTTGTGCGACCCCATAGACAGCAGCCCACCAAGCTCCGCCATCCCTGGGATTCTCCAGGCAAGAACACTGGAGTGGGTTGCCATTTCCTTCACCAATGCATGAAAGTGAAAAGTGAAAGTGAAGTCGCTCAGTCGTGTCAGACTCTTAGCGGTTCCATGGACTGCAGCCTACCAGGCTCCTCCATCCATGGGATTTTCCAGGCAAGAGTACTGGAGTGCCATTGCCTTCTCTGAGGCTGTCCTACAGTTAACTGCTAATCATGAGATGATGGCATATGTCAGGACATATAACTTAAGCTTATTCTGAAACATAAATGTCATCAACCATAGTGGGGCTGGGACTGAGGACAGAGCTCGGTTTTAGATATTAGCTTTTGCAGCTCTGGAAGAAGAGCGGGTGGGAAGTCTATCAAACATGTCCAAATGCATTAAGAATATCACCCATTGTATTCCAGGAGTTACTGTATGCAACTCATTTTCAAAAGGGATAATGGCTCTATTTAATAGTAGTCTGCTGACTGGGCAGCAGAGATTTTCAGTCAACATTCAAATCTATTATATAAGTCTTTAATGTAATAGATTCCTTTGTGTTGACATAAAAAAAGCAATGCTGTCATGGACTATGTAGTCCAGACTATGGAAAACACCCCATTATGTTGAACTGGATGTTATAATGGTATCTGATAAATTGGTGATTCTAACTGTAGGGATCATCACACTTAGAAACAATCACTTTTTCAAAACTTTTTTTATCTTTCCACTTTGGAACATTTTCGTCCCTTTCATCACTTGGCTCATGTCAAGCGGATTGTCAAAATCATTGTTTACAATACTCATATCCTCAGAGTTGTCTTTATAGATTTTTTTTTCTTAGAGGATTTTGAAATGATACTAGTGTGCAGAGTTAAAATTGAACAACCATCTCCCAAACTTCTGATAATCAAGTTCTAGTTTGACTGTTGTTTCATTCCTTATGTACAATCCTCAATTACTTATTTAAATAATGTAGTAAAAGAAATATATGAGAATAATGCAAAAAGATTCATGTTTACCATTAGAATACTTATTCTTGAAAACAGTAGTTACCATCTTGGATACATTATCTCTCTAATCATACCCTGACAAATGATTATTGCCTGTGACAAGGACCAATATAGTTTCTAGAATCCACTCCCTTCTCTCTGTTTATTTAGCATTACAAAACTAAAGCTAAAATAATTTAAAGTAATCCTAAAAATTTAAAAATATATTTTAGTGCTAGAACTGCTTGGGATTCATTAAATGATGTTAAAAGAAAAGCAAGCTAGAGAAAAAAAAAGTTTAAAAGAAAGAAAAAGAAGGCATTCTTTGGCTAAATGGTTACAAAAAGTATTTACATGTTAATTACCTTTCAGGAAGAACTATTGAAATTATATGATAGAACTATTGTCTTTAAATGTATGATTTGCTCAAATATTGGAGGGATGCAAAAAATAAGAGCTCTTTAATTAATGGGTAAATTGGCCCAATAAAACATTTATGTTCATTTGCATTTAACTAAAATAGACTAATGATAGAAGATGGTCAACTTCAGAAAATTTCTGAATTACTTCATGTTTTCTTTCTTTTTAAGAACTAATATTTATTCAGTCTGAAACAAATGTAATCAAACTCCTGAAGACTATAACTTGGGGCTTAGTTTGTCTTTCTTTTTCTTGTTTTTCTTATTCTATTGCAGTTTACTTTCTAGGAAACACACATAAGCCTCCAGGAGAGGAGATTTTTAGAACACCTGCCTGCTATGTACCTGATAATTGTATTGGTCGTTACTTTTGTTCAGTCACTCAGTCATGTCCGACTCTTTGTGATCACATGGACTGCAGCATGCCAGGCCTCCCTGTCCCTCACCAGCTCCCAGATTTTGCCCAAGTTCATGTTCATTGAATCAGTGATGCCATCCAACCATCTCCTTCTGCCTTCAATTTTTCAAGCATCAGGGTCTTTTCAAATGAGTCATCTCTTTGCATCAGGTAGCCAAAGTATTGGAGCTTCAGCTTCAGCATCAGCCCTTCCAATGAATATTCAGGGTTGATTTCCTTTAAAATTGACTGGTTTGATCTCCTTGCTGTCCAAGGGACTCTCCAGAGTCTTCTCTAGCATCACAGTTCCAAAGCATCAATTCTTTGGCACTCAGCCTTCTTTATGGTCCAACTCTCACAACCATACCTGACTACTGGAAAGACCATAGCCTTGATTATAAGGACTTTTATCGGCAAAGTGATGTCTTTGCTTTTTAACACTGTCTAGGTTTGTCATAGCTTTCCTGCCAAGAAGCAATCATATTCTAATTCCATGGCTGAAGTCACCATCCACATTGATTTTAGAACCCAAGAAGAGGAAATCTGTCACTGCTTCCACCTTTTCACCTTCTATTTGCCATGAAGTGATGGGGCTGGATGCCATGATCTTAGTTTTTTTAATATTGAGTTTTAAACTGCCTTTTTCACTCTTCTCTTTCACCTTCATCAAGAGGCTCTTTACTTCCTCTTTGATTTCTGCCATTAAAGTGGTATCATCTGCATATCTGAAATTTTTATTTTTCCTGGCAATCTTGATTCCACCTTGTAACTCATCCAGCCTGGCATTGTGCATGATGTGCTCTGCATTTAAGTCAAATAAACAGGGTGACAATAAACAGTCTGGTTGTACTTGTTTCTCAATTCTGAACCAGTCAGTTGTTGCATAAAAGGTTCTAACTGTTACTTCTTGACCCGCATACAGGTTTCTCAGGAGACAGATAAGATGGTCTGGTATTCAATCTCTTTAAGAGTTTTCCACAGTTTGTTATGATCCACATCATCAAAGGCTTTAGCATAGTCAATGAAACAGAGATAGAGGCTTTTTTGGAATTCCCTTGTTTTCTCTACGATCCAGCAAACATTGGCAATTTGATCTCTGATTCCTCTACCTTTTCTAAACTCAGCTTTAACATCTAGAAGTTCTCAGTTCACATACTGCTGAAGCCTAGCTTGAAGGATTTTGAATATAACCTTACTAGCATAGGTGATGAGCACAACTGTCTGGTGGTTTGAATATTCTTTAGTACTCCCCTTCTTGGGAATTGGGATGAAGACTGACCTTTTCCAGTCCTGTGGCCACTGCTGAGTTTTCCAAATTCGCTGACATACTGAGTGCAGCACTTTAATATAACCATATAATCCCAGCCAAAACGTCTAAGTAGGCTGTACTTAGGGTCCACATATCATTTACTATTCAAGTGAGGATAATTTTGAAATTAAAAGAGAGTACTATGACTGACTGCAATGCAGGAGACCCGGGTTTGATCCCTAGGTCAGGAGGATCCTCCGGAGAAGGAAATCGCAACCCACTCCAGTATTCTTGCCTGGGATAGAGAAGCCTAGCAGGCTATAGCCCATGGGACTGCAAAGAGTCAGACATGAATGAGTGACTACCACCATTATTGTTAATAACCAGACCATAGAAATGGGTAACTGAGATCAGCATATCTAATGGTGTAGATCTAGCATAGCCTCCTATCTGAAACTCTGATTTGAAAGTTGCCCCCCACAAGCCTCTCTTGAAGAGCTGGTCTAAGAGCTTTGGCCTTGACCCTTGGCCCCAGCTGACTGGACACCCAAACTGGAGGAAACCAATCAAACCTACAGGCTGGGTTGAGCCAATCAGATTATTTTCTTCCTGAATCTGAACAGAGACCACCAGAAAATGATGTACAATAAATTGGAAAGTTATATGTTGACTCATGCTGGATCACCACCACATACCACCCAAAACTACAACAGAGCAACAGAACAGAAAAAAAGTCAGGTTGGAGAAGAAAGTAAAACTAAAAGAGAAAGAGAGATGAGGTACCATGAGACCTCAAGAAACATAACTTTGCAATTCAAACTTCTATGTGGCTCAGTTGAACTTAAAATGCATTCCTCAATTACAAAACTAAACACATTCTTACCACGTGATCCTGCAATTGTGCCTTGGTATTTATCCAAATGAATGAAAACTTATGTCCACACAATAACCTGCACACGATGTTTATACTATCTTTATTCATAACTGCCAAAACTCAAAAGCCACCAGGATGTCCTTCAGTAGGTGAGTGGATAGATAAGCTGCAGTGCATCAAGACAATGGAATATGATTCAGAGTTAAAAAGAAATGAGCTATCAAGCCACGAAAAGACATAGAAGAAACAAATGCATACTACTAGATGAAAGAAGCCAGTCTGAAAAGTCTACGTACTATACGATTGCTACTGTATGACCTTCTGGAAAAGGCAAAACTATAGACACAGTAAAAGAATCAGTGGTTGCCAGGGTTAGGAAAAGGCAAGGCAGAACAGGCACAGGGGATTTTTAGCACAGCAAAACTCTGTGTATGATGCTATAATGGTGAACGCAGGTCACTGTATGTTTGTTCAATCCCACAGAAAGTACACCACCAAGAGTAACCCTAATGTAAATTATGGACTCTGGGTGACTATGATGAGTCAATATAGGTTTATCAATTGCTTTAAAAAAAAAAAAAGTCTCACTCTGGTGGAGAATGTCAATAGCTGGGGAGACTGTGCATGTGTGTGGGCAGGGGGTAGAGAACTCTGTGTACTTTCTGCTCAATTTTGCAATGGACCTAAAACTTCACTAAAAACTAAAGCTTACAAATTTAAAAAAGAAAAAGAGAAACATAAAGGTCCAGAATTAACATATTCTGCTAAAAAAGATCATCTCTAAAAGGTGGAATTATGAATGTCCTAAATTCTTCCTCTTTTTATTTGACCATCAGTTCAGTTCAGTTGCTCAGTCGGGTCCAATTCTTTGCAACCCCATGCAATGCATCACGCCAGGCTTCCCTGCCCATTACCAACTCCTGGAGTTTTCTCAAACTCCTGTCCAGAGACTTGGTGATGCCATCCAACCAACTCATCCTCTGTCATCCCCTTCTCCTCCTACCTTCATATTCCCCCATAATTAAGTTTATTTCTATTTGCTATCTTTTATTTCCTTCTCAAATATTATGAACTTATCTTTAATGAATCCTCTGTCAGCAGTCCTCAACCTTCTTGGCACCAAGGACCATTTTTCCACAAACCAGAGGGGCGGGGACGGTTTGAAGATGATTCAAGTGCATTACATTTATTATGCACTTTATTTCTATTATTAATATTGTCACATCAGCTCTAGCTCATATCATCAGGCATTAGATCCCAGAGGCTGGGGATACATGATCTAAATAACTCCTATTTATACTGATTATCTTAATTCAGGTTTACTTTATGCCACAACATAATTTCTATTTGGAACGTAGACAAAAAACAATGAGGCTTTACCTTCTTCCTCCAATCAAAGCCAGTCTCATTCATATTGAGGAATAAATGATTCAAAGGGACTCTGTATATATTTACATCATATTGAAGGACAAATCCTTAAAATAAAGAAACTCTGATGTTTCCACATAGATTGATTTTCTTTTTGTAAATTGAAGTAAAATACCAGTAAATGAGAGAAAAGTAAGTTAAATGAAAGAATAAATAAATAAATGTAGTTTAGGCCATTGTTGGACAAAATACTCAGTTGCATTCTTGAGATCAAGAGGATAAATGCTGGATGATAATATAATTAGCTGACTCAAATAGATGACTATTTAGTGATTAAAAGCATGAACTCAGTCTCAGACTGTCTCAGTTAAAATCTTTGCTCCATAGCTCATATGACCCTGAGAGGTTACTTTGTTTCTAAGCTTTGGGGTTTTTATCAACTATAAGAATGAAATAATACTGTAATACCACCTTCACAGAATTATTGTACTACATTAAATAATGCATGCATTGTGATTATTGACACACCTTACGCTTGATGAGCAGTTAAACATCATTAGTGTAAATTAATGTACTGACATCAAACTGCTAAAAAGTCCCAAGAGCTGTGTCCTTGAACTATGTTCTTGTTTATGACTTTCTATCATTTTTCCAATGAATGAATAAAGACAAAGAAGGCATGATTTTGAACACAACTTAAAATATACTTAATTCAATGGCTGGCTGAATAAACATTCAAAGTGTTTTCAAAATCCTTAAATAATATCCAGAACCACAAGAATAAAATTTAAACAAAGATAATTGTAAGATCCTAAACTTTTGTTCAAAAAAAAAAAAAAAACCAAGACACAAATTCAGGCTAGAAGAAAATTTCCTGAATTCAAATGAAAATTAGGGGTTTTAGCTACTCACGCACCACAGTGCCAGTCTAGTCACTCTTACTACTTAACTATTAAGTTTCAAGTGATCAGAGGATCATTAAATATTAGAGTTGAAGAAGTTGGCCAGATTGATAAGGTAATCTGACACAGATATTTTTATTTAAAAAAATTTTGAGGAGGGAGGCTAAAGAGGATTATGTATATATATATAGCTAATTCCCTTTGTCATACAGCAGAAACTAACACGACATTGTAAAGCAATTTTACTCCAATTAAAAAATAAATAAAATTTTAAAATGTTTGAGGAAATAGAAAACATTTTGATTTAAATAAGGAAAATACTTGTGAAGGTATGCAGGAACTCAGTGCACCATAATGAAATATTTTAAAGGAAGAGGATAGTGGTGGTTGGTGGTTTAGTTGCTAAGTCGTGTCCAACTCTTGCGATCCCATGGACAGAGGAGATTGGCAGACTACAGTCCATGGGATTCTCCAGGCAAGAATACTGGAACAAGTTGCCATTTCCTTATCCAGGGGATCTTCCCAACCCAGGAATAGAACCCAGGTCTCCTGCATCATAGGAGGATTCTTTACCAACTGAGCTACAAGGGAAGCCCAAAGGAAGAGGATGAGGTCTCTGTTAATTCAAAGGATGAAAGTAGAGCCAGGGTGTGAAATTCAAAGAAGGCAGGTATTATATTAATATAAGATTCAATTGAAGGATAAAGAATTAGTATTGCCTGCCTGTAGATCAGCCTGAGTGTGTAAGTGGTGAACGAGCTCAGAGATGAGTTGCTCTTTGCAGAGTTGGGGGCTCTGTAGAAAAGACCTGACCTGAGGTAGAAGTCTGGATGAGATTTAGCTGCCCTTATGTTTCTAGGACTCTAGGATTCTAAGATTTAATGATTTGTCCCTGGTGGCTCAGCTGGTAAAGAATCTGCCTGCAATACAGGAGACCTGTTTGATCCCTGGGTTGAGAAGATCCCCTGGAGAAGGGAAAGGCTACCCACTCCAGTATTCTGGCCTGGATGGGTCACAGAGTCAGACATGACTGAGCGACTTTCACTTCCACTAACTTTACTGAACTGGCCTTTTGGGGATGGTTTTTCAAATGTTATGATATTAAAAGAAATACTTTAAAACAAAAAACGGAACTTAAAATGAGTTGAAATTTCAGAAAGACATTATAAAAGTTACGTACAGATATAGCTATCATTTTCTCATATATATAAAAAAACAGAAAAACCTATCACTATGGGCTTTAAAAATTGTATTAAACTAATGCTTTTAACATTAAAGTTCCTTTACAGTGTTAATCAAATAGAAGAGAGACCACCTCAGAAGTTGTTCAACTACATGAGCAAGTATAGTTCTATACTCCCAGGCTTCTCCATCTAAAATGGACACACTTACTGCAATGCATTCCTTTGAATGACAGAACACTTTGTTTGTACCTTTTCACAACCAGTCCTCATTTGTTTATTATTTCATTTGACAGTCCTTGACCTCTTCCCCAGTATCAGCACCACATCACCTGAAGTTAAAAGTCTTTCTCATACTCACACCTCAAACATTCTGTGTACATGCATGCTCAGTTGCTCTGTCGTTCCAACTCTTTGTGACCCCATGGACTGCAGCCTGCCAGGCTCTTCTGTCCATGGAATTTTACAGGCAAGAATATTGGAATGGTTTGCAATTTCCTTCTCCACCTCAAACATTGTGGGTGTGTGTATGTTCAGTCATTCAGTTGTGTTTGACTCTTTGTGGCCCCATGGACTGTAGCCCACCAGGCTCCTCTGTCAATAGAATTTTCCAGGCAAGAATATTGGAATGGGTTGCCATTTCTTACTCCAGGGGATCTTCCCAACTCAGGGATTGAACCTGCGTCTCTTGTGTCCCTTGCATTGGCAGGCAGATTCTTTATAACTGGTTCCACTTGGGAAGCCCAAGCATTGTACTTCAAGTCAAATCCAGACTCCCTTTTGACTGCTTGGAAGCCTCTGCATAACTGGGCTCCTGCACACCTCTCCCTGCTGCCATTCACACACCTACCTGCCCTCACCATTAACATACCTCCCCTCCTCCATTATTCACACAACTTTCCCTCATCATTCACACATCTCCTCCCATCATTCTCACACCACCATTTGCACACTTCCCAATCAAGTACTACAGATACCAATCCAATGCATTTCCACTGGCTAATCCAGGTCTCAACCAGATTAGCATAATTTCCTCCCAATTTCCCTATTCCACCTATCCTTTCCTTTGCCATCAGTCCATTCTCCACAGACAGCCAGGGAAATTTTTTAAATGCAAACTGGATAATTTATATCTTCTGTTTAATATTCTTTAAGGATGTCTTGTTGCTAATAAAACAACAATACTAATACTATGTATAACAGAAAACATTTACTGAGCCAATTGCTGTGTGCCATGTATTAATCTGTTTAATCCTGATTAAAATCTTCTGAGATATACATCATCAGTTCCATTTTACAGATGAAAGCCTAAGACCATAACATGGGCTCACAAACAATTCCATGATCCAGCCTACATCTGTATCTCCAACTTCCTTTCCACAAGTCTTCAACTCATATTTGGCATGCAAAAATACCAGATGCTTTAACCAGAAACACAATAGGAATGGACTTTACCTTACCTTCCAAATCAGATCAGGGGACTTCCCTGCTGGTCCAGTTGTTAAGAATCAGCATGCCATTGGAGGGAGGTGACACAGGTTCAATTGCTGGTCCAGGAAGATCCCACACGCTGAGGAGCAACTAAGTCCCTCTGCCACCAGCTACTGAGCCCACATCCCACAACTACTGAAGCCTGCGAGCCCTAGAGCCCATACTCTGCAACAAGAGAAGCTACCGCAATAAGAACCCCAAGCACAACAAACAGTAGCCCAAAATGACCACAATGAGAGAAAGCCTGAGAGCAGCCATGAAGACTCAATACAGCCAAAAAAAAATTAAATTAAAAAAATTGAGCTATCTTTCACCTCCAAAAGCCTCTACACCTCTGCCTGTGCCTTTCCTCCACCTTAATACGCTGCTCCATGATCCTTCCTGTGTTAATCCAAATCACACCTCTAGACGTATGTCCACATCCCCCTACTACAAAGCCTTCTACTAAACACCTGTTAATCTCACTGTTGACAGTAGCCATTTGACAAATGCACACTCTTAAGAGTTATTTAATTGGTTCCTTGACTCAGCTACCACTTCACATGCATAGATTCAAGTCTCAGCAATAATATAAACGTCTCAAGAGCAGGGATCTTCCTCCTTCTCTTGCACAGTCCCCAGCACTATACCTTGCATGTGTGTCTTATAGGTGCATAATACAAGTATCCCGTGTTTGATTTGTCAGCTGGGGTATTCTTCCCATTTCTGTGACCAGGAAGGAATTAGGAAATACCTGGCACGATTTCCCAAATATTTGGCTATCCAGCATTAATCAGGGTATTTATATCTAGTACCTAAAAGACCTAGCAGTCTACTAATTATGGACTACAGCTGGATAAAATCTTTTGAACATTTTTCCCCCTTGGAATTATCTTCACACAAATTCTGTCATCAGAGAAGGTCAAAAAATACTCAGCACAACTCCCCAAAGTTGTGTTTTCATCATGTTTGACATACCATCACACACTCACCAGCTACACCTCTGATAGCTTAGCTCTGCAGTGTCTGTTTCTATGGTAATTTTAAGCTTATATAACACCAGTGCCTCATAGATTTTATGAAACATTTCTTAAGTTTGTGAAAATTACATACACTTCAACTTCAAAATGATTCAATTCATTGAGTAGACATTGAGAAGGCAATAATTATGAAATCAAACTATGTAACAATATAAAAAGGTTTTATAAAATTAAGAGAGGGAACAAGCATGAATTTGGATCTGTCCTGAGATTGTAACTATGGACCATGTGAGAAGATGCTGTTGCTGGCCTTCTCAATAGCCATCATACTTTCCAATAAGACCATGATGCTGTGCAGACATCTATCTTGGACACATCACCATGTGTTCAGGGAAGTCTGGTCCAAGCTATTCCCAGTCCAGGGGATGGGTCGCAATTAGGTGAAGCCTGACTTTCTCAGTCCAGGGAACCATGTGAAGTACCAATGCCTGGGTTCATCCCTTTCTTCTTCCTGCTTTCACACCCCCTCCCTCCAATTTCAATAGCTCTGGAGTAGAGCTCTGCTTCTGGTATTTTTAAAGGTCTGCAGGTGATTCCAATGCACAGCTAAGATTTAGAATTTCTGGTCTGAGCCAGTGGTTCTCAAGCTTGAGTGAGCCAAGAGGAGTGTTTATTAAGTGATAGGGTGTTGGGCCCACCCCGAGTTTTGGTTTAGGAAGCCAGAGAATGTCATTCCTATTATGTTCCCAGATGATTCTCATGAAGCCAGTCTGGATGGAGCCCCACTTTGGGAACTCTTAGCTCTGTAGAAACTTGTTTTGTAATCTGCTACCAGTCTGCAGATGGCATCAATGCACAGAAGAGGACTGAGCCAAGGACTTCTAAGAAGACAGCAGTAACCTAAAGTGACCCCTGCAGTCTGCCCTACCCAGACACTTATAAAGGTTAAAGAAATCTTATTTTTAAGCTTTAGTGATAAGGCATTGGTTGATTGCTGTTGAAAACATTCTTCTGATGCCTTTCTAAGATAAAAGCAGTTGTGTTTCAAATGAGAAAAATGTAACTATGTCTTTCCCAGTATGCTTTTTATGCAGTAAAAAGCACAAAAATAATTTATTTGATTAAATCACTAATATAAAACAGAAGAGAAAGATATGACTATTCTACCTACTTATTCCATTCCATACATAATAAGTTTACCACTTTTTGTGGTGTGTTTTTATTTTCCAAAATATGTTCTATTGAATGTCTCATTCAGAGGCAAGATAACAAATTTGAGGGCTTTCTGTTCAATTTTCAGAACAAAAGGGCTATAGAAATGCCTCCAGGTGAAAGAGTTCTTCAGAAAGATATATTGGCCAACTATCAAGAGGTATATAGTCACTTGCTACATTAAAAGGCAAATAGAAGAGTTAGAACTAAGTTGTCTTAAAGAACTAAATAGACATTTCTCCAAAGAAGACATACAGATGGCTAACAAACACATGAAAAGATGCTCAACATCACTCATTATCAGAGAAATGCAAATCAAAACCACTATGAGGTACCATTTCACACCAGTCAGAATGGCTGTGATCCAAAAGTCTACAAGTAATAAATGCTGGAGAGGGTGTGGAGAAAAGGGAACCCTCTTACACTGTTGGTGGGAATGCAAACTAGTACAGCCACTATGGAGAACAGTGTGGAGATTCCTTAAAAAACTGGAAATAGAACTGCCTTATGACCCAGCAATCCCACTGCTGGGCATACACACTGAGGAAACCAGAAGGGAAAGAGACACGTGTACCCCAATGTTCACCGCAGCACTGTTTATAATAGCCAGGACATGGAAGCAACCTAGATGTCCATCAGCAGATGAATGGATAAGAAAGCTGTGGTACATATACACAATGGAGTATTACTCAGCCATTAAAAAGAATACATTTGAATCAGTTCTAATGAGGTGGATGAAACTGGAACCTATTATACAGAGTGAAGTAAGCCAGAAGGAAAAACACCAATACAGTATACTAATGCATATATATGGAATTTAGAAAAATGGTAACAATAACCCTGTGTACGAGACAGCAAAAGAGACACTGATGTATAGAACAGTCTTATGGACTCTGTGTGAGAGGGAGAGGGTGGGAAGATTTGGGAGAATGGCATTGAAACATGTAAAATATCATGTATGAAACGAGATGCCAGTCCAGGTTCGATGCACGATACTGGATGCTTGGGGCTAGTGCACTGGGACGACCCAGAGGGATGGTATGGGGAGGGAGGAGGGAGGAGGGTTCAGGATGGGGAACACATGTATACCTGTGGCAGATTCATTTTGATATTTGGCAAAACTAATAAAATTATGTAAAGTTTAAAAATAAAATAAAATTTAAAAAAAAAGAACTAAGTTGCCTTGAACCTGCTACTGTCTTTGCTTTAACTCTGTTCAATGATTTCCGTGCATGGTCCTTGCCCCCTCCCATCCATGTGCTAATGCAAACACCTATGTTTGGGTATGAGGGAATACCTAAAGCCTACTGCCACCACCACTTTTCTTATCATGGTGCAGAGAGAGGTTGTAGAAAACATCATCAGTTAGTAACTGAACACCCATTCCCAATCTTCTGGAGTGCCTCACTCTACAGACTGGAAAGGTCAAACACTCACTTTCCAGTCTCCATTCTATCTACTCCTGGCTATGTGACACAGATCTGGCTAATGTAACATAAGCAAAGGTCTCCTAAGGAGCCTCTAGGATAATTTCACCTTCCTGATAAAGAGACTCAAAAAATACCTAGGGACTTCCCTGGCAGCCCAGTGGTTAAGATCCTACTTCCAACGGAGGGGGCATGAGTGTAGTCCCTGGTGGGAGAAGTAAGATCCCATATGCCACACAGCACACCAAAAAAAAAAAAAAAAAAGGATCTCTAAGTAAAGGAAGAGAAAAGGGGAGAAGGAATTTGCATAATATTTTAAGTTATGTAGGAGGAACAATGTTGTTAAGTAGAAATAAGTTTGATTAAAATAACTCAGTGAAAACACAGAATTAATGCAGTCAATTAAAAGCTGAAGGTAAGAGACAATGAGAAAATGTGCCATGATCTAATTACTGCCCAGACAGCTGGTGATACTTTAATTATTCTAAGGCAAATTTCCTCATTTTTGAATGGGTAGCACCCCAAATTTAATTGATATATATCTTATAGCCATTTAGAAACAAGTGAAATCAATGGGATTTGTAGGATACATTTTATACTATGCCCTTTGAAACGTTCTCCAAGAAATTATATATTTAATGCTAGATATTTCATAGATGTTTACTGAATTATTGGCTATGGATGAGTTGACTTTCTTCCAATACCCACTTCAAAAAAAGTCCAGACTAAAAAAAAAAAAAATGTCCAGGCTAAAATTATAGCAATTAGGCTCTAAGGAATAGAACTTTGTTGTTTGCATTATTAATTTTTCACAGTGTTTGAGCTAAGCAAAACTATTAATACTATCCTGTGCATGGGAATCACCTGGGTTCACTTCTATTAGGAAATGGCATCCCTATTAAAATCTCCAAATCTAGAAAGAGAATGTCAGTCCTACTTTCCAGCCCACCTGAAAATGTTTGTTTCTGAGAATCTAAGGAATAAGACTCTTAATCTAACCAGTAATATGAACTGTCTGCACTCTAGGAACTTATAAAGTAACCATAAACTCATGCCCACTGCCTCCCAGAGAGTATCCATTAAGAGAAGCACTGTTTTAGAATTCCCTAAATTTCCCTGGTGGCTCAGATGGTAGAGAATCTTCCTGGCTCGATGGACACGAGTTTGAGCAAATTCAGAGAGATAGTAAAGGACAGGGAAGCCTGGGATGCTGCAGTTCACGGGGTCACAAACAGTCAGACACAACTTAGCAACTGAACAACAACAAAAAAATGTAAGAGACCCAGATTTGATCCCTGGGTCAGGAAGATCCCCTGGAGAAGAGAATGGTTACCCACTCCAGTATTCTTGCCTGGAGAATTCCATGGACAGAGGAGTCCACGGGGTCACAAAGAATCCGACATTACTGAGCAACTAACACTTAACAAATTCTGGATAAGTGGCATACAAATTGTAAACTTTGATTTGTCCTGATCAAGTTGAAATTCTAAAGACTGTGTAGCTTGACCTCATTGTCTGGTCCCTGTGGAACATCTCTGACTGACTGGACTGTGCTTCATAACTGTGTAAGCCATATTCACTGAGAGACGATGCTGAGAGGAACAATCTCAGAATATCAGCTGTTGTCTTACCAAGAAAGCATGACTGATAGTGTGGTTCATTAAATTTCACAGAACGGTCTCTATGAAAATGCAGAAAACATCCCCACAGGGATACACATCAAGAATAGTCATCCGTCTTTTGAACAACTGTGTTTTCATTACATGCACAAAAAAATGTATATTTTTATGTTTCTCTGTCTGCGTTGGCAGTAGAAGACTCAAAGGCAACTCTGTGGCGCAAGTATAGCCAGGATAGCAGGCCTCAGCATGCATTCTGTGTGCTAATCTCAGCACTTCTTTGTGAACTCATGGACTGCAGTCCACCAGGCTTGTCTGTCAATGGGAATTCTCCAGCAAGAATACTAGAGTGGGTTGCCATTCCCTTCTCCAGGAGATCTTCCCTGCCCAGGGATCAAACCTGGGTCTCCTGCATTGCTGGCAGATTCTTTATCATCTGAGCCACCAGGGAAGCCCAACCTCATCCTTGATTTAATCTTATTTTTCCAGTCCTATTTCTTTTTTTCCCCTCATTTACGCACTCTGCTTTTCCTTCTCTTTTTGTCTCATTTTTCCATACTAGTAAATTGTTGCATAATCCCTTGGAATAAAAGACAGTGCAAAATTGCTAATACCTGAGGCTTTATTTGGAATTTGTCCATGTGAAATCACATGCCTATAAACACACACCAAAACCATCCTTGTTTTGAGGACAAAAGGTGGACCTCTGACCCATTCAAACTTATTAACTTAGTTCCCAAGCAAAGGCACACATATATGCTCCAGCACAAGATTCAAGAGAGACATTATGTCAAGCATCCAGGGTATTAGACTAAGCCAAGGGACAGAGCCGTATTGAAGGTTAATGTGCTCAATAGACTAAGGACTCAGGGCAGCTCAGACAGAGGGATTTATAGCTCAGGCAAGAGAGAAAATTTTGGCAAGAATCCTAGGCATCAGTGTCAGAATCAAGCTGTGAGTCCAGGAAGCAGATGGGATCAAACAGTATATGGAGCTAACGTGATTTTCCCAGTTAATGGCTCATGGTTTGTTAATAGCAAAAATCAGGCCCCAAGGGTGAAGGTGAGAGTAATTCCCTGAGTAGAACACAGGTAAAAGGCTGGAAAGAAAGATAGAAATCAAATCCAGTGAATAGACCACAAAGAAGTATAAAGGCAAGATGCTTTAACAAACATACATTTAAAGAAAATGGAGTTTTTGCTTCCAGAGGATATTTATATCAAATCCTCATATTTCCCCAGAAATTTTCCCTTGTATCTTTTGTGTCAGTAAATGTAACTGGTTATGTAGAGTCAGGGCCTCCTCTTTCCTGAAGAAATACTAAGTCATAATTGCCAATTGTTGTTTTGACATTCTTCCTGCAGATCATCTCATTAGTTCCAGGTCACTGCACCCCTAAGAAGCGTACATGGGGCTGAGGGTTAGGAGTGACCAACTGACCAAGAGGTGGGCAGAAGTCTGCCCCTGGGGAGGCTGTATTTTAAGTTCCAACCTTTGGAGAGACTCAGGAGAATTCTCTGGGGTTTCTTTTTTTTTTTTCCAGTTCAATTCAGTTGCTCAGTCATGTCCAACTCTTTGCAACCCCATGGACTACAGCATTCCAGGCCTCCCTGTCCATCACTGACTCCCAGAGCTTGCTCAAACTCATGTCCATCAAGTCAGTGATGCCATCCAACCATCTCATCCTCTGTCAGCCCCTTCTCCTCCCGCCTTCAACCTTTCCCAGCATCAGGGTCTTTTCAAATGAGTCAGTTCTTCACATCAGGTGGCCAAAGTATTGGAACTCCAGCTTCAGCATCAGTCCTTCAAGTGAATATTCAGGACTGATTTCCTTTCGGATTTAATGGTTTGATCTCCTTGCAGTCCAAGGGACTCTCAGTCTTCTCCAACACCACAGTTCAAAAGCATCAATTCTTCAACACTCAACTTTCTTTTATGGTCCAGCTCTCATATCCATACATGACTACTGGAAAAACCATACCTTTGACTAGACAGACTTTTGTCAGCAAAGGAATGTCTCTACTTTTCAATATGCTGTCTAGGTTGGTCATAACTTTTCTTTTTTTTTTTTTAATTTAATTTTATTTTTAAACTTTACATAATTGTATTAGTTTTGCCAAATATCAAAATGAATCCACCACAGGTATACCTGTGTTCCCCATTGGTCATAACTTTTCTTTCAAAGAGCAAGCATCTTTTAATTTCATGTCTGCAATCACCATCTGCAGTGATTTTGGAGCCCAAGAAAATAAAGTCTATTTCCATTGTTACCCCATTTACTTGCCATGAAGTGATGGGACTGGACACCACGCGTGATCTTCATTTCGTGAATGTTGAGTTTTGAGCCAGCTTTTTCACCTTTCACCTTAATCAAGAGGCTCTTTATTTCCTCTTCACTTTCTGCCACAAGGATGGTGTCATCTGCATATCTGAGATTATTGATATTTCTCCCAGCAATTTGATTTCAGCATGTGCTTTTTTTATACACTTTTAATTTTACGTAGGAGTACAGTTGATTAACAATGCTGTGTCATTTTCAGGTGTACAGGTGTATAGCAAAGTGATTCATTTATATATATGCATATATTTTTTTTCAAATTCTCTTCCCATTTACGTTATTACAGAGTATTGAGCAGAGGTCCCAGTGCTACATGGTAGGTCATTGTTGGTTATCTATTTTAAATATAGTAGTGTCAATCTCAAACTCTAATTATTTCTCCTCCCCATTCTGCCCCCATGGTAACCATAAATTCATTCTCTAGACCTGTGAGTCTATTTCTATTTTGTAAATAAGTTATTTTGTATAATTTCTTTTTAGAGTCCACCTATAAGTAATAACATATGGTATTTGTCTTTGACTTACTTCACTCAGTATGACAATCTCTAGGTCCATTCATGTTGATGTCAATGGCATTATTTCATTCTTTTTTTTTAATTTGAACTTTTTATTTTCTATTGGGGTATAGCTGATTAACAATTTTGTGACAGTTTTAGGTGAACAGTGAAGGGACTCAGCCATACATATACATGTATCCATTCTCTCCCTAACTCCCTCCCATCCAGGCTGCCATATAACATTGAGCAGAGTTCCATGTGTTATACAGTAGGTCCCCACTGGTTATCCATTTTAAATACAACAGTGTGTACATGTCCATCCCAACCTTCCTAACTATCCTTTCCACCCAGCAACCATGAGTTTGTTCTCTAAGTCTGTGAGTATCTTTCTGTTTTGTAAGTAAGTTCATTTGTATCATTTCTTCTTAGATTCCACACATAAGGGATGTCATACAATAATTCTTCTCTGTCTGACTTAGCTCACTCAGTATGACAATCTCTAGGTCTATCCATGTAGCTGCCAATGGCATTATTTCATTCTCTTTAATGGCTGGGTATTAGAATTGGAATTTCTGAGAGTGATAATCACACTCCTACAGGTTCTGGACAAAATGAGAAACAAACAGGGTATCAGTGTTAGTCACTCAGTCGTGTCCAACTCTTTGCAACCCCATGGACTGTAGTCCACCAGGCTCCTCTGTCTATGGAATTCTCCAGGCAAGAATACTGAAGTGGGTTGCCATTTCCTCCTCCAAAACAGAGTATCAAATAGGCATCAAAAATCACATTTTGGTGGTACTATTATGCTGAAGAGCTTTGAGTTGCAGCCTAATGGCTTTGACTTTTGGCCTAAATTAGACTTCCCTCTTTCCCCTCAAAACGAATCTAATCACTCTGAGGCTGACCCCTGAGAAAGGGCAGTCCTCCCTGCATGAGGGCAGAGCCTGGGTCTGGCTCCCTCACAGAGCAGGGAGTGAAAGCGGGCAGGACACCTATGGGCCTTCCCAGGACAGAGCCTTCCCCACCTGGTATTCCCGGCATCTTCTCTGCAGAGAAGCTTGAGCCAAAATAGTAATAGTTTAGTTGTAAAGCAAAGTCAAGGACCTTTAGTATCTCCTCGATAATAAATAGATACTATCTATCTATAAATAGATAATATCCTAAGCCATATCCTTGAATTGTTTTGCAAATACTAAAGTCCCCACCAGGTGGAAGAAGCTAACTGTTGACCACCAGTGGGTAGATCCCAGACCAGCTGGAACCAGAAGTTTGATGATGTTAATTTACAAAACACACATGTTACCTCACCACCAACCAATCAGAAGGAAAGCTCATCAGACACCCCACCAGTCTCTCCCTCACCTTGCTTTTATAAAAAAATTTTAGTTATTTTTCATTGAAGTATAGTTGATTTATAATGTTGTGCCAACTTCTGTTGTCCAGCAAAGTGACTCAGTTATGCACATAATATATTCTTTCTTTTTTATATTGTTTTCCATTATGGTTTATCGCAGGATACTGAATATAGTTCCTTGTGCTATCCATTAGGACCCTGTTGTTTATCCACCCTAAATGTAGTAGTTTGCATCTACCAACCCCAAATTCCCTCACTTTGCCTTTAAAGTGAAAGTGTTAGTCATTCAGTCATGTCTGACTCTTTGCAACCCCATGGACTGTAGCCCACCAGGTTTCTTTGTCCAGGAGATTTCCCAGCCACGGACACTGGAGTGGGTTGCCATTCTCTTCTCTAGGGGATCTTCCTGATCCAGGGGTCAAACTTGGGTCTCCTGCATTGCAAGCAGATTATTTACCATCTGAGCCACCAGGGAAGCCCTTGTCTTTAAAACCCTTCCCCAAAAGCCATCAGATAGTTCGGGTCTTTGGAGGATGAGCTACCCATTTTCCTTGCTTAACCCTATGCTGGATGCCTTGTGACTAACTCTGTACTTTTCATCATCAGAACCCAGTGTCAGTTGTTTGGCTTTGCTACTCATTGGGCCAGCAGACCCAAGTTTGGTTGGGTAACAGGATAGAGTCTGTCTCAGAAAGGAGTGGCTAAGAGGGTATAAGGTGGGACAAAAAATACTCCCCAATATTTCCTACAGGACATCAGTTTCTGACATATGGGTCAAGAGGAGCATGAGAAAAGGGAGAAACTTGTCCCTCCCTCATATTTTCTGTTTGCTCTCGAGTCATCTGACTCACTAACCCAGCTGTTGTCAGCCAGGAGTGAGGAGGCTCCTAGCAGGAGGAGAAGAAGATTATCAGGGCCAACTTGCCTCCCCATTCCACTAGTACTGTTCCTTTGTTTATTCTTCTTGAAATGAAGAAGATGTTTCCAATTTCTGTCTTCAGAAACCTCTAAAATGGGTTAGAACTTTAAAATTGACTCCACGTTTTACCTGAAGCTAAAGAATTACTCTCCATTCTATTTCTCATCTTTAGATTATACTTCACCATGCTGACCAAATAGCACAATGGATGTTTTAATAAATCTAAATAACAAGAAAACTCAACAGTGTAAAATATGCCTCAAATTTGAACACTACAAACCTTTCCATGAATGCATTTCTAGATGAAAATTAAAGTACAAAATTACAGACCCTTGTGAGTTAAAGATCAAAGAATAAAATGCCTAAATTCTTCCCTCCAAAATGTCTTATTGAGCTCACTTTCAGTCACGAGTCTATCTTGGTAACACTGCTTTGGTAGAAGTGGTGTTCCTTCAGCAGCAGAACTGGGACTTCCTCCTGGAATGCATTGAGTTCCCACAGCAGCATCTGGAGGTGGTTACCATCAAGAAGAGACTGGGTTAGAAGGGTCATCAGAGGAAACACTAGAAGAGACTCTTGAAGCTCAGGGAGTATGAAGCATCTCTGCCAGGCATCCAAAGTCCAGAATCCGTGATCCAAACTAGCTCAGAAGAAATCTCACCTCCGGGGGTTGGTAACAACCCCTGTAGGGGTGGACCATGGCAGGCAGAAGGTGTATAGGAATCCCACCAAGGCCTTCTCCTTTGGAGAGTGGCATTTATGACATTCTGGTTTTCTTGCAAATTTTAGAAAATGACCTTGTGGTGACACTCCCAGCCATAAGGTCTTACTTTAGGCTGTCTGCTTCCCCATCTCCTATGTTTAGAAAGTCTTACTTTCCATTTTCCTTTGAAGCCCTGTCTTCCTGGTATGCTGTACTAACCATGGACACTGACTAGGAATCTGAGTGATAGAGATACTTCAAATCAGAGTATCCTGCACTATAGCAACCTTGCCTTCTCCACAATATCTCTAGCTTCTTTCTCAAGATGCGTTCTTTGAGCCCAAGTGGATGCTGCCAGTACCTCTTGCTTTTGAATGCTATAGGGCTACGAAACCTGCCTTTTAGGGTAGGTTGCTCCCTTCTCCCCAGACCTTGAATCACCCATGCCAGTCTCTTAAGCTGAAGCACCTCCTGATGCTTTTAGAGATTATGCCTCCAAGGGGTCAGTGGGAACCAGTAGGTTTTCTGACATGCATTGTTCAGAAGTTTAAGATCCTTAGCTTTTGAATTGACCATAATTCCATGACATCAATTCCATCTCATCTTTCTTGGGAGCAGCCAGAAATATTTCTAGGGCTCTGTTTTCCTCTGATATGTAGACTCAGCTGATTTTTAACATTCTAAACTTCTTCCTATATTGGTCTCTTTCCTTCATGGCATGTAAGTTTGACATTACTTTCTGGATTTTAGTATCTTATCTTATAGTTTCCTTTTGTTTGGAGATATAAACATTTATTTGTGTTACACATTTATTGAGGTTCTTTCCATTAGATCCCCTGTATGGGGATCTTCTGCCCATACTGGGAGAAATCAAGATGTGCTATTTGGACCTCCTTCAAAGATTCCTTCCTTGACATATACAAAATAATGTACATAAAAACTTCTTCCACTTAATAAGCCATATTACAAATGCAAATGGAACAAGATGTTAAATTCGACTTTTCCTGGTTATGAGGAATTTTGCCAGAGACTACAAAGGTCTATAAAACACAATGGCTGTCAAGGATTCCATAAAAGGAGGGCAAGTTAAGAGAGTGGGACCCCAACTCCACCAGCATTAACGCTTACCTACCTCTAGCCTAGGGGGGATGACTTCGGAGATGCCAGGGAGGGATACTATTCTGGGAAGTTGTTAGTGGACCACACAGCATCTCACTTATCCACAGAGCATGCAAAAAAGACCACTCCTCATTATTTTAGGCTAGGTGAGACAGACTTTGGAAGAACCATTGAGAGAATGCATTGCATATTCCCTGACATTTGAGGGGGGATGAAGAATGACTCTTACCAGTAGGAAGCTAAAGGAGAGTCTGTATCTGGAACGACTCACCTTGAACTAAGGAGCAAAAGATCATCTATGAGAAGGAGGCTCACTTCCTCTGAGGATGGGGAGAGGGTGCCTGACATCTCACGGCCAAAGGGACCAAGGGGTGGGATGTGGGGGAGGAAGTCAAGTATCTTTATTTATTTTAAAAGGTACCTCCTTCTGCCTGAAAGGATGAAGGAATCGAACAAAGATCACTTGTTTGGGACAGTCTGTAAGAAATCCACTGGCTAAGCTATGAAAAGTTTAAGGTTAGAATTAGGAATTTTTGACACGAGCTTTAAAATCTTTGCATCTTAACAATAAATGTATCCAAAAATGAAGGTAACTTAAATTACTATTACTTTCAATAATAAGCATGCAAATTCATTTAAATCCCTTCTGTTTGAATTATCACCCCTCACTGTATCAAGTAGAAGTGGCCAAGAATGGCCTACTAATACCAATAAGATTCTTTATTGTTTTTGGATCTTTTGCTTTTAACTATTGGTTAAATGGCACAGAGTAACTTTTTGCTTGAGTTATCTGGACAGCTATCACACCCTACTGTGCAAGAGAAGCCTACACTACCAGAATTACTTTACCTAAAGATACTGTGTTTTTTTTCTATTATGGAAATTATTCCTGTACCTATATCCAGGATACTAGGGTTTGTTTGGTTTGTTGGGGGTTTTTGCATAGTATGCAATATACTCTGTGTTTATTTTCTGTATTACTGAATCATATCCCTACGCTCTTGACTTGCTAATCCAGAACTGAAAATTAGAGATAGAATCACTATAGACTATTTTTTGTCACATTTATTAATGTGTCACATTTATTAATACTTCTATCACATGTACTATCTAAATCTAACAGATACATTCCCAATAGAAGTTTCAATATTGAATGAGCTATAAAACCATGTAATAACATCTACAAGTTCATTTGGAAATAAATGGCTAGATTGGAGTTTCAACCTGGGTTAATAATTGGTGTAGGCATATTGACCTTTGTACTTGTTCATGTGGATTGTTATTTGCTATGTCACTGGAAAGCCTGATTCAGCATCACACAAGGGTATCTGGAGAGAGAGGTGTGAGGACCAGAACTACAGGGTGATAACACGTTCTCATTCTCACTTTGTTTTTATAATAATATTAAGTCTAAAATATGTCTTAACAAACTTATGGCTCCCAAAGAGGGGAGAGGGATACATTAGGAGCTTAGGATTGATAGATACACACTACTATATATAAAAATAAATAATGACTTACTGTATAGCACAGTGAACTACATTCAATATCTTGTAATAACCTATAAAGAAAATGACTCTGAAAAAGAATATGTATATACATATATATGTATGCAATGGCACCCCACTCCAGTACTCTTGCCTGGAAAATCCCATGGACGGAGGAGCCTGGTAGGCTGCAGTCCATGGGGTCGCTAAGAGTCGGACACGACTGAGTGACTTCACTTTCATCTTTCACTTTCATGCATTGGAGAAGGAAATGGCAACCCACTCCAGTGTTCTTGCCTGGAAAATCCCAGGGATGGGGGAGCCTGGTGGGCTGCTGTCTATGGGGTCGCACAGAGTCGGACACGACTGAAGTGACTTGGCAGCAGCAGCAGCAGCATAACTGAATTACTTTGCTGTCCACCTGAAAGTAACACACCACTGTAAATTAACCATACTTCAATTTTTTAATGTTTAAAAAAATATGTTTTAAGCTATTCCAGCTCCTTCTTTAAATGCTAATCAATTAATTATTTGTTCTACAGACAAAGTATTCTAAACAAAAGCATCATTTTCTTATTCCTTTTCAGGCTTTGTATTCATAATAACTTCATTGAGTTTATTCTCTACCATGACCCAAGAATATAACTTATCTTTACAATAAGAAACAGTCACCACTATCACTACTACTCTCACCTCACTTCCTCTTTATCATTTTATTGGCAAAATCTATCAGCCTTCCATGGTTGGATTGAACTTGTAGCTGTGGTTCCTAGAAGCCAACCATGATCAAGATATATATATATGATTAATAACCCAGAGCTAGCTTGAGATCATATGGTGGATGGTTACCAAGATGCCTGTGAACAAGCTGTGTAATTCAAGAGATTAGTCCCTCCAGCTTTATCCTTGCCCCTAGATTCAGTTCAAAATAACAAAGAACAGGGGGCTTCCCTGGCGGTCCAGTGGTTAAGACTCTGCACTTCCACTACAGGTCGTACGGGTTCCATCTTTGGTTGGGGAACTAAGATCTCTCATTGTGACCAAAAAATAAAAATAAAAAAGAACAGAATGGGAACAATACATGCAAAGCATGTCTGCCATTCTAGTAAAATTCCAGTCTCCTGCCTCTGATGAAACACATAGTAAAAAGGGGAAAATCACTTCACTATCCAGTTAGGAAATTAAAAACTGGAAGACAAGGACACTACCAGGTGAAGACGAAGACAAGGGACCATCAACCAGAAGCTCAACCCAGAGATAAACGAGGCCATGGAAAGTATGCAAAAGATAGTTGAGAGACCCATGAGTCAGGAGGTGAAGCAAAGATGAGAGAATCTGAGCTGTCAGCTACCAAAGCAAGTCACCAGTGTAAAGAAGCAATTGCAGTGCTAAGAAAGGCAAGCTGGGTTTCTGGGATTCAGACAAGCAAACATCTGGACTTCATGAATTTAGAGAGTGAGGCAATGGCTGTAATAGCTGATAGATCCAGAAGCAAGGAGAGTGCCTACTGGTCATCTTTTATACTTTTCATACAGACTGTGGAGCAGAAAAAGAGCCAAAAGGTGGGTGCAGCAATGTCAGCAAAAGGAGCACAGAGTTCTGTGGTTCAGCATGTTCACATTACAACTGGGTGAGGGAGAAGAGCTAAAATTGTGGGGGAAGGAGGCAGAATCTGAAGCTTCATTTATCACAATATTTATACAACAGAAACCTCTTATCCAGATAACAGGAACAGATCAACAAGTTGGTCAGTAAACTGAGAAAGAGAGTTAGACCAAAAGGTTATTTTGAAAAATGATATGTAATAAAACTTGTATACCATACATAATTCCTTTTGACTAAAAACATAAGAACACATTTATTCAATAAGATTTGGTTTAGAATCAAACTTTTCATTAGCATATGGATTCAGAGATTGGAAGTCTCCATTGTCTTTTTATAATTGATAATATATTATCTATGATGTCCAGCTTTACTGTCTTTTAAGTGAACCAAGAATTTAAAGGCACTTCCATATTTTTATGACCCTCCCACCCCCTACTTTTGTAATTGTTTTATAAAAGTAAATTTATTTCCCACACCTAATTTTACAGTGATAATATTTTGGCAACGCAATTTTTAGGGGTTTTTTGGACAGTTTATTTTTCAACTAATTTTTATACAAAGCATTCAACAACAATCTTCTCTATGGTACTTTGGTCATTGGATATGTAATATCTAATTAAACTATGAAAGTGTAATAAGAAAACAACTAACACAATGAGGTGTGAAATCAAGCACAACTTACTTTGGATAAGCAACTCAGCAAGAGCACAATCAATTGGGTGAGTTAATTTAATGACCCATTGGTTGAGACTATAATTCCATAATATAATTTCTAAGCTTAAAATGTGGGGTTTTTTTCACATTTGACAATGATAGCTTCTTAAAAGCTCAGAAAGGAACGTCCCTGGTGGTCCAGTGGTTGGGAACCTACCTTCCAATGCAAGCGGCCAGCATTTAGTTCCTGGTTGCAGAACTCAGATCCCACCAGGATGCACTGGCTGCAGTCAGAAACTTTAAAGAAAAGGAAAAAAAGGCTTAGAAAGATAGAAAGAGCTTGCAAATCAACATGGAGGATTAGGTTATTCCTGGGAAAGTATTTCTGATATTTATTGGGTTACATGACACCAGTTTTTGTTGTTGTTGTTGTTAAACTTTTTATTTTGTATTGAAGTATAACCAATTAACAATGTTGTGATAGTGTTATATGACCACAATGTTGACAAACACTGAGAGTACGTTTAGAGTGATGGAAAGATTAGGCAAGACATCACAAACAAGTTTTACTTATCTAAAGGATGGAGAATCAAGTCAGTAAACAGATGCAATCATGAATATTTTCCTGACCCAATAAAGCTATAATCACATAGAACCCCAGCTCTCACCACTTGAGCAATGCAGTGAGTGAAACTCAATTGCCTTCCTCCAAATTGAGCTTAGCTATAAGCTTTATTTACTTATTTATGGACACATGGCTGAAGCAGTTCTGCTAATGGATTAGTCTAGATGTGTGCTGGGGATAACTTCATCTGAGCCAGGTGCGACTCATTAAAACAAAATATGTCAAAGATATGTTACAGAACAGTGTATGGAGGCACAGGCACATCCCTTCGCTCTCTAGGTTAACATAGCCTGGAGCAGTGTTAACTTCATTGAGCGCAGAGCTGCTGGAAATAAAGATCAGTTAGACAGCTATCTCTGATGGGCATGATAATGGTTCTTACACCAGTCAAATGTTTATTGTGTGTAACTGTTCATTAGGGGAAAGAAGAGTTTCATAGTCAAATCACTTGGAAAACACTAGGTTAAACTAAGTTCAACAGTTTTCTTTGCAGCAAGGCTTTAATATTAGTCCTTAAGGGGAGGCTGTAGCTAGCAATGTTCTAATTTCAACTCAAGGGTTTTCTGTTTCAGTTTATTCACTTCCCAACATCTTATAGAACTGACAGGATTCTACAGAGCATCATTTGGAAAATGCTACAACTGGTATCCTGTGTTTTGTGTCTGTGTTGGCTCTGACTCTGGGAACAGAACTTCTTTAATTTCTTTTTGGGGTTTACATTTCATCTTCATGTGTGATCTTTTAAACCTTTGTCTCAAGACCTGCCTGCACCATTTTCATAACCAAAGGAACATCACAAATAGAGTCAAATATTATTTCTGGGACTTCTCTGATGTTCCAGGTTAAGATTCCACACTTCCAATGCAGCAGGCTATCCCTAGTCAGGGAACTAAGATCTCACATGCCATGCAGCACATAACAAAACATAGAAAAACAAAAAACAGAGTCAAATATTATTTCTGTCTTTGGTTATTTTTAAAGCAGGTAAAAACTTATAAACATGGAGCAGTTAAATTATAATACATGGTAGTAATAGTATTGGTGAGCTTCCCTGGTGGCTCAGACAGTAAAGAATCAGCCTGCAATGTGGGAGATGTGGGTTTGATCCCTGGGTTGGCAAGATTCCCCTGAAGGTGGGCATGGCAACCCACTCCAGTATTGTTGCCTAGAGAATCCCCATGGATGGAGGAGCCTGGCAGGCTATAGTCCATGGGGTTGCAAAGAGTCGGACTCGACTGAGTGACTAAGCACAATAGTATTGATAGTAACAACAAAACCTATGCATTACTGGATTCTTGCTATGTCTCATATCCTGTGCAAGCTTCTTATAAATGTGATTGCATATGAGTTCCCAAGAACTAGTAGATATTATCATTCCAATTTTTACATGAAGCTCAGCAATGTTAAATCCCCTGTCCAAAGGCACACAACTAGTACGTGGCAGAGATGGAACTGAAATCCAAGACTTTTATCTCGAAAACACAATCTTTTTCTTGTCACCTCACCCATATGCCACCTTGTATATGAATGTTAGTACTGTAATAATTAAGGAAGAGGGAACAGACAAGAGATAGATCCTCTAAGAGAAGCTCAGGAAGGATTATGACTGAGGCTAACAGTGAAAAGTATGTTGCTTTTACATAAATAAAGAAAGGAAGAAAATCATTCCAAGTAAAGAGAACAATGCAAGCAAATTGTATTTGGGACTGAAATAGTTAAAAAATGCATCAATGCATTACCTAACAATGATTTTCTTTATAACCTGTGTTTATCACTCAGTTGTGTCTGACTCTGCAACCCATGAACTGTAGCCTGCCAGGCTCCTCTGTCTATGGAATTCTCCAGGCAAGAATACTGGTGTGGGTACTCATTCCCTTCTCCAGGAGATCTTCCCAACCCAGGGATCAAACCCAGGTCTTCCACATTGCAGGTAGACTGTTTACTGTCTGAGCTACCAGGGAACCTAATTATAAACAATTAGGTCAAAATATATTGCAATGCACTGAAGGCTACAAAAATAAGACTGAAGAGATTATAAAAGTCTGCCATGATTACACACCCTTGTCCTAGGGGAGACAGGTGCACACAAAGAATGACCAATGGCCTCCAGACAGGCTTGCTTCTGGCTGGCCAGCCTGGCTTGAGAGCCCTGGGAAAGGCTCTACATTCAGGAGAACATGGTAAGAGAGCCCAGAGCAGCCCCCTCTAAGAATCTGGGAAAGATGGTGCAGAGAATGGCTGGCTGATTCTCCTCCAAGGTGGGAGAAAGTGTTTTAACTATTTGCATTCTTTTTTCTTTCCATTCTCTCTTGCATTCCTGGAGAGAGAGCACAGAACAAAGAAAGTAGTAAAGTAAATGCTTTTTGTAAAATTATCTTTCTCTGCTAGATAGAATCACTTTGGGGATGACAAGTGTGTCCAGGAATTCAGTGAACATTCAAATAGCAGTGTTCATACAAACGTGGTCACTGAGTCATTGGTGAATGTGTCCCATTTAGTGGCACTGGATGGTGTGAACAAAATATTGATATAAAAACTGGCCTACGAGAGTTTTCCAAACATGTTATGATAAGAATTACCTAAAAGTCAAAACGTTTCCCAGGTCATTCTCCAGAGCATTGTAATACAGTGGTTCCTGTAATACACCTAGAATTTTGTGTTAATAGCTTCTCTGGGTGATTGCATCGTCAGAGAAGTTTGGGGAGCACTGCTCTAATCCTGATTGCTCAAAGTGTGGTCCCCCTGGGCACTGGTGTCATTCAAGAGTTTGTTAGAAATGCAGAATCTCAGGGTCTACCCCACATCTGCTAAATCAGAATCTGCATGTTAAAAAGATACTCAGGTGATTCTTACATACCTAAGAGTAGAGAGGAACTGCGTTCTCCAACTTTAATATGCAAATAAATCACCTGGGATTTTGTAAATAACTCCTAATTCAGTAGGTCTGCACTCTGACCTACTGTGTAGTCAAGATTCACCAAGTATCATACTATATTACTTCTGTGCAGAATCTAAAAAAAAAAAGATAAAGAAAGAAATGAGTTTGTTTACAGCACGGAAACAGACTCACAGACTTAGAGAATGAATTTAAGGTTACTAGGGGAAGAATGTGAGGGTGGGATAGACTGGGAGTTTGGGATTGACATGACACACTGCTGTATTCAAAATAGATAACCATCAAGGACCTACTCTATAGCACAGGGAACTCTGCTCAGTATTCTGTAATAATCTAAATGGGGAAAGAATTTGAAAAAGAATAGATACGTGTATCTGTATAACTGAATCACTTTGCTGTAGACCTGAAACTATCACAATATTGTTAATCAACTATACCCCAATATAAAATAACATTTTCAAAAAAAAATTCAGCACTTCTAGATCTAATAATGTTGCTGGTCTGTGGACTATACTTTGGGGAGTAAGGATCTAAACTAAAGATCAGCATGAGGATAAATAGTATTAAGCAGACAAATGATGACTTGACTGCACATAGGTTAACAAGGAACCAGTCTCAAGGTTAAATGTGCTAGATTAGTCAAATGAGTGACTAGAATTTTGTGTTAATAGCGTCTCTGGGTGATTGCATCATCAGAGAAATTTGGGGACCACTGCTCTAATCCTGATTGCTTAAAGTGTGGTCCCCCTGGGCACTGGTGTCATTCAAGAACTTGTTAGAAATGCAGAATCTCAGGGTCTACCCTGAGATTGATACATTCTGGTAACTTCAGTCATGCCCCCCTCCCACCATTTCTCCGTGATATTGCATGGTTAACTTCCCTGCATTATTTATCCTTCTGGTAACAAAGCTTCTGACCATGAAGTAGGTCACTAGAACGGGTCCTCCTTGCTCACAGCAGTGTTACCATACTGCATAATATGTCCAAAGAATCTATTAACTTATTGCTATCATGCTGGGGTCCAGCCCTGGTGGATCCAGGGAATTCGAAGGGGAGACAGTGTCAGCAATCAGGAGACAATAACTTAATTAAGTGTTAATTAGAGATATAAAAAGTGGTTAAATAGGGATAGCTCAGTGAAAAAATTCAGTGGAGAAAAGAGGCTGAATAACTTGGTTTACGTGGAAAACCAATAAAACTCCAAGACAAGGAGTTTGCACCACCCACATAGGCCGCAGGCGTCCTCCCGTTCTCCAGAAGGGGAGGAAACACTAAGGCCTCCCCGGTCAGATCTTAGAAGCCCAGGCAAAATTAGTAGGCTTGGCAAGCCTCCACTCTCCAGATGGGAATTCAGCCAGAAGGTGAGAGAAAGAAAGACATGGGGAGACCAAGCTTCAGTGAGCAAGGCCCATAGCTTTATTTTCAACAGGGGCTTTTATACCCTAAGTTGCACATAGAGGATAATAGGGGGTGTGAAGTCATGCAAAATCAGCAGTCTTTGATCCTTATTGAGACCAGGCTTTCTTTTCTGCAAACTTATCATATACAAATAGTTTAGGTGATTTACATCATCTTCTGGCCAAAAGGCCTGTTAACATTTTATGACTCTGATAAAGGTTTGTCAACCATAAGACTTAATTTCTCTAAGAGTAATTATTTTAAAGTTTGGCACCATCCTCCGAAGGTGTTAGATAAAGTTGCATTTCTATAGGGCAAAGGTGCAGTGGGTTTACAACAAAGGAAAGAATTTATTACCTTAAGTGTCTAAAGTTGTTAACACCAAGCCCACTACTTATTTTTTCTACATACCAACTATATTAATTAATACACTTCCAAGGATACACTACAGGGGATATGGAAACTTGGCAGCAAGCATTGGCTCAACAATGAAATCTTCTACTAGTTCTATTCTGACAATTTCTAACTCCGAGAGGCTCTATACTTTTTGAATATCTTAAGCTTCCCGTGCCTCTCGCGGTTGGGAGACTGTAAACAATCATATGCATAGCTGTAGGAGTCCGGGTAAGCCTGTCAGGCAAGTTAGAGAGCCATCTGAGGGGTTTGGATTGAAACACTCCTATTATGCCCAGGAGGCTAATTAGCTAGAGCTCTAAGTTGATTTCCTTCAGAGAAAAGGTGGTCGGGGGTAGCCCCCCATCAATGTCGGAGGAGTTGGTGAAAGTCATGAAGCAGTAAAACAGACAGACTCTGGTTTTGGGGTAGGCGCTCAGGCAGGCCCAGAGTGGCACCCCTCGAGTTCTGGCTCGCCTTGCCCACCAGAACTCTCCCACATAACCTTGTTATGGGTGGGGACCCCCGTGCTGGCTCCCAGCACTATCATACTATTTGGTTACATTAATTTGGTAAAAGATAGTATGGTTAGTCTCACGTAAGTGACTACATGAGTTTCTGAACTTTCAAATTATTTAATTTGTTTGGTAAGGATATACTTGTTCTGCCAAATCTTCAAACTAAGTCTTCACTTGAGGCAATACCAGATGCAAAAAAAAACTGTATTCTTTCTAAAACCTATCTTGTAATGTTAGCTGGTTTTAACAAATGATATTATTTATTTTTCAGAAAGTGTTATATACATAAAATAATACATTACAGTTATCAGAGAATAAGAACTGAAAATATTTGTGTTCTAAAATCCACATTTTAGTACTAAGTGATTCATTCTGAAAACTAGTCATTTTACCCAAGAATCAATAATCTGTGTTTAATTAAAAAATAAAGTACCCCAAATAAAATTATAGTGTAGATACATGAAAAATAAAAATAAAACAAACAGTATTTCTCACTTTGGGGATTTGAAAAGGGCAGGGACATACATGTTGCAAATGAAAAACCTGCCATATGAATAAAAATGATATCAACACCTATATAAATATAATCGCTACTGGGTAAGAAATGAACCCAGTAAAGAATGGCAGGCTTTCAGCATTTCATTACTTCGATGGCCATTATCTAACATCTGACACTTCTACTAGGAGATAGACAGATAAACACATAGATAGATAGATAGAAATATTTTTTGAAAATAACACATTTGTGCACCTTAACAGATATGCATTGGTTGGTATAAAATATTTCCAGTATAATTCAAAATTTTATAATCAAAATTTCAATCAGAAACAATTTTATCAGGTGGAATATCATAACTCTTTTTTCAAATTTGGTAGCAATTAAATATCTGGCAATCTACCAAATGGGGCTTCCTGGTGGCTCAGCAGTAAAGAATCCACCTGCCAATGCAGGAGACAAGGGTTCAATCCCTGGTCAGGAAGATCCCCTGGAGAAGGAAATGGCAACCAACTCCAGTATTCTTGCCTGGGAAATCCCATAGACAGAGGAGCCTGGTGGGCTACAGTCCTTGGGAACAAAAGAGTCGGACACAATTTAGTGACTAAACAATGACAACAAATCCACCGAATGTGTTATTATTTTTCAGTGACTTAGTTCTAAAACTCCAGGTGAGCCTTATTCCACGATTTCTCTCTTTTAATGATGATTTTAGTTGTGGCATGCATAAACCATTAAGAAAGTGAAAGATGATTCAAGTTTATATAAGGATCCTGCATTAGTTTATAAGGGCAGCCATAATAAAAATATCACAGGCTCAGTGGCTTAAACAATGGAAATTTAAGTTCTGTAAGCTGAAAGTCTAAGATCTAGGTGCTGACTGAGTTGGTTACCCATAAGGTCTCTCTTCTTTGCTTACAGATGGCTGTCCTCTTGCTATGTCCTCACGTGGCCTTCTTCTGTGCACAAGCACTCCTGATATATTGCCTCTACTTTTAAGGATACCAAGCAAACTGGACTAGGACTCCATTCTTATAGCTTCATTTCATCTTAATTTTCTCTTAAAGGTCCTCAGTTCAGTTCAGTCACTCAGTCATATCTGACTCTTTACAACCCCATGAATCATAGCACGCCAGGCCTCCCTGTCCATCACCAAGTCCGGAGTTTACACAAACTCATGTCCATCGAGTCAGTGATGTCATCCAGCCATCTCATCCTCTGTTGTCCCCTTAAAGGTCCTATGTCCTAATAAAGTCACATTTGGGAATGGCTTTAACTTATGAGTTTTCAAGGGGAACACAATTCAGTCTATTATGGACCTAGTTCCAATATCATCTGTTAAGTGTATTGATAGTATTTAACATTAACAAGTATTTACCATCATTTTCATCATTGTCATCAAGTATTTTACAAATGTATATTAACTTCTGTGCCAAGCAAGGTGTTAATCAAGAAAATATTCCATATTTATATGGATTCATGCTGATGAGGGGCTTTCAGATATCTTTTCTTATTCAGTCCTCACAATTACCCACTCTAATATTAAGAAGTCAAAATTATTATCCTCATGTTAAAAGTGCAGAACAGACAGGGAGAAGTTGACATGTTTAAGATGGAGATATAGTAAGTAGTGAGTCCAGGACTGGAACTCAAGTTTTTGTCTCCTTGTCCATCATTTTTTTTTCCAAAGTATTACTCAATTAAATTTAAAATGGCCCCTGCTTTGGAAAAATTCCAGTCACAGTAGTAAGGTAAACAATCTTGGGTTGGTTGTGAAGTGTTGGAAGAATGAAAAAGTTTGAATTGGACTCCATGGTCATAAGCAGGTTCCTGTGGCTGACCATCTTCAGATTATAGTCCTGGGGAGAAAATATAGTCTTGTGGAGAGAAGTGAAGAACAGTGTTGGGTTTGTGGTAGGTACTCAAACAATACATATTGAATGAATAAGTACTGAGTAAATTCAAGAAGGTCCAGTAATGCCCACAGTAAGTTCTCAATATTGTTGAATGAGTGAATAATTAAATGGTAGTTATTTATTTCCAAGGATATGTGATACTTAAAAGAAACAGAAAACATTTCAGAAACTACCTTGCCAGCCACACCTTTCCAGGCTCAGTTCAACAAGCTTCCTAAGATTCTCTAGCCCCTCCTCATGTCACCAGAGTCCCTCCTGTATATCCCTAACACACCATTTGCATGGTCTCCCTAACTTAATTCCTGAGCTTAAATCTCAGCCTCTCCCTATTAGACTGTGAACTCTCAAAGAGTCATCCATGCTTATCTACCACACTGCCTTGCACTTAATAGGCACATATTAAACATGTGGAATTGAATCAAAGTGTGTTTATAACCCCTATTCATAGTAGCCAAGACACAGAAGCAACATAAATGACCATTGACAGAGGAATCAATAAGGAAGATATGGTGTGTGTGTATACACAGTAGAATACTACTCAGCCATACAAAGTGAAATATTGCCATTTGCAGCAACATAGGTGGACCTAGAGATTGTCATTCAGAGTGAAGCAAGTCAGACAGAGAAAGATAAATACCGTATGGTGTCACTTACATGTGGAATCTAAAATATGACACAAATGACCTTACTTATGAAACAAACACAGGCTCACAGACATAGAGAATTGACTTGTGGTTACCAAGGGGAAGCAGAAGTGGGGGAAGAAATGATTGGGAGTTTGAGACTAACAGATACAAACTATTATATATAGAGAAAGAATAAACAATAAGACCCTAGTATAAGGAATTGGAAGCAACCCAGATGTCCATTAACAGATTAACAGATAAAAAAGCTGTGGTACATATATACAATGGAATACTACTCAGCCATAAAAATGAACACATTTGAGTTAGTCCTAATGAGGTAGATGAACTTAGAGCCTATTATACAGAGTGAAGTAAGTCAGAAAGAGAAAAACAAATATGATATGCTAACACGTACACATGGAATCTAGGAAGATGGCACCGCAGAACCTAATTGCTGAGCAGCAGTGAAGACTTATGGACACAGCTTAGAGAATAGACTTATGGACACAGCTGTGGGGGAGCAAGGAGATGGTGGGATGTACAGAGAAGGTAACATGGAAACATACATTACCATATGTAAAATAGATATCCAATGGAATTTGCTGTATGACTCATGGAACTCAAACTGGGGCTCGGTAACAATCTAGAGAGGTGGGATGGGGAGAGAGATGGGAGGGATTTTCAAGTGGGAGGGGACATAGGTAAACCTATGTCTGATTGATATTAATGTTTGGTAGAAACCAACACAATACTGTAAAGCAATTATCTTTCAATTAAAAATAAATAAAAACAAACAAAAAATTTTCAAAAAAAATAAGATCCTAGCATAGGGAGCTATATTCAGTATCCTGTAATAACCCATAATGGAAAAGAATATGAAAGAGAGTACACATATCTGAATTATTTTGCTGTGTACAAAAAACTAATACAATGTGGTAAATCAACTAAACTTCAATTAAAAAATAAATACATAAAAATAAAAACTTTGTTAACACGTGCTTATAACCCACACTCAAAAGTAGGAGCTCCCTCTGAGATGCCTGGGAAGTTAAGGCTTTCTCTCACACTTGTATCCTCTGGTCTTACCAGCTCTAGTAGACGTATATTGAATGTTTTTTAAGTTCAGACAAGACATCTGGAGTGGAGAAGTAATTCTTTCCAGCTTCTGTTTTGGAGCTAAAAGGCAATTAGACTTTCCTAAGCACTAAGTGAAACAAATCTTTATTGGTGTCAGAATTTTTCAAGAAATTTCCACCCAACTACACAAGTCCTTTTCTGAAATATTCTCACAAAGACTGCATAAATTGCCTACGTTTTTTCAGCACTAAGGAATGGACAAACTTTTTTTCCACTCAAAGTTTCACAGAAACTGTATTTTTCTATTTCAGATGTTCAGTTATATCAAAAACACTGGGAGGTTTTGGGGGGAGAATGTTGAGATAATGAGGTGATTAGAGCTTCAGTTACATGTGCAACAGCAAATGTAAACAAGAATTCGCAAAAAGATCCCTCAATCTAGAGGGAAGTTTTCCTACCCAAACACCTTGCCAAACAGGAGCCAGGCTTTGTCAGGGATAAATTAGAAATGATCAGGAAAGCTTTAGGGGGCAGGTGCTGATTGAAATGGAAATTTCACACAACAAAATTGATTATACCTGAAAAATTTAAGATGCTAAGAAGAATATGAAAGACAAGTAAGACTAGGTTTCTGAGTTTTCTATTGAATGTTTCTCTTTACGTGTTTTTTGTAGAGTAGGGCTCCTCAAACTGGAGAAAATTACCTCACAGAAGCTCCATGGGGCAAGGGCCTCAGAGGCTATCCATTTAAGACAGGCAAGTGCCGTGAAGTGAGCCAGGTCAGTTTCACCACCTAAGCCAATACATCACTTTCCACCATCAAGGAAGGCAAAAAGCTACCTCAGACTTCTCAGGCACCAAAGTTTGGAGGACACTAATATCAAACATCCCACACCTGACCAATTCCCATGCTCATGTTGTTTGTGAATCTGTCTTCCCCTTTCCTTTATTTGGTTGGGAGGTAAGTGAGAAAAGAGTTGAATCAAACCAGACAAGAAGCAGAATAAAACATTTATCCAAAATCTTACATTGAAAACCTAGATTTGGTGTGACTTTTTTTTTTTACTGGAATTTGATCACAACATATTTCAGCAATATAATGCCTTTTAAAATCTAAATAAAATGGATAAACAGGTTCCTAGGTTATAGAACAGAGAACTATATGTGATATCCTATGATAAACCAGGTTTCTCTGGTGGTTCAGATGGTAAAGAATCTGCTTGCAATGAGGGATACCTGGGTTTGATCCCTGGGTCGGGAAGATCCCTGGAGAAGATCCCTGGAGAAGATCCCTGGAGTTCTACCCACTCCAGTATTCTTGCCTGGAGAACTCCATGGACAGAGGAGCCTGGCGGGCTACAGTCCATGGAGTCGCAAAGAGTGGGAAATGACTGAGCAATTAACACTTTCACTTTTTCATGCTAAATGATAATGGAAAAGAATGTTAAAAAAAGAATGTATATATATAAAACTGAATCATGAAACACTTTCCTGTATCACAGAAATTAACACAACATTGTAAATCAACTATATATCAGTTTAAAAAATAAAATAAAAATCTAAGTAGATTTTCACTGAACTAGAATACAAAGAAATTTTAGTGACTAAAATCCTTTCACACTATTATTATAGTATATTTTTAGAGAGATTTGTGATAATAAGTTGCTACTTGAGATGGAAGTTTTAAGAAGATGTAGATGCACAGAGTCATGAACAGAATTATTTTTGGAACATTGCCATCCCTAGCAACTTCAGTTGGGGAAAATCAATGGTATATGGTTGTAGTCATCACACTATCCAAAAAAGAAAATGTGTAATGTTTGGTTCATATGTGTGCAGTGATGCTAAACATCTCTTCTTTCTTTCATAATACGTGTTAAAGCAATGGTTCTCAGTAGGACCAGTCACAGAAGGTGATCTGTGGGAGAAGCTGGAGGTGGAGATTTGATGTAGCTGGGGAGGTTTATACACTAAACACTCCCTACCCATATGTGCCAGAATCAGAGGCAAAGGTATCTGTAATTTTAAAAACTTCCTAGATGATTCCATTATCCTCCAACTCTTATTAGAACAAACAAGCAAACACACACACACAAAACACTCCCACTGTTTTAAGTAAACAGTTCTGCTTTTACGACAAGTCAAAGGAGAAAACATAACCTATTGCACAGTCATATAATTCAGTGTTTTAGAGCTGGAAAAAGCCTTGAGATCACAATGTCCTGTTTCCTCATTTTACAGATAAAGAAACTGGGCATTAGAGAGGTTTGATTACTTAGAGGAGATACGTGTGTGTGTGTGTGTGTACGTGTATATGTGCCCTCAGCCACTCAGTCGTGTCCAACTTTTTTGCAACCCCATGGACTGTAGCCCACCAGGCTCCTCTGTCCATGGGATTTTCCAGGCAAGAATACTGGAGTGCATTGCCATTTCCTTCCTACTCCAGGGAATCTTCCCAACCCAGGGATGGAACCAGTTGTCTCCTGCATTGGCGGGCAGATTCTTTATCACTGCACCACCCGGGAGGTCTCTTAGAGAGCATATGGTTAAACAATTAAAAGAAGTTTTCTCTAACAAATAGAAAGCACACAAATATTGAGTGTTTACTCTGTGTAGATATTCCAACTGTATATATTATTTCTAATCCTCACATTGACTCCAGGAGACAAATATCATCTTTTCTATTTTACAGATTGGGTAGAAAAAGACAGACATGGAGAGGTGAAGTGATCTTCCCAACATCACATCAATAGTATTAGTAGAGTTGGGATTTGAACTCTAACCCCGAGTCTGCACACCTAGGACACTAGGCTGCACTCTTTTGCTGAGCTGTCTACCAGTTTCTGCAAGTGCAACAGTGGGGGAAACTCTCTTTTCATGGAACTAACGTAAATAACTTTTTGAAGAGATCTCTAGTCTTTCCCATTCTATTGTTTTCCTCTATTTCTTTGCACTGATCACTGAGGAAGACTTTCTTATCTCTGCTTCTATTCTTTGGAACTCTGCATTCAAATGGGTATATCTTTCCTTTTCTCCTTTGCCTTTCCCTTCTCTTCTTTTCACAGCTATTTGTAAGGTCTCTTCAGACAACTATTTTGCCTTTTCGCATTGTGTTTTCTCAGGGATGGTCTTCATCCCGGCCTCTTGTGCAATGTCACGAACCTCCATCCATAGTTCTTCAGGCACTCTGTCTATCATATCTAATCCCTTGAATCTATTTGTCACTTCCACTGTATAATCGTAAGGCATTTGATTTAGGTCATACCTGAATGGTCTAGTGGCTTTCCCTACTTTATTCAATTTAAGTATGAATTTGGCAATAAGGAGTAAGTTCATGATGTGAGCCACAGTCAGCTCCAGGTCTTGTTTTTGCTGACTGTATAGAGCTTCTCCATTTTTGACTGCAAAGAATATAACCAATCTGATTTAGGTATTGACCATCAGGTGATGTCCCTGTATAGAGTCTTCTCTTGTGTTGTTGGAAGAGAGTGTTTGCTATGATCAGTGCATTCTCTTAGCAAAACAATATTACCCTTTGCCCTTCTTCATTCTGTACCCCAAGGCCAAATTTGCATGTTACTCCAGGTAGTTCTTGACTTCCTACTTTTGCATTCCAGTCCGCTATAATGAAAAGGACATCTTTAGGGGGTGTTAGTTCTTAAAATTCTTGTAGGTCTTCACCAGTTTAGTTCAGTTCAGTCACTCAGTCGTGTCCTACTCTTTGCGAACACATGAATCGCAGCACGCCAGGCCTCCCTGTCCATCACCAACTCCCAGAGTTCACTGAGACTCACGTCCATCGAGTCAGTGATGCCATCCAGCCA
This sequence comes from Bos grunniens, assembly GCF_055505025.1. Taxonomy (NCBI): domain Eukaryota; kingdom Metazoa; phylum Chordata; class Mammalia; order Artiodactyla; family Bovidae; genus Bos; species Bos grunniens. The sequence continues at coordinate 64,021,058 of NC_141173.1, read as the reverse complement.
TCTCATCCTCTGTCATCCCCTTCTCCTCCTGCCCCCAAACCCTCCCAGCATCAGAGTCTTTTCCAATGAGTCAACTCTTCGCATGAGGTGGCCAAAGTACTGGAGTTTCAGCTTTAGCATCATTCCTTCCAAAGAAATCCCAGGGCTGATCTCCTTCAGAATGGACTGCTTGGATCTCCTTGCAGTCCAAGGGACTCTCAAGAGTCTTCTCCAACACCACAGTTCAAAAGCATCAATTCTTTGGCGCTCAGCCTTCTTCATAGTCCAACTCTCACATCCATACATGACCACAGGAAAAACAATAGCCTTGACTAGATGAACCTTTGTTGGCAAAGCAATGTCTCTGCTTTTCAATACGCTATCTAGGTTGGTCATAACTTTCCTTCCAAGGAGTAAGCGTCTTTTAATTTCATGGCTGCAGTTACCATCTGCAGTGATTTTGGAGCCCCCAAAAATAAAGTCTGACACTGTTTCCACTGTTTCCCCATCTTTTTCCCATGAAGTGATGGGACCAGATGCCATGATCTTAGTTTTCTGAATGTTGAGCTTTAAGCCAACTTTTTCACTCTCCACTTTCACTTTCATCAAGAGGCTTTTGAGTTCCTCTTCACTTTCTGCCATAAGGGTGGTGTCATCTGCATATCTGAGGTTATTGAGATTTCTCCCAGCAATCTTGATTCCAGCTTGGGCTTCTTCCAGTCCAGTGTTTCTCATGATGTACTCTGCATAGAAGTTAAATAAGCAGGGTGACAATATACAGCCTTGACATACTCCTTTTCCTATTTGGAACCAGTCTGTTGTTCCATGTCCAGTTCTAACTGTTGCTTCCTGACCTGCATACAGATTTCTCAAGAGGCAGGTCAGGTGGTCTGGTATTCCCATCTCTTTCAGAATTTTCCACAGTTTATTGTGATCCACACAGTCAAAGGCTTTGGCATAGTCAATAAAGCAGAAATAGATGTTTTTCTGGAACTGTCTTGTTTTTTCCATGATCCAGCAGATGTTGGCAATTTGATCTCTGGTTCCTCTGCCTTTTCTAAAACCAGCTTGAACGTCAGGAAGTTCATGGTTCATGTATTGCTGAAGCCTGGCTTGGAGAATTTTGAGCATTACGTTAGTAGCATGTGAGATGAGTGCAATTGTGAGGTAGTTTGAGCATTCTTTGACATTGCCTTTCTTTGGGATTGGAATGAAAACTGACCTTTTCCAGTCCTGTGGCCACTGCTGAGTAGGTCTTCACAGAACTGTTCAGCTTCTTCAGCATTACTGGTCAGGGCATAGACTTAGGTTACTGTGATATTGAATGGTTTGCCTTGGAAATGAACAGAGATCATTCTCTAATTTTTGAAACTGCATCCAAGTACTGCATTTTGTACTCTTTTGTTGACTTTGATGGCTATTCCATTTCTTCTAAGGGATTCTTGTCCCCAGTAGTAGATATAATGGTCATCTGAGTTAAATTCACCCATTCAAGTCCATTTTAGTTGACTGATTCCTAAAATGTTGACATTCACTCTTGTCATCTCTTGTTTGACCACTTCCAATTTGCCTTGATTCATGGACCTAACATTCCAGGTTCCTGGAAGATGCACAAGCTGGATTCAAGATTGCTAAGAGAAATATCAATAACCTCAGATATGCAGATAACACCACCCTTATGGCAGAAAGTGAAGAGTAACTAAAAAGCCTCTTGATAAAAGTGAAAGAGGAGAGTGAAAAAGTTGGCTTAAAGCTCAACATTCGGAAAACGAAGATCATGGCATCTGGTCCCATCACTTCATGGGAAATAGAGAAACAGTGGAAACAGTGCCTGACTTTATTTTTGGGGGCTCCAAAATCACTGCAGATGGTGATTGCAGCCATGAAATTAAAAGACACTTACTCCTTGGAAGGAAAGGTCCTTACTACTTGGCTAACAAAGGTCCGCCTAGTCAAGGCTATGGTTTTTCCAGTGGTCATGTAGGGATGTGAGAGTTGGACTCTGAAGAAAGCTGAGTGACGAAGAATTGATGCTTTTGAACTGTAGTGTTGGAGAAGACTCTTGAGAGTCCTTTGGACTGCAGGGAGATCCAACCAGTCCATCCTAAAGGAAATCAGTCCCGGGTGTTCATTGGAAGGAATGATGCTGAAGCTGAAACTCAAATACTTTGGCCACCTCCTGCTAAGAGTTGACTCATTGGAAAAGACCTGATGCTGGGAGGAATTAGGGGCAGGAGGAGAAGAGGATGACAGAGGATGAGATGGCTGGATGGCATCACCAACTCTGTGGACATGAGTTTGAGTGAACTCCGGGAGCTGGTGATGGACAGGGAGGCCTGGCTTGCTGTGATTCATGGGGTCACAAAGAGTTGGACATGACTGAGCTACTGAACTGACTGATGCAACGGTGCTTTTTACAGCATCAGATTTGACTTCTTTCATGCAAAGATGGGCACAATAAATGACAGAAATGGTATGGACCTAACAGAGGCAGAAGATATTAAGAAGAGGTAGCAAGAATACACAGAAGAACTACACAAAAAAGATCTTCATGACCCAGATAACCACGATGGTGTGATCACTCACCTGGAGCCAGACCCTGGAATGCAAAGTCAAGTGGACCATGGGAAGCATCACTAGGAACAAAGCTAGTGGAGGTGATGGAATTCCAGATGAGCTATTTCAATTCCTAAAAGATGATGCTGTGAAAGTGCTGCACTCAATATGCCAGCAAATTTGGAAAACTCAGCAGTGGCCACAGGACTGGAAAAGGCCAATTTTCGTTCCAATCCCAAAGAAAAGCAATGCCAACAAATATTCAAACTACCATACAATTGAACTTATCTCACATGTTAGCAAAGTAATGCTTAAAATTCTCCAATTCAGGCTTGAACAGTACATGAACCGTGAACCTCCAGATGTTCAACCTGGATATAGAAAAGGCAGAGGAACCAGATATCTAACTGTCAACATCCATTGGATCATCAAAAAAGCAGAGAGTTCCAGAAAAACATCTACTTCTGCTTTATTGACTATGCCAAAGCCTTTGACTGTGTGGATCACAACAAACTGTGGAAATTCTTAATGATATGGGAATACCATACCACCTGATCTGGCTCCTGAGAAATCTGTATGCAGGTCAGGAAGCAACAGTTAGAACTGGACATGGAACAACAGATTGGTTCCAAATAGGAAAAGGAGTACAGCAAGGCTGTATATTGTCACCCTGATTATTTAACTTATATGCAGAGTACATCATGCAAAATGCCAGGCTGGATGAAGTACAAGCAGAATCAAGATTGCAGGGAGAAATATCAATAACCTCAGATATGCAGATGACACCAGACATGGCAGAAAGTGAAGAGGAACTAAAGAGCCTCTTGATGAAAGTGAGAGGAGAGTGAAAAAGCTGGTTTAAAATTCAACATTCAAAATACAAACATCATGGCATCCAGTCTCATCACTTCATGGCAAATAGATGGGGAAACAATGGAAACAATGAGAGACTTATTTTAGGGGGGCTCCAAAATCATTGCAGATGGTGACTGCAGCCATGAAATTAAAAGATGCTTGCTCCCTGGAAGAAAAGCTATGACCAAACTAGACAGAATATTATAAAGCAGAGACATTATTTTGCCAACAAAGGTCCATCTAATCAAGGCTATGGTTTTTCCAGTAGTCATGTATGGATGTGAGAGTTGGACTATAAAGAAAGCTGAGCACCGAAGAATTGATGCTTTTGAACTGTGGTGTTGGAGAAGACTCTTGAGAGTCCCTTGGACTTCAAGGAGATCTAACCAGTCCATCCTAAAGGCAATCAGTCCTGAATATTCACTGGAAGATTGATGCTGAAGCTGAAACTCCAAATACTTTGGCCACGTGATTCACATCAGGTCATTAGTCATCTTCACAGAACTGACTCATTTGAAAAGACCCTGATGCTAGGAAAGATTGAAGGATGGAGGAGAAGGGGAAGATCGATGATGAGATAGTTGGATGGCATCACTGACTCAATGGACATGAGTTTGAATAAACTCCGCAGTTGGTGATGGACAGGGAGGCCTAGCTTGCTGCAGTCCATGGGGTCACAAAGGGTCGGCAATGACTCAGCAATTGAACTGAACCAAACAAAAATAATTAAAAGCTAAACCAACTATGAAATGTACACTTTCAAATTCTGATAAGTATCATAAAGGAAAGGAATAGCATTAGAAGAAGGAATATCTTTATTTATCTTTTAACCTTTTATTTTATACTAGCTGATAAACAATGTGATAGTTTCAACTGGAAGACAAAGGGATTCAGCCATACATATACATGTATCCATTCTCCCCCAAACTCCCTCCCATCCAGGCTGCCACATATCATTGAGCAGAGGGGAACACCTTAATTTATGAGGTAAAGAAAGAGAATTGATATCTAAGCTGAGGCCAAGAAGGGGACATTCATGTGAAGAGAGTCTAGGGCACAGGAAACAGTACATGCTGATGCCCCAAGAAAGAAGAGTTCAGCCTCTCAAGGGAAAAAAGGCCACTGTGACTCGAACATGGGTAATATTGAGGAATATACTAGCTAGATGGGAGAGGTAGATGAGAGGTACCAGATTGTGCAGAGACTTGTAGGCTATTTATTTTCAGTGGGTGGAGGGAGAGGAAGTGGTAAGCAGAGAGTCCACGTGCTTCTCCCTGGATGTGTAGACCGCTTGTATATTCCCCCTCATTTTTCTCCTGTTTGTTGTCATCTTTTGACAGGCTTCCCAGGTGGCACTAGTGGTAAACAACCTGCCTGCTCACGCAAGAGACATAAGAGAATGGGTTTGATCCCTGAGTTAAGAAGATCCGCTGGAGGAGGGTATAGCAATCCACTCCAGTATTCTTGCCTGGAGAAGCCCATGGACGAAGGAGCCTGGCAGACTATGGCCCACAGGATCTCAAAGAGTTGGATATGACTGAGTGAGCACACACACACTCATTAACTCTTTTTCATTACCCCCTCCTTCTTTATATATGGTCTCCCTTTCCATGAAACTACAGTGATTAGTCACACAATGACTTCAACATTCACAAGACTACCCACGTAGGACTCTAGATTTTTTAATGCCACCATCTCTAATATATGCTGCCCTATTCCACCCCAGGCACCCACACTGCAGTTATATCCTAGGCCTTTTGTTTTATCAGCAGAAATGCCTCCACCTTCAAAATCTCAATTTCAAGCATTTCATTCTCCAGTCACCACTTGCAACCCTTCTAGCTCACTTGTTCAATGTTCTACTGATAAAATTCTGGAACCTTATTAAGACCTCCATTTATTAAGACTCCACCCCACCAGTTTTCACGATCAGTCCATCTTCTTTGTCCCTCTGTCCCTAAATGTAAGTACCAGTAGAAAATGAGATCCCTGGTTGATTTCAATAGTTGACATGGGTAACCAAACAGCTGTCCTTTGATGGAGAAAACCACTGAAAACTTGACTGACTTCACACAACATTCATGGCCACAAACCCCAATTGCCCCCCAAACACCAGCAACCTGACTGAATTGCCCCATTTCTTTGCCAGTCTCCGAAATGATTATTTTAAATCTTTTCCTTCCTCCTCAAGTCTCTCCCATTCCCCTCATTTGGTTACCTCACTTCATGTTTCATGGAGCAAATACAAGCCTTCCCACAGGAAGTCACTCATCATCAAATTTATAAACCTCCTTGCATCAGCACCAACTTTCTACTCTTTCCTTCTTCTTGAAATGGAAAATGTGTCTTTCCTCCTACTCGAGTTCAAACCTTGCTTTGGTGGGTCCTGTCTCTGTGGCCTTCTCAAGGTCTTCACTCTGTCATCAACCCCTCTCTCTCCGATACCATCAGGTCTCTATTTCTACCCAGCTGTGTCCATCAGCCTAAAAATACACCCCAGTATTTATTTTTAAAAGAAAAGAAGCAAACCTTCATCACTGATCCAAGTTTGCATTTCATCTCCATTTCTCTACTTCTCCTCACAGCAGAACCTCTCAAAAGCATCCATTTCCTCAGCAACTGTTCACTTCTCCATCTCCTACATTCTATCTTCTGACCTGTCAAACCTATAGATTTTCTGTCAGAGTTATCAGCATTACCATGCTGTCAAATCTAGTGGCCAGTTCTCTACTCTTTCTCCCAGTAGCATCTGACAAGCTTAAGCACTCCTGACCGGAGATACTAGGGATGTTGTGAGTCAACAAGCACAGTGGTTTATATTTCCAGGGTAAAAGGTAGTTCATTTGGGCTCTTGAGTATGAACTGTGTCTTCTCAACCTAAAGCATTTCCCTTTCCTCCTACATTTCCCTGGGTCCTATCTAGTTATACCTATTCTTCAGCCCTTCCTTCATACTATAGTATAAAAAACAAATGTAACAGACAGTATTGCTTCTCACAGTTTTTAATAGGAATGGAAACCTCAGTCAAAAATATAGAAACATGAAAAAATAAAATTTAGTCATCCACCAGCTAGAAGAACTATTAATATAAGAGACAGTGCCAAGGTATACATTCCAGCAGGCCTTTGTGTGGCCACCAAACCTACAAATTGCCCTATTGTATATAAGACTTCAGAAGGAAAAGAATGTCTCGTAACATTAATGACCAAAATACTGGTATTTTGGTCAGCTCTTTGGTCATCTGATGTGAACAGCCAACTTATTGGAAAAGTCACTGATGCTGGGAAAGATTGAGGGCAGAAGAAGAGGATGTCAGAGGATGAGATGGCTAGATGGCATCACTAATGCAATGGACATGAAATTGGACAAACTTTGGGAGATGGTGAGGGACAGAGAGCCCTGGCATGCTGCAGTCCATCAGGTCACAAAGAGTCAGACACTACTGGGTGACTGAACAACAACATTAATGATCTACAAGCAATGGTGCTGGTCTAGTTAAGTACCATGCAGTGACTCTGTCTGACGAAGGAAATGGTTACCCACTCCAGTATTCTTGCCTGAGAATTCCCTGGACAGAGGAGCCAGGTAGGCTACAGTCCATGGGGTCAAAACGAATTGGACACGACTCAGCAACTAACACTTTCACTTTTTCAGTGACTCTGTGTATGAAAAGTTACTATTGTCTTCCAAAGATGACCTGCCTTCTTCTTCCATGATCCTGGAATCTGCCTTGCAAACACCAGTGGCTACAAATAGGTATATAATCTACAGTGTACATTCAATGCATGATTTGAAAAGCACATCATTATTTCAAAAAGTTTAAAAAGAGAAAAACCAAAATAACTTTGTGTGAGTAAATCTCCACAACACATTGACTGTTAAAGGGGAATAAAGCTGATTATCACTCACACAGTCTCTAATGTGTGAATGTATGAATTCTAATTCCTACAGTAAACAACACTTCTTCAAACTGGCTTCTGACGATTGACTTAGTTAGAAGAATTCATCTAAACACCAAAGACATAAAACGGCTCTTCACTGAATGGATAGCATTTTAGCCTCAGTCAAAATAATTAATTGAGATCTTACAGATACAAAACCACAAGGACAGACACCCTGGATATTCAGCCATAAAGACTCTGATTAAAATATGAATTTCTTATTGTGACTGGTTTCTTATTTATGACAATATATTGGAACACTTGAAGATCAGGGAGCATTTCAGTCTGGAGCATTTGTTGAGGTGTCTCTTTTCAAGTGACTAAAATTTATCACAATAAATACAAAATTGATTTTTTAGTTTGCATTTTCAAAAGAAATAATTGAAGTCATTTTTATGCTACTTGCATGTAAATTCAACTCTTTTAACCTGAAGCCAGCAACTTTAGAAATATAATTAATTTTCAAGCTCAAAGTAGGAAGATGATAAAAGCAAGCACTCTGCATGATTTGTTAGCATAGCTAATCCTTACCTCTCTAGACACTTGTTTTCTAGTTTATGAATTTAGAACATTTTCAGTTGCTTTCCTAACTTGTTTTCTGCTTCCTTTGAGGCTCTGCATTATTAGAAACAAGTTCAGAGTAATCAAGGGTAACTAAGGAGGTAGAAGGTAAGTTTGGTCAATTTTCCTGTGTTTTCTGGTAATAATTTCATTGGGATTAATGATTGGCTGGTGGCTTTTCATTCACATGTATCCATATTTTTCCCATATCAGCATTGATCCTTGGCCAAAAATGAGTGATAAATGACTATAGCCAAGAAGAGCTTGGCTCTTATAAGTTAAATATACATTCACCAGGTGACCCAGCAACCCAGCAACTAGGCATTTGCCCAAGAAAAATGAACAACATAGGTCCACACAAACACCTGTAGATACATGTTTACAGTAGCTCCAGCAATTATCACTAAAAACTGGCAAAAATGCAAATGCCCACCAACAGGTAGATGGATAAATAAGTTGTCTATAGAATACAACAGCATTAAAAAGGAAGGAACTGCTGATATATGTAACATCGTGGATGAGACTTGAACACTACATATTGTATGGTTCTATTCAAATGACATTTCTCTTATTTCAAAGATTTTTTTTTTTATGTGGACCATTTTAAAAAGTCTTTATTGAATTTGTTACAATATTGCTTCTGTTGTATGCTTTGGTTTTTTGGTTGCGAGGCATGAGGGATCTTAGCTCCCTGACCAGGGATTGAACCTACAACCCTGCATTGGAAGGCAAAGTCTCAACCACTGGACCACCAGGGAAGTCTCTAAATAACATTTTGAAAGAGACAAAACTACAATACAGACCAAAATAGATCAGTGGTTTAAAGCGCTGAGAGTGGCTAAAGTAGAAGGACTAGAAAGGGACATCCCCTTTTGTGGGGATGGAAAATACTATGCCTTGATGTCCATGGTGCTTACACAACACAGGATACATTTGTCAAAATTCATCAGAACTACACACGTGAAAAGGGTGAATTTTTTTTAAAGAGTGTGTATACTGTGTATGAATTACATATCAGTCAATTCACTTTATTTCTAAAACTTCATAAGGAAGAGTCTACAGATGGTGGAAAAGACAAGCCCAGTGAAAGCCCAATTCATGAGAACCAAGTAGATATATTTAGGCTTATTTTTTATTAAAGTATAGTTGATACATAACATTATATAAATTACAGGTATACAATAGTGATTCATAATTTTTAAAGGATATACTCCATTTATAGATATTATAAAATATATGCTATATTCCCCATGTTGTACAATATATCCTTGTAGCCTATTTCATACATAACAGTTTGTTCTTCTTAATCCCTACCCATGCATTGCCTCTCCCATTCCCCTCCCCGCACTGGTGATAATTAGTTTGTTCTCTGTACCTGTGAATCTGCTTCTTTCCTATTATATTCATTAGCTTATATATTTTTTAGATTCCACATGTAAGTGATATTATACAGTATTTGTCTTTCTCTGTATGACTTATTGCCAACATCCGTTGGCTCATAGAAAAAGCAAGAGAATTCCAGAAAAACATCTACTTCTGCTTTATATGCCAAAGCCTTTGACTGTATAGATCACAACAAACTGTGGGGAATTCTTAAAGATATGGGAATACCAAACCGCCTGACCTGCTTCCTGAGAAATCTGTATGCAGATCAAGAAGCAAGAGTTAGAACCGGACATGGAACAATGGACTGGTTTGAAATTGGGAAAGGAATATATCAAGGCTGTATATTGTCACCCTGCTTGTTTAACTCATATGCAGAGTACATCATATGAAATGCCGGGCTGGATGAAGCACAAGCACAATCAAGATTGCCAGGAGAAATACCAAGAACCTCAGATATGCAGATGACAGCATCGTTATGGCAGAAAGTGAAGAGGAACTCAAAAGCCTCTTGATGAAAGTGAAAGAAAGGAGTGGAAAAAGCTGGTTTAAAGCTCAACATTCAAAATACAAAGATCATAGCATCCAGTCCCATCATTTCATGGCAAATAGATGGGGAAACAATGGAAACAGTAAGAGACTTTATTTTCTTGGGCTCCGAAATTACTGAAGATGGTGAATGCAGGCATGAAAGTAAAATAAACTTGCTCCTTGGAAGAAAAGCTATGACCAACCTAGACAGCGTATTAAAAAGCAGGGACATTACTTGGCCAACAAAGGTCCATCTAGTCAAAGCTATGGCTTTTCCAGTAGTCATGTATGGATGTGAGGGTTGGACCATAAAGAAAGCTGAGTGCTGAAGAATTGATGGCTTTTGAACTGCAGTGTTGGAGAAGACTTTTAGAGTTCTGGACAGCAAAGAGATCCAACCAGTCCATCCTAAATGATATCAGTTCTGAATATTCATTGGAAGGACTGATGCTGAAACTGAAGCTCCAACACTTTGGCCACCTGATGCAAAGAACTGACTCCTTGGAAAAGACCCTGATGCTGGGAAGGATTGAAGGCAGGAGGAGAAGGTTGGCAGAGGATGAGAGGTTGAATGGCATCACTGACTCGATGGACATGAGTTTGAGCAAGCTCCAGATGTTGGTGATGGGCAGGGAAACCTGGCAAGCTGCAATGTATAGGGTCACAAAGAGTCAGACACAACTGAGCAACTGAACTGAGATTATTTATTACCAAGTACATCTTTTTAAAAAACTAGTAGAAGAACTTACAAGATAATGTAGTGTAATAACCTCCCCTCATGTGATTCCTCATGGGTTTAATTATGAGTCAAATGGAATGTAGGAATAATCACATACAAAGTCACATTTTCTGAGTTAGTTCTAATTGTGTCACTTCAATACACAGGAAATTATTTTTGAAGTTTTCAAGAGTAAAAGGGATTAAAGTTCCTTATGTAGTCAGTGAAATCTAATAAAATTATAAAGAGTCAAAATAGTCTTTAGCATCAGGGAGAATTACTCTGTGGAAACAAAGAGTACTTTTTTATAGGTTATTCTCTATGACGTATGTGATTTTATCACAATGATGCAGTCAACTTATTACTTATTGTAAGAACTACAATATACTTATCACTTGTAAAAAAGATCAAAATGATTATTTTGGGCAGATGAGTCCCAATATTTAACTGGGTTATAGATGAGGCTCCACGCTAAGCAATGATTGAGTTATGCAGACTTTGCTCTTGCTTCCCTGATGTGAACTGTCTTGGTTTGCCGGCATGCTGCAGGGTGGAGGTTCAGGCTGATGACTGAACACAGAATTTCAGCTCTCAAGGTACTGCCCAGGGATATCATTTTACAGTTACTGCCAAGCAATACCTTCCACAAAATTAGGCAAGGAAGACAGTATATAAGAATTGCCTCAGCACAGGGTTTTTCAAATCTTTGAACTAGACTCACAGTAAGAAATAAACTTTCCATCATGCATTTGACAGAAATCATGACATGTTTCTCAAGACACTGATTTTTCCTTTGCACTCTTCTATTTTTCTCCTTTTAAAATGTTGGTTTCCCCTCAGTGAATTAATTGTATTATCCAACTACCTTAAAATTTGATGTCCTCAAGGACATGAAACTTACCATTTACCTAAAGATTATATAATCCAAATTACTGCAGATCACTAAGGAGTATTTCACCTTGGCAGCATTCATGGTAAGCACCCCTCCCATTCCCATGAACCTGAACTGCTTTGACTGAGTTGCACTTTGGCTGAATACCATAAGCCCATATGAAAATGATTCCTACCATTAATTATTGAGAATGTTGTCAATTTGTTCATTATGCTACAGAGTATTTCCTCTACGAGGGTCAAGGGTAGGAAAAAAGTCTTTATGGCTTCAATGTCAGGAATAATAGTGATTATCCTAGGTGACTGGCTTATTCTCCCCTCCTCATATTTCCAGTTAGAAATCTTATTTTCTACTCACAGCCTGTCTCTGTAACACATACGTAGGATTTTGTGGCTAGAATTTGGGCACTTAACCTCATTCCTAATTCCCTTTTACTTTCCTATCCTTTCTATTTTCCTTTGCCTCATATTTTTTACTGGTCTTATATTTCTTTTAGTCTATTATGTACATCTTCATATGCCACTTTATGGGTTTCCCAGGTGGCACAGTGGTAAAGAATCTGCTTGCTAATGCAGGAGATGCGAGAGACATGGGTTCTATACCTGGATTGGGATGACCCCCTGGAGGAGTAAATGGCAACCCACACCAGTAGTCTTGCCTGAAAAATCCCATAGACAGAGGAGCCTGGTGGGCTACAGTCCATAGGGTCGCAAAGAATCAAACACAACAGAGCACACACACACACATGCCACTTTAAAACTTTGTGAAGCAAAACAAGGAAAAAAGGAGAAAGCAAAGCAGAAAGGAAGACATAAAGATTAGCTTCCATAAATGACAACAAGACTCAGATGTTTAAGCCTTCATTTCACACATTCTCAAACTGAAATTAACAAGAAGGTACAAATTCAGAACACTTTGCCCTATCTGTATCAGAAACAATAATTAAAAGAGAAATCATTTTGCTGATATTTCAAAGTTAATAAAAAAATGGTTTCAAAGTTTTATCTAAAACTAAAGTATCCCAAATACAATGATAAACACTGCCAGGACCAGTCAGAAGTAACTTCAAACAAAGACTGCCTTCTGTAATGGTATACGACTTGCCATAATACTAGAGACTGCAGTATTTTCTTTGCAGTCAAACAGAACAGCATTGAAACTCTACATGGCAGGTACCTAAATTGAAAGAAGTTTCTTCTTAGAGAAGTAAATAACATGGATTTTACCAGCAACCACGGTGACTGTGGCTTCCAATACATTTCTAAATAATAATATAAGGCAGGATATTAGAGGACAGATAAAATCAACTACGAAAATGCATATTTGGCTCCATTTATTTAAGACCTCCCTGAAGTAGTTCAAAACCAAGGAAATTACTTGGCAATATCAACAATGAAGTAGAATTAATTTTCTGATAATGTTATAGAAAATCAAATCAAACTTAGCCTTGCTTTAAGCACCTAGCCTGAAAGGTGGACTTATTAAATCTATATTATAATAGTTGAGCAGTGAAATATTAATATCCATCCCACAATTTTTATGGTAATTTAAAGTAATTTTTATGATCTGTTTGTACTGTATTTGTAACTTTAAGGATACTGGTATATAAGTGAGGAACGATAATACTACAGGCAGCCCTCAGTTCTCAATTTCAGTGGAGAATTGGTTCCATGACTCCTCAACATACCAAACGCGAAAGCTGCTCAAGTTCCTCAGACAAAATGGCATATTATTTGCATACAACCTAAGAACATCCTCCTATATTCTTTAAATCATCTTCTGATCACTATAATACCATGATATATAAATAGTTGTGAATACTATGTAAATAATAGCCAGTACAGGACAAATTCAAGTTTTATTTTGGGGGGCTTTCTTAAGTTTCTTTTAAAATTTCAATCCATGGTTGATTGAATCCCTGGATGAATAATCCTGGAGGCAGAGGACTGTCTACATTTTCTTTAATGGCCCACCAATCCTGATGCTTCCTTGATTTCCCTTATCCGTCCCACTCTACCCAGCTCTGATTACATCTATATGGTGACATCCACACAGAGATGAAAGGACTGGCAGTTGGGAACAAAAGTAATCTTAAGAAGAAATTTAAGGATGAAAATATTTCTAAATACATTTATTTTAAGTATAAATTTCAATAAACAGTAATAGGAAAAAATGGCTGATGGTAGGACCATAATTATGCTACACAATAACAGATTAATTACTTGAGTACTTTCTTTCAGTGTATAATGAACAGTCTCCATGTGGCTAAGTTTTATGTTGTGTCAAGAAATTAACTTTGAGCCATCATGCGATAGTTAAACAATAACTTTGTGGGAGAAAAGATAAAACAAGAAGAGATGGCTTCTACTTTCTAATAGCACTCACTTTTGGGAATTGTATCTCTAAGCTCCTCTGGTTTCCTTGAAGATCTTCCAGTCTCCTCTGATTTTCTCCCCCTCTGTCTCCATTGGCTTTGATCCTTTTTCAGCCTCCTTAGTTCAACCTCTAAAAGACTTAGCACTAAGTCTTGGGTGTCTTCTCTGCATAACCCATCCTCCACCCTGAATCATCTCAGTCACAGACTTCTGCACATCATCTACATGCTAATGGCTCCCAAAGGTATATTCTAGACTCAGTCATTCCTTTGCCCTTTGACTTGCATGTTTGTGTGTGTTCTAGTCACTCAGTCATGTCCGACTCTTTGCAACTCCATGGATTGTAGCCCACCAGGCTCCTCTGTCCATGGAGTTCTCCAGGCAAGAATACTGGAGTGGGTTGCCATTCCCTTCTCCCAACCCAGGGATCAAACCCGGGTCTCCTGAATTGCAGGCAGACTCTTTACCCTCTGAGCCATCAGGGAAGCTGATTTGACTTGCATAGCCCCCCATTCAGCAAATATTGAGTTACTGAGTGCCTGTGATATACAAGGCATTAACCAGGGTCTGAGAATAGGTGGTGAGTGGAACAAAGTCTCTGTTTTCATGAAGCTTATCTCCTAGTGAAGAAACAGGCCATAAATACAATACACAAGTAAAATATGTATGTGTTCGAAGCAATAACTGCTAAGGAGGAAAATTAATCAGGATCCAGGGGAAGAGAATTAAAGTTAAAGGTAGAAACCCTTCTGGGTAGAGAGGCCAGGGAAGAAGCTCTGAAGAACTGAAATTTGATCAGAGAGCTGAATGGAGTAGGAATAAGAGACAGGCAAAGGTTCTATGGAAAGAGATTTTTGAGGCAGAAGGTAGAGTGAGTGCAAAGGCCCTGAGGCAGGAATGACATGGTGAGTTTCCACAAACAGTAAGAAGACAACTGTGCCTGAAGTAGTGAGTGAGAGGAAGAAAGGAAAAAAATGGGATCAGAGAGGCAAGCAGAAGACAAAACAAGACCTTGACAGCTATTATAAAAACTTGAGATTTTATTCTAACCAAAATGGGAAGCCAGTGGAGGGTTTCAAGCAAGAGAATGATATGGCCTGATCTAGTGGTCTGCTTAATGTCTCTACTTAAATGTCTTACAAGCATCTCAAACTTAACACATTTACAACAGTATTCATCATCTTCCCACCACCAAAAGAAAATAAAATTATCCTACATCTTTTCTGTTTTCCCCTCAATTTAGTAAATGGTATCACCAATACCCAATTATTCAACCAAAATCTTAGATTCATCTCTCTCCTTTATCTCACACATACACTCCGTACAAAGGAAAAGAAAAAAGATGGGACTTCCCTGGAAGCCCAGTGCTTAAGACTTCACTTTGCAATGCAGGGGGTATGGGTTCAATCCCTGGTCAGGGAGCTAAGATCTCACATGCCTCATGGCCAAAAAAACAAAACATAAAACAGAAGCAAATTGTAACAAATTCAATAAAGACTTTAAAGATGGTCCACATCAAAAAAAGAAAAAGAAAGAAAGAAAACCCTATAATTTCTATCTGCTTCTCTGTACCCACCAACTTTGACCATAACCATCTCACCTCAATTACAACCCAGGGACCAGATTTTTTACAATTTTGATTTTCCATCAATGGCTTCCCCATACACTTAAAGTCAAATCCATCCCCCTTGCTGTGAGCTAAGAGGCCTTGCAGGACTGGGTCCATGGCTAGCCTTTTGACATTTCATGCCACTTTTTCCAAACTTCCTGAGCTCCAACCACACTGACCTTTATCATTTCCAAGTACATACCTGAGTCCCTTGGACTGCAAGGAGATCCAACCAGTCCATTCTGAAGGAGATCAGCCCTGGGATTTCTTTGGAGGGAATGATGCTGAAGCTGAAATTCCAGTACTTTGGCCACCTCATGCGAAGAGTTGACTCGTTGGAAAAGACTCTGGTGCTGGGAGGGATTGAGGGCAGGAGGATAAGGAGACGCCAGAGGATGAGATGGCTGGATGGCATCACTGACTCGATGGACTTGAGTCTGAGTGAACTCTGGGAGTTTGTGATGGACAGGGAGGCCTGGTGTGTTGCGATTCATGGGGTTGCAAAGAGTCGGACATGACTGAGCGACTAAACTGAACTGAACTGAACTGAGTAGGGTATTTCCTTACTGTTGTCCACTATTCATTCACAGCTGCTCTCTCTCCCTTCAGCCCTAGCTGACATGTCCCCTCCTCAGACAAGACTTCCCTCCCTACCCAGTGTAGAGCTGTACTCCCTGTGGTAACCCATCACAGCATCCTCTCCTTGTATTTCACCACACCATTAGTTTCCAAAAAGCAGGAATCATGTCAGTCTTATTCACAGCTATGCACATAGTCCCAGAACTGGACTGGGGTACAGCAGGTACTCAGTACACTTATGTTGACTGAAGGATCGGTTTGTACTGATATCTCCTTGTGTCATGTGGAAATGTCTGCAAACATACAACACTACCTCTATTAAAAAAAAAAAGAGAGAGACCTTTTTCTAAAATGACAGTGGTTTTAAAAAAAAAGGAAAATTTAAGGAATTAAATTATATTACCCATTTGATTTTTAAACAAACTTGGTCATATACTTCCATAGGAAAAAATTTTTATTCTAAGAAATAATAATGAAAAGTAGAATTAATATCATGGCAAGTCTTGGAAAACCATGCATTCCATTCATCAAATATTATTTGAATTAAAGATGTAACAGTTTTTAATCTCTTCTGTGTCCTGGATACCGTCCTTGGTTCATTCTGATCTTACCTCACTTAATCCTCACAACCACCCTAAATCTTAGAAACCATGGTGTCTAATTAATGGATGAAAATACTGAATATCAGAATCCTTCAGTGACCTGCCTAAGACTATACTAATTAGGACAGAAATGGTATTCATACTCAGCTGCCTGTTATGTTGTAGGGACCATCTGAAAATAGATATTTTTCTGATCACAATACTAAAAATAAACTGATAGATGCCAATGCCCTTGAACTAAACCTTAAAATATTGGACCAAGAACTGTCTTTCCTTGGACTTGCATCATGGAAGAAGGAGAAATATATTCTTTGGGTCTGTGCCAAGTGCAGTGTGCAACTCATAAGACATCAACAGCAGCTGATTAAAGAATTTCTTAGAGTTATATGTTTCTCTATCCCAAGGTAAACACTTTTCATAAAAACTTATAATCCTATTTTATCCTTCCTTGTGTGGGTTATCTTGATTATTAGTTTATTTAATAGTAGCATAGAGCTTTTTAGTGATAGTTATTACTTATCCTGAGCATCTTTTGTAAGATTTTCAATGGAAAATATACTTATCTCTTCAAATTAGTCTATCTATTGGCACTGAGCATATGATAAACAAAATCTACTATTTTCCTGAAGCTGAGTTTCTGTGCCCTGATCCATTTCAGTGAGCTCACATATATATATATATAGAGTATGTGCATCTGGCTGGTATTTCCACACTCTGATAAAAAGATAAATCATCAATAAACAGTAATGAATTAAGAATTCCATCTTTTCATCCCCTCCCAGTTCAGGAAACATAGTGAACAGTTAAATATAATTTTTTGAATGAATGAATAAATGTATAAATGAGCAAATAAGTGAAAGTGAGTAGAAGGAAGAGGTATGTGTATATTATTTTGGGCACATCTCTCTACATGAGTGATCTTAATTACGTGACCAAAGATTGAAATTGTACCCCCTACAGTAGAAGGGCAGAGTCTTAACCACTGGACTTGCAAAAATGTCCTTTTATATGTACTTTGCTTTAATAATCAAACACTTCTGTTCATCTGAAGGCTACTGATTTTTTAGGAAGTTGCTCCTTTTTCCAATTCTTGACATTTTATCATTTAATGCTTAAACCAGTTTTTATTTTATAACTTCACACCTGTTGTAACAGCTCAATTTGTTTATTATATAAAGTAAGAAAACACATATATGTAAAAGGAAGAAAAATAAAATGATTAATAATGCTCCTTTCCTTGGCTACATCCCCAAGTAATCAATGAATTAAAAGACAGCACATACAGAAGAAGAAGAAGGTGACAGAGGATGAGATGGTTGCATAGAATCACCAACTTGATGGAAATGAGTTTGAGAAAACTCCCGAGATAGTAAATGACAGGGAAGCCTGGCGTGCTGCAGTCCATGGGGTCCCAAAGAGTCGAACATTACTTAGCGACTGAACAGCAACAATACAGAGAATTTAAAAAAAAAAAAATGGCAGATGTATAGAACAGTCTTTTGGACTCTGTGGGAGAAGGCAAGGGTGGGATGATTTGAGAGAATAGCACTGAAACATGTATATTATCATATGTGAAACAGATCGCCAGTCCAGGTTCGATGCATGAGACAGGGTGCTCAGGGCTGGTGCATAGGGATGACCCTGAGGGATGGGATGGGGAGGGAGGTGGGAGGGGGGTTCAGGATGGGGAACACATGTACACCCATGGCTGATTCATGTCAATGTATGGGAAAAAAACACTACAATATTGTAATTAGCCTCCAAATAAAATAAATAAATTTTTTAAAAAAGAAAAAAAGAATGGCAAGTTATTTCTTATCTCAAAGTACAATGCTAAACATACTATAAATGATTAAAATGCCCATTTTATTTTCTCTTTTGAACTCTTACTTGTTTTTAGTACTATTTGCTAACGCTTATTGAAAATAATATTTGCAGTGATCTATTTAGCATATACCATGTGTTGAGACAGGTTTTTTGCAAACATTGTACTATGTGATCTTCATAAGGACCTCTAAAATAGGTAACACTGTCAAGCCTTTTTTTAAGGATGAGTAAGTGGGACTTTCCTTGTGGTCTAAGGGTTAAGAATCTGCCTTCCAATGCAGGAGACAAGGGTTGGGTTCCTGGTCCAAGAACTAAGATCCATATGCCTTAGGACAATTAAGCCCTTGAGCTGCAACTAAAGAAAGCCTGAGTTGCAACAAAGACCTAGTGCAGCCAAAAAATGTAAAAAATTTTTAAATAAAGATGAAGAAGCAAAAGCTTAGGAAAGCTAAATAATGTTACACAAGTAGCAACT
This sequence comes from Bos grunniens, assembly GCF_055505025.1. Taxonomy (NCBI): domain Eukaryota; kingdom Metazoa; phylum Chordata; class Mammalia; order Artiodactyla; family Bovidae; genus Bos; species Bos grunniens. The sequence goes on along the minus strand of NC_141173.1, from coordinate 64,002,175 downwards.
CTGATGTGGAGCAGAGCTTGGCTCCTAGCCTAGGCTAGTCTGACTCCAAAGGCTACACTGTGTCCACACAGGACTTGGTTGCCTATATTGGGTAGAAATACATGATATTTCCAATAGTCAACCATTTTAGACATAGAAAAATGGAAATCCTATATGGTTCTGATATAAATAAGATTAGCAATCTCAGGCATCAAGCCCTGTGATAAATAGGCATCAAAGTATCAGATTAAAGAGTTAAAAGCAGATGTCAGAGGTAAGTCAGCTATACTTCAATTAAAAAAATTTAATTTAAGAATAAAACCCCCAAAATAAAAAAAAGTTTCTTAAAAAGGCAGGACTTGCCTGGTGATACAGTAGATAAGAATCCTCCTGCCAATGCAGGGGACACTGGTTCAGTCCCTGGTCCAGGAAGATCCCATACTGCAAAGCAACTAAGCCCATGGGTCACTATGATTGAGCCTGTGTTCTAGAGCCCAAGAACCGCAACTACTGAGCCCATGTGCCGAAAGTACTGAAGCCTGCTTCCAAACTGATTAGCAGTGAGACCCTGAGAAAATCATCTTCACTGTAGCTTTATTTTCTTGTTGTTGAAAAAAAAAAAAAAAAAAAGCATTGCCTTGCTCTGCACAGTTCATAGGGATTTGTGAGGAGCAATTGGAGTGTATACAACTGTAAAGGATATAAAACATAAAGTGATTATTGTAAACAATATTCCACACATGAAAAATCCAACAAACCACATTCCCAAGTTTCAAATGTGGAAGAGCAGCATTATAAACTAGAGTGTGTGTGTGGTTAGTCACTCAGTCATGTCCAACTTTTCGGAACCCCATGGACTGTAGTCCACCAGCCTCTTCTATTCATGAGAGTCTCCAGACAAGAATACTGGAGTGCATAGCCATTTCCTTCTCCAGGGCATCTTCCTGACCCAGGGATCAAACTAGGGTCTCCTGCATTGCAGGTGGATTCTTTACCATCTGAGCCACCAGGGAAGCCCATAAACTAGAATAGAGGCCCTAAAGAGCCCTCCACAATGATGTTAACTCAGCTTTTTATGACAATGTCAAGGCCAAAGCCAATCCTTCAGAGCCCTATGAGTGATTAGTGATTCTGCCTTGACCTAAGAACCAACAGCCTGCCCTAAATGTTAAACAGATGTTTCAAAATGTGTACACATAAGTTTGGCCTGATTTACAAAAATTCATCACCGTTCTTGGGAAAAAATAAACTTCAAAGCTGCTTAAGAAATAATTATTGCTGTACTATCTGAAAACTCTAATTGAAATTTCAAGAAGCCCAAAGGCTTCTGAGCAGCCCACATAAATTTAAGAGAAATTTGTGATATAAATATCATAAATATGATTATGAATATAAAAGAAATATTAAATTCACTGGCAAACTATCAAACTCCAAGAACATATGCCTAAGATGTCTTCATCAAGGTCTTATAAAAACTCTGAGCTGCTCTTGAATATTAATGTTCTTTCCTACACACCTTTACTAGAAATGGCAGTTCATTTCCAGTCTCAGCATGAAGAGATTCTCTCCTTTGGAAATGTTTTTCCAGTGTGATTCATAGTCTAGGTTTGTCATCCCTTGCTATCTTTTTTAGCATCTGGGGTTATAAGAGTGAATATATTTTCTAAACTGAAAAGCAATGGACAAATGGAAGGACGCTTTATGACCACTTCCTGAGACAGACATAAAAAACCTCTTCTTTCTGCGTCCCTCATCACAGCAAGAATTTTAAGGAAAACTTAATTAACACATCACTTTAACAAAGATTTATATCTTCCCTTGCTGCTGCCAAAGAAAGAAGATGCCTTCAACAACTAGTATTAGGCTTATAAAACTAAAGCATTTGTATAGCATGTTGATTTAATGTTTAATCTGGTTCAAAACTGGCCTATCACTCTTCTCAGTAAATAAGATAAGCCTCAAGGCTCCTGCATATTTTTTTTTCATTCTCAGTCTTACTTAGCCTATCTTTTTCCCCATGGTTTTTCAGAATCATTTCCATTCTATGAAAATCTCCAGAACCATGCTTGGCTTCTACCTTAACCAATGACCTGATCTCTTTCAGTTCCTTCCATGGAAATTTCTCTCCAAATCCCACCCACTTTTCTGTGAGTATTTTTCTGAGGGAACCCTCTAATGAAGGTAAAAATCACTTCTTTTCCAAGGTGGATTCTTCCACCTGGGATCCCATTCTTTCCCATACACCGGTCTTCTCATTGCCCTTCATTTCACGTGTGCCCTCCCCATGGAACAGAAGTCTCCCTTGTCTCTCAGGAAGAAATAAATATAAACCAGAAGCAAACAAACAAAATATTCATTTCCACTGCATTCCTCCTTTACATTACCCTTCCATGTTATGTCTTCTTTGACACTAGGCCCTTAAAAGAGTTGTCTATACCTATTTCCTGAAATCTTAGTTATGTGCTCTCAACCCTGTAATCTGGTCTCTATTTACAACTTCTCATGAATCTTTTAAAACTCGTCTTTAAAAAAAAAAAAAAAAAAAAAACTCTTCTTTCAAAGGACTGGCTACCACAAGCCCTACTAGTCATACTTTCTAGAATTCTTAGAGCCATCTTTTTTATATATTAGGGTATAGTTGTTTTATAATGTTGTGTTAGTGTCTAGTCTACCATGCAATGAATCAGCATATGAATACATATACCCCTCCCTCTTGGAAGTCCCTCCCATCATCCCATACTACCTATCAAGGAACAAAACTGAGTCATTTGTAGAGCTGTGGATGGATGTAGAGTCTGTCATACAGAGTGGAGCGGGTCAGAAAGAGAAAAATATTGACTCGATGGACGTCAGTCTGGGTGAATGCCGGGAGCAGGAGCTCCACCCATGACAAAGGTCATGAGGAAGGAGGCTCGGCATACGCAAAGGCGGGATCGAGCCTCAGGAGTCCCCCTGGAAATTCTCGAGCATCTACCCCCAAAACCAGAGTCTGCCTACTTTCTGCTTTGTGCTCTCACCTATACCTCTGACTTTATGGGGGGCTGTCCCCCACTACCTCTCTCTGAAAAAAGAATTAACTTACAGCTTCAGTTAATAATTCCTGGGTGTGACAGCGTTTCAACCTACAAACTCCTTTGGAAGTCCTCTAGCCTGCCTGAATAGGTTTTTCCGGCCACATGTGATTGTGAGAGGCATGAGATGTTCTAAACTGTCTAAATACAGATTCTGTTGAGCAGTTAAAAGATTGATTAGAAATTGTATTGGTGAAGGGTTTTTCACTTTTTGGGCCAATGTTTGCTGCTAAGTCTCCATATCCCTTACCTGCTGTGTCCCTGGCAGTGTATTGATTAATATAATTGGTGTAAGTAGTAGCTTTAATGTTTGTAACCTGGGACCCTTGAGTTAATTCTTTTTCTTATTATAGTCCACCACACCTTTGCTCTGTAGGAATGCAACTTTATCTAATGCTTTTGGAGGGTGGCGCTTGACTAATCACCTTTAGAGAAAAATAAGTTTTCTGAAGAAAGGGTCTTAAAATGTTAACAGGCCTCCAGGCCAGAAGATGATGCAAATCACCTAAACTTTTGCATATGATAAGTTTGCAGGAAGAAAGCCTGGCTTACTGCATGACTCTACCCCTTCCCCCATTATCCTCTATGCATAACTTAAGGTATAAAAACTACTTTGGAAAATAAAGTGCGGGCCTTGTTCACCGAAACTTGGTCTCCCCATGTCGTTCGTTCTTTCTCTTTCTGGCTGAATTTTTCCTCTGAGGTGGGGAAGCTCGTCAAGCCTACTAATTTTCCCCGGGCTTCTAAGATCTGACCGGGGAGGCCTTAGTGTCTCCTCTCCTTCGGGAGAACAGGAGGACGCCTGCGGCCTTCGTAGGTGATGTAAATTCCCTGCTTTGGAATTTTATTCAGCCTCTTTTCTTCACTGAATTTCTTCGCTGAGCTATCCTTATTTCACCACTCTTTATATCCTTAATTAACATTTTATTAAGCAGTTGTTTCCTGATCCTCGCCGACGCCATCCCCGCTTCGAATTCCCTGGATCCACCGGGGCTGGACCCCGGCAGGTGAACTCCGGGAGTTGGTGATGGACAGGGAGGCCTGGTGTGCTGCAATTCATGGGGTCGCAAAGAGTCAGACACGACTGAGTGACTGAACTGAACTGAACACATGTATACAGAATCTAGAAAGGTGATACAGATGAACCTATTCGCAGGGCAGGAAAAAAGACACAGATGTAGAGAATGGATGTGCAGAATAGGGGACCAGATTTAGGAACAGGGTGGGGTGGGGGGGTGGGAAGAGGAGTGGAATGAATTGGGAGGGATCGATGTGGCTATACGACCATGTGTAAAATGAATACTTAGTGGGAACCTTCTGTATAGCACAAGGAGCTCAGCTGAGTGCTCTGTGATGATCTCAGAGCCATCTTTATTTCTTCCCTCTTCTTCTCACACTCTAATGAATCAGTATATTTTGTTAATTCTTTATCCATGCTGCCTCTTATATCCACAGTTTCATGTTTATCCTTATAGGAATAGCTGAGGCCTAATTTTAGTCCTTCACTCTGTCTAACAGGTCCCCCTAAGCCTACCTCCAACCCCATCATCATCTTAAGAGGAAGTGCAATTGGTCCCGTAATCAGACCCAAACTCTCCTTCAGCCTCGCCACCTCCTAATCCCTCCTACTCTACATTGGTACTCTCACTTCTTCCTAGCCTTCCTGCCTTATGCTTTTGCTTACACTCTACCCCTAGACTGGAAACTCCTTTCAAATCTGACTGTGGAAATACACATAGATTTTCTGGTTACCTCCTCCATGAAGCCCTGGTTAAAATGCTTAAAAACTAATATGACCAAAAAAAAAAAAAAGGAACACTAAGATATAAGTAACAGCATAATGCTAGTTTATATATGTATTTGTATATGAGTTATAAATATACTGGATAGAAATTGGCCATGACATTAACAGTTTTAAAGTATGATGATCTGGAGATATGCTACAGAACTTTGGGCAGCTTGTTTTCTTTTGTATATTCTAAATTGTTCAAAATACCTAATCTTTATTGCTTGTTTCTTATATACTAAGCTCTTTCCATGCATTAATTTATGGTAAATATTGGGTTGGCCAAAAAGTTCATTTGTGTTTTCAAACTTCTGGCCAATCCAATATTACTATAATCCTCCTATTACTGACTCAGCCTCTTGTGGGGACACTGCTCCTTTCTCCTGGCTCCTGGTGTGCACAAGGGCTTGTTTGTGCCCTTCTAGAGTCTGTTTCCCAAGTTCTGTGGAAGTTCTGTAATCAAATCCCACTGGCTTCCAAAGTCAAATTCTGTGCAGGTTCTCGTCTGCTTGGCAGCTCTATGGTGGGGCTAATGGCAACCTCCACCAAGAGGGCATATGCTACATGCTGCATGACCCAGGTCTGCAGCAGCCAGAGCCCCTGTCTCTGCAGCAGGCAACTGCTGACATGTGCCTCCTCAGGAGACACTCAAACATTCAAAGCAGGTCTGGCTCAGTCTCTGTGGGGCCTCTGGGTCCTGGTGCACCAAAGGTTTTGCTTGAGGACTCTGATGGTGGTCAATACCAAAATCAGATTGATTATATTCTTTGCAGACAAAGATGGAGAAGCTCTACACAGTCAGCAAAAACAAGACCAGGAGCTTTGGCTCAGATCATGAACACCTTATTGCAAAATTCAGACTTAAACTGAAGAAAGTAGGGAAAACCACTAGACCATACAGGTATGACCTAAATCAAATGTCTTATGAGTCTACAGTGGAAGTGAGAAATAGATTTAAGGGATTAGATGTGTTAGAGAGAGTGCCTAAAGAACTATGGACAGAGGTTCGTGACACTGTATAGGAGACAATGATCAAAACCATTCCCAAGAAAAAGAAATGCAAAAGGCAAAATGGCTGTTTGAGGAGGCCTTACAAATAGCTAAGACCAAAAGCTATAGGCAAAGGAGAAAAGGAAAGATATACCCATTTGAATGCAGAGTTCCAAAGAATAGCAAGGAGAGATAAGAAAGCCTTCCTAAGTGATCAATGCAAAAAAAAAAAAAAATAGAGGAAAACAATAGAATGGGAAAGACTAGAAATCTTATTTAGAAAATTAGAGATACAAGGGAACATTTCAGGCAAAGATTGGCACAATTAAGGACAGAAACAGTATGGACTTAACAGAAGCAGAAGATATTAAGAAGAGGTGGCAAGAATACATGGAAGAATTATACAAGGCCAGATAACCAGATATGGGTTATGACCCAGATAACCACAGTGGTGTGATCATCAACCTAGAGACAGACATCCTGGAGTCAGAAGTCAAGTGGGCCTTAGGAAGTGTCACTATGAACAAAGCTAGTGCAGTTGATGGAATTCCAGATGAGCTATTTCAAATCCTGAAAGATGATGCTGTGAAAGTGCTGCACTCATTATGCCAGCAAATTTGGAAAACTCAGCAGTGGCCACAGGACTAGAAAAGGTCAGTTTTCATTTCAACCCCAAAGAAAGGCAGTGCCAAAGAATGTTCAAACTATGGCACAATTGCACTCATCTCACACACTAGCAAAGTAATGCTCAAAATTCTCCAAATGAGATTTCAACAGTACATGAACCGAGGACTTCCAGATGTACAAGCTGGATTTAGAAAAGGCAGAGAACCAGAGATCAAATTGGCAATATCTGCTGGATCATAGAAAAAGCAACAGAGTTCCAGACAAACATCTACTTCTGCTTTATTGACTATGCTAAAGCTTTTTACTGTGTAGATCACAACAAACTCTGGAAAATTGTTCAACAGATGGGAATACCAGACCACCTTACCTGCCTCCTGAGAAATCTGTATGCAGGTCAAGAAGCAACAGTTAGAACCAGACATGGGACAACAGACTGTCGAAACTGGGAAAGGAATATGTCAAGGCTGTATATTGTCACTCTGTTTATTTAACTTATATGCAGAGTACATCATACAAAATGCCAGGCTGGATGAAGCACAAGCTGGAATCAAGATTGCAGGGAGAAATATCAATAACCTCAGATATGCAGATGACAACACCCTTATGGCAGAAAGCCAAGAATTACAGAGCCTCCTGAAGAAAGTGAAAGAGGAGAGTTACAAAGCTGGCTTAAAACTCAACACTCAAAAAATGAAGATCATGGCATCCGGTCCCATCACTTCATGGCAAATAGATGGGGAAACAATGACACTTTACTTTTGGGGGCTCCAAAATCACTGCAGATGGTGACTGCAGCCATGAAATTAAAAGACACCTGCTCCTTGGAAGAAAAGCTATGACCAACCTAGACAGCATATTAAAAAGCAGAGACATTACTTTGCCAACAAAGGTTCCTTCTAGTCAAAACTATGGTTTTTCCAGTAGTCATGTATAGATGTGAGAGTTGGACCATAAAGAAAGCTGAGTGCCGAAGAATTGATGCTTTTGAACTGTGGTGTTGGTGAAGACTCTTGCAAGTCCCTTGGACTGCAAGCAGATCAAACCAGTCCATCCTAAAGGAAATCAGTCCTGAATATTCATTGGAAGGACTGATGCCAAAGCTGAAACTCCAATACTTTGGCCACCTCGTGCAAAGAACTGACTCACTTGAAAAGACCCTGAAGCTGGGAAAGATTGAAGGCAGGGGGAGGAGGGGACGACAGAGGATGAGATGGTTGAATGGCATTACCAACTCAATGGACATGAGTTTGAGCATCTCCAGGAGCTGGTGATGGACAGGGAAGCCTGGTGTGCTGCAACCCATAGGGTCGCAAAGAGTCGGACATGACTGAATGACTGAACTGAACTCCTATTAATGACATCACTGGGATTGAAGCCACTTACCAAGTCATAGGGCCAACAAGTGTGGTCTGGCTTGAGCCTGCCCTGGTAATAAGTATTTATATAGTTAGAAAAATATGTTTTGAATGAATTTTTTTCCTTCTGTCTCTACCTTCTGCCCCGCTCCACCCTGCAACACCACCAAATTTCAACTCATCTATTTCCTTTAGAAACATTTTCTCAGCCAGGTGTTAAGGAGAAAAGCAATCTGATTAAGAAATTTTGTGCAGACTTGTAAATTAACAATTGCCATCCTGAAGTAATTGCATCTTAAAAAGGATTGTTGTTAATATAAGTGAATCCCTAATTAATGGAATTGCCACTGCTATGACTGAGAGAGCCTACTAGTGACATTGTCTAAAGAGCCAGAGGAGTATCTTAGGAAAAAGGATTTTCTCCATATTCCTTAAAGCACAAAGTCTGTCTTATGCACAAAGTCGCCGGGCTTTGGTTCAGAGCACCAATAATCCCCACCTTGAGGCCTGAATATATCCTATTCAATTATACTATTTTGGTGCTTCAGAGGCCATTAAAATCCAGGCTAAGAACCAAAGGTCTCAGGTGTGCCCAAGGCTGATCTAGTTGAAATGTTCAGCTTAGCCTGGCAAGAGCACCACAGTGCAACAAATCCATAACTGAAGCAATAGGTGTGCTTATATTATGGCATTTATTTTAGTTGTGTGTAACTTTCACCAAAAAAAACTTTCCAGGATATGTGTCTAGGCTAACCTCTTTTCCATCTCTCATATTTCAGAAGGTGAGCTTTATGGCTGAGATTTTTACTTGTACTATGTTGCATACTGATGATTTTATTTGTTGTTGTTGTTGTTGGAGTTTAGTTGCTTTACAATGCTCTGTTAGTTTCTGCTGTACAACAAAGTGAATCAGTTATATATATACATATATCCCCTCCCTCCCTCTTGGACCTCCCTCCCTGCCATCCACCCCCAGCCCACTCCATCCCACCCGTCTAGGTCATCACAGAGCACAAGCTGACCTTCCTGTGCTATACAGTAGCTTCTCACTAGCTATCTATTTTACACACTCTTAGAAGTGAAAAAGGAGAAATTACAACTGACACCACAGAAATACAAAGGATCATAAAAGGCTACTACAAGCAACTATAAGCAAATAAAATGGATAACCTGGAAGAAATGGACAAATTCTTGGAAAGGAACAACTTTCCAAGACTGAGCCAGGAAGAATTAGAAAATATAAACAGATCAACTACAAGTAGTGAAATTGAAACTGTAATTTAAAATCTTCCAACAAACAAAAGTCCAGGACTAGGTGGCTTCACAGTCAAATTCTATCAAACATTTAGAGAAGCTCTAGTACCTATCCTCTTCAATTTTCTTGAAGAGATCTCTAGTCTTTCCCATTCTATTGTTTTCCTCTATTTCTTTGCATTGATCGCTGAGGAAGACTTTCTTATCTCTCCTTGCTATTCTTTGGAACTCTGCATTCAGATGGGTATATCTTTCCTTTTCTCCTTTGCCTTTCACTTCTTTTCTTTTCTCAGCTATTCGTAAGGCCTACTCAGACAACCCTTTTGCCTTTTTTGCATTTCTTTTTCTTAGGAATGGTTTTGATCATTGTCTCCTGTGCAATGTTATGAACCTCTGTCATAGTTTTTTAGGCACCCTGTCTATAAGATCTAATCCCTTTAATCTGTTTGTCACTTCCACTATATAGGGGATTCCCTGGTGGCTCAGATGGTAAAGCATCTGCCTGCAATGCTGGAGACCCGGGTTTGATCCCTGGGTCAGAAAGATCCCCTGGAGAAGGAAATGGCAACTCACTCCAGTACCCTTGTCTGGAAAATCCCATAGATGGAGAAGCCTGGTAGGCTACAGTCCATGGGGTTGCAAAGAGTTGGACACAACTGAGCGACTTCACTTTGTTTCCTTCCACTGTATAATCATAAGGCATTTGATTAGATCATACCTGAATGGCATAGTGGTTTTCCATACATATTTAAGTCTGAATTTTGCAAAAAGGAGTTCATGATTTGAGCCACAGTCAGCTTCCCGTCTTGTTTTTGCTGACTATATACAGCGTCTCCACCTTTGTCTGCAAAGAATATAATCAATCTTATTTAGGTATTGACCATCTGGTGATGTCCATGTGTATTGTGTTGTTGGAAGAGGGTGTTTGCTATGACCATGCTTTGTCTTGGCAAAATTCTGTTAGCCTTTGCCTTACTTCATTTTGTACTCCAAGGCCAAATTTGCCTGTTACTCCAGGTGTTTCTGGACTTCCTATTTTTGCATTCCCGTCCCCTATGATGAAAAGGGGTGTCTTTTAGGGGTGTTAGTTCTAGAAGATCTTATAGGTCTTCATAGAACCATTCAACTTCAATTTCTTCAGAATTGCTGGTTGGGGCATAGACTTGGATTACTGTGATACTGAGTGGTTTGCCTTGGAAACGAACTGAGATCATTCTGTCATTTTTGAGATTGCACCCAATTACTGCATTTCTGACTCTTTTGTTGACTAATAATCCTTATCAAATTATTCCAAAAAACTGCAAGGGGGAGGGAGAATCACTCCAAAATTCATTCAAGAGGCTACCATCACCCTGATACCAAGATCAAACAAAGATATCACAAAAAAATTAAATTACAGACCAATGTTACTAATGAACATAGGCACAAAAACCCTCAACAAAATATTTGGAATCATAATCTGGCAACACATTAAAAGGAACAAAGAGATTTTGAATCAAGGATTCTGTTTGATATTTGCTACCTTAAAAGAATCCTTGAGATTCCTATGACATATTCTCTCTGCATTGGTAGGAATCTGAAAGTCTGTCAAATATTGATCATGGTCAAGTTCCTAAGGGAAATCCAATGAACTGAGTGCACTGGTGTCAATCACAGGACAAGCTGTTTGCTCCTTGAGGAAATGACTGGGGCTGACACAATGCTGTAAGGTAATTTCTAGAAGAAAAGTGTTTAATGAGATGAAGGATTGAAAATGATGCAAAGGAGTCTCATTCAGTAGAAGGATAACCAGTAAGAACTTTTTGGATGGGTGGGTGGATAGATGGATCATCAATGGGTAGATTTTTAAAAGGATCTTTGAAGGAAACAACAATCATAGAATATAATCTGGGGGTAGGGGAAATGAAATTGTAGAAAAATGAAATAAGTAGCATTTCTTATTCCCTCTGAAAGTTTTGGAGATGGTTTCATTGTTTTAGTGTATTCACAGAGTTAAGCAAAAAGGCAAGTGCTTTACTATGGCAGTCAGTCTTCTTCAAGGCAGGACTAACCTCAGTGGGAAGAGAGAATGACTAGAGGAGGCAAAGCCAAGAGAGGATCTCAGTCATTCCAAGTTTCCATATATCCAGTGGAGTCCAGAAGGTGCCAGAAAACCTTTAACGGAGAAGTAAATGTAACCCACAGTCTTAAATACCTACCAGAGGAAGGAGCACCACACCAGGGGGGGCGGGGGGCAGATGAGTGAAGACGTTGATTGCACTGAGGTTGCCCAGAAATTTTGAATATCCAGTACAGGTTCTGTCCTGGCTTCCTGCTTGAAATTTATATTATTCAATGGTATCTGTTATTTAAAACATTGAAAGACATTTGCAGTGAGAGTAGCTGTGGCAGAGACGTGAACTATGCATCAAGTATCCTTGGCTCCCCCACATCTCCCACCCTCCTGCTGTTAGAAGGGGCCACAGCACTAGGTCTAGACCATAGGCTGCAAGCAGAAGTGCCTTTCATCACTGCCAGGAAGAAGCACTGAAGAGTCATCCTGTGATCCTCTGATGCTCCTCCCCTGATGCGTGGACCGAGAGGTCTACAGGTTGCAGATGCTACAGATACCAGACAGCAGATTCTCCATCAGCCTCACCTCTGGGGAGATCCCCTGAAGAAGACAATGGCAACCCACTTCTATCCGCGCCAGTATTCTTGCCTGGAGAATTCTATGGGCAGAGGAGCCTAGCGGGCTACAATCCATGGGGTCATGAAGATTTGGACACAGCTGAGTGACTGACACTGAACAATCTGGGCTCAAATTTCAATTCTTTTCCATACAAGCTGGGTGGCCTTAGGCATAGGGCTTAACATTTCTGGGCTTCAGCTACCTCAACTGGAAAATAAATATAATAATAGTACCTACCTCAGTGATTTGTTTAGAGAGAGTAAGGACTCATTAAATGCTATCTATGATTAATAATCTTTACAGTAATAAAAAGGCCACATAATACATTCCTTTTATTTCTCTCTCCATCTTTTTTTTTTTGAAAGAAATGAAGGTAAAGCTGAATATTTAATATATAACTCATAAGTATTATAATTTACACTATCACTTGTGTGTCTTTTGCCTTGTTATGGCTTACATCTCTATACTCAGAATCAACCCTCTGCTTAAAAAAAAAAAATCTATCAAAACCACACTTTAAAAATAGAATTATTTTAACTGGCCTTGGTTTTTCTTTTTTAAAAGGAGTATATCTTTCCAGAAGAAAATAAGAATGAGTGATAGTGATTGACTATGACATTTAATGACTATTTCCAGAAGATTGCAATATATAAAAGATTTCACTAAGAAGGAAGAAGGCAGTTTCAAATAAAGCTTTGACTCTGAAATGAAACTCCTAAACATTCATAAAATTTGGTTTTCTAACTTAATATCACAACTCGTACATAACATTTATCAAACATTTTAGTGTGAATAAAGCAATCTGAAGTGAAAAAAATAAGGGTGATACCCAAGGTTATATATTACCTAGATGATACCCTAAACATTATTTCAATTCTTATTGTCATGGTCGTCCCAATGCCTATGTAACTTTGTTTTCACACACAAAGAGTTTGAAAATTTTGCTTCCATAATTGTAGAAAGTTGAGAAATCAAATCAAGACTATGTTTCCTGAGGAAACTCTGAATGTAAAATGTGACTGACGAACCCTGAAGCACCCATTTAAGGTGAGTATAACATAGAAGACTCAGCTGTACCCTCCACCCACAGTGTCTCTCTATTTCTTGCCATCTGGTGAGCCCCCTTACACCAGCTGAAGCCTTTTGCTTCTTCCTACTGCCTATACCCAGAAGGAGGTGGTCACTCCTTTCACCGTGTCCCCTCTATAAGTGTGATATCACTTTTCTCTCCATATTTGTCTGCATCTCTCTCTCCCAATCATGAAAACAGGGTTTGTGTCTTATACACTCAGGAGTCCCCCAAACCTAGGAAGTCTCTCAAATGATAAATGAACATTATAGAAATTGTTGTCCAAATAGTCAAATATCTAGATAAGCACTTAGGCTGTATAAGCAATGGTATGGATTCATTTTGTTTAAGCACATATTTTAATAAAACACTCAGGACCTTCTGTTCTAATGAATTACGTGTGCTGCTCCTCCACTAAATTGTGAGGTGCTAGAGGACAGGAATTTTGTGTCATTTACCCTTGGGAGTCCTTGCATCATCTACAAAAGGCTTTAAAGGCAGTGAGTGCTACTTGCTGAAATTAATTTAAATCCTTACAACAGGCATAAGTGCTGGGTGACTCATTCAGCAACAGTGAAGTTAGGTCCTCATTGTGTCATATGATTCTAACATTTATTACTGATACAGCCAGTATGTTTTCATTAATTGGCCCAGTCCTTCATTACACTATGACTCGAAAGCTAAGTACAAGAGGTGTTCAATTAAGCCCAGTTCAGTTCAGTTCAGTTGCTCAGTCATCTCCAACTCTTTGCCACCCCATGAATCGCAGCACACCAGGCCTCCCTGTCTATCACCAACTTCCGGAGTCCACCCAAACCCATGTTCATCGAGTGGGTGATGCCATCTAACCATCTCATCCTCTATCACCCCCTTCTCCTCCCGCCCTCAATCTTTCCCAGCATCAGGGTCTTTTCAAATAAGTCAGCTCTTCACATAAGGTGGCCAAAGTATTGGAGTTTCAGCTTTGGCATCAGTCCTTCCAATGAACACCCAGGACTGATCTCCTTTAGAATGGACTGGGTGAATCTCCTCACAGTCCAAGGGACTCTCAAGAGTCTTCTCCAGCACCACAGTACAAAAGCATCAATTCTTCAGCACTCAGCTTTCTTTATAGTCCAACTCTCACATCCTACATGATCACTGGAAAAACCATAGCCTTGACTAGACGGACATTTGTTGGCAAAGTAATGTCTCTGCTTTTTAATATGCTGTCTAGGTTGGTCATAACTTTCATTCCAATGAATAAGCATCTTTTAATTTCATGGCTGCAATCACCATCTGCAGTGACTTTGGAGCCCAGAAAAATAAAGTCAGCCATTGTTTCCACTGTGTCCCCACCTATTTGCCATGAAGTTGAAAGGTTGTTGCTGAATGAAAGACGCCAGGATTCTTGGCCTCCAGAGGAGAAGAATTCAATCCATGGCCAGAGACGAGGCTTGATCGCTCAGAGCTTTTGTGTAATAAAGTTTTATTAAAGTATAAAGGAGATAGAGAAAGCTTCTGACATAGGCATCAGAAGGGAGCAGAAAGAGTACCCCCTGCTAGTCTTCAGCTGGATGTTATATAGTCACTAGCAGTCTGTTAATGAAAGAAAGGAATGTCTTAAAGTTAAGAGTGGCACCAGGCCCTCACCCATAAGATGAATTTTGGGATAATCTTGACACCAGACAATTCATCCCAGGCCATAAAATGATTAACTTGAATCTTGTAGAAGGGCATATTACCATACAAATAGTTTCGTTGACATAGATTAGGGGAACAATATCTGAGTATAATATACTGGTTTTTCAAGTAGGTTCTGAGCAATTATGTGGAACAGAGTTTGGGGTAAATGCATAGTACATTAACATAGCTTAAGACAAACATTTCCATAAGAAAAATGTATTGGTTAACTCAAGGTTTGAGAATAGTTAACTTCAGGTGAAACCAGGTGTCATTATGGCAACACAGCATATTAAGACAGGTCTCCTTTTAAATTTGTATAGAGAAGAAAATAATATCGCTAGTTTGTTTCCTCTTGCAGATTAAGAGAGATAAAAATGTCTGACACTTGCAGGCTATTTCCTCCGTTTGGAGACCCCTGGCCTTCCTGCCTGTTACCCTCTCAAAGTGATGGGACCTGATGCCACGATCTTAGTTTTCTGAATGTTGAGCTTTAAGACAACTTTTTCACTCTCCTCTTTCACTTTCATGAAGAGGCTCTTTAGTTCTTCTTCACTTTCTGCCATAAGGGTGGTGTCATCTGCATATCTGAGGTTATTGAGATTTCTCCCAGCAATCTTAATTCCAGCTTATGCTTCATCCAGCCCAGAGTTTCTCATGATGTACTCTGCATAGAAGTTAAATAAACAGGGTGACAATATACAGCCTTGACGTACTCCTTTTCCTATTTGGAACCAGTCTGTTGTTCCATGTCCAGTTCTAACTGTTGCTTCCTGACCTGCATACGGGTTTCTCAAGAGGCAGATCAGGTGGTCTGGTATGCACATCTCTTTCAGAATTTTCCACAGTTTATTGTGATCCACATAGTCAAAGGCTTTGGCATAGTCAATAAAGCAGAAATAGATGTTTTTCTGGAACTCTCTGGCTTTTTCAATGATCCAGCAGATGCTGGAAATTTGATCTCTGGTTCCTCTGCCTTTTCTAAAACCAGCTTGAATATCTGAAAGTTCACGGTTCACGTATTGCTGAAGCCTGGCTGGGAGTATTTTAAGCATTACTTTACTAGCATGTGAGATGAGTGCAATTGTGAGGTAGTTTGAGCATTCTTTGGCATTGCCTATCTTTGGGATTGGAATGAAAACTGACCTTTTCCAGTCCTGTGGCCACTGCTGAGTTTTCCAAATTTGCTGGCATATTGAGTGCAGCACTTTCACAGTATCACCTTTCAGGATTTGAAATAGCTCAACTGGAATTCCATCACCTCCACTAGCTTTGTTCACAGTGATACTTTCTAAGGCCCACTGGACTTCACATTCCAGGATGTCTGGCTCTAGGTGAGTGATCACACCTTCATGATTATCTTGGTCATGAAGATCTTTTTTGTATAGTTCTTCTGTGTATTCTTGCCACCTTTTCTTAATCTCTTCTACTCTGTTAGGTCCATATCATTCCTGTCCTTTATTGTGCCCATCTTTGCATGAAATGTTCCCTTGGTATCTCTAATTTTCTTTAAGAGATCTCTAGTCTTTCCCATTCTGTTGTTTTCCTCTATTTCTTTGAATTGATCACTGAGGAAGGCTTTCTTATCTCTCCTTGCTATTCTTTGGAACCCTGTATTCAAATGGGTATATCTTTCCTTTTCTCCTTTGCTTTTCACTTCCCTTCTTTTCACAGCTATTTGGAAGGCCTCCTCAGACAGCCATTTTGCTTTTTCGCATTTCTTTTTCTTGGGGACGGTCTTTTTTTTTTTTTTTTCTTAACTATTATTTTTACTTTTCCTTTTTTTAAATTTATTTTAATTGGAGGCTAATTACTTTACAATATTGTATTGGTTTTGCCATACATCAACATGAATCTGCCACAGGTGTACACGTGTTCCCAATCCTGAACCCCCCCTCCCATCTCCCTCCCCATACCATCCCTCTGGGTCATCCCAGTGCACCAGCCCCAAGCATCCTGTATCCTGCATCTAACCTGGACTGGCGATTCCTTTCTTATATGATATTATGCATGTTTCAATGCCATTCTCCCAAATCATCCCACCCTCTCCCTCTCCCATGGAGTCTAAAAGACTGTTCTATACATCTGTGTCTCTTTTGATGTCTCACCTACAGGGTTATCATTACCATTTTTCTAAATTTCATATATATGTGTTAATATACTGTATTGGTGTTTTTCTTTCTGGCTTACTTCACTCTGTATAATTGGCTCCAGTTTCATCCACCTCATTAGAACTGATTCAAATGTATTCTTTTTGATGGCTGAGTAATACTCCATTGTGTATACGTACCACCGCTTTCTTATCCATTCATCTGCTGATGGACATCTGGTTGCTTCCATGTCCTGGCTATTATAAACAGTGCTGTGATGAACATTGGGGTACACATGTCTATTTCACTTCTGGTTTCCTCAGTGTTTATGCCCAGCAGTGGGATTGCTGGGTCATAAGGCAGTTCTATTTCCAGTTTTTTTAAGGAATCTCCACACTGTTCTCCATAGTGGCTGTACTAGATTGCATTCCCACCAACAATGTAAGAGGGTTCCCTTTTCTCCACACCCTCTCCGGCATTTATTGCTTGCAGACTTTTGGATCGCAGCCATTCTGACTGGCGTGAAATGGTACCTCATAGTGGTTTTGATTTGCATTTCTCTGATAATGAGTGATGTTGAGCATCTTTTCATGTGTTTGTCAGCCATCTGTATGTCTTCTTTGGAGAAATGTCTATTTAGTTTATTGGCCCATTTTTTTATTGGGTCGTTTATTTTTCTGAATTGAGCTGCAGGAGTTGCTTGTATATTTTTGAGATTAGTTGTTTGTCTGTTGCTTCATTTGCTATTATTTTCTCCCATTCTGAAGGCTGTCTTTTCACCTTGCTTATAGTTTCCCTTGTTGCGCAGAAGCCTTTAATTTTAATTAGGTCCCATTTGTTTATTTTTGCTTTTATTTCCAATATTCTGGGTGGTGGGTCATAGAGGATCCTGCTGTGATGTATGTCAGAGAGTGTTTTGCCTATGTTCTCCTCTAGGAGTTTTATAATTTCTGGTCTTACATTTAGATCTTTAATCCATTTTGAGTTTATTTTTGTGTATGGTGTTAGAAAGTGTTCTAGTTTCATTCTTTTACAAGTGGTTGACCAGTTTTCCCAGACCACTTGTTAAAGAGATTGTCTTTTCTCCATTGTATATCCTTGCCTCCTTTGTCAAAGATAAGGTGTCCATATGTGTGTGGATTTATCTCTGGGCTTTCTATTTGGTTCCATTGATCTATATTTCTGTCTTTGTGCCAGTACCATACTGTCTTGATGACTGTGGCTTTGTAGTAGAGCCTGAAGTCAGGCAGGTTGATTCCTCCAGTTCTATTCTTCTTTCTCAAGATTGCTTTGGCTGTTCGAGGTTTTTTGTATTTCCATACAAATTGTGACATTATTTGTTCTAGCTCTGTGAAGAATACCGTGGGTAGCTTAATAGGGATTGCATTGAATCTATAGATTGCTTTGGGTAGTATACTCATTTTCACTATATTGATTCTTCTGATCCATGAACATGGTATATTTCTCCATCTATTAGTGTCCTCTTTGATTTCATTCATCAGTGTTTTATAATTTTATATATATAGGTCTTTAGTTTCTTTAGGTAGATATATTCCTAAGTATTTTATTCTTTTCATTGCAATGGTGAATGGAATTGTTTCCTTAATTTCTCTGTTTTCTCATTATTAGTGTATAGGAATGCAAGGGATTTCTGTGTGTTGATTTTATATCCTGCAACTTTACTATATTCATTGATTAGCTCTGGTAATTTTCTGGTGGAGTCTTTAGGGTTTTCTATGTAGAGGATCATGTCATCTGCAAACAGTGAGAGTTTTACTTCTTCTTTTCCAATTTGGATTCCTTTTATTTCTTTTTCTGCTCTGATTGCTGTGGCCAAAACTTCCAGAACTATGTTGAATAGTAATGGTGAAAGTGGGCACCCTTGTCTTGTTCCTGACTTTAGGGGAAATGCTTTCAATTTTTCACCATTGAGGATAATGTTTGCTGTGGGTTTGTCATATATAGCTTTTATTACGTTGAGGTATGTTCCTTGAGAAATTTGTATGCAGGTCAGGAAGCAACAGTTAGAACTGGACATGGAACAACAGACTGGTTCCAAGTAGGAAAAGGAGTTCGTCAAGGCTGTATATTGTCACCCTGTTTATTTAACTTATATGCAGAGTACATCGTGAGAAATGCTGGACTGGAAGAAACACAAACTGGAATCAAGATTGCCGGGAGAAATATCAATAACCTCAGATATGCAGATGACACCACCCTTATGGCAGAAAGTGAAGAGGAACTAAAAAGCCTCTTGATGAAAGTGAAAGTGGAGAGTGAAAAACTTGTCTTAAAGCTCAACATTCAGAAAACAAAGATCATGGCATTCGGTCCCACCACTTTATGGGAAATGGATGGGGAAACAGTGGAAACAGTGTCAGACTTTATTTTTCTGGGCTCCAAAATCACTACAGATGGTGACTGCAGCCATGAAATTAAAAGACGCTTACTCCTTGGAAGGAAAGTTATGACCAACCTAGATAGCATATTCGAAAGCAGAGACATTACTTTGCCAACAAAGGTTCATCTAGTCAAGGCTATGGTTTTTCCTGTGGTCATGTATGGATGTGAGAGTTGGACTGTGAAGAAGGCTGAGCGCCAAAGAATTGATGCTTTTGAACCGTGGTGTTGGAGAAGACTCTTGAGAGTCCCTTGGACTGCAAGGAGATCCAAGCAGTCCATTCTGAAGGAGATCAGCCCTGGGGTTTCTTTGGAAGGATGCTAAAGCTGAAACTCCAGTACTTTGGCCACTTCATGCAAAGAGTTGACTCATTGGAAAAGATTCTGATGCTGGGAGGGATTTGGGGCAGGAGGAGAAGGGGACGACAGAGGATGAGATGGCTGGATGGCATCACTGACTCGATGGACGTGAGTCTGAGTGAACTCCGGAGTTGGTGATGGACAGGGAGGCCAGGCGTGCTGCAATTCATGGGGGTCGCAAAGAGTCGGATATGACTGAGCGACTGATCTGATCTGATCTGATGTTCCTTCTATTCCTGCTTTCTGGAGAGTTTTATCATAAATGGATGTTGCATTTTGTCAAAGGCTTTCTCTGCCTCTATTGAGATAATGATATGGCATTTATTTTTCAGTTTGTTAATGTGGTGAATTACATTGATTGATTTGCGGATATTGAAGAATCCTTGCATCCCTGGATAAAGCCCACTTTGTCATGATGTATGATCTTTTTAATGTGTTGTTGGATTCTGATTGCTAGAATTTTGTTAAGGATTTTTACATCTATGTTCATCAGTGATATTGGCCTGTAGGTTTCTTTTTTCGTGGCATCTTTGTCAGGTTTTGGTATTAGGGTAATGGTGGCCTCATAGAATGAGTTTGGAAGTTTACCTTCCTCTGCAATTTTCTGGAAGAGTTTGAGTAGGATAGGTGTTAGCTCTTCTCTAAATTTTTGGTAGAATTCAGTTGTGAAGCCATCTGGACCTGGGCTTTTGTTTGCTGGAAGATTTCTGATTACAGTTTCCATTTTTGTGCTTGTGATTGGGTCTGTTAAGATTTTCTATTTCTTCCTGGTTCAGTTTTGGAAAGTTGTACTTTTCTAAGAACTTGTCCATTTCTTCCATGTTGTCCATTTTATTGGCATATAATTGCTGATAGTAGTCTCTTATGATCCTTTGTATTTCCGTGTTGTTTGTTGTGATCTCTCCATTTTCATTTCTAACTTTATTGATTTGATTTTTCTCCCTTTGTTTCTTGATGAGTCTAGCTAATGGTTTGTCAATTTTATTTATCCTTTCAAAGAACAAACTTTTGGCTTTGTTGATTTTTGCTATGGTCTCTTTTGTTTCTTTTGCATTTATTTCTGCCCTAATTTTAATATTTCTTTCCTTCTACTAACCCTGGGGTTCTTCATTTCTTCCTTTTCTAGTTGCTTTAGGTGTAGAGTTAGGTTATTTATTTGACTTTTTTCTTGTTTCTTGAGGTGTGCCTGTATTGCTATGAACTTTCCCCGTAGGATTGCTTTTACAGTGTCCCACAGGTTTTGGGTTGTTGTGTTTTCATTTTCATTTGTTTCTATGCATATTTTGATTTCTTTTTTGATTTCTTCTGTGATTTGTTGGTTATTCAGAAGCTTGTTGTTCAGCCTCCATATATTGGAATTTTTAATAGTTTTTCTCCTGTAATTGACATCTAATCTTACTGCATTGTGGTCAAAAAAGATGCTTGGAATGATTTCAATTTTTTTGAATTCACCAAGGCTAGATTTATGGCCCAGGATGTGATCTATCCTGGAGAAGGTTCCGTGTGCACTTGAGAAAAAGATGAGATTCATTGTTTTGGGGTGAAATGTCCTATAGATATCAATTAGGTCTAACTGGTCTATTGTATCATTTAAAGTTTGTGCTTCTTTGTTAATTTTCTGTTTAGTTGATCTATCCATAGGTGTGAATGGGGTATTAAAGTCTCCCACTATTATTGTGTTATTGCTAATTTCCCTTTTCATACTTGTTAGCATTTGTCTTACATATTGCAGTGCTCCTATGTTGGGTTCATATATATTTATAATTGTTATATCTTCTTCTTGGATTGATCCTTGGATCATTATGTAGTGTTCTTCTTTGTCTCTTTTTACAGCCTTTGTTTTAAAGTCTATTTTATCTGATATGAGTATTGCTACTCCTGCTTTCTTTTGGTCTCTATTTGCATGGAATATCTTTTTCCAGCCCTTCACTTTCAGTCTGTATGTGTCCTTGTTTTGAGGTGGGTCTCTTGTAGACAACATATATAGGGGTCTTGTTTTTGTATCCATTCAGCCAGTCTTTGTCTTTTGGTTGGGGCATTCAACCCATTTACGTTTAAGGTAATTATTGATAAGTATGTTCCCGTTGCCATTTACTTTACTGTTTTGGGTTCGAGTTTATACACCGTTTTTGTGTCTCCTATCTAGAGAATATCCTTTAGCATTTGTTGGAGAGCTGGTTTGGTGGTGCTGAATTCTCTCAGCTTTTGCTTGTCTGTAAAGCTTTTGACTTCTCCTTCATAATTGAATGAGATCCTTGCTGGGTACGGTAATCTGGGCTGTAGGTTATTTTCTTTCATCACTTTAAGTATGTCTTGCCATTCCCTCCTGGCCTGAAGAGTTTCTATTGAAAGATCAGCTGTTATCCTTATGGGAATCCCCTTGTGTGTTAGTTGTTGTTTTTCCCTTGCTGCTTTTAATATTTGTTCTTTGTGCTTGATCTTTGTTAATTTGATTAATATGTGTCTTGGGGTGTTTCACCTTGGGTTTATCCTGTTTGGGACTCTCTGGGTTTCTTGGACTTGGATGATTATTTCCTTACCCATTTTAGGGAAGTTTTCAACTATTATCTCTTCAAGTATTTTCTCATGGTCTTTCTTTTTGTCTTCTTCTTCTGGGACTCCTATGATTCAAATGTTGGAGCATTTAATATTGTCCTGGAGGTCTCTGAGATTGTCCTCATTTCTTTTAATTCGTTTTTCTTTTTTCCTCTCTGATTCATTTATTTCTACCATTCTATCTTCTACTTCACTAATCCTATCTTCTGCCTCCATTATTCTACTATTATTTGCCTCCAGAGTGTTTTTGATCTCATTTATTGCATTATTCACTATATATTGACTCTTTTTTATTTCTTCTAGGTCCTTGTTAAACCTTTCTTGCATCTTCTCAATCCTTGTCTCCAGGCTATTTATCTGTGATTCCATTTTTATTTCAAGATTGTGGATCATTTTCACTATCATTATTCAGAATTCTTTATCAGGTAGATTCCCTATCTCTTCCTCTTTCGTTTGGTTTGGTGGGCATTTATCCTGTTCCTTTACCTGCTGGGTATTCTTCTGTCTCTTTATCTTGTTTATATTGCTGCATTTGGGGTGGTCTTTCTATATTCTGGCAGTTTGTGGAGTTCTCTTTATTGTGGGGTTTCCTCGCTGTGGGTGGGGTTGTATTGGTGGCTTGTCAAGGTTCTTGGTTAGGGAAGCTTCTGTCGGTGTTCTGGTGGGTGGAGCTGTATTTCTTCTCTCTGGAGTGCAATGAAGTGCCCAGTAATAAGTTATGAGATGTCAATGGTTTTGGAGTAACTTTGGGCAGCCTGTATATTGAAGCTCAGGGCTGTGTTCCTGTGTTGCTGGAGAATTTGCGTGGTGTGTCTTGTTCTGGAACTTGTTGGCCCTTGGGTGGTGCTTGGTTTCAGTGTAGTTATGGAGGCGTTTGATGAGCTCCTATTGATTAATGTTCCGTGGAGTCAGGAGTTCTCTGATGGTCTCAGGATTTGGACTTAAGCCTCCTGCTTCTGGTTTTCAGTCTTATTTTTACAGTAGTCTCAAGACTTCTCCTTCTATACAGCATTATTGATAAAACATCTCTTTTCAAAGACAATGGGCTGCTTTTCTGGGCGCCTGATGTCCTCTGCCAGCATTCAGAACTTGTTTTGTGGAATTTACTCAGTGTTTAAATGTTCTTTTGATGAATTTATTGGGGAGAAAGTAGTCTCCCCATCCTATTCCTCCACCATCTTAGGACCGCCTCCTTGGGGATGGTCTTGATCCCTGTCTCTTGTACAATGTCATGAACCTCCATCCATAGTTGATCATAGTTCCATCCATAGTTCATCAGGCACTCTGTCTATCAGATCTAGTCCCTTAAATCTATTTCTCACTTCCACTGTATAGTCATAAGGGATTTGATTTAGGTCATACCTGAATGGACTAGTGGTTTTCAATTAAGCCCAACACATCATCAAAGTGTCATCAAAACTGCAACAACCTGTCTAGAAAGCCAGTTAACTATAATCCTACAGACTGTGTTGAAACTATGTAAACATCCTGTTTAAATTCCCATTACAAGCACAGTCTCCCTTTTCAAGGAACATTTTTGACAACTAAATGGCAAAGCAGAAAGATCTTGAGTTATACAAACAGAGGAATGTGGTTCACAATGACTGAAAAGATTGTTTTATGTTTTCAGAAGATATGGGCTTATTCAACTCTTATGAGGCCAGGAATCACATGGTATGGTCTTAGCAGGGCAATGAGGAAATACAGAGCAACAGACTACTGTCATTTCAAAACGATCTCGAGTTCTTTACTTGCATTTACTGCATGCTGTTAGGGGTATGTGTAAACCAAAGTAAAACTCCATTAAAACCCCTCCTTTTTATCCACCCCTTCTTCTCCTAATACTTCCTTCACAAACCACAGTAGTCCTTGCTTTAAATGCTTTGGAGAATATTTCTTGTTCATCTGAGAATCAACAACTCTAGCTGGAGAAATCCCATAACTATGCCACAGCTCTCTCCCATCACAAAGTTGAAGTCTAAGCATCTGGGAGCACACCTTCCACCCTGACCATCTTCATCGCCACCACCATCACTAACACTCTGCAGCATCTGAATCTCTGGGAAGTATCATTTGTCTGCTGCTCCCAAGGTTTCTCTTGTGATCATTGGAATAAACATCTCCCCTGTCATCTGCATTGCTTTAAAGCTGAGAGAAAGGTGGAGATTCCTTGTCAATAATTTTCATGTCCTCTCTTTTATTTAAGGCTAGATTTAGTACAATAAGTTGGAAGTTCCAAATATGTGGAGAGCAGAGAAAACTGGTTTGACATTCAAAGAGGGAAAACAAGATGCTCATCTGCAATCTACAATCAACAGTGACCAGGGTTTATTTGATCAAAATGTTCAAATGAGGAAGTTATTAAAAAATAGCCAGACTCAATATTAAAATTTTGACAGAAAAATAAACATGTATGTGAGCTATGTTCCCTGTATCTCTTGAGCATGGATGTTGAGACCTTGTTCAGATATTCCAGCAGAGGACCAGAGTCATTCAAATATCTTTAACCAAAGAATTCTCTCTCTCTCTCTCTCCCACTGTCTTTTTGCCTCTCTCTCTTTTTCATAATAAGGATTTACAAAACATTTGCCATTTTCTAGGCACTATTCTTGGCACATTATGTATATTAAATAATCTAATTTTCACAACAACACTATGAGAAACTACTAGTAACATCCCCATTTTTCCATGACAAAATTGAGGCATCAACAAATAGAGCAACTGATCCAAGTGGAACAGCCAGGACTCAAGCCTAGGCAATCTAGTTCCAGAATTCAAGCTTTTAGGCATTACAATATCCTGCCTCCTAATTAATGGTACAGCCTTGGGAAGGATGCACATGGACCAGGAACATAAATATTTAAGGGGCAGGAAGATGAGGAAAAGGCCAGACTTGCCACAGAAGCCAAAGGAAGCACAATTTCAAGGAGGAAATTCCAAACTATGTCAATGTTCAGAAAAGTCAAGTCAGTGAAGGCCTGGAAAAGTGTGCATTGGATTTGGTGATCAAGGACACACTGATGACCTAAACCAGGCCAATTCTCGAGGGTAGAGGAGCATTAGCCAGTGTCCAATGTGCTGCAGTGTAGGGAGGTTTTAGCCACATGGGAAAGGAATAAAGGAGAAATGATGTGTCTTCTTGACATAGAAAGTTACCGTGGCCAAGACACAACCTCCCTCCTCTTCCTTTTTCTTCTCTTCTCCATTCTTAAACCATTTCTAAGGAAGAAAGGGGGCTTCCTGGGTGGCTCAGTGCTAAAGAATCCTCCTCCAGAGCAGGAGTTGCAGGTTCAGTCCCTGGATAGGGAAGATCTCCCAAAAGATGAGGATGTGTAGACGATGGTGTGGACATGATAAACCAGACACCAGGAGAGAGAACATGAGTGAAATTCTTAGATCTCATGACCAGACTGCGACCCAGGCACTGTTCCAATGTTTTAGGAACTACTGGGTCTTGTAAAGATCACCAGCAGGGTGTGATACAAGTTCCACTTAACCCAACCAAAAAACAAAAATTGAGAAAAGTAATTATCTCTGGGATCTTTTGCATATATAAATTCTACGGTTCTGTAAATATTAATCTAAGTATGCGTGTGTGTGTGCTAAGTCACTGCAGTGGTAACTGATTCTGCAATCCCATGGACTGTAGCCCACCAGGCCCCTCAGTCCATGGGATTCTCCAGGCAAGAATGCTAGAGTGGGTTACTATGCCATCCTCCAGGGGATCTTCCCAACCCAGGGATTGACCTTGAACTTGTGGTTCTTATGTCGCCTGTATTGGCAGGTGGGTTCTTTACCACTAGCATCACCTGGAAACCCTAACCCAAGTATGAACTAAGTCGCTTCAGTCGTGTCCAACTCTTTGCAACCCTATGGACTATAGCCCGCCAGGCTCCTCTGTCCATGAGGGTTCTCCAGGCAAGAATACTAGAGTGGGTTGCCATTTTCTCCTCCAGGGGATCTTCCCAAAATAGGGATTGAACCCAGGTCTCATAGGTCTCTGGCATTGGCAGGCAAGTTCTTTACCACTAGTACTACCTGGGAAGTCCCTAAGTATAGCAGTGGCCAAAATAGCACCATGTTTCCCATTACACCAACATTGTACTCCCCTACTTCAACATCAATTTCCATAGTCATGTGGATATGAGATAAACTCACTATGGAAGCTCTCTACACCAAAGGTGCTCCATAGTTACGTGGATATAAGGTAGACTCACTAGGCAGCTGTTAAGAGAGAGGAAAACATCAAGTTCAGCATCTGTGGCATTCTTTCTGGCTCATCCTGACACAGTTTGGCAGAAAGAAAGCTTAAACTGTAGCATATAATTATTGATAATGTCAGCCTGTAGAACTATAAGCTTAGCAGTTTTATTTAGACCATTATGTGCTACAAATAAACAGTAATAGAAACTTCAAGTAAAAGCATTATTTGTATCTGTATTATATCTAACAATGTAACATAAGAAAAGCTTTGTCAATTGCAGAACGTTTAAGTGACTCTGCCCTTGAAATAGCAATACACAGAACTCCATCAGCATGCCTCAGATACAGGCAGAGTTCACCAAGAGTTACAAAGCAGAAAGAAAAACTGGAGTAGGGGAGGGAGGTCCCTATTCTCTGATTTTATGGGAACACTGAAAACATTTGAATGGCAACAACACAGAATAAAGAAAATGAAAGAAACCCTTCTGCTCCCTGTTTAAATGACCTTTCTAAATTTCTGAGTGTTAAAACAAATAAGCTGCTCACCACAGCAAAGTGTTTAAACGTTTAGTTTTTCTGTCTTTAAATTAGAAAGATGTCAGGGCAGAGCTATAAATGAAGTGATACATTTCAATTAAGCTTGATTTCCCAGATTAACTAGATTTTTTTGTACATAAAGTCACTCTGTGTGATTCAAATGCATAATTACTTAGTGTCTGGACTGAGATGCTAACTCTGGGTTAGAACCTGAGTTTATAAACCCAACACTAAAAGTCCAAACCTAACACAAAACCCAGTCGGTCTTCCTTTAGCTTCCATCAGCTGATGTGTCCTCAACAAAGAAAGAGAAGTGGGGCCGGACAGATTAACACGACCAATGCAATTATTCCAAGTGCAATTCAGTGGGCGTTCTCTGTGGGTGGTGGATTAGATGCCATGGAGATCTCTGTATATAAAAATCAGATTAAGGACTTCTCTGGTGATCCAGTGGCTGAGACTGTGCTCCCAACACAGGGGGCCCAGGTTCAATCCATGGTCAGGGAACTAGATCCTACATTCTGCAGCTAAGAGTACATCTGCCATAACAAAGATCAAATATCCTGCATGCCACAACTAAGACCAAGTGCAGCCAAAATAATCAAATAATTAATTATTTTAAAAAGCAGATCATGGTAATTTTAAATCATATTATCCCATATCCAAAATACAGAGTGTCCTTACTGATGATGATTATAAATCCAAGCTCTTGAAGATCAGTTTCTCAGACTAGAAAATTTTTTCCTTAACAAGAAAAATATCTTTATTTTGATATTTTATTGTATCTTCTCCCCTCGCACATATAATTATTGGCCTATCCTAAAGCATCTTGGAGTGCCAACTTGATAATACCTTTGAGGATCCATTCTTACTTACAAATGCTATTAATCTACTTGTTAGTACATCTATCAGTTCAGTTCAGTTCAGTTCAGTTGCTCAGTTGTGTCTGACTCTTTTCAACCCCGTGGACTGCAGCACACCAGGCTTCCCTGGCCATCAACAACTCCTGGAGTCCACTCAAACTCATGTCCATTGAGTCAGTGATGCCAACCAATCATCTCATCCTCTGTCATCTCTTTCTCCTCCTGCCTTCAATCTTTCCCAGCATCAGGGTCTTTTCAAGTGAGTCAATTCTTCACATCAGGTAGCCAAAGTATCGAAGTTTCAGCTTCAGCATCAGTCCTTCCAATGAACACCCAGGACTTATTTCCTTTAGGAGGGACTGTTTGGCTCTCCTTGCTGTCCAAGGGACTCTCAAGAGTCTTCTCCAACACCACAGCTCAAAAGCATCAATTCTTTGGGATTCATCTTTCTTTATAGTCCAACTCTCACATCCATACATGACCACTGGAAAAACCATAGTTTTGACTAGACAGACCTTTGTCAACAAAGTATGTCTCTGCTTTTTAATATGCTGTCTAGGTTGGTCATAACTTTTTTTCCAAAGAGCAAGTGTCTTTTAACTTCATGGCTGCAGTCACCATCTGCAGTGATTTTGGAGCCCCCCTCAAATAAAGTCTCTCACTTTCCATTGTTTCCCCATCTATTTGCCATGAAGTGATAGGACCAGATGCCATGATCTTAGTTTTCTGAATGTTGAGTTTTAAGCCAGCTTTTTAACTCTCCTCTTTCACTTTCATCAAGAGGCTCTTTAGTTCTTCTTCGCTTTCTGCCATAAGGGTGGTGTCATCTGCGTATCTAAGGTCATTGATATTTCTCCCTGCTATCTTGATTCCAGCTTGTGCTTCATCCAGGCTGGCATTTTGCATGATGTATTCTGCATATAAGTTAAATAAGCAGGGTGACAATAAACAGGCTTGACGTACTCCTTTCCTGATTTGGAACCAGTCTGTTGTTTCATGTCCAGTTCTAATTGTTGCTTCTTGACCTGCAGACAGATTTCTCAGGAGGAAGGTAAGGTGGTCTGGTATTCCCATCTCTTTAAAAATTTTCCAGTTTGTTGTGATCCACACAGTCAAAGATTTGGCATAGTCAATAAAGCAGAAGTAGATGTTTTCTGGAACTCTCTTGCTTTTTCAATAATCCAACAGATGGCAATTTGATCTCTGGTTCCTCTCCCTTTTCTAAATACAGCTTGAACATCTGGAAATTCATGGTTCACATACTGTTGAAGCCTCACTTGGAGAATTTTGAGCATTACTTTGCTAGCGTGTGAGATGAGTGCAATTGTGCCATAGTTTGAACACTCTTTGGCATTGCCTTTCTTTGGGATTGGAATGAAAACTGACCTTTTCCAGTCCTGTGGCCGCTGCTGAGTTTTCCAAATTTGCTGGCATATTGAGTGTAGCATTTTCACAGCATCATCTAGGATTTGAAATAGTTCAACTGGAATTCCATCACCTCCACTAGCTTTGTTCATAGTGATGCTTCCTAAGGCCCACTTGACTTTGCATTCCAGGATGTCTGGCTGTAGGTGAGTGATCACATCATCAGGGCTACCTGGATCATCAAGATCTTTTTTTTATACTTCTTCTGTGTATTCTTGCCACCTCTTCTTAATATCTTCTGCTTCTGTTAGGTCCATAACATTTCTGTCCTTTATTGTGCCCATCTTTGCATGAAATGTTCCTTTGGTATCTCTAATTTTCTTGAAAAGATCTCCAGTCTTTCCCATTCTATTGTTTTCCTCTGTTTCACTGTATTGATCACTTAGGAAGACTTTCTTATCTCTTCTTGCTATTCTTTGGAACTTTGCATTCAAATGGTTATATCTTCCCTTTTCTTCTTTGCCTTTAGCTTCCTTCTTTTCTCAGCTATTTGTAAGGCCTCCTTAGACAAACTTTTTGCATTTCTTTTCCTTGGGGATGGTCTTAATCACTGCCTCCTGTACAATGTTACAAACCTCTGTCCATAGCTCTTCAGCCACTGTGTTTATCAGATCTAATCCTTTGAATCTATTGTCACTTCCACTGAATAATCATAGGGGACTTGATTTACTGAGCATGGCCCTGCCCATCAGAACAAGACCCAGTTTCCCCCACAGTCGGTCTATCCCATCAGGAAGCTTCCATAAGCCTCTTATCTTATCTATCAGAGGGCAGAGAGAATGAAAACCACAATCACAGAAAACTAATCAAACTGATCACATGGACCACAGCCTTGTCTAACTCAATGAAACTATGAGCCATGCTGTGTAGGGCCACCCAAGTCAGATAGGTCATGGTGGATAGTTCTGACAAAATGTGGTCCACTGGAGAAGGGAATGTCAATCTACTTCAGTATTCTTGCCTTGAGAACCCCATGAACAGTATGAAAAGTACATCTATGATACCTGTCTAATAGAGTCTGGTCTTGGGAATGTCAATGGGTTTGTGGGAAGAATAATGCATATGACCCCACCAAGTCTCATCCATACACAAACAAGCTTCAGTTGAGATATATTTTGATTCAGAACACCTCAGACATGTTCACAATGAATAACTAGGACAGATCCTTGCCTCACTAAAACCACACTACAAATTAGATCACCACAATTTGGGCGAAGTTAAAATAGACTCTAGTAATTATCTTGAGTATCTCTCTCCCAATATGAAATGTGCCAATGGGTCATCCTATAGACATCCAAGGGATCTGGGTTCTATTTTAAGCTTCAGTGGTATACAACTGAAATTTATTCTAAAAAAGAACATTAGCTAGGTATACATCTGCAATTTTGTCCAAATGTAAAATGTAAAATTAATTCTATAACCTTACGCAAGTGATACTATTTGTTGTTTTTGTTGTTTAGTCATTAAGTCATGCTCGACTCTTTTGCAACCCCATGGACTACAGCATGCCAGGCCCCTCTGTCCATGGCATTTCCCAGGCAAGAATACTGGAGTGGGCTGCCATTTCCTCCTCCAGGGGATTTTCCTGACCCAGGGATCAAACCTGAGTCTCCTGTGTTGCAGGAAGATTCTTTATGGTTGAGCCATGAGAGAAGCCTGAGTGATACTATCATGGTATCACTACTGTAGAATTTGCACAGCATCCATTATTTGGCCAGTCTCATTCCATATTTTGTTGTAGTTTATTAAAGGATATCATACTAATTCATTAATTTATCCTGTTACAGTGAGTTTCTGCAAGAATGATGGAGGTAAGATTAACTCTATAAAAACATATTGAGACTGTACAGAACATCTTCCAGCCCTATTAGAACATTATCAGTTATATAAATACATTTAATGACAGTCTCACCAGAAAAAAAGGTAATCAATCTAAATATTCATATTTTGAAAACCAAACCATGTCACTATTTATCTAGCCCTATTCAAGACAGACACAAGCAACCCCAACACTATGAAAAAATTCTCAACAGTGAGAAATTCTTCATGGAATGTCTTTTGTTATTCAGTCACTAAGTTGTGTCCAACTCTTTGCGACCACATGGACTGCAGTACACCAGGCTTCCCTGTCCTTCACTATCTCCCAGAGTTTGCTCAAACTTATGTTCATTGAGTCAGTGATGCCATCCAACCATCTCATCCTCTGTCATTCCCTTTTCTTCCTGCCTCAATCTTTCCGAGCATCACAGTCTTCTTCAGTGTGTTGGTTCTTTGCATCAGGTGGCCAAATATTGGAGCTTCAGCTCCAGCATCAGTTCTTCCAATGAATATTCAGAGTTGATTTCCATTAGGGTTGACTGATTTGATCTCCTTGCTGTCCAAGGGACTCTCAAGAGTCTTCTCCAGCACCTGTGGTAACATGTTATGCTTCCTTGGGGCTTAATAGAAACATCTCAGCAAGCCATTCCTAAAAGTAGCACATCAAGATTTCTTAGGAATATAAGGGAAAAAATACCTCAAACACTACAACCCCAAAATATAGTGATCTGAATAAGACAGAAGTTTCTTACTCTCTCACAAAGCAGGCTGGATGTGACCCATTCAGGTCTGGTGGATCCCCTCTACCATCCTCTACCAGGGCTTCAGGGTTCCCCCATTCCCCAATCAAACTAGTCAATTCTAAAGGAAATCAACCTTGAATATTCACTGGAAGGACTGATGCTGAAGCTCCAATACTTTGGCCACCTGATGCAAGCAGCAGACTCATCGGAAAAGACTGTGATGCTGGGTAAGGTTGAAGGCAGGAGGAGAAGGGACTGACAAAGGATGAGATGGTTGGATGGCATCACCAGTTCAATGGACATGAGTTTGCACAAACTAGGGACATAGTGGAGGACAAGAAAGACTGACGTGCTGCAGTCCATGGGGTTGCAGAGTTGGACACGACTCAGTGACTGAACCACAACAACATTACCCTATCAGAATCAGGACGAAAAAGATGTCTAGGACATGTGAATTGACCTTGAAAAAGATGACATGGAAATCCTATATCTCTTTTGCCCATAGCCAACTAGTCAGTAATTTGCTGCAAGGGAGGTAAAGAAGTGTCATTCCTAGCTGGGTGGGAGGATTTTCTTCCTAAAAAGGACAGAAAGGCTACTAGGAAGAAGTTATTAGTTTCTATCATAGACCAACTCTGGCCATCCAAATACTCATACATATGGAACACATTCCCACCCTATATTTCCTCCAACTCAAAGTCCTGGGTCTCTGAGTGGTACATGTCCTTTCCATCAGGACTTTTCAGGGACCTGCAAACTAACACATTACTCTCTCTCCCTCCCCTTCTCTCAGTTCAACTCACACACACACATACATATGGGCTCACATACAAAAGTAGAGACAGAACAGGATAGCTGCCATAACATCTCCTATTCATAAAAGGATTGCACATGCACAGCAATGAATGGTCCTCAACTATGAACCCTCCTGGGAGTACTTATGGAGATCCCCTCATCCTGGAAGGACAGGTGCTGTGTTGGTTGCCAGGAGGCACCACCTTGTCAGTCACTCTGTGGCCACTGGTACTGCTCTCTAGGTAGTTTTCTCTCATTTACCATCATGGTGGCCCCATAACCAGAGAAGGAGATGTTGGCAAATAGTCCACCTTTCTGATGGTACATGTTTGGGAGGGAGGGAAGGGCTACAAAAATAAGCTTTTGTAGGCCAGACCTGTGACTTCTTTGGCAGAACAATTCCCTCAAAGTTGTGATAGGCTCTTATGGGCTTGCTCCTGCCAAGTTCCAAGTGCAATAACCATTCCTAAAGTTCTCTTTAGAGCACAGATCTTAAGAGGAGTGACTCTTGTTTTATTTACTACCCCCTATATTTTCTCAGTTTCATGACTGCTACCCTAAGGCCACTTGAAACAGTCAGCTTGGGAGGGAAAGAGAAGCCTTTAATAAGATCCTTGCCTCTGAGTTGCTTCCTGGTCTGAATGTGGTGTCTTACCATATTTGTGAGAAAAGTTCTAAAATACAGATTTATCTTTAGAACTTTGCTACAGAAGAGCTGACTTTTCCAACCTGGCAAATCCCCAAATTTAACTTGCACAGCATAGGCAAAAGCAAATTTATGTTTCTTCCCAGCTCTGCTTCCAAACTGGGCAAATTTTGTCTGCTTTCATCTCTCTTTTGTAAAAACCAGCAGGAAAAAGCCAGGAAACATCAAACACTTGAGTTTTTCCATGTCGTTACCCTAGACCAACAGATTCAGTAAGCATGTCATCTGTCTTTCAAGTTACTAGAGATGAAATTTTACCAAATAGTTTTCAACAGCCTACAGTCAGCAGCATGAGAACCTGCACTTTCTGTTGGTCTGCAAACCACTGCCAGACAACTGGGCATCATTTTAGTTATTTTTACGTTGAAGCTCACTTCTGGGTACCATTTTCTGTATTAGCTAGCTGCTATAACAAAAAGCCCCCAAACATTGGCTTATAATAAGAATGAAGTTCACTACTTTCCCAAAAGGCAGTCTAGAGATTGCAGGGTGGCCCTACACTGGTGATACATGGTTTCATAACTGTTTAAACTGTCACCATTTCCTAGCTAGCAGACAAGGAAGAAGAGACAACTCAAAGCAAATGGGTGCTCTATAGGGAGACAATTTCAAAAGTACTCATATATCTACTCTCATCTCATTGGCTTAAACTTATTTACATTGCCATATCTTGATTCACATGTGTTCTCTAGCTGGTGAAATACCTGCTCCTTGAAAACTGGCTGGAGGAGGATACTATTACTAAAAATAACAGAGAGACTGGCTAGTGAAGAGCAATCAGCAGTCTTTGCCACCATGGATTTTAGAATCCTAGCTTAACGTTACTCCATCATTTTGATTCCCCCTTTCAACCTGGGCTCCTAAGAGTCTGCAAAGCATAGTACACAATGTAGCATCTCAATTGCAGACACAAAGACCCATCTTTGATGAGTTTACATAGATAACAATCCCCACACACTACACATTCCTAGTTCAGCCTCACGTTTACCATAATTTTTCACATCCCATAAAAAGGAGAAAAGAAAGAAACAGACTAGCATACCAGTCTCTTGCTTCCATTTTGAAATGTTCATAATTGAAGACTTCTTTCTTATCTCCTCTTCATGATGAAATTCTTGGAATTCTGTGTCATATAGCACCCACCCACTAGCTATAGTACAGTCTCCCAGTGAATCAGGGTTTCACCAACCTTTTCAGCCCTGATGTTATCCTTCTCAAGTTCCACAAACACAAAATTTATGACTCAGGGAAATATGATTTAATGGTTTAATCAAAACAGTCATAGATGGGCTACACAGTATTCTAAGAAAAAATGGAAAAAAAGTCCCCTATTGATTACAACACATCACCCTTTAAGACAAGAGTTCAGTATACCATTTGAGCCTTTTTAATGCTTCTTCAACACACTTTGCTTCTAGTACCATAATTTCACGCTTATCTTCTGATCAGTACTAAGCTCACTTCCCAGATACTTTGGTACCAGAATTGCATACCATGGGGTAAGTGATTCACAAAATATCTATTATGCAGCATAAACTGGATATAATGTTATGTGTGAGATGTATGTGAATGTAATAGTAATGAGGCTGTCATCAAGAGAATCTTATTCCTATAGAATGGGACAAACAATAGAAATGGTGACCCAATCAAGACGTTTTTCCTAAGAGGCTCCACTTATAAGTGAATTGTCTCCCAAATGACAACCTCATTGGCCTTCCTTCAAATGCCTTTAAATGCATTTCTAATTCTCATCAGTAGATCTCCTGTAAGCTGTAAATCTAGGGCAATGGTGAGGTGATCTTGCCACTTGTTTTAAAAAACTCTTAATGGACACCCCTCCAACACTAATTAAAGAAATATAACTGTTCTCGACTTTTTATTGTGTTTAATGAAGTTCTGTTTACAGGGAGAAAACACACATATACACACCCCAAGAGCCAGAAAACAAAATCCTGAAACATAATTCTTTTTATCATTTTGGTTGATTACTACATAACATTCCTCATCAATACCATAATAGATACTTTAAACCCATCATAACAACCTTTGCCACCAATGCCAAAAGTAACCCTAGAATCCAACTCTAGCCCAAGCTCTAAGAAATTGTCATCAATTAGAATTGGTCCTCAGATTGAAATCTATTCAACACCCTGACATCTAATCACACGCCCTCGCCCCCACCACACACACACGTATGCATACATTCACTGATGCCTAAGGTGACACAACCAACTAGCGACAGATCTGAGACTAGGGTCCAGCACTCCTATTTCCTGAGACTAACGTTCTTTTTTCTACAATGTATTTTGATGGCTAGTTGATAAACTAATGATATTTTTAACAGTTTGGGATGACTTTATTTGCCAAAGGGAAAATCATCTAAAGAAAAATAAAAATCAATCCATAGCTCCCTAGATGGCAGTTTAAAGGAGCTTTCAAAAGTCCTTCTAAATGTTAAGAAGGTAAGAAAAAATACTGTTAATTAAATTCAATAGCTAATGTTTACTATACATATTTTATCATTATTAGGCTAAACTTAGTAGAGGCTAAACAGAGTAGAGATGTATGTAGGTGTGCTTTCTGCATTTTATAGTATATTCATGCTCTCTTGTATCATCATTTGTGAAATGCTAATGCTATTTCTCCACCTTTTATAAGGAATGTAATTGGCTGTACTCTTACAAATTAGGAGAAATAGATGAGGTCTCCTTTATCTTAGAGTATGGGTGTGGGCTACTCCTGGACTTTTTTGCACTCTAGTTTTCTCTTTGTTGAGTTGAAGGGGTCTTCTTTATGCTCTCTGAAAATACTCAAGCCCTATTATTCAAAGCATAATTTGAGGGACTTCCCTGATGATCCAGCGGTTAAGACTCTGCACTGCAAATGTAGGGGATGTGGGTTCGATCTCT
Organism: Bos grunniens; assembly: GCF_055505025.1. NCBI lineage: Eukaryota > Metazoa > Chordata > Mammalia > Artiodactyla > Bovidae > Bos > Bos grunniens. Next base: position 63,966,306 of record NC_141173.1, on the reverse strand, counting down.
GGTCTGGGAAATAAGATCCCACTCACCACACAGCAAAAAAAAAAAAAAAAAAAAGGCATAATTTTGTTGTTTTAAAATTATTATAGGATATTTCTGGACTTTCTATCTTGTTCCATTGGTCTATATTTCTGTTTTTGTGCTGGTACCATATAGTTTTGATGACCGCAGCTTTGTAGTATAATCTGAAGTTAGGAAGGTTGATTCTTCCAGCTTCATTCTTCTTCCTCAAGACTGTTTTGGCTTGTCTTGAGAATGGAGAAGGAAATGGCACCCCACTCCAGTACTCTTGCCTGGAAAATCCCATGGACGGAGGAGCCTGGTGGGCTGCAGACCATGGGGTCACAAGGAGTTGAACACGACTGAGTGACTTCACTTTCACATTTCCCTTTCATGCATTGGAGAAGGAAATGGCAACCCACTCCAGTGTTCTTGCCTGGAGAATCCCAGGGATGGGGGAGTCTGGTGGGCCACCATCTATGGGGTCACACAGAGTCAGACACGACTGAAGCGACTTAGCAGCAGCAGTCTTGAGAAAGCCCAGAAATAAACAAGAAAACCCAGAAACAAACCCATGTACCTATGGGTACCTTATTTTTGACAAAGGAGGCAAGACTATACAATGGGGCAAAGACAGCCTCTTCAGTAAATGGTGCTGGGAAAACTGGACAGCTACATGTAAAAGAATGAAATTAGAACACTTTCTAACACCATACACAAAGATAAACTCAAAATGGATTAAAGAGCTAAATGTAAGACCAGAAACTATAAAACTCTTAGAAGAAAACATAGGCAGAACACTCAATGACATGAATCAAAGCAAGATCCTTTAGGATCCACCTCATGGAGTAATGGAAATAAAAACAAAAGTAAACAAGTGGGACCTGCTTAAACTTAAAAGCTTTTGCACAGCAAAGAACGCTATCAGTTCAGTTCAGTCGCTCAGTCGTGTCCGACTCTTTGTGACCTCATGAATTGCAGCACGCCAGGACTCCCTGTCCATCACTAACTTCCAGAGTTCACTCAAACTCATGTCCATCGAGTCGGTGATACCATCCAGCCATCTCATCCTCTGTCGTCCCCTTCTCTTCCTGCCCCCAATCCCGCCCAGAATCAGAGTCTTTTCCAATGAGTCAACTCTTCGCATGAGGTGGCCAAAGTACTGGAGTTTCAGCTTCAGCATCATTCCTTCCAATGAACACCCAGGACTGATCTCCTTTAGAATGGACTGGTTGGATCTCCTTGTAGTACAAGGGACTCTCAAGAGTCTTCTCCAACACCACAGTTCAAAAGCACCAATTCTTTGGCACTCAGCTTTCTTCACAGTCCAACTCTCACATCCATACAAGACCACTGGAAAAACCATAGCCTCGACTAGATGGAACTTTGTTGGCAAAGTAATGTCTGTGCTTTTGAATATGCCATCTAGGTTGGTCATAACTTTCCTTCCAAGGAGTAAGCGTCTTTTAATTTCATGGCTGCAGTCACCATCTGCAGTGATTTGGAGCCCAGAAAAAGAAAGTCTGACACTGTTTCCACTGTTTCCCCATCTATTTGCCATGAAGTGATGGGACCAGATGCCATGATCTTTGTTTTCTGAATGTTGAGCTTTAAGCCAACTTTTTCACTCTCCACTTTCACTTTTATCAAGAGGCTTTTGAGTTCCTCTTCACTTTCTGCCATAAGGGTGCTATCATCTGCATATCTGAGGTTACTATATTTCTCCCAGCAATCTTGATTCCAGCTTGTGCTTCTTCCAGCCCAGCGTTTCTCATGATGTACTACAGATGGTGACTGCAGCCATGAAATTAAAAGATGCTTACTCCTTGGAAGGAAAGTTATGACCAACCTAGATGGCATATTCAAAAGCACAGACATTACTTTGCCAACAAAGTTCCATCTAGTCGAAGCTATGGTTTTTCCTGTGGTCATGTATGGATGTGAGAGTTGGACTGTGAAGAAAGCTGAGCACCAAAGAATTGATGCTTTTGAACTGTGGTGTTGGAAAAGACTCTTGAGAGTCCCGTGGACTGCAAGGAGATCCAACCAGTCCATCCTAAAGGAGATCAGTCCTGGGTATTCATTGGAAGGACTGATGCTGAAGCTGAAACTCCAGTACTTTGGCCACCTCATGCGAAGAGTTGACTCATTGGAAAAGACCCTGATGCTGGGAGGGATTGGGGGCAGGAGGAAAAGGGGACGACAGAGGATGAGATGGCTGGATGGCATCTCTGACTCAATGGACGTGAGTCTAGGTGAACTCCGGGAGTTGGTGATGGACAGGGAGGCCTGGTGTGCTGTGATTCACAGGGTCGCAAAGAGTCGGACACGACTGAGCAACTGAACTGAACTGAACTGAAGGAGGAGGGAGGGTATAGGGAAAAGAAGGATTTTCTTGGTGCAAACCGGAAGATGCAAACTAGTATATATAGGATGGGTAAACACAGGGTCCTACTGTATAGCACAGGGAACTAAATTCAATATCTTGTGATAAATCAGAATGGAAAAGAATATGAAAAAGAATATGTATAACAACTGAGTCACTTTGTTGTACAGCAGAAATTAGCACAATATGGTAAATCAACTATATTTCAATAAAATTCTTTTTTAAAAAGTCAGCATGATTTACTCAAGCTACTTCATTTGAGTGCTATTTGGCTATCTGAACTTCAATTCTTAGAACTCTGAATGTAGGTACATTCCAAGGAATACACATCTTTAAAGGAAATATGCATTAGTCTTACTTTATCATATATATATCACAAGTAAATATAAACAAATTTTCTCCATATGAAAATAAAATGCAATATATTTATCAATCAGTTGAGAAAAATGGTATTTATTCATTTTTTATTATCTATAGATAGGCTCAGTAGAGAATGCTTGTGCTTTATTAAAGGAACTGAATTGATTTTAGTAGGGCTGGAAAATAAAGTGCTAGGAAGTGACGAGTAAAGAGAAGCCTGGACTAATTAGCAGAGGCAATGTGGTAAAGGATCTTGTAAGCATTAGGATGGAGTCATAAGGCAGAGGAAGCCATCAGAGTTGTCATCTTCGTACATGATCAGATTTACATTGTAAGAAGCTCCCTCTAGAGGCAATGCAGGGAACAGATGATTAAAGGGCAGGAAGAAGCAAGAAGAGGCTTGAGTATTCTTTGTTGTTGTTTGATGGCTAACTTGTCAACTGCTAACTTTGCGACCTTATGTACTGTAGATTGTCAGGCTCCTCTGTCCATAGGATTTCCAGGCAAGAATACTGGAGTGGCTTGCTATTTCCTCCTCCAGGTGATCTTCCCAACCCAGGGACTGAACCCATGTCTCCTGCATTGGCAGGTGGATTCTTTACCACTGAGCCACCAGGCAAGCCCTTTGAGTATTCATAGGTGACAGATAATGTTGAGTTGAAATACCAGTATTTGTTGTGGGAATAAAGAGAAGTGGAAAGACTCAAGATTGTAAGAGTTGAAATCTCCCAGACTTGATAATTTGTTGGCAGAGGAATGCATGGCAGAATCACAAACTGGGGGATAAAAAAGAACAGGCTTGGAGTAAGAGACAGAGTTCAGATTGGGACATACAGAGACTGAGCCAGTTAGACATATGGGTGTTGGGGGCCAGCGTGAGGCACTCTGCCCATGGCAAAGGTCATGAGGAAGGAGGCTCGACATACGCAAAGGCGGGATCGAGCCTCAGGAGTCCCCCTGGAAATCCTTGAGCATCTACCCCCATAACCAGAGTCTGCCTACTTTACTACTTTGTGCTCTCACCTACACCTCTGACTTTATGGGGGGCTGTCCCCCACCCTCTCTTTCAGAGAAGGAGTTAACTTAGAGCTCCAGTTAATAAAAACTCCTGGGTGTGACAAGAGTGTTTTAACCTACAAACTCCTCTGAAGGTTCTCTAGCCTGCCTGACAGGCTTGTCCGGCCACATGTGATTGCTCACAGCCTCCCAACCATGAGAGGCACGAGATGCTTTAAACCCTCTAAAAACAGGTTCTTTAGAGAAGTTAGAAAACTATTAGTATAAGTATAGTGGGCTGATTAGAAGTTGTATTGGTGAAGGGTTTTTCATTTGTTGAGCCAATATTTACTGCTAAGTCTCCACATCCCCTGCCCTTGTACACATTAATGAATATATAGAAGAAATAAGTATTAACCTTTGATATAAATCACATTAGATCTTAGGCCAAGTAAATTCTTTCCTTAACTAAAACCCACTACACCCTCACCCTACAGGAATGTAACTTTATTTGAGTGGCATCTGTTTTAAGAATAATCACCCCTGGAGAAATAAGTGTTGACTGACCGCTGTCACAAGGAGAGGGTCATAAATTGTCAGCAGGCCCCCCTGGCCAGAAGATGATGAAACACCCTTAAGACCTCTGTATACATTTGTATGAAGCACCTGACTTTTAATAAAGTCAGGACTGCTCACCCCACGTGACTTTTGTATAACATCTCAGTGTATAAAAACAGACTCTGGAAAATAAAGAATGGGGATCAGTTCCTCAAAAGACTGGTCTCCCCATGTCTCTCTCTCTCTCTCAAACTCTGGCTGAGTCTCCATCTGGAGCGTGGAACCCACCATGCTTACTAATTTTGCCTGGGCTTCTAAAATCCGACCAGGGAGGCCTCAGTGTCTCCTCTCCTTCGGGAGAACGGAAGGATGCCTGCAGCCTACGTAAGTGGTGCAAGCTTCTTGTCTTGAAGTTTTATTGGTCTCCTGTGTAAACCAAGCTACTCAGCCTCTTTTCTCCACTGAATTTTCCTACTGAGCTATCCTCATTCTATTACTCTTTATATCTCTAATTAATATCTAATTGAAGCTATTGTATCCTGATCCTCACCGAAGCTGTCTCCCCTTCGAATACCCTGGATCAGCAGGGGCTGGACCCCAGCATATGGGTTTATGGCTCTAGAGAAAGGTCAAGGCCAGAAATCAAAGTGGGAGGATCTCTGGCATAAACACAGTAGTTGAAGCTATGGAAAGAAGTGTAGTGAAAGTTGGGCAAGTGTGTAGTGTGAAGGGTGAGAAGGATCCAAGAAAGGAGCACCAAGATCATAGGGATGGGTCAGAAGAAGCAGCTTACAAAGGAGAGTGAGAAAGAGGGCTTGAGAGTTAAAGGAAGCCTGGAATAGGAATGGGCCATGGAAAACAAGGGAAACAAGCACTCCAAAACAAGAAGAGCTTCAGTGGTTTAAAAGATTGTCAGGTGGAAAGTAAAAAAGGACTAAGGCACGTGGGCTTAGTGTTAGTCAGTGTTTGTGTCAATGAGAGGTTTTTTCCTGCCTCGGTAACTTAAGGAAGAGTTCACTTAACTCAAGAGTTAAGGCTTGAGTAGTGATGAGGCTTGAAATTAGAGAAGAAATTTGAACAGGAAAGAGTGAACAGACTACAGTAGGTGGAGAAGAGCATCTCTGTGCTCAAGGGGGGTTGTTGTTGTTTACCATAAGAAAGCTTTGAACAATTTTTAAATGATAGGAAAAGCCTGTACACAAAAGAAATATTTTAAGAATTTAGGAGAGAGACAGTATGCTGGAGCTGAGAAACAATGTAAAGTGGGAGAGGGGCTAAATTTAAAAAAAAAAAAATGAAAGGGTGGAGGTATTATGGGTTGAACTATGTCCTGTGCTGTGCTGAGCGTAATTGCTCAGTTGTGTGCAACTCCATGCGCTGCAGTCCATCAGGATCCTCTGTCCTTGGGGATTCTCCAGACAAGAATACTAGAGTGGGTTGCCATGCCCTCCTCCAGAGGATCTTCCCCACCCAGGGATCGAACCCAGGTCTCCTGCATTGCAGGCAGATTCTTTACCATCTGAGCCACCAGAGGAGCCCAAACAATGTTACTATCTTTGCATAAATCAGATTTTTTTAATTATAACCCTCACAGAACTGTAACATTACAAAGATCATGTATTTCTACTAAAAAAGGAGACATAAAGGGAAAAAAGGGAAAATAAGTATTAACAAAACTCAGCTTCCCAGAAAAAAAAACCTCATAATCTATATTACACAATTTGTTGTTTCTTAAATTATCTCTGCATATTGGTTCTCAAAATTTATAATTTATATGGCCATGATGCACTCATATATGATAAGCAGATATTTCAGATTAAATTCAATCCTCCAAATTCAGTCCATTTTTTGCACTCAGAAACACCATTCAGGGCCCCCCTGGTGGACTAATAGTTAAGAATCTGCCTACCAATGCTGGGGACATGAGTTCCATCCCTGGTCAGTGAAGATCTCACCATATCTCGGAGCAACAAAGTTCACTGGCTGGGGGCTTAGTTGAGCCCCCATGCCCAGAGCCCGTGCTCTGCAGCAAGACAAGCCACCACAATGAAAAGTCTGCATACCTCAATGAAGAGTAACCGCTGCTCTGCAACTAGAGAAAGCCAGTGCATAGCAATGAAGACCCAGCACAGCCAAAATAAACATAAACAATAAATAAATAATTCTTAAAAAAAAAAAAAATTCAGACTTTAACAATAGAAAACAATTACATACTCCTAAAGCATATCACGGAGAAGGCAATGGCAACCCACTCCAGTACTCTTGCCTGGAAAATCCCATGGACAGAGGAACCTGGTGGGCTGCAGTCCATGGGGTCGCTAGGAGCCAGACACGATTGAGCAACTTAACTTTCACTTTTCACTTTCATGCATTGGAGAAGGAAATGACAACCCACTCCAGTGTTCTTGCCTGGAGAATCCCAGGGATGGGTCAGCCTCGTGGGCTGCCATCTGGGTCGCACAGAGTTGGACACGACTGAAGTGACTTAGCAGCAGCAGCAGCAAAGCATAGCAAAGCAAAGAAAGGGCTTTCCTGGTCAAAGTATTTTGCTTGAGATCATTCAGTTCAATAACATTTGTTAGAAAAACAAAACAGAATTTTTTAAATTATAAAGTAATTATAAATATATATTATTTATATAATATATAATTTATTTATAATTTATATATAAATTAATTTTTAAATTTAATTTTTAAAATTGGCCATTTATTTTACATATATTTGGACTTCTACTTTTTTCCTTTGTAGATAATTGTGAGCAAGAATTGGTGCCGAAAGTAAATTGAGACTTTTGAAGTAAGATAACCTATAACTCCGTTCTCAACACACCACAGTTATGCTGATTCAATATTTCCTTGAAATAACTCTTCTGCCTTCTGATATATGGTCATCAGAGTTAAGCTCTTAATGTGGCAGCATCTAGATCATTGTTAGTCTCTCAATTTTGGCCCATGTTCTGACCAATGGGAATCTCATGGATCACACAGTACTTCACAAACCACCAGCCTGTAAAATTACCAAAAAGTAACACAGCAATATTTCTGATTCAGTCACCTTCTAGAGAATTCAGATAACTCAGATCCTAGACCCTCTCTTCCAAGAAGAGAAACCCCTCTCTCAAAAAAGAAAAAAGTCCTGAAAGAAGTCTTTCTCCTCACACCCATGTCTCTCCTGGCTCCTGGGAATGCAATCTTTCTCAATGTATTTGAGAAACAAGATGCTTCCAATGCCTATTAAATCCAAGCTCACTAAGGATGCCAACCTGATACCAAAATGAGAGCTCGGGACTTCTTTAATGGGTGCTTTTTCTGGTCCATGTTAGATCTCAAAGCAGCATCGTTATGTGTCCTGTTGTGTTTTAAATAAAAGCTCTCATGACATACCTTAACTTATTCCCCTCTCTAGTACAGTTCCCTCTTGACACATGTCCAAAGACAACTGAGCTGGAAGCCAGAAGATGATCACATCTTGGTGCAACCGTGTGCATATCCTACCCCACTCCCACCTAGGTTATAATTTGTGGAGCATCGTTTCATAAAGGAATGAGCTATATGAAGAGAAAGCCCCAGAGATCTGCAGAGGGGCCCAATCAAATCTTTGAATGAATTCTTATCTATCCATGAACATAATGAAACTCTATGAGGCTGATAAAGAGCCTCCAGAAAACAAAAGACTGAACAATTACCAGAGCTCACACAAGCCTGGGAATAGTTTATATTACCAGAGTGCAGAGACTTTTTAACTAATAGGCCACTGGATAGCATCCTTGGAAGGGCATTGCCTTAGTAAATTAGCCCCTAAAGGATATGTTAAATCTGCCCTAACAAATTTTAAAATTAGCTCCCAGAAGAATCAGTCTCTTCCAAGACAAATATACTACATCTGATGTTATAGACTTAGCCTTTCTCAGGACAGAGAAGGAAGGCTCCAGTGTGAGCAGAAGGCTGGAGGGACAAAAACCATTCACACACAAAAAAAACAATCACACCTACACAAATACAAAACAGGTTTGCTACTAAAGGCATTTAATTCTATTAGCCATGCATTCTCAAATGTCTTTAAATCCAGCCTTATGGTTCATCCATCTCATATATGAAAGAAAACAATTATGTAAGTTCTTTAAGAAAGACATCAGTTCCTATCGAGTTCAGTATATAACAATCTGTGTCCACTTCGTGCTTAATGAAAGTTGACAAGAATGCTTGATTCAGATCGTCCATGCATTTGAATTATTGTTCTGCATGGGAAATGAATTTCACTTATGCCAGCACCTGAAGGAACACACGATCAGCACATATAAAAATGCTTGCCACAGAGAGTAAACCTTAGTTTTTCTTTCTCTGCAAAACACAAACAGGCAAACAAATCCCCAAGGTTATTATAAAATGTTACAGAAAGTTAATAGGCTAAGTAGATTTTTGCAAAGCTAATGACTTTCAAAGTTCTCAGCAAGATTAATTTACTTAATGAAAAGACCAGCATTCTCTTCCCTCATATATTGTATTTTCCTTCTCGAGTGTCAGAGTTTAAAAATACAGTCTTTGGTATCAGATAATAAGCTTCATTCTTCCTGTCTCTGAGCCACTCCAAAATTATGTTACATGCCATTTTAGGTCACTGGAGTCTCAAAATCTATGGTGTTTTTAATATAAGTTCAATTCAGTTCAGTCGCTCAGTCGTGTCTGACTCTTTGCGACCCCATGAATCACAGCACACCAGGACTCCCTGTCCATCACCAACTCCCGGAGTTCACTCAGACTCACGTCCATCGAGTCAGTGATGCCATCCAGCCATCTCATCTTCTGTCGTCCCCTTCTCCTCCTGCCCCCAATCTCTCCCACCATCAGAGTCTTTTCTAATGAGTCAACTCTTCACATGAGATGGCCAAACTACTGGAGTTTCAGCTTTAGCATCATTCCTTCCAAAAAAATCCCAAGGCTAATCTCCTTCAGAATGGACTGGTTGGATCTCCTTGCAGTCCAAGGGACTCTCAAGAGTCTTCTCCACCACAGTTCAAAAGCATCAATTCTTCGACGCTCAGCCTTCTTCACAGTCCAACTCTCACATTCATACATGACCACAGGAAAAACCATAGCCTTGACTAGACCTAGAACCTTTGTTGGCAAAGTAATGTCTCTGTTTTTCAATATGCTATCTAGGTTGGTCATAACTTTCCTTCCAAGGAGTAAGCATCTTTTAATTTCATGGCTGCAGTCACCATCTGCAGTGATTTGGAGCCCAAAAAAATAAAGTCTGACACTGTTTCCACTGTTTGGAAACAGTGGTCCCATCTATTTGCCATGAAGTGATGGGACCAGATGCCATGATCTTCGTTTTCTGAATGTTGAGCTTTAAGCCCACTTTTTCACTCTCCACTTTCACTTTCATCAAGAGGCTTTTTAGTTCCTCTTCACTTTCTGCCATAAGGGTGGTGTCACCTACATATCTGAGGTTATTGATATTTCTCCTGGCAATCTTGATTCCAGCTTGTGTTTAAGTTTAATACAATAATTCCTCCATTGAGCAAATAAATATTAATACTTTTACCAAACATGATTAATATAAACACTGCAAATAGGAAGCATTGTATAATCGTAATAAGATCAGAAATTTCCTCAAATTCCAATAACAACTTAGAATTTTTAAAATATAGAACATATTATTATAAGTTGTAGTCTGTGGGTCATACTGCTTATAAAACAAAAACCTCAAAAACTGTTAGCAAATAGGTCTCAAAGTTTTCTACCTCAACTCCATTCACATGTACAACCAATTCGTTTTTCCCATCATAGGCATTCATTCAAAAAATTACACTAAATTCCTTCTACAAGCAAAGTGCATACAGGAGTAAATACCACTGACATGGTCCCTATCCTCATAGAGATTAAAGTCTCCTAGTGGTGGAGATAGTAATCAAGTTATATAAACATAAATAGGAATGACAAAAGATTTTAAAATGACATTAAGATATATGAACCCTAATGTTGGCTGCAGCACTAATTATAATAGCCAAGACATGGAAGCAACCTAAATGTCCATTGACACATGACTGGGTAAAGAAGATGTGCCCAATATTGGGCTTCCCTGGTGGTTCAGGTAGTAAAGAATCCACCAATAATGCGGAAGACCTGGGTTTGATACTTGGGTTGGGAAGACCCCCTGGAGAAGGCAACAGCCACCCACTCCAGTATTCTAGCCTGGAGAATTTCATGGATTTAGGAGCCTGTAAGGTTTGCGAAGAGTTGACTCATTGGAAGAGACTCTGATGCTGGGAGGGATTGGGGGCAGGAGGAGAAGGGGATGGCAGAGGATGAGATGGCTGGATGGCATCACTAACTTGATGGACGTGAGTCTGAGTGAACTCCGGGAGTTGGTGATGGACAGAGAGTCCTGGCATGCTGCGATTCATGGGGTCGCAAAGAGTCAGACACGACTGAGCGACTGAACTGAACTGAACTGAACTGAAGGTTACAGTCCATGAGGTCACAAAGAGTCAGACACGACTGAGTGACTTTCACTTTCATTCATATATATATATATATATATATATATATATATATATGTGAGTACATATATATGTATATTGCAGTAGAATATTACTCAGCCATAAAAAAGAACAAAATAATGCCATTTGTAGCAACATGGATGAACCTAGACATTATCACCCTAAGTGAAATGTCAGATAGAGAAAGACAAATATATAATATCACTCATATGTGGAATCTAAACACATAAATTAACTTCTTTATAAAACATAAATAGACTCACAGACATAGAAAACAAACTTATGCTTACCAAAGGGGAAAGAGAGGGAGGGAGTGATAAATTGGGAATTTGAGATTAAAATACACACACTTCTATATATATAATAGAAAAATAACAAGGATTTAACAAGGATTTCCCTGTGCTGTACAGGATATTATAAAATATTCAATATTTTATAATAACTTGTAAGGGAAAAGAATCTGAAAAGGAATATGTGTGTGTCTGTGTGTGTGTGTAACTAAATCACTGTGCTGTACACCTGAAACTGCATGATACTGTAAATAAATAATACTTTAATTAAATTTTTTAATAATTTTTAAGGACATACGAGATTTGGTATCTAGGTTTATAATTTATGATATAGGAAACTCTCTCCTTAAAAACTGCCTCACGGAGATGAAAGTTGGTGTCTCTCTCTCATAGTAGTGCCACAGACTCCTTGTCTTACTGGCCCATCATTCCTTCAGTCAATTTAGTCGCTCAGTCATGTCCGACTCTTTGCAACCCTGTGAATCCCAGCACGCCAGGCCTCCTGTCCATCACCAACTCCCGGAGTTCACTCAGACTCACGTCCATCGAGTCAATGATGCCATCCAGCCATCTCATCCTCTGTCGTCCCCTTCTCCTCCTGCCCCCAATCCCTCCCAGTATCAGAGTCTTTTCCAATGAGTCAACTCTTCGCATGAGGTGGCCAAACTACTGGAGCTTCAGCTTTAGCATCATTCCTTCCAAAGAAATCCCAGGGCTGATCTCCTTCAAAATGGACTGGTTGGATCTCCTTGCAGTCCAAGGGACTCTCAAGAGTCTTCTCCAACACCACAGTTCAAAAGCATCAATTCTTCGGCGCTCAGCCTTCTTCACAGTCCAACTCTCACATCCATACATGACCACTGGAAAAACCATAGCCTCGACTAGATGGACCTTTGTTGGCAAAGTAATGTCTCTGTTTTTCAATATGCTATCTAGGTTGGTCATAACTTTCCTTCCAAGGAGTAAGCGTCTTTTAATTTCATGGCTACAGTCACCATCTGCAGTGATTTTGGAGCCCCAAAAAACAAAGTCTGACACTGTTTCCACTGTTTCCCCATCTATTTGCCATGAAGTGATGGGACCGGATGCCATGATCTTCGTTTTCTGAATGTTGAGCTTTAAGCCCACTTTTTCACTCTCCACTTTCACTTTCATCAAGAGGCTTTTTAGTTCCTCTTCACTTTCTGCCATAAGGGTGGTATCATCTGCATATCTGAGGTTACTGATATTTCTCCCAGCAATCTTAATTCCAGCTTGTGCTTCTTCCAGCCCAGCGTTTCTCATGATGTACTCTGCATAGAAGTTAAATGAGCAGGGTGATAATATACAGCCTTGATGTACTCCTTTTCCTACTTGGAACCAGTCTGTTGTTCCATGTCCAGTTCTAACTGTTGCTTCCTGACCTGCAAATAGGTTTCTCAAAAGGCAGGTCAGGTGGTCTGGTATTCCCATCTCTTTCAGAATTTTCCACAGTTGATTGTGATCCACACAGTCAAAGCCTTTGGCATAGTCAATAAAGCAGAAATAGATGTTTTTCTGGAACTCTCTGGCTTTTTCCATGATCCAGCGGATGTTGGCAATTTGATCTCCGGTTCCTCTGCCTTTTCTAAAACCAGCTTGAACATCAGGAAGTTCACGGTTCACATATTGCTGAAGCCTGGCTGGGAGAATTTTGAGCATTACTTTACTAGCGTATGAGATGAGTGCAATTGTGCGGTAGTTTGAGCATTCTTTGGCATTGCCTTTCTTTGGGATTGGAATGAAAACTGACCTTTTCCAGCCCTGTGGTCACTGCTGAGTTTTCCAAATTTGCTGGCATATTGAGTGCAGCCCTTTCACAGCATCATCTTTCAGGATTTGAAATAGCTCAACTGGAATTCCATCACCTCCACTAGCTTTGTTCATAGTGATGCTTTCTAAGGCCCACTTGACTTCACATTCCAGGATGTCTGGCTCTAGGTGAGTGATCACACCATCATGATTATCTTGGTCATGAAGATCTTTTTTGTACAGTTCTTCTCCATTCCTTAGGAAGTTCCTTTTGACAGTCTAGTCACCATGCATTGTGTCTACATTCTAACTTCAAAAAGTAGAGGAAAAAAAGAAAGGGGAAGCAAGCAATTTCCTTCTAAAGGACAGAACCCAGAAGCTGCCTACATCACTGCTGCTCAGGTCTTGTCATCAGGATTTAGTTGTTCAGCCACATCTGTCTTCAAGAGAGTCTGTGAAATATAGTCTCAAGCTGGGCAGTCACATGCCAAACTTGGGGTTCTATTATTTTAAAAAGGAGAGAGCAGAGACAGAGGACCTTTCCCAGACTCTGCCTTATCTAGCCCATGCTTTAAACAGATGCATTCAGATGAATAATGTAGTTATCATTTGTTGTAGAAAATCAGATCACAAGCATAAATGGCCTCTCTCACATGAATTAATTAAATGATTAACTGAGTATTAATTAAGAGGGCTTTTGTTCTTAATTTGTTATTATTTCAAGAAAGTTGGAGATTGTGTCTCCTAACCATTTACCAATGTGGAGAAAATATTCAAACTTGGTTGCTAAGTAACCATTCTTATTTGACACATAGTTAAAATCTAACTGAACTAAGTAATCTTCAATAATAGGAGAGAAACTGCTAAAGTAAATTTACAGTACCCTAAATTCATTCCAAGTAATAATTGTAAGTGTTTCTTAACAAACCAGTCATTTAAGAAGTAAAATAACAGTTAATAAATACAAATTAATGAAAGAATAAATAGAAATCAGCTTTTTGCTTGAATATAATTCTGTTGTTATTTCTGCCCATTCTCATAGACTTAGCTATCTTTTATGATAAGCCCCACTAGAAAATAAACACGTAAGAAGCATGGATCCATCAGCCTTTACATTTCAAATTACAACTAAAAAAGATGTGAAAACATGAGAGAATTAGAAGAGCAGATATCTAGATTCTCCATGATCAGGAACAGAGGAATATCCTTCCTAGCCTTCTGGTCTCCAATTATTCAACAAACATCTGTTGAGCACCTTCCCTGAGTTACATGCTGTGCTAAGTGGTGTCATGAGAGAAAGCAGACATACTTTATGCTGGCAAAATCTCATAGTCAAGAAAGATAAGAACAGGGGCTCCTTCACCTCCATGAACTCAGTCAGAACATTTTGAGCCTTCTGCCACGGTTTCCTCATTGTGTTTACTTGCCCCCCACCTCCTGCCACCCCTTGTGTAAGAAATTGTTTATAAGATTCTTTTCTGGGGAATCGGATCAGAGAAACAGAAAAACTTAAAGATACCACTCCCAATTCCCTGATGAAATGGCCCAGACTTTCAAGTCTCCTACAATAAAAGGCATTATTAACATGGCTGCCCACATGCATGCAGCCTCCAGTCAGATGTAAAGAACTCCTCTAAACATGAGGAGACATGGACTTCCCTATGGTAGTTAAGACTTTGCCTTCCAATGCAGGGGGTGTGGGTTTGATCACTGGTCTGGGAGCTAAGATCTCACATGTCTTGAGGCCAAAAAACCAAAACATAAAATAGAAACAACATTGTAACAAACTCATAAAGACTTTAAAAATGGTCAGCATCAAAAAAATCTTTAATAAATAGATAAACATGATGAAACATTCAGAGATCGTCAGACATCTGAGAGATGTGTGTGTGTGTGGTGACAGGGCAGGTGTAAGAGAGTCAGAGAGAATTATCCCATCACAACTGAGGGGACAGAAATACAGGACTTATACTATTTTATAAAATTGTTAACATACCTCCTGTTTGGAGATCCACTGAGTATATGTGCTACAACAGGGGTCAGCAAATGATGGCCCATCATTTGGGCCCAAATCAAGCCTACTCACTCACAGTTTTTGTAAATAAAATTTTATAGAAACACATCCACGCCCCTCATTCACTCATTGCCTATGGTGGCATTCATACTACAGCAGGAAAGTGGAGTGGTCAAGAGGTAGACCTTATGGTCCACAGAAGCCTTAATTATCTACTGTTTGTCCTTTCATAGGAAAAGTTTGTAGACCTCTCTTCTACAAAACAGATCATTTGAATGACCTCTTCAACCAATCATACAATTTTTTTTTGTGCCAGCTCTATGAAGGGAGAAATAAAGGTGATTAAGACATGGATTCCATTTTCAAGCAACCTAAGATTTAGTAAGAAGAACTAACATGTGTGTGTGTGTGTGTGTGCACACATGCATGCAGGCACGCATGTGTGCACTTAGTCTTTCAGTTGTGTCCGACTCTTTGCAATCCCATGGACTGTATATATCTATGTGTGTGTGTATATATATATATATATAATCATATTAGCAAGTAGACAGTGAAAAGTGCTGTACAGGGTAAGATAATATGCTAAGTTATTAGGAGATACATTAATATTTGTGTAGTACAGAGACTCACAGAAGATCCTAAAGCAGATGATTTTTGAATTGGAACTTAAATATTAGCTGCATCCTTGAAATTTTACCTTCTTTTATATCTTTAAAGTGCTTTACATATTTACTGGAAACCACGGGTTTTTAATTCAGATGTTTAAAAAATAATAATAATCTTGTCCTTTTAAAATATCACTTTCTATACAAACTGTTATAATTGTATTTAGCTTTGTCTTATTTAATTCTTGTTGTCAAGGATCTTGAAAACTATGTCTAAAGAAATTAATAGTGAATTCACATAATGTTCTCTAACATACTCTGATTTGGGTAGGAAGCATTTATGAAAGTCTGTACAGCAGAGAAGAAGAAATGGTTAGGTCAAAGTAATTACAGCCAAGCTGCTCTCTAATCACAAGGTAACTTGGCTGTTTGGCATGAATCTAATTTCACAAAACATACCATTCATTATTGCTGGTATAAAAGAATGTTTAAAAGAATTTTTTTCAAAGAACACTATAGTTCTATAGCAACAGAAGCCCAACTTTTATTTTCTTTTTTTTTCTTCTTTATTTTATTTTTTAATTTTACAATATTGTGTTGGTTTTGCCATATATCAACATGAATCTGCCACAGGTATACACGAAACATATATAATATCATATATGAAACGAGTCACCAGTCCAGGTTCGATGCACGATACTGGATGCTTGGGGCTGGTGCACTGGGATGACCTAGAAGGATGGTACGGGGAGGGAGGAAGGAGGAGGGTTCAGGACGGGGAACACGTGTATACCTGTGGCAGATTCATGTTGATATATGGCAAAACCAACTTTTATTTTCAATTGTTCAGTTTTTAAATTGTATTCAAAATAGATATGCACATCTCTTCTGAGCTCCATATACATGAGTAAGCCAACGATGCTCACCCACATCTATCTGGACTGATGGTTTCCTACTTTCCTTTAAAGTATCATTACTGGAAACTTCACAACTGAGGGGAAATCTCTTCTTTGGTGGGGAGGCAGCTCTTATCTCAAGAGTCTCCTTTCAGCCTCCTTGCTACCACCTTGTTGGCAATGACAACCATTAATAACCAACAAGCACAGAAGAGGAAAAGTTCTAAAGCCCTTACCAACGTTTTAGTAAAGACTTTGTGGTAAGAAGGCAGTAAAACCAGAATATCACATGAAACTGAATCTATAAGAGCTCATCAGGACTCTGAGTCTCAGTGCTGCCCTCCTGTCCTTCTAGAGAGAAGATGGGGACACCATTCCCACATTTAACTCCTTGAGCTTTCTCCCACACCTGATTTCCCCCAACCGTTTTAAGAGATTCAATTATTTCACCATGACCCACAGCAGTTAACTCACCACTATGTTCAAGGTTGATACAAGGAACAATTTTTTAATTAAAATACCATTTGAAGACATTTTTTAACATACAACATGTTAATATTTGTCACTACTGCTGTGGTGTGACCCTGGAAAAGACGTTATTAAACAATCTCAAAATTTAAGTTGTCATTTCAGAAACAAGATTATAATTAGGTGTTCAGTATCCATCATGAAATTAGCATGAAGTCAGTCATATACATGATCAACTGTATGGAATGAAGAGAAGGTGCTAATGCGAGGTGGTGCCTGCCACATTTCCTTTCTACATCACATGATTGAGCCTCTCAGGACAGCTTTCTCTCCTCTAATGTTTCCTTATGGAAATTCAGAACTTAGCCTGGAAACTGTAGGCCATTTCCATTTCTAATAAAAAATTTCAAATGATAAAAAGAAAATATTATTCCCTTTTCCTCTACAGTTACAGAGAAGTAGATTTAGTTTTGTGACATAAAACTGAACTTATAATTGTAATTTCTAACACATAAGTCTTGTAAAACATCTGAACTTCAAAGATAATTGCTATGCCCTATAAAAGTAACCTCTAACATCTAAAAAAAAAAAAAAAAAACCTATATGTTATTGATTATCTAAAAAGCCTGCTTTCCAGGTGCTACTATTTAAACAAACTCTTCCTTATTTGCCCAGGCATTTCCTGGTTTGAGCACTAAAAAGTCCCTCTTCCCAGGAAAACTCTCAGTCCCGGGTAAACCCAGACATTAGTCAGACTAATTGACATCCTTGTGTTCTGGAAAGTATAAATACATGCAAATTTTCTTTGTAAAGCCAGAAAAGAATGATTGGCATTTAGCTCTTCACCTCAAAGTAGGAAGATTTTAAAACCTGACTGCGATATTCCTTGCTTAAACAAAGGGGTTAAGAATCTGTGTCTCACTTAACAATTCAAGCAACTGCAAACTATGAACTTCCTTGATAACTGTAAATAAGTCAATATGCCCTGAATCCTAGAATATCAGAATATATTTTTGTGCACACCAAGTACTCACAACAAAATGAAACACATTTAATAAGTCTATCACATAACAAAATAGTTTTATGATTCATTTCATTTATGATTCATTTCAAACAGCTTATCAGTAGTAATTCTAGTGTTCTCTGAAGAATTGAATGGACTCAGCACTATTGAAACACTGCCTTAGAATGAGCCCTATGGTCCTGGATTAGAATCAAGGATGTATGTTTTAGCTTAATATAAATACAAATGGAAAGATACAATAACAATTATAGACACACACACATATTTATATTATACACATATTATATATACATATGGGTTAGTATACATAAATATATTACCTCACTTTTTTGGCAGAGATGGCCAAGAATAATGACACCCCAGGGGCTGTTACCACATTCAGTTCCTGATCTTGGACCCAGAAGCCAACATGAAAGAGCTTCCAGTGGCCAGAGCTGGAACAACCCAAGCAACAAAATAAATAATATAGCATGAGATTGCAATTTAGAATAAAATATAAACACAAGATTCCACTAAAATTTTAAGGAATAAAAATGACAGAATAAGAAAGTAGACATAAGCAAAAATATACTTCAAAAACATTTTCTGGAAAAAGGAAAGTAGTCAGAATGTTCTGGTAATCAATTAATTGAGATGGAGAAAACCATAAACCAAACTGCTCACAGGAGGGATAGAGATGAAAAGAGGGATGATTTCCCTCATCAAATGCTGATGATGGCTCAATCCTTAGAGATGCAAGATACAGAACGGAGGGGTAGAACTGAGAGATAAGTCTAAAACAGAGGCTTTGGTTAAAAGTGTGTATGTGGAGGGAGGAGGGTTCAGGATGGGGAACACGTGTATACCTGTGGCGGATTCATGTTAATGTATGGCAAAACCAATACAAATTGTAAAGTAATTAACCTCCAATTAAAATAAATAAATTTATATATTTTTAAAAAATGTGTATGTGGAACATTCATTTATTCCATTGCTTTCCACACCCTAAATATGAAATCCTGGGAACTAGATGTCCATTCCCTAGAGGGCACCTTCTCTAGGAAAACTGAGAAGTCCAAGAGAAAACATAATCTCTGAGACAGTAGATTATAGACCTAGAGAGTTGACTATACTCAAGTATAATCAATAGAAATGGCATCCAAAAGACAGGAATTCAATATTGGTTCATTCAATTAACAGGAGTTTCAGAGGTGAAAAAGAATAACTGGGAGATGTAAATTATTAGAGAAATAATACTAGCGAAATTCCCAGAGGTAACAAGTACAAGTTGTCAGACTGCAAATTCCCACTGACTATCCAATATACTGAATTAAAAAAAAAATAGACCTGTAACACATTATTTGAAATTTTGCACACCAAACTTGAATAAAACAAATGAGAAAATATAGGTTATCTACCCAAAATAATAATGATATGGCATTTCTCATTCATAATCCTATATGCTACAGGACATTAGACCAAACCTTCAAAAATATGAGGGAAAAATTATTTTCAGCAATTAATTCTCTGCAGAATTATCAGCCAAGTGTGAGATAAAAGATACGTTTGTAAAGGCATGAATTCAAATAAGTTCTCCTTCAGCTCTATTCAGTTCAGTCACTCAGTTATGTCCAACTCTGCGACTCCATGGACTGCAGTACCCCGTGACTGTTAGTGACCGTCCATCACCAACTCCCAGAGCTTGCTCAAACTCACGTCCATTTAGTCAGTAATACCATCTAACCATCTCATCCTCTGTCGTCCCCTTCTCCTCCTGCCTTCAATCTTTCCCAGCATCAGGGCCTTTTCCAATGAGTCAGTTATTCGCATCAGGTGGCCAAAGTATTGGAGTAAATGTATTAATTCAAATAAATTCTCCTTAGGTGCACCTTTTCTAAGGATTCTGTTTGGCAAGACGCTCCAAAAAAATAAGAGGACTAACCAAGAAAAAGAAATGGAATAAGACCCAAATTGTTGGTTTCAACCTAAAGGAAGTGGTGAATCAGAGTTCCCAAAGGGCAGATATGGAGAACAATCAGGCCAACAATCAAGAGCAAAGAAGACAGGACACCAAGAGGACTCCAAAGCCCCCAAGGAAAAAAGGAGAGGGCAACAAATGGGATACAAATACAGCAGAACATTTAGAAACATTAAACATAACTGAATGGAAGTTGGGGAAAAGAAAAAAGAGCACTTTGAAAAAATTTAACTCTACAATAAATGAATACATTCTTACAAGCATTGACTTTTAGTCACTTAGAGTAGGACTATATCCATAGTGGGAATACTGGAGAAGAGGAGGTAGATATCCTAAAAGATATAAACCCTCATCAATTAAAACAGGAAGTCAGTAGGTAATCTCTCAACTTGATTAATAAGAATATAATAGTATAAGCATATCACTGTAAGTAAAAACAACCACTGAAAATAAAGCAAATAAAGACAATAAAAATGATAACTTCCTAAAAGTAATTTTTAAAAATCAGAGAAATAATAGTAGAGAATGTCCTGAAAATGAGTGCTGGACACGTTCATACTGACAACACCCTCAAAGTGTACATCACCTGGCAATATATATGTGCCAGCTTATAGTATTGTATAATGTTGCATCATTAAGGATTAAAGAGAAGATTCATGGATACCAAAAAGTGTGTGCTGATTCCAGCTAATTTTCTAACCTACATTTTCTTTTCTTTTTCTTTTACTCAATAGGTAATTTTCTTGAGCATCTAGCAATGCCAGGCATCATTCTAGATGCTGAGTCTAGAGCAGTGATCAAACACCAAATTCTTGCTTTGTGGAGCTCATTGCATGTACAGAGGACAGACAATATAACTACTAAATATAGAAAGTGTCAGGCATGGTGAGTTTCAGTATGAATAAGCATGGGAGCATAGTAGTTTCATAGTAAATTTTGAATTAATTATATATTTTAATAGTTTCATACCTTCATCAACCTGATATTTCCCAAATGTGAGATTCTTGCTATGCTTAAAGCTACTTAAAAGTTGAAAGAAGAGGCCAATAATCACCACCTATATATCCTTTTCCTAAATTCAACTGTTAAAAACATTATGCATTTGCTTGCTTTTACTTTCTCCAGTGAGGGAAGGAGTGAAAAAGACAGAAACAGAAAGATCTACATTATTTAACTTTTTTCTGAGCCATTGGAAACTATGTTATAAGCATCATGATCCCTACTTCATTCAGCACGTATCTCCTAAGAATAAGAATATTCTCTTAGCTAACCACAATACCATTATTTCACCTAAGAAAATCAATGATGTATGTTTGTTGCTCCTGGGATGGAACTGCTTCTGAGACATTTTAATGAAGATAGCAAGGAAAATATATACACAATTAGTTTATACCACTATCTTCAATTCAAATCTACATCCCAGGGTTCTACCTTAACTTTTCCCAACCCATATTTGCAGCTCCCTTCTCCCACAATGAAAATCATTATTTCCCCCCTACATCTATATATTCACTCATTAGCTGTGTCCTACTACACAAAATAGTTTGAAAATTATACCACCAATATCACTAAAAACAAAAAAATCTAATAAGAGCTCAAAGGTGTTTGTAATTGTTTTAGCCTTGAAATACTTTCTTCTAAGTGTACATGATCAAAGTACTGTATTCAAAAATCACTTGATTAATTTCTTCTTTGGTGTATTAGGGAGGATATCAACTTTACACAAAGTAAGGACGCTTGTGTCTGTATTTAGTTTCAATGTTTGCTTTTTATTTCACCTGTTTTGTTTGCTTTTTTTGAATATATAAAATATTTACATGAATATTACATCACAAAAGTCAAAACCATTTACAAGTTTATTCAGGGAACTCCAGTTCCCACATGTCTACCTTCCTCAATTCTCACCTGCCTGCTTATATAACCACTTCCATTGGTTTCTAGCTTGTCATTCCTGTATTTCTATTTGAAAAACCAAGTTGTGTGTGTGTGTGTTCTTATTTCTCCTTCTTTATTACACAAAGATAGTGCACTATATACCCTCTTTTGCACCTTGCTTTCTTTAACAATATATCCTGGAAATGATTCCATATAGTTTCATAAAGATCTTTGTCATTTCATGATGACAAATTATTCCATTTTGTAGCTCTTAGAGTGGATATTTAGGCTGTTTGCAACATTTTACTAATACAAATCATTTTGCCATGAGTAGCTTGGGGCATTTTGTATTCTATATTTAAGATGTACCTTCAGAGGCTTAAAAATATTTTGAGAATTTGCCACATAGGATGGTTAAATGCTAGAGATATCGTTAAGACAGTGTGGTAGTTGTCTGTCCAAAATCCATTTTCTTCTCTCTACTCACAGAATCTTGGTTGAATTATAGACCTCAGTGTGCCAACTAGAATACTATATTCTCCACCCACTCTTAGGCAGACTCAACAGAGAGGAGGTCCTTTGCCCTTCTCTCATCTGCCCTTTTTTCTTTTTTACTTTTTATTTTATATTAGAGTATAGCTGATTAACAATATTGTGATAGTTTCAGGTGACCAGCAAAGGGACTCAGTCATACATATATATGCATCCATTCTCCCCCAAACTCCCCTCCCATCCAGACTGCATATAACATTAAGCAGATTTCCCTGTGCTATACAGTAGGCTCTTATTGGTTATCCATTTTAAGTATATTAATAGCAGTGTGTACCCTGCACTCTTTTTGTGTAAAATCTGAACAAAATGTCTGGAAGTCCAGATGCCATTTTGGACTATGTACTTAGTCGCTCAGTCATGTCTCTTTGCAACCCTTTAGACTGTAGCCTGCCAGGCTTCTCTGTCCATGAATACTCGAATGGGTTGCTATTTCCTCTCCAGGGGATCTTCCCAACCCAGGGATTGAACCCAAGTCTCCTGTGTCTCCTGCATTGCAGGTAGATTCTTTACCTGATGATCCATCAGGGAAATACCTTTGGATTGTGAAGTAACTTCAAAATCTGCAATCTACATACAAAGGATGGCATAGCAGATAAATAAGAGACTGAGTTTTGGCCCAAAACTGCCTGCCTCTAGATTTCCTTACATGAAAGAACAATAAACTTCTCTATCATTGGAGCTATTTGTTTGGATTTTTCTGATAATAAGCCAAATAAAATAGTAGTGATATAGAAACCAGTACCTGATAGCAGAGTGACTTTAGGAACTTGAGTCAAAATATGCCAAGGCTTAGCAGAGGCAAGCCAGCTGGAAAACTGATGATCTTTATAATGGGAGAGCAAAACAGGCAAATGTTTGCCTCTGCTTTGGCAGAATGTCCACATGCTGATGGACTCCAGTGTTAGGGGAAATGGTTGGGATATTCATAATGATCCATGTGTTGGCTCTTTCCTGTCACTTTCAGTAAAACCTAATAGGGAGAAATAACTCAGATCAGAGCTATCAAGTCTGCAACCTGACATTAAAGGAAACCCTGTCTTAGTCAGGGAACTGTTCCCTGCCTGTGTTCTGTAATCTAAGTTTAATTAGAGACCCACAGTTTGAGGCCTCCGAGGTACAGGAGCAACCAGTGCTTCTGTACTTTCAACCCAAAACAGTAATAAGATGTGTCTGTAAAAGTGCAGCCTTAACAAGATTTTAGATGGAAAGTGCATCTGCTGCGAAAGACAAGATCGAGGGTGCACCCTCCCACTGGACCCATTATTCCAAGTGTCCTCCAGACATCAGCCTTGAAGTTGAAAGACAGCACTGGAGAGAACACCAAAGCCACAACTAAAAGATGAAACTCTCAGGCTTTAGAATTATGTCTCAATGAGAGAACTAGAATAGTACATCCTTTTGAGAAAGGATGTATTGCCACTGCTGCAGCCCTGGACCATGACCATGAAAACTGTCTCTGCCTCCTTGACTTCTGTCTTCCACAGGAAAACCAGCTGCTCTTGATGCTCAAGTGTTATATCAGAAATGCTAAAGCAGTTATATCAGAAATGCTGCAAGGGAGGAAATGTGTTATTGGCTTTCTTCCTCCTCAGACCAAGAGGCGATCAGGAGTTCTGACTACCATCGGATGGACTAACGACAAGTTCATTCAGTCAGGACATTCTTCTACCTGGGTCTTGCTGACCATACAATGTCAACTCATAATCCCTAATTCCTTTTGAGCCAAAAAACTTGAATGCTGGTCTTTGACTCTTTCCAAGGGAAGGGGAAAAAAATATGCAAAAAACTACATCTCTGCCAAGATTAAAGCCTACTTTGCCTCTTTCAAACAAGTCCCCTAGGTGACATCATCATAAGATTAAATCGAAAAGATATCTCTTACAGACTTCATGAAGAAGCGAAACTTGAAATATGGGTTGAAATACATTAACTCTGACTTACTTCAAGCAGAATAAGCAGCATGCACAAAGGATTAGGGGAGAAAAGGCTCAGGGTCAGTCTAAAGAATAGACGTATTTGGTTGAAGCTTCAGGTACAAGTGAAAAGATATATTTGGACATGGCCTTGAGTGCAAAGCTAAGACATTTGAAAGTTGTCCTGTAGGTAACAAGTGAAATGCTATGCAGGTAACACAGAAACATTTTCTATGTAGGTAACATAGAAAACAATGGGGGATTTTACAAACACTGTTTTTCTACAAGCTACATAGCAATGCCCACCGTTCAAGGAGTCAGCAAGGACCAAAGAAAAACAGCACAAGTTCAACTGAAAGAGTGAATAAGCAAAATAAAGTGAATCCACATTAAACAAGCAAGTCCCTTTAGTGCTCCCCAGCCCAGGAAGCAATAGCAGAGGGGAAATGAGGTCAACTCTGCGTATTTGGAAAAACTATTCCACCTGTACTTCTACAGAATGAGACTAACCAATTTGGGAACTTCAGTAGCCTATGACACATTATCTTTGCCAATTGAAATTTTGTAAGTCTTGCCTTTTTTCTCTCCATCATAATTTGATAGTAGGTCAGCATTATTTGATAGAGATCAGCATTGTTACTGAAACTAGGAGCATAAAGGGTGAGATTTATAACTCACCCATCTAGATTAAAATCTGTCTAAAGGCATGACATGGCACTGCAGGCGGTCCTGAGGAAGGAGCAGATGCGTGTCCACTCCCTGGAGAAGGTGGTGGAGCAGAAGACTAAAGAGAATGATGAGCTGACCAGGATCTGTGACGACCTCATTTCCAAGATGAAGAGAATCTGACGCGGCAGCCCTGACCATGCCGTCTTCCCTTTGTGTGTGTGTGTGTGTGTGTGTGTCTGTCTAGGTTTTTCTTCTCTATTGACGTCTTTTTTCAATTCGTTTTTAAACTAGGTTGCTTTAGGAAAAAACTAAATAAAGTTTCTCTTAAATCTAAAAAAAAAAAAAAAAAAACCATTTACAAATATGTCAGAACTGCCTAAATAAAGAGACAGAAGTTCTTCTAGGCTTTCTAAGCAATCTTGATTTTTTTGCATCAATTTCTATAGTACACTCTCTACAAGCCTTAACTGAGCTAGGATACAGGATGCAAAACGTTGTCTTTCTTTGGTCTCATTTATATCAATCAATTGTGTTACCTCCCTCTGGCAGTATCTAAGGATTTCTCTGCATTCTAGACAATGTGGTCCTGAAATGTGGTGTAATCTCAAGTTACTTGGTGAACACCCACTGTCCTCACATCAGTGCAGTCATCTCAGCCTCTGAACTGTCAGCTCCAGATTATAAATTTTCTCTATCTGCTCATGAAGCTGGCCCTCGGAAGACAGATCAGGCCTTGCTTTGAAAGGGGAATGATTAGCAGCAAAGATGGATTCTAGTGTAAAAGAGTATTTAAAAAATTATGAAACCAAAATACATATTATCAATGCCTCTCTACACAACAGAATAAATTATCCAAACTGAATGCAGCAGCAATATAGCTATTTGAGTTTGCCTTTCTCTCTCTCTCTCATTCTCTCTGTTTATCTTTTACCTCTCTCCTGTTTGGTACAGTACATTCTTTTAAATTACATGTTGCCAAGGGCAAACAGTTTTTGCTGGTACTTTCCTATCTCTGGAGGGAAACAAGGGTGAGTGTCATTTGAAGGTAGACAGCATCTTATTTGTACTGTTGGAAACCTTGCATCCTGCAGGCTTGATAAAAACTCAAAAAATAAGAATCCTACTTCTACTTTCAGTGGTACCATCAAGATCAGTGTCCTTGGTTATAATGAGAATAAAAAATTTAACTCCATAAATGCAGAATTTGTGATCTCATAAACAAAAAAAAAATCCTTCTGAACTCAGGCACTTGACTAGCTAGATGTAAGCTTATAAAGTGACAGCTCTGATGATCTTTTTCTCTCCATAAAATCATACTTTCTACTCCTAAAATGAATGCATACCCATCAATCAGAAGTTAATTACATATTTTCTTGCCAAAGTTTTTTTTTTTTAATTAATAACATTCTCTAAATTATGGAATGTTCCTCAGTGGACTAACACACTGTGGAATGTGGAGATAAAGATGATTGTCTGTCACAGAAACCTAAAGCTCTTACTGGGTTACCAGATAATGTGGGTTGATTTGTGTCCCCCCAAAAGATACACTGAAGTCCCAGGCTCTTGTTCCTGTGAATGTGATTTCATTCAATAGAAACATTTGTTAAGATATAATTCAGTTAAGATGAGGTCATTATGGTGGGCTGTAGCCTAAAATGACTGGAGTCCTTACAAGAAGAGGAAAGTGTCATGTGGAGACAGACACACAGGGGCAACACCATGTGATGACACAGGCAGAGACCACAGTGATGCAGCTACAAGCCAAGGAACGTGAGGGACTGTGGCCACCATGAGCAGCTAGGAAAAGGCAAGGGAAAGTTCTGCCCAAAGGTTCAGATGAAGCAGTACTCTGCTAACACCTTGATTTTTGAACTTTTAGCCTCAAGAACGGTGAGGGATACATTTCTACTGTTCTAAGTCATCCAGTTTGTGGTACTTTGTTACAATATTATAGGAAGCTCGTACTCAGGGCAATGAGCTAGTTGGGAGCAATGACATCCCCTTTTCCCAGCTGGAGGGACTGCACCTGAACTTGACATCTCAGAGAACAGAGACACCATATAGCTTGTAGGTGCTGGGCAGTTGACATTTCCCAACATGCATTAAACAGGTACTTGTCTCCTGTTTTACCAGGTGCTCTTACTCTCCCCTCATTAAAAGGTTGAGCAAAGGGAGGAGGAGTTCTGCTGCTGGAGCACAGCCCCATGATGAGTGCCACCGTGCCCAGGTCAAGCACGGAATGCTGAAGACACAAGAGGTGAGTGTAAGCCACCGACCTGCTCATGAGTGCCAGCCTGCACCAAGTGACAAGCTGGAACTTGCCCCAGGCCCTTTGCAGGGCACATCATGAATTCAAAACAATGTGACATTCCATTTACATATCAAATAATAAATGGAGAGTGTGGAAGTATAAAACCCATATGCTAGAGTCACGGTACTTGGCTTCGGAATCGACTCCTCTCTACTAGCATTGTAGCCTTCGGCAATGTATTAACCTCCTTGGCCTTAGTCTCCTTAGCTATGAAATGAAGATAAAGATAGGAAGGTTTCTTCTGGGTGTCCCTGAAAAGAGTAAGTGAAAACAAAATCCATGTAAAGTGGTGAACACAATTAGATGCAAGTGTTCATTGCAGTGGTTGATATTTCTTTTACCTGCCCTGAGCACTAAGTGACTGAGAATTTATTTCTCATGACTGATGACGAATCTCCAGCCTCCCACTGTGCCAACCCTCTGTCTTCCTGCAAGTATCACACTGACAAATTTCACTGGCTCAGCATTTTCCCTTGCATGCAGTTGTTCTGGGGCTTCATGTCCTTAAAGAGAGCCATGTTTACTGTTTCCATTATTTTTCCAAAATCAGTAGGCAAAACATTTACTTAAATTTTTGTACTGAAAAACAGCACAATCTGAAGGACTCTGAGCTCCCTTGAATGAATGATGATTGTGAGTATCAGGTAAGTACTGTCACCACCAGTCATTCAGTTGCTTTCTCACTCAACTGAGAACAAAGAGCCACCATACCCCAAGATGTGCTTGCTTTTAATCATATATGTAACTTGCATTCTTCTAACCAAATTCCCATCAAAATGTCTATAATACAGCAAAAACTAACGTTTAAAAACTAAAATATCATGATATTAGATCATTTTGGTTCCTTGTTTATTGGGAATGATGAGTCCCACCAGCACTGGGTTATTCACAGAGAAAAGGATTGCATATAACACCCTGTATCCTACAACTGCGCTGTAATTGCTCTTATTCCTGGAGGATTTTTTTCTTTTCTCTTTTTTGGCTGATTGTTTTGGATTTTCTATATAGACAGTTGCATTATTTACAAAGACAGTTTTATTTCTTCCTTCCCAAATAATGTATCCTTTATTTTCTTTCCTTGTCTTATTGCATTAGGAAAGACTTCTGGTACAACTTTGAAAAGGAGTGGAGAGAGGAGATATTTTTGCATTGTTTCTGATCTGAATGGAAAAACTGCTCTACAGGTACAGTGGGAGGGACTTCCCAGGTGGCGCTAGTGGTAAAGAACCCTCCTGCCAATGCAGGAGTCCTAAGAGACGTGGGTTTGATCCCTGGGTCGGGAAGATCCCCTGGAGGAGGGCATGGCAACCTACTCCAGTATTCTTGCCTGGAGAATCCCAGGGACAGAGGAGCCTGGCGGGCTATAGCTCATAGGTTTACAAAGAGTCAGACACAACTGAAGCGATTTAGCACAGTGTAAGGAGAAGGTCTTCCATTTAGTTCCTCTGATTCACTTCAAATGGCCAGTCATTTTCTTCAACACACCCCTTTTTTACATTCTTACTCTTCTCCCCTTCCTTCACTTCCTCTTTGCTTCCCAACTGTGCCCAAGCCAAATCTGTTTCTTTTTCTTCCCAACTTTCAAAGTAGGTCATGCCCATCTGGTTTCTCTTATGGATCTCTAGATGTGGCTGGAGGAAGGGGGGATGGAGTGAGGGGAAAGGCCCCATTAGAGTCAGGCTGGGTTATCTATAAGACAAACTGAACTTCCACATTGCCAAAGCAGACCTTTTTTTTGACATACCCCCTGTTTTACTATTGTGCTACAAAACAAATTAAAGCCTCTGTCTCTTTTCCGGCACCTTTTAAGGTGCTTTCCAAGGCCCTTCTTAGTTATTTTTACTTTGGTATATTTCAAGCCTGAGAAATGGCAGGAGGTAAGGGAAGGGAGAACGCAACCCTGCTATATGTATATCATGTTTATTATCACTAAGATTAAATTCATAAGAATCTTAATTATATGTTAACTAAAAAAATTTTACTTGAATTATAAAATAATTACTTTAATCGCTGAACAAATTATAAATGTGTGTTATTCCAAGGAAGTGTTTCAAAAATTAAAATAATGGGACTATATATTCTGCTATTCTGGACACGAGGACTACTCTGATATGTCCTATCAAATAACTGATTGTATCACTTTGACACTTACTAAAGAACTTTATTCCTTGATGTCACTGATTTTTTTTAAATTTCTGCTTTGCAATTGAAAAAGTGAAAAAGGAAACAAAGTGTTAAAAAACTGTAGTGAAAGGAAGCTAGAAAACTCTATATGTTTCCTATGTCACTGTTGTTGACAACGAGACTGGCTTTGTGTGCCACTGCAATGGACCAAACTGTCCCACTAAAATCCGTATGTCAAAGCCCTAACCCTCACGTGACTGTACTGGAGAAAGGGCCTCTAAGAAGACATATAAGGTTAAAGAAAATCATAAAGGGAAGCCCTGATCCCATGGAACTGGTATCCTTATAAAAGGGGAGAGACACCAGAGATCTCTCTCTCTCTCCACCATGTGAGGACACAAAGGAGCATGGCTGTCAGCAAGCTAGGACAAAAGCTCTCACCAGAAACCAAACCCTGCTGGAACACTGATCTTGGACTTCCCAGAGCTGTGAGGCATAATTTTTTTGTTTGTTTAAGCCACCCAGTCTATGTTATTTTGTTACTGCAGCCTGAGACAACTTAGACAATCACTGAATAGATGCCAGGAAAAGGAGGGTTACATAGTATGAACAGCTTGAGAAAACCTGTTCTAAGACAAAATTACCTTCATGAAAATATATTGTATCTGAGTCTCCAGCAATATTTTGGTTTTCTTTTTAACACATTAGGGAATCATCTGGAGAAGTTTCAAAAAACAGATTCCTCAGCCACAGCCTCCAAGATTTTGATTCAGTAGATCCAGACACATAACACGCATGGAATTCTCATGCTGCCTCAGTCACCTGTGAATGCAAGAATTCACTGGAACTAGAGTAGGTCTGGGGCCCTGTCAGACATGCATGCTTTGTGATCCAAACTTAAAGAAAAACAGTTACGTCTCCTTCAGCTTTTACTTCCCTTTCAGAATCCCCCTCTTCAATACAAGGTTATTCGTCTTCTATCTCCGAGGATCCTAAATTCCACCACATCTGGCTTTGTACTGATCTTTAAGGAAGAGGCTAATGACAAAAGGACCTGGGTTCAGGAGAACTGGGATCTCATCCAGGGCCTGCCTCTGACCAGATGTGTGACTTTGGAGAAGGTCATATACAACTTTCTTTTCTCAGTCATGTCATCATCCATACAAAAAGAGGTATGCTACAAATATGTCTAAGGTGTCCAATTTTGTCTAAAATTCTCTGAGATCTAGTAAATAAATTTATAACAAACATGCCCATACCTGGAGGAAGAGAAACACAACCATTTATTAGCAACGGCCTTCAGTAAGTCAAGTCATCTAACTTCTCTAGGCCTCACTGTGCTGTGCTTAATCACTCAGTCACGTCTGAGTCTTTGCAGCTCCATGGACTGTAGCCTGCCAGGCTCCTCTGTCCATGGGGATCCTCCAGGCAAGAACACTGGAGTGGGTTGCCATGCCCTCCTCCAGGGCATCTTCCCGACCTAGGGATTGAACCCAGGTCTCCCGCATTGCAGGCAGATTCTTTACTGTCTAAGCCACCAGGGAAGCCCTACCAGGCCTCATTACTGATGTCAAATTGTCTGATTTTTAAACCCCAGTTTTGCCACCTACTGGCTACAAAGATTTGGGAATATTACTTAACCTCTTTGAACCAGTTAACCAAACTAAAAGATGAGGATAATAATGGCTCTTTCATCATAAGGTCATTGCAAAGATTAAATGAGTTAATATACTTAGCATGTTTAGAGAAGTGCTGCAAATAGTAAGAGCACAATCAATGTCAGCTATTATTATCATCCTTGTCATAATAAAATGAGAATAACCACCTGCTTTGATTTCTTGCCATGATTCACAAGGACCAATTGAGGTATTGTATATCAAAGTGATTTTTAAATTTAAAAGTGCTATTTAAAGTGAAGAAATGATCCAAATGTTCAGTTACTGGTTACTGAATTTTTAAGATATGTGCCATATACAACAACTATGGGGAAGACTATGGAGGTTCCTTAAAAAAAAAAAAAAAATAGAACTACCATAAGATCCAGCAGTCCCAATCCTGGGCACACATCCAGAAAAAACTGTAATTCAAAATGAAGTGTGCACCCCAATTTTCACTGCAGCACTATTTACAACTGTCAAGACATAGAAACAGTTTAAATGTCTATCAACAGATGAATGGATAAAGAAGATGTGGTACATATACACAAAGAATACTACTTAGCTGTAAAAAATTAAATAATGCCATTTGCAGCAATATGGATGGAGATAGAGACCATCATAATAAATGAAGTAAGCCAAAGAAAGACAAACATCATATGATACTATATGTGGAATCTAAAAAAGTGATACAAATGAACTTATTTATAAAACAGAAACAGACACACAGCTTTCAAAAACAATCTTGTGGTAACCAAGGGGGAAACATGAAGAGAAGGCATCAATTAGGAGGTTGGGATTAACATACACACACTATTATGTGTAAAACAGATAATCAACAAGGACCTACTTATAGCACAGGGAACTCGACTCAATATTCTCTCAGTGACTGATATATAACTCAATCATATTGCTGTACACCTGAAACTAACACAACACTAAATCAACTATACTCCAATATAAAATAAAAAATTAAATTTAAGATAAATATGTGCCATATTCATACAATGGAACATAATTCAGCAATTGAAAGAAACTAGCACACACATTGGAGAAGGCAATGGCAACCCACTCCAGTGTTCTTGCCTGGAGAATCCCAGGGATGGCGGAGCCTGGTGGGCTGCCGTCTATGGGGTCGCACAGAGTCGGACACGACTGAAGCGACTTAGCAGCAGCAGCAGCACTCCAGTACTCTTGCCTGGAAAATCCCATGGACGGAGGAGCCTGGAAGGCTGCCGTCTATGGGGTCGCTAAGAGTCAGACAAGACTGAGCAACTTCACTTTCACTTCTCACTTTCATGCATTGGAAAAGGAAATGGCAACCCACTCCAGTGTTCTTGCCTGGAGAATCCCAAGGACGGGGGAGCCTGGTGGGCTGCCGTCTATGGGGTCGCACAGAGTCAGACACGACTGAAGTGACTTAGCAGCAGCAGTGTTACATGTATACTGATGAAACCAAAGACATTTTTCCAAGTAAAAGAAGCCACACACAAAATATTGCATATTTATTCTATGTACTGATCTGCAAATTTATAGAGGCAAAGCAGATCAGTGGCTAGGATAGGTGTGGGAGGAGGGAAATTGACTGTAAACGGGCATGCGGGAAGTTTGGGAGTCACTGGAGATGTTCTACAACTGGACTGTGGTGATGGCTGCACAACTCTATTAAGCTACTAAAACCATTGAATTGTATGTTCACAGTGATTGCAAGCTATGTTATATAAATTAAACCTCAATCAAGCTATTAAACTAATAAATACAAAGTGAAGGCATTACTGCCACTTAATATGTTATATTGTAAACCCTGTTTCTTTCTTAAAAATTGATTTGACATTGCTCAGTTTTGAAAACAAAGTGCTTTGAAAGCTGTCATTCTCTACACAAAGTAATAATGTTACTTATAAAAATAAAAATAATAAAAACATTTTAAGGCACTCTGTTGTGGCCCATCCCCCCCCACAACCATTCCCACAGTCAAATACTCCCACAAGAGTCCCTGTTTCATGAGCCCGAGTTCCACAGTCCACTCACTCCCATAACTAAGCTTTCCTCAGAACTCCATCAGCCCATCTTGGGGATCACACTCCAATAGAATGAAAAAAAAAAAAAAAAAACAAGCTTTAGAGTTAGTCATGGGTTCAAACCTCAGTTCAGCACATACCACTTGTATGACCCTAAGCAAAGTATTTACCCCAAGCACCTCCTTTTCCCAAGGGCAGGAAGACAGGAACCAAAGTAGAGAGATCAGTCCTACACTGAAAAAGCCCACTCATTCTCTCCACATCTTTCCAAATTCAGCTGAGTCCTAACTCCTCCATGCGGGCTTCTCCTAACTCCTCCTTCAGCTCTTCTATGAAGTCATCCATGGAAGTTCCTTCACCAACCTTAACTCTGAGCTCCTTGAGGATAGGCACCAGGTCCTCTATATATGTTTCAAACTTTTAGGTGGGAGATGTGCAAGCTATATTCATTAAAAATCAACTATGGTATTTCTGCTCATCACTGAGTGAGCTGCTTCTCATGATCATTTTTGATAAGAAGGGTACTGACCATTAGGTCCCTGTCTATATCCCAGGAGCCTGAGGTTTTATCCTTGTTAGGTTTGCCCTAACCTACCTAGTCTGCCTTTATTATTTCTTCACGGGAACAGATATTAAGATGTGCCAACATGTTAAAAATCAGAGACGTCACTTTGCTGACAAAGGTCCATATAGTCAAAGCTTTGGTTTTCCCAGTAGTCATGTATGGATGTGAGAGTTGGACCATAAAGAAGGCTGAGTGCTGAAGAATTGATACTTTCAAACTGTAGTGCTGGAGAAGACTTTTAGAGTTCCTTGGACTGCCAGGAGATCAAACCAGTCAATCCTAAAAGAAATCAACCCTGGATATTCATTGGAAGGACTGATGCTGAAGCTGAAGCTCCAGTACTTTGGCCACCTGATGTGAAGAGCCGCCTCATTGGAAAAGACTTCGATGCTGGGAAAGATTGAAGGCAGGAGAAAGGAACGACAGAGGATGAGACAGTTGGATGGCATCACCGACTCGATGGACATGAGTTTGAGCAAACTCTGGGAGATGGTGAAGGACAGGGAAGCCTGACATGCTGCAATCTGTGAGGTCGCAGAGTCAGCTACAACTTAGCAACTGAACAACAACAACACATGGAGAAAGAGCCAGTATGTTGCCAGAGAATGGAGCTTTTTCATAGTGCGAGGACAGCTGTTCCTATGAAGTCTGGATTCTGATGACAGAGCCTAATCAGTTAAGTTCATCAACCTAGATTTACTATTTTGCCCCCCCCATCCTAAGTTTGGTGAACATCATTAGCCAATAGACTCAATAAATAAAGATTGTTAAAGAGAAAAGCATTCAAAAGCATGGCTGGAGACTTGTCAGTTGAATACTTTGTTGACTATATTTGTCACTCAGGCTCATTTACAGAGCCTTTCCCTGGAATCCCTCCCACTAAGAGAAAGTCATTTGACATCAGACTCAACCACGTGATTTGCTTTAGCAAATGGAATGTGAGCAGAAATGATTAACCTTATAAGTAAGCAAAAGCTTTAAGAACCATTGTGATGTTCTGCCATTACCCTTCCCTCTGCCTAAGAATAGTCTGGCTCCATCGGTCTGTGTCTCAGGACAAACATGTGGAGTGAACCCACTAGTCCACAGTTTATATGTACTGTGGGCAAGATACAATCCTTTGCTGTAATAAGCCACTGAAATTTCAAAGTTATGCTTTGTTCACAGTGGAACTTCCTGAGAACTGACTAACACAGAAAGTTAACTGTACACATCTCATACTCTCTCTCTGGTTTTTGTCACACCATAAATCTAGAAAGAGTTAGATGGTTGAATAGCATCACCAATTCAATGGACATGAGTTTGAGCAAATTCCAGGAGATAGTGAAGATCAGGGAAGCCTGGCATGCTGCCATCTATGGGGTTGTGAAGAGCTGGACATGACTTAGCAACTAAAAAACAACAACAAATCTTGAAGGAACTGGAAGCTCATTTTTTTTAAGTCAACAGCAAAAGAGAGAAGAACTATGTCATATAGCTGTTGGAATTGTCTGGTGGGCCAACGTATGGAATCATCTAGGATTCTGTGAGCTTACTTAATGTGAGCACCTCCCCACCACAACCTGTTCCCTTCTCACTTCATTCCTACTTCCACAGTGGAGGTAGGAAATTACAGATAAATGTCTACCAGGGTCTTAACTTTTCTCTTTACAGGTGAGATGAACAAGTCATACACAGTCCCTACCTTTAAAAGCTTCTAGGGAGCTTCTGGTAGGAAAATGTGCATATTTGCTTCCTCAGATATTAAAGTAAGGTTTCAGCATCCATGTGGAAAGCTAATAAATGTGACTGGGATGTGTCTAGGAGTCAATGCATTGTTCATCATTCTTCCCACTCCCCACTGCTTCAACCACCTTCCTCCAATACATGCACAGCTACCACCCCCACCTCCAGCTACCACTCAAGCTGGATTAGATTCCCCTCTGAGTTCCCACAGATCTCTGGACTTCCCTATTTGCCCAACTATTACTAAGGACTGGATTTACTTGTTTGTGAATCAGTGAATTAAACTACATTCTTTATCGTATCCCCAGAAGTTGGCTCAGGGGGTACAATGCTTGGAACAGGGTACTCATTCATCAACATTTTTGAATGAATAAATTTGATCAGTTAATTCCTTCATAATGACTTTTGAGCTCTCACTACAAGTTGATCAATTTGTTATGCCATGGGCTCAGGGCTCCAACTCAATCCTCATAGATGCTTTTTAAACTTAACTTACAAGGAGTTCTCTGTGTGAAATCAGTACGTGATTCACATACACCTACAATGTTAAAGCACTCACAGAGCCTCGTGGAAATTCAAATGGGCAATCCACAAATTGAATTATCAGCTCCTAATTAGGCAGATGTTAACTTTCATTAAAACTGGTAAAATATATTCCAGAAGTTAATTAATAGCTTTGAAAATAACCATGAGCTTCACAAAGCTGAAATCTGCCAAAGCAGGGGTGTTCTGAGGTATGTGCAGCAGAGTTTCCAAGTGTATGATATGTTTCCATAGTTGCCTACACTGCAATAATCAAAGAATAGATAAATTAATTTATCTAAAAAATTAAAAAATGGAATGAACTCAAATTGCCTTTATCTCCTGAAAGGCCTCCAGAGTTGCCAGAGTAAGAAAGACCATGCCCTTACTTACTCCAGGGGTATCTAAAAAACTTTGTTTCTATGAGTTCCTTTTTATAGATGAGGAATGATTCTTATTCTGTTTATTTTTACATAACACCTCTATCATCAACCGTATTTCAAAATGATGATTTGGATTTGCTGAAGCCACTGTGGAAAACAGCATGGAGGTTTCTCAAAAAACTTAAACAGACCTACCATTTGACCCAGCAATTCCACTCCTGGATATACATCCAAACAAAAACAAAACACCTAGAGCAGGACATCCTGGAGTACAAAGTCAAGTGGACCTTAGGAAGCATGACTACAAACAAAGCTAGTGGAGGTGACAGAATTCCAGGAAGCTATTTCAAATCCTAAAAGATGATGCTGTGAAAGTGCTACACTCAATATGCCAGCAGATTTGGAAAACTCAGTAGTGGCCACAGGACTGGAAAAGGTCAGTTTTCATTCCAATCCCAAAGAAAGCCAGTGCCAAAGAATGTTCAAACTACTGCACAATGACATGCATCTTACACGCTAGCAAAGTAATGCTCAAAATTCTCCAAGCTAGGCTTCAACAGTACAAGAACTGAGAACTTCCACATGTTCAAGCTGGATTCAGAAAAGGCAGAGGAACCAGAGACAAAACTGTCAACATCCATTGGATCATTGAAAAAGCAAGAGAATTCCAGAAAAACATCTACTTCTGCTTTATTGACTATGCCAAAGTCTTTGACTATGTAGATCACAACAAACTGTGGAAAATTCTTCAAGAGATGGGAATACCAGACCACCTGACCTGCCTCCTGAGAAATTTGTGTGCAGGTCAAGAAGCAACATTTAGACTTGAACACGGAACAACAGAGTGGTTCCAAATTGGGAAAGGAGTATGTCAAAGCTGTATATTGTCATCCTGCTTATTTAGTTTATATGCAGAGTTCAGTTCAATACTGTTCAGTCACTCAATGATGTCCAACTCTTTGCAACCCCATGGACTACAGCACATCAGGCTACCCTGTCCATCACCAACTCCCAGAGCTTGCTCAAACTCATGTCCATAAAGCCGGTGATGGACTCAGTGATGATGCAGTTGGTGATGATGCATCCAACCATCTCATCCTCTGTCATCCCCTTCTTCTCCTGCCTTCAGTCTTTCCCAGCATCAGATACATCATGCGAAATGCTAGGCTGGATGATGCACAAACTGGAATCAAGATTGCTGTGATAAATATCAATAACCTTGGATATGCAGATGACACCACCCATACGGCAGAAAGCAAAGAGGAACTAAAGAGCCTTTTCATGAAAGTGAAAGAGGAGAGTTAAAAAGCTAGCTTAAATCTCAACACTCAAAAAACAAAGATCATGGCATCCAGGCCCATCTCTTTATGTCAAATAGATGGGGAAAAAGTGGAAAAAGTGACAGACTTCATTTTCTTGGGCTCCAAAATCACTGCAGATGGTGACTGCAGCCATGAAATAAAAAGACGCATGCTCCTTGGAAGAAAAGCTATGACCAACCTAGACAGCATATTAAGAAGCAGAAACATTACTTTGTTGGCAAAGTAATGTCCATCTAGTCAAAGCTATGGTTTTCCCAGTAGTCATGTATGGATGTGAGAGTTGGACTATAAAGAAAGCTGAGCACCAAAGAACTGATGCTTTTGAACTGTGGTGTTGGAGAAGACTCTTGAGAGTCCCTTGGACAACAAGGAGATCAAACCAGTCAATCCTAAAGGAAATCAGTCCTGAATATTCATTGGAAGGACTGATGATGAAGCTGAAACTTCAATACTTTGGCCACCTAATGCGAAGAACTGACTCATTGGAAAAGACCCTGATGCTGGGAAAGCCTGAAGGCAAAGGGGACAATAGAGGATGAGATGGTTGGATGGTATCACCAACTCAACGGACATGAGTTTGACCAAGCTCAGGGAGTTGGTCATGGACAGGGAAGCCTGGCATGCTACAGCTCATGGGATTGAAAAGAGTTGGATACGACTGAGCACCTGAACTAAACTGAACTGCACTGAATTAAAAAAGATACATACACTCCAATGTTTACAGTAGCATTACTTATAACTTCCCAGTTATGAAAGCAATCTATGTGTTCATCAACAGATGAATGGATAAAAAAGATGTGGCACATATATACAATGGAACACTACTCAGCCATAAAATACAGTGAAATTTTGCCACTTGCAGCAACATGGATGGACTTGGAGGCCATTGTGCTGAGTGAAATAAGTCAGTCAGAGAAAGACAAATACCGTATATATCACTGATATGTGGAATCTATAAAACACAACAAACCAGTAAATAATACAGAAAGAGGCAAACTCACAGATAAAGAGAACTACTGTTTACCAGTGGGGAGAGGTTACCAGTGGGGAGGGACCATACAGTAGAGGAGGGGAGGGGAGGAGTTATTATGGGATTATATAAAATAATGTATGTGAAATTTTTGAAAATTGTAAAGCACTACAGAATTTAAAGAATCTAATATTGTATGATATCACTTATATGTGGAATCTAAAAAATACAACAAACTAGTGAATACAACAACAACAAAAAAGAAGCAGGCTCAGTGACGTAGACAACAAACCGGTGGTTAGGGGCAGAGGGGGTAGTGGCAACGTAGGGCTGGAGGGGTGGGAAGCACAAACTACTGGGTATAACATGGGCGCAGGGATATAGTGGACAACATGGGAAATATTGCCAATAATTTGTAATAACTGCAAATGGAAGGCAACCTTTAAGAATTAAATAATTTTAAAATTTTAATAATACAAAATATAAATAAAATCAAATTTTTAAAAGAATCTTTCATTCAATTAAAAAATGAAAAAAAATTAATTTTTAAAATGATAACTTATAAATACCATCTTCTTTGGCAGAAAAAAAAATCCTTCCATCCAATCCTCCTATTAGGCTTTAGTCCACATAAGCCCTTTCTCTTAGTTTAACAGGATTGACAAAAACAAATCACAATTCAAGACTTCAGTTTGTCAACTTTCCTTTCCCCTGCTCAGTGAAATTCTCCTACCTACCCATCACCCAGTCCCTGCTGATCCTGAGAGGCACTCCAGAAGGCAGGAAGAAGGGTACACATGCTTGCTTTCTGAGTTGAAGAAGAGGATTTCATTTGTTTTAGAAATGCCAAGCTATTGGGGGGCGGAAATCGCCTTCTCCGTTTAGCCACGAGGCTACACACAAGAAAGATAAGCAGTAAGGCAAGTATTTCGGGAAACACAAGGGTTGTCTGCAGAAGTTCCAATATCCTTTCAACGTGAAGATTATAACAAGCTGTCCACAAATCACATTGTCTATGTAAAATTGTCTCTTTCATTTCGTTGCTTCCTTGTCTCCTCTGCCATCTGCGAGGGTTGTGGTTCAAATAATTTGATTTTACCCCTGAAATATGGAATCAACTTATATAAAGCCTCATGGGTTCAGAGCCACCAAGGTTCCAGACAGGAGATAACCAACTAGCCCTAGGGAAGCTTCCTTCAGCAGCAGCACCAGGATTCCATAATGTCTCTCCCAAGTAAATTTCTCTGGCCTTGCGGCAGGTGGGTACTCCTGGAACATTATGAAGATCACGAAAGCTCCTGCCAACCCGAAAAGTCAGCTCCAACCCACTCCCTTCTCCTTTTCTTCTCTGCCTTCCCCCATCTCTCTGCCCCTTCCACTTTTCCCCATCCCAATTTGCCTCCACTACTTCCCCACCCTCTTCTTCCCATCCCTCTCCTTAAAGCATCCTGTAGATGTTGACCGAAATTTTCCCCTTGAGGACATCTGTGTAATAATTCACCTCCAGAGGGTTTGCCTCTGGAGAGAGACAATGTCCGCAGAAAGACAATGTCCGAATCTGCCAACTCCTTTCTTTTCCTCTGTCTCCCAACCCAGTCTGGCCACAGGAGGGGAGAACGGGGTCTGCTTCTCCTGGGCACCCACTAGCCACCGCCAGCAAAGGGCTTAAGAGGCCGGACCCTCGTCCACTTCCCCCACCCCCATAGGCCAAGTTTATAGTGTGGCCAGCGCTGCCCTCTAGCGTTGGCAAGTGGGAGCCCTGGGGCGCCATCAGCTCCAGAATTTCTCTTTTACAGCCTAAGCAAGACCTGAAGAACCTCGGGGCTCCGAGCCCCTGGTTCTCCTCCACCACCACTCTCCGCATTGCACCCCGGCCCACCTTTTCACCCCACCCACCCCGTTCTCGGTTCAAGGGTGTCCTGGAGGGCTGTAACCTACCGGTCGATTTAACAGACTGCCCCCTGTTCCTGCTCCTCCTCCTGGTCCTCCCCGCTCTCGCTCTCGCTCTCGCCGCCTCTCCCAGTCCCGGCACCCAGACCTGGCGGAGCGCAGCTCCTGCCGCCCTGCGCGCCGCGCTCCCGGCCGGGTCTGCCGCAGCCCGGGGGCACCGCGCGGGCAAAGGGCGCCGAGGGGCCAGCGCACCGGCTCGGCGAGCCCTGGAGCCGGGTGCGGTGAGAAGCGGCGCTTTGGTAACGCTCGGGAGCAGAAGGAGCGG
Organism: Bos grunniens; assembly: GCF_055505025.1. Classification (NCBI taxonomy): domain Eukaryota; kingdom Metazoa; phylum Chordata; class Mammalia; order Artiodactyla; family Bovidae; genus Bos; species Bos grunniens. Next base: position 63,925,658 of record NC_141173.1, on the reverse strand, counting down.
CTCGGAGTGAGACTTCTGGAACCAGAGGACGCCCGGGTTCGCCCAGGGCGCGGCGGCTGCGCGCTCCGTCCACAAGGTGAGGGGCGCACGCCTTCCGAAACGCCCTCGGCTTTCCCTTGACCCCGTCTCCGGGCAGGGGCTCCGTTGCGGGCTGGCGGATTTCTGCCTGGTCTTTGGTTCAAAGGCGGCGGGGGTTGGGAGGGCAACGACTGGGGTCGCTCGGGCGCCGTGCCTGCCTCCAGAATTCTTTGCACGGGACACGGTTCTCGGTCAAACAATCCCCCAAATGTGTGAAACCTGAATGTCGACATTGTGTAGAACTATGCTTGGAGAATTTTATCCTACTTCCTTGCAAAAGGATTTGAGCAGCTTAAAAATTAAATAAATTGTGGGAAAGGGGTGCTTGGAGGAAAAAAACTTGCATGGAAATTCCGCGGAGAGGGCTGTGCTGCGGGGACCGCGAGACCACGAGGGAGGTGCAGAGCCCACGCTCATGGGAAAACCTTTGATGAGAAAGGACTGCACTGTTGCTCCAGCGGTCAGAAAATTATGATGTGCTCTATCCTGAGAAAGAAAATACCCGTGTGGGGAGGTGATGGGACTGACTCATTTACTTAAATTACCAAATACAGCTTGTAAGTGGGGACTGGGAAGTTTAGTCTTGAGCTACTTCCACCCAGTTCTGCAAGGTGAGAGACTGGCCCTCTACGTAGTGAAAATGAAAGGGAACTGAGGCTAAATGGAAGGGGCTCCTGCTCCTACCTCAAGATCAAACAAGGTTTTGCATTGTTAAAATATCATATACATTTTTTATGTGTTTCCGTCTGCGTCCAGTTTGGGGTAGGACCTTGTATTCAACCTTAGCCTGCTTGTCCTTGGCTTAGAAGGATGAGACAGAAGGTGTCAGCCTCCCAGGATGCTTCCTCCTAACCTTCCTTGTTGTCCTTCCATACTTCCTGCATCAAATCTCTAAGTCTGGGAGGGAATAATAGATGGTCAAGTGGATTGGGGGAGGGGTGTTTTCCCAAATAGTTCAGGGTCCTCTTACCATTCTTATCTTACTCCCAGCTCCACAGTAGTATATGTTCAGGTCTGAACTTGACATTGCTTCACAATATGTACTTACCATAGTTTCTACACTCAGATGCAAAGTGCTTGACCTTAAACACCCAAGGTGGACTTGTGAATCCAGGGCTTCCCTGAATTAACCCTTTTCCAGGGGCAGGAAGCAAGGGCCTGGGTCTGGCTCCCTGTGCAGTATCTTCCATGGAAAACATATTTGAAATACAGAGGAGATTATGTGCCAGTCTTTCTTCTCTTACTGGTGTACTTGTTTTCCTGCTGAATTAAATGAGGTGACACTGTCTTCAACAAACGAATGGAGGTGTCTGAAGCCAACTTAGCAAATGCAGGAAATATATCTGCCTGTCTTTTTCAGCCCCCAGACCACAGAAATGTGAAAATGAAGCAGGCCTCCTAAATGGGAGGCCTAAAACTAAGTATTTTGCTAGTATTGTAGTATTGCTAAGTACAGCTAGAATTGCTAAGTATTTTGCTTATTTCTAAAATTGCACAGCTCCTCCACAGCTAACCATTTTTATGCATAAGAGTGGAAGAAGTACTTCTGCCCATGTATTTCATCACTAGAGAGCTACACAGAGAAGTTCATTCAGATCCTGATTCATTGTTGTTGATCGAACTTACCTATTATGTCATCATCACCTGATGTGGCTGTTGAAGCCCAAGGGTTGCTGCAGACCTCTGTATAGATTGAGACATCATGAAAGAGCTGAAATGGAGCTCAAAAATAATGCAATCAAGGCTCAGATCCACAGAGTCTTGGCATAAATGCATACCCAAACATTCCTTTAGGTGATCATTGTTCCTTTGGGGAAGATTTTGAGGGATGAAGACTTTACAGACTATTTTCATACTAAAAAGTATTCAGAAATTGGCCATTTATGTCAACCAGCTGACAGATTTAAAATTCCATGTGAATCAACATAGAAAACTCAAGCTTTCCTTCTCTTCTCTTTTCCTGCCCATGGTAACTTTACACAGGGTGTATTCCCAGACCAGTACTCCTGGCACTTTGTTCCCTTGGACATATGTTGAAACCTGAGCCACAGCCTCCTTTGCAACTGGCCCTGATGTCACTTTTGTTAACCTTTCTGGTATCTGTTCAAAACGTCTGCTCACCATTTCTTCTTATTGATGCCTGGTCAGCATCAATCATGTAAATACTATTATATCCCTTTGAGGAAAATAACCAAGTCAAGACAAGTCAGAGATTCTCAGTGATGGTACCTAAGAAGAAACAAAAATCTAGGAAACATCTCTAGCCCAGGTGACATTGCACTACTTCCATTTCCTGCTATTTGATGAGATACAGTGAAGTGAGCTACATTACTAACAGCACCTTGTCCCCATCTGTCTCAAGCACCTCCTCATTGACATTTTAACAGCCCCCTCCATCACCTTCAAGATCTCCCAAGGCTCAGATAGAAAGTAGAAAACCTCAGGCCCTGACTTGCTGGGTTGATGTTGTTGTTTAGTCGCTAAGTCATGTCCAACTCCTTTGTGACCCCCTGGACTGTAGCCTGCCAGGCTCCTCTGTCCATGGGATTTCCCAGGTGAGAATACTGGAACAGATTGCCATTTCCTTCTCCAGGGGAATCTCCCCAACCCAGGGATTGAACCTGGGTCTCCTGTATTGGAAGGCAGATTCCTTACCACTGAGCCACCAGGGAAGCCTCTGACCTGCTGGGTTATCTTGGCACTAACCAGGCATCTGATTTCACCTTTACACATGGGTTGTTTTTTCATTTTTATGTAGTCTTTCTTGGAATTTTATTTCTATACTATCCTTTAAAAGTAGAAGATTATAGTCTAATATTTTTACAGAGAGGGGACGTCTCTATTTCTGGAGGCTTATTTACATGAGAAAATAAGCTTGAGACTACTCAAGATGTGAATTTCAACCAAATAAGGATTTACTGTTCATACCACATGTTTTCAGGGTCATCTCAAGATAAAGGTGAATCTGGGCCTCTTATGCTTTATGCTCCTTTCTGCTCCACCTCCCACATTTTTATGTGTGGGAAATTATATGAACATGAATTGCAGGGAAACACTGAAGATGAGAATACTATAAGGATAGGGAGGGGTATAGATGACTGGATAGAGAAGAGAAAAGGGGAGAATGGGCAGTGGCTCTTTAAAGCATCTGACTTTGCCCCTGAGTTATTTTCTAAAAGTACTGGGGATCCTAAAACATGGGTCCAGTCATCCTTCCAAAGTCTTGTCTTCCTAGGAATGAAAATACTTTCATCAACATATCCCATCACCTTGTCATAATTTGGTGTTCATCTCCCCATTTTATGGATTAGGAAACTGAGACCAGAATTTATACAGCTCATTCAGTCAATTACCACATCCTAAATCACAATAAATTGGAAAAAATCTTTGAAAATTCTAAACCAGTTTGATTCTGATTTTATTTTTCATTTTTAATTTATTTTTTTATTTGTTTCATCCACTGGTTCGCTATGGTCCTGGTGCTAATAGATTTTAGTTCTTTTAGTTCTGAAAAATGCACATCAGCAGAGGAATACTTGTAATAGATTTGTTGTTAGAGCTGTCTCCTGGTGACCAGTTCTCAACACATGCAGCTGTAGGATTAGGAAGACAAAATCCTTTTGAAGAACCTGTGAAATCCAGTCCTTATACACATGGATCATTTTATGTTGTAAGAGGAATGAGCATCTCAAGATTCAAGTTATCAGTACAGACCAGATGGAAGGTCTTTTATGAAATCTGGCTTGAGAAGGAAAGCATTTTTATAGTGAGAAGGTAATATTTTGAAAAATAGCAACCAATAGCAGCAGCAGCAGTTTGAAAGCTCTCAGATCCTTCTAACAACCCCATCTACCTAAAGTGACCAGGTAAAGTAAAACCAGACCCTGGACAATGTCTCTCCTTATCTGCAGCCATTTTTTATCCCTTTATCATAGTGGGCATATGGTGATGTTTCCAAAGAAAGGATCTGACTTAAACATGAAAGAATGGGTTTGGTTGGGACAGCTTGCCCAAGAATGTCAAATTTGTGTCAAGATCTGTATTCTTGGGAATCAAAGACAAGCCACAGTACCTTTTTGGAGTAAAGTCCACTGAATGGATAATGAGATTCATAGGCAATACCTTCCAGAAAATGACTTCAGCGACAATATTCTAATAATGTGCAGAGTTTTCATAAGTCCATTCGTAGATGGTAGAAGGGAGAGAGGAGGAAGGAACTATCACGAGTATCTGCTATGCTTCAGGAATTGTGCTATGAACTGCACTTATATTCTTTTATTCAGTGCTAACAAAGACACTGCAGTGTAAGCATTATCAACCCCACAGTTCATTCATCTAAAAACTGCATTTGTCATCCAACTTCCAGACCTACTGTCCTTTTCAGGAAGCTGCGAAAATCCAGAGTAGAGTGAACACACACAAGGGGAACCACTAGAGAAAAGGTCTGAAAACTGTGCTGGCCAGTGAATTTGGGCTTGACTCTGTAGGCCTGGGGAGATCATTACAGGATTTTTTAATGAATTTATCATGAATAATATACATACAAAAAGTGTACAAATCGTAAGCATTAAGCTCAGTGACCTTTCTCAAAGTAAACATACCCAGGTAACTAACCACCACCAAGATGAGAAACAGAACATCCCCATTACACAAATCCCCTTTCTGTCCCCACCCTGTCACTCCTTCACCCTCCTCCCTAAATGAAGCCACTACCTGCCTTCCAGCATCATAGATTATTTTAAGCTTTATAGATACAGAAATCCCACAGAATGATTTCTTTTGCAATTTGGCTCAGTCTTACATTTGTGAGATTCATTCTTGTGGACGGTGATAACAGTAGCTTGGTTACTTGTAGTTGAAATTGCATTGTATTATATGAATGCCCTGATGCTGGGGAAGACTGAAGGCAAAAGGAGAAGAGGGCAGTGGAGGATAAGATGGTTAGATAGCATCTAACTCAGTGGATGTGAGTTTGAGCAAACTCCAAGAGAGGGTGAAGGACAGGGAAGGACTGCGTGCTGCAGTCCATGGGGTCACGGAGTCAAACACGACTGAGCAGCTGAACAACAATAGTCACAGGTTAATTAATTATTCTACTGTTAATGGGCATTTGAGTTGTTTCCAGGTTTCTAAACCTGGTGAATAGTGTTTCCTTTCACCAAGGCTGAGAACACAGGAGAATGAGTTAGAGCGCATTTGTTGGCTCTCAGAAGATGAAAAGAATTGCCCAAACCTGTGCTGCTGCCACAGATACTTTTTCCCCTAGCTCACCCATGTCCCTTCCTCTGTCCCAGCACCCCTCACACCCCGAATTGTAATGAGTAGTCACCTAAAAGGGAACATGAACTACTTCATATTTCCTGAACTGGTGACCTATGAATCATATGCTTTTTTCCCCTTAATTTTACCTCCTTTTGGCAGCACAATTACAAAAAAAAGGAAGGAGATGATGAATCAGCTAAAACTTTCTTGCAAGACAGAATTCAGGGCAAGAGAATGGAAATAAAGGAAACAGAATGCAGAGGGCCTAGTCTTGTTCTGGTAGGTTTAGGGAGACTGACCCAGTTAACAAAATGCAGAGAGATGCCAACACTTTTTAAAAGACTGACACTATCTAACAATGCAGTTGGGCCATGGATGGAGTGTGTGCTGTACTCTGCATTGCTAGGGGCATGTCCTAGGCTGGGTTCTCCAAGAAACACACCCTGAGATGGGGTTTATGGTATAGAATATGTATTAGGGAATGCCTGGAGGGGAACACACCAAAGGAAGGGCAGGAAGCAGGGTTAGGCAAGAGGAGAAGTTGAACTTCGGTGTGGGCCCCTGGGTGGGGTGAGGGTGGGCCGAGGGGTGTCTGAGCATTCTAGAATGATCTATTAGAATTGTCCCAAGCTGGGCCATAAGAGTCAGGCTTCCCAACTCTTCTTCCAGCAGTAACCAAGAGTGGCTGCCCTGAGAAGGGCCCAACTCAGCAGTCTGCAGCTGAGGTCATTCCTGAAAGGCTGACCACTCAAGGCTGTCCTGACCCAAACCCAGCATCCAGGTCACAAGCCCTTTCTTTTTTTAATTTTTAAAAGATTTTTTTATTGGAGTATAGTTGATTTGCAATGTCATGGGCAATGGTACCCCACTCCAGTACTCTTGCTTGGAAAATCCCATGGATGGAGGAGCCCGGTAGGCTGCAGTCCATGGGGTCGCTAAGAGTCGGACATGACTGAGTGACTTCACTTTCACTTTTCACCTTTATGCTTTGGAGAAGGAAATGGCAACCCACTCCAGTGTTCTTGCCTGGAGAATCCCAGGGACCGCAGAGCCTGGTGGGCTGCCGTCTATGGGGTCACATAGAGTCGGACACAACTGAAGTGACGCAGCAGCAGCAGCAGCAGCAGTTAGTTTCAGGTGTACAGCAAAGTGAATCAGTTATACATATACATATATCCACTCTTCCTTAGATTCTTTTCCCATTTAGGTCATTACAGAGTATTGAGTAGAGTTCCTTGTGTGGGTGTGCTAAGTCACTGCAGTCGTGTCCAACTCTGACTCCATGGACTGTAGCCCGCCAGGCTCCTCTGTCCACGGGATTCTCCAGGCAAGAATACTGGAGTGGGTTGCCATTTCCTTCTCCAGAGGATCTTCCTGACCCAGGGATCAAACCCGCATCTCTTATGTCTCCTGCATTGGCAGATGGGTTCTTTACCACTAGCGCCAGTTATCTATTTTATATATAGTAGTGTATACATGTCAATCCCAGTCTCCCAATTTATACCCCCCCAACCGCTTACCCCCTAGTAACCATAAATTTGTTTTCTACATCTGTAATTTTGTTTTATAGATAAGTTCATTTGTACCCTTTTTTCTAGAGTCCACATATAAGCAGTATCGCATGGTATTTCTCATTCTCAGTCTGACTTGACTTCACTCAGTATGACAATCTCCAGGTCCATCCATGTTTCTGTAAATGTACAAGCCCTTTCTCAAAGGAGGGATCTGAACAGTGTGGGTCTGTATCCATTTAGGACATTTTTTATATGGACTCTATCTATAGAGGGTTAAACGAAATAACTTTCCAGGCCCCTTCTAACTGTGAGTTCTGCATTGACTTTTTTCATTATACCCAGGTTTCTAAGCCACTGAAGAACTTCCAAAGTGTAACTAATTTGCCATTTTGCCTCTCAGTTCTCCTCCCCGCCATTTTGGCAAGTAAATACATCACTTAAACTACTCAAGGCAGATGGGTGGCCAGACTCCTATAATATAAAATTCTCCCCTTGATGCAGAAAGAAGGTGGGGAGTGTGTACTGCCAACTGTCTTCAGGAGTAACCTTTTAGATGATCATAAAGGAACTCTGTGTGTGCATAATGGTGATACCTGTATTTAATGCTTGAGAAAGATGTTGCTATAACTGCTCCTTTGTGACTGGACCTGCATGATGACAAATACAATGGAAAAATCACCCATGAAAACCTCTCCTTACTATCTCTGCCTGTTCAACTCAGTAACACGCTATGCTGCAAAGGGGTGTTGACTGTACATTGTTGAGAAGGCACCGGCTAATATTTGTCAGCTTGAACAACCTCTCAGAGCAGATTTTGCTGGGGAAACCCTGCTCCCACACCAGACACAGCAGCCCTTGAGTTGGACACTCTGCCTCTGACCTCGTGATGTGTTCCATCGTTCCCTTTAATGTCAAGACTGCTGCTCTCAGTTTTCCCACAGCTGTATTTAGTGAATTCCTAGCAAGAGCCTCTCCACAGCACTTTTCTGATCCAGAAAGGGCAGAATTACAGTCTGCATCCATCTGAGCTCCTTTCCTGGGTGCTATTTGCTTTTCTTCCCTCAGGTTGGTTTCCTTTCAAAAATAGTTTTAGTGCCTGCAAAAGCATCATTATAAAAGAAACAGTCTGTTAAGAAAATGTCAATAGTTTTTATGGACTCTGTTGCATTCGTTTTCTCTAATACCCTTACTGCAGTTCTCCTGTTTGCTTTTCTTGATGGCAATCTGATGCCTCCTCCTCCCTTATTACCTCCAACAATTTCTTGGACTACTTTAGACTTCAGGTGTCCTGTCGCTAACATGAGAATGACAATTCCTACCTCAGAGACCTATTGCAGGGAGTAAAGAAAGGGCAGTGTAACACAGGCTGTGAAGAAATGGAGGTATTATTACAATTAATGTTTTCATTACTATTCCTGTGGGGGTGTTGTGGAAATAACCTTGACCTAAATTTGGGGAAGAGTGTGGCGTGGGCCTTGTAGAAAGTAAAAAGTGGTGGATTTCCGACTGAATTCCACTGCACAGAACCCTGTGGGCAAGAATATTTCCTCTCGGGAATAGCATTGAAACATGTATATTACTGTATGTGATACAGATCACCAGTCCAAATTCGATGCATGCAACAGGGCACTCAAAGCAGTGACTGGGACTGCACAACCCAGAGGGATGGGATGGGGAGGGAGGTGGGTGGGGGGTTTGGGATGGGGGACACATGTACACCTGTGGCTGACTCATGTCAATGTATGGCAAAAACCACCACAATACTGTAAAGTAATTAGCCTCCAATTAAAATAAATATTCTCTTTTTAAAAAAGAATATTTCCTCTCTGGACTTCACAAATGGTCCACTGAGGCAGGAATTGTCATTCTCATGTTAGATCCCACATATATGTGATATCATACAGTATTTCTCTTCCTCTGACTTATCTCACTTAGCATAATGCCCTCCAAGACCATCCATGCTTACATGCTAAGTGGCTTCAGTTGTGTCTGACTCTTTGGGACCCCATGGACTGTAGCCCACCAGGCGCCTCTGTCCATGGGGTTCTCCAGGATAGAATACTGGAGTGGGTGGCCATGCCCTCCTCCAGGGAATCTTTCTGACCCAGGGATCAAACTCATGTCTCCTGCAGTTTCTGCGTTGCAGGCGGATTCTTCACTGCTGAGCCGCCAGGGAAGCCCCCAAGTCCATCCATGTTGCTGCAAATGGCAAAAAGATTTTACTGACTGACTACTACTACATTGTGTGTAGATATACCACATCTTCTTTATCCAATCATCTGTTTATGGACACTTAGGTTGCTTCTATATCTCGGCAATTGTAAATAACGCTGCTATGAACATTGGGGTGCATGTATCTTTTTTTCACTTTTTTCAGATATATAGTCAGAAGTGGAATTGCTGGGTCATATGGTAGTTCTATTTTTGATTTTTTGAGAAATCTTCATACCGTTTTACACAGTGCTGAGGCTGAAACTCCAGTACTTTGGCCACCTCATGTGGAGAGTTGACTCATTGGAAAAGACTCTGATGCTGGGAGGGATTGGGGGCAGGAGGAGAAGGGGACGACAGAGGATGAGATGGCTGGATGGCATCACTGACTCGATGGACGTGAGTCTGAATGAACTCCGGGAGTTGGTGATGGACAGGGAGGCCTGGCGTGCTGCGATTCATGGGGTCGCAAAGAGTTGGACACAACTGAGCCAGTGAACTGAACTGAACTGAACTGACACTGGTTTAAATTCCTACTTGCAGTGTATGAGGGTTCCCTTTTCTTCACATCCTCACCAATATTTGTTTTTTGAGTTCTTTTTGACGATTAGTCGCTTGCATCTTAAAAGTTTATTTCAGGGTGCAGATTTTAATGTTGAACTCTGTCCTCCTCAAGGGAATTGTTATCACCTGACATGAGAATTGCACATTTAGTACTGTGTAAATACTCACCTACCGTATAGTCCAGCATAATTTAAGTAAACATTCAAGGAAAGAAGCAGGGTTTCCTATTTCATTATGTTTTCATTTGAACTGTTTTAACTTCCAGATCAGTCTGTTGCTCTGAACCTAATTCAGTTCCTTACAAAGATGCTCTAAAAAAAATCAAGTGTTAAATATGGCATTTAATTAGCTATTAGCAAATAAATTCACACGTGCATTTATATTGGCAAGCATGTTTTATTTCATAGATTCTAAACTGATAGAGTCATGTAATGTCCTCACCCTTTCTGTGACACGATAAGCCTGTTTCTAAAGCCACCTGAGGCCTTACCTGATGTCCAAGGCATTGGAAGACCAAAATGTGCTGAGCCCAAGGTTTGGTGGCTTAAATATAAATGAAACGTTTTACCAAGAAGGCATGAAAAATGACTCTAGAGGAAACAGAAGTCTCAAAGCTCATGAGATGTGGTTAGTTTTTCAGCTGAGTAGCAGAGGCAGTGCTCCTGGTATGCCAATGGAGCAGTTTTCTCCAGCACGTCCATGGCAATTTGTTGTTGTTGTTCAATCGCTCAGTCATGCCCAACTCTTTGCAACCCCATGGACTGCAGCACACCAGGCTCCTCGGTCCTCCACTATCTCCCGAAGCTTGCTCCAGTTCATGTCCATTGAGTCGGTGATGCCATCCAACCATCTCATCCTCCATTGCTGGCTTCTTCTCCTGCCCTCAGTCTTTCCCAGCTTCAGGGCTTTTTCCAATGAGTCGCCTCTTCACATTAGGTAGCCAGAGTCTTGGAGCTTCAGCTTCAGCATCAGTCTTTGTAGTGAATATTCAGGATTGATTTCCTTTAGGATTGACTGGTTTGATCTCCTTGCTGTCCAAGGGAGTCTCAAGAGTCTTTTCTAACACTACAGTTGAAAACCGTCAATTCTTTGGTGCTCAGCCTTCTTTGTGGTCCAACTCTCACATCCATACATGACTACTGGAGAAACCATAGCTCTGACTATACAGACCTCTGTCAGCAAAAGTGATGTCTTTGCTTTTTAATATGCTGTCTCAGTTTGTCAGAGCTTTTCTTCCAAGGAACAAGTGTCTTTTAATTTCATGACTGCAGTCTCTGTCAATGTCCACAATGATTTTGGAGCCCAATAAAATAAAATCTGTCACTGTTTCCACTTTTCCCACATCTATTTGCCATGAAGTGATGGGACCAGATGCCATGATCTTAGTTTTTTAACGTTGACTTTTAAACCAGCTTTTTCTCTCTCCTCTTTCATGTTTATCTAGAGGCTCTTTAGATTGTCTTCACTTTCTGCCATTGTAGTGGTATCATCTGCATATCAGAGGCTGTCGATATTTCTCCCAGCAAACATTGGCATGTATTTAATGAATAATTTATGATTCACACAATATTATATTTTATAAATATAAATATTATATTTATATAATATATTGTTATATTAATTAATTAGAATAATTAATTATAGTGATTAATATATTAATATATTATTATATTTTACTTACTTTAATGAATATTTTATTGTTCACGGTTTTTTATTATTATTGCATATTACTGTTATTAATATATATTAAAATATGTGGTATTTGTAGCATATAGTTTGCCAGTGTAATAAAAATTAGCATGAATCTAAGGGTGAGGATGCATGGAGCAAAGACAGAGAACCTGGATTAATGCCTCAGCCTCTGGCTTCTAAGCTTCATGGTTTATCATCATTGCTGGTGGTGGTAGTTTAGTCACTAAGTTTAGTCACTAATCCCAGCCTCCTCTGTCCACGGGATTATCCATGGAGTGAGTTGCTACGTCCTCCTCCAGAGGATCTTCCCGAACCAGGGATCAAACCTGCATCTCCCCACATCTCCTGCACTGCAGGTGGATTCTTTACCACTGACTGAGCCACCAGGGAAGCCCTTATCATCATTACCATAGGACAATAATACCCTGCCAACTTAGCCTTCTTTTAGAAAAGTTTCTCAAATCAGCATGTGCTGTAGGAATTCATCCTCTCCATGATCACCTGTGTTGAGTCAAACTGCATATTATCTTCCTCCTAGGGGGTAATTCAGCATGGAACTCAAGCTCTGGAGTTCAGCAAGCCAGGTGCAGGTCCCAGCTCAGCCACTTATTAACTGTTTGCTTTGGGGAAAATTACTTACCTCTTTAAATCTTAATGTCCTCATTTGTTAGGGCTGGAATAATAGACCTACCTCATAGGACTACCTATGGGAATTTAAAATATGTATTAATTATCCACTGCTGCATAGCAAATTACCCCAAACCTAATGGCTTAAAACAACAGAACTCTCACTTATGTCAGGTTTTATGTGAATGAGGAATCTGGGCATAGCTTAGCTGGGTCTTCTGGCTCAGGTTTCTCAGAAGCCTGCAATCAAAGTGTCAATCAGGACTATGGACATCTCCTGGCACAAATGAAGGAAGATCCCCTTTCAGGCTCACTCGTGTAACTATTGACAAGCCTCAGATCCTGTCTGGCTGGAGACTTAGGTTCATGATTACATGGACCTCTCTAAAGGGCTATTACCAGCACAGCTTACTTCTCCCACATGTTGCAGCTTGCTTTCCCCAGAGTGAGGGCTGAGAGTGAAAGATTCCAAGATGGAAGTCACACTCTTTTTATAACCTAATTTCAGAAGTGTCATTCCATCACTTGGCCTGCATTCTGTTTGTTACAGACAAGACACTAGCTCCAGCCTATATCAGGGGAAGGAGTTACATGGGGGCATGAGTGTCAGGAGGCACAGATCACTGGGCCCTCTTAGGTTGCCTACCACAATATGATGATATGTGCAAAGAAGTTTAATAAGGACTCAGGTCAGTATAAACTGCTATTACAACCACACAGTACTGTTCTTGTAGCTCAGCTGGTAAAGAATCCTCCTGCAATGCAGGAGACCTGGGTTCAACCCTGGATCGGGAAGATCCCCTGGAGAAGGGATAGGCTACCCACTCCAGTATTCTTGGGCTTCCCTGGTGGCTCAGATGGTATAGAATCTGCCTGCAATGCAGGAGACCTGGGTTCAATCCCTGGGTTGAGAAGATCCCCTGGAGAAGGGCATGGCAACCCACTCCAGTGTTCTTGCCTGGAGAATCCCCATGGACAGAGGAGCCTGGCAGGCTACAGTCCATGGGGTTGCAAAGAGTCGGACACAACCAAGTGACTAAGCACAGCACAGTACTGTTCTTAGATTGAACTTAGAATCAATGTAATATATTATAATATATGTAAAAGAAATTTGTAAAATGCAAACATCAATGTAAAATCAAGGTTTGATTAGCTTCATAATGTTGAAAATCTAGTTCCAGATTATAGATGGTGATATAAAAACAACAAATCAAGGAGTAAGTGATCTGAATTCTACACCTTTCTGTGTGAATGACCTTGGAATAACCATTTATTTATTTCATGCTTTAGTTCTCTTATAAGAGCAATATTAATAATAGCCTTGCCAGGATAAAATGTGATAGTATATATATATTGATAAAATTATGCTCAAACCTAAAGAAAATAAGACAATGATGATAATGCTGACGGTGATGATAATGATGACAACAAGTATAAAAATGATGATATAGTTCAGCTACTGCTTCTTGGTCCTTTTTTGACAGTTCAACTGAACAGGTGTGATTTTTATCAGTTATGTTTTAAGTGTATGTATAAAATCCAGCTGCTCCCAATTTTTACAGTAATTTTATATGGCTCAATCTTATCCTGCTTTGATTACTAGATATGCTGCACTGAAAAGTGGATGCAAATAGAGGTTTTAGAATCTGACCTGCAATTCAAATGCACAGAAAGGGTTTCCATATATCTAGGGAATATTTCATGCAAAGATGGGCACAATAAAGGACAGAAATGGTATGGACCTAACAGAAGCAAAAGATATTAAGAAGAGGTGGCAAGAATACACAGAAGAACTGTACAAAAAAAATCTTCATGACCCAGATAACCACAATGGTGTGATCATGCACCTAGAGCCAGACATTCTGGAATGCAAAGTCAAGTGGGCCTTAGGAAGCATCACTATGAACAAAGCTAGTGGAGGTGATGGAATTCCAGTTGAACTATATCAAATCCTAAAAGATGATGCTGTGAAAGTGCTGCACTCAATATGCCAGCAAATTTGGAAAACTCAACAGTGGCCACAGGACTGGAAAAGATCAGTTTTCATTCAATCCCAAAGAACCTCAATGCCAAAGAATGCTCAAACTGCTGCACAATTGCACTCATCTCACACACTAGGCAAATAATGCTCAAAATTCTTCAATTCAGGCTTCAACACTACATGAACCATGAACTTCCAGATGTTCAAGCTGAATTTAGAAAAGGCAGAGGAACCAGAGATGAAATTGTCAACATCCATTGGATCATTGAAAAAGCAAGAGAATTCCAGAAAAACATATACTTCTGCTTTATTGACTATGCCAAAGTCTTTGACTGTGTAGATCACAACAAACTGTGGAAAATTCTTCAAGAGATGGGAATACCAGACCACCTTACCTGCCTCCTGAGAAATCTGTCTTCAGGTCAAGAAGCAACAGTTAGAACTGGACATGGAACAACAGACTGGCTCAAATTAGTAAAGGAGTACGTCAAGGCTGTATATTGTCACCCTGCTTATTTAACTTATATGCAGAGTACATCATGTGAAATGCCAGGCTGGATGAAGCACAAGCTGGAATCAAAATTGCCGGGAGAAATATCAATAACCTCAGATATGCAGATGACACCACTCTTATGGCAGAAAGTGAAGAAGAACTAAAGAGCCTCCTGATGAAAGTGAAAAAGGAGAGTGAAAAATCTGGCTTAAAACTCAACATTCAGAAAACTAAGATCATGACATCTGGTCCCATTACTTCATGGTAAATAGATGGGGAAACAATGGAAACAGTGATAGGCTTTATTTGGGGGGCTCCAAAATCACTGCAGATGGTGATTGCAGCCATGAAATTAAAAGATGCTTGCTCTTTAGAAGAAAAGTTATGACCAACCTAGACAGCATATTAAAAAGGAGAGACGTTACTTTGCCAACAAAGGTCCATCTAGTCAGCTATGGTTTTTCCAGTAGTCATGTATGGATGTGAGAGTTGGACTATAAAGAAAGCTGAGTGCCAAAGAATTGATGCTTTTGAACTGTGGAGTTGAAGAAGACTCTTGAGAGTCCCTTGGACAGCAAGGAGATCCAACCAGTCCATCCTAAAGGAAATCAGTCCTGAATGTTCATTGGAAGGACTGATGATGAAGCTGAAACTCCAATACCTTGGCCACCTGATGCAAAGAACTAACTCATTGGAAAAGACCCTGATGCTAGGAAAGATTGAAGGCGGTAAGAGAGAGGACGACAGAGGATAAGATGGTTAGATGGCATCACCGACTCAATGGACATGAGTTTGAGTAAGCTCTGGGAGGTGGTGATAGACAGGGAAGCCTGACAAGCTTCAGTCCATGGGGTCACAAAGCGTCAGACACGAATGAGCTATTGAACTGAACTCAATGCAATGTTTACAATGCAAGTGTAATGTAATTAGTATTTTTGCAATAGAAAGGATTATATTTCTCTAATTAGCTTAGTTTCTGACATTATGTCAAGTGCTATAGATTGGGCACATCTGGAAAACTACTGTGTTTTTTGTATCCATCAACTTTTTCAATTAACATTATATCTTTAATATCAATAGTTTCACTTATAATTAAATATGTTATAAAACATCTCTTCTAATAAGTATATAATATATTGTACGGATATTATTGTAACATTTAACCAATCATTACTACTGGGTTTTTAGATTGTCACTTTTTAACACTATAAAATTGTAGTGTGAAGTTATATAAATTTAATACTGTAACATAGTGTGACATTTTTTACTTAAATCGTTGCCTTTTATTATTCTGGTAATTTTAGTAAGTGATCTGTAGCAGAGGAGTTCTTGCAGTCACTACGTAGAAAATGAGGTTGGGTAATTTCATTATGGATAGGACTATCATACATAGCATAGCCTTTTCTTTCCCTTCCTCCCCTCCTTTGGCAGAAATTTGTAGCCTTTTAGTGCTGGAAATTGCCAAAGCAACAGTCTAATTGGAGTGGCATCTGTCTTTTTATCCCTCCCCAGCATCCATCCTCCTTATCCTGCAGTAGTGACCTGATTTTTCTTGAAGAACCAC
This sequence comes from Bos grunniens, assembly GCF_055505025.1. NCBI lineage: Eukaryota > Metazoa > Chordata > Mammalia > Artiodactyla > Bovidae > Bos > Bos grunniens. The sequence goes on along the minus strand of NC_141173.1, from coordinate 63,909,672 downwards.
TCCTCTTTACTCTCTGTTTGTATGACCCACTCAGATCAAACTGAATGCACCCTTGGCTCTAAGAGTTACACATAACCCAGACCAATCACAACATCTTGCACTTCTAGCCACTGTGATTGGTTCAGGGATGCCTGTGATCCAGGACGGACCAATCAGAACCGGTGAAACTCAGTTCAGAGGTTTACCGGCGCCGCCAAAACCCCTGTATCCACTGTGCAGATTTGAGGATTTATGCCTGGAACAGCATAAATTGCTGGGACCTGATATAAAGGCAAAGACCCCTAAAGATAACATCTTACATGGTGGAAAGAAGAGATGAAGAAAGATTCCTGATTTACTCTTTGACTTTCTTGATCCAGCTGTGCGTGGATCTGCCTTGGACATTAAAATCTCCCAAGCAGTTTCCTCCTGCCCCACCTCTTTTTTTTTTTTTTTTTCATAAACCAGTTAAAGAGGATTTGTGTCATGTGTGTTTGAAAGGATTCTCATTAATCCAGGGATCTTACAGTCTCAACTGATGGAGAGGAGTTGTGATTAAGATAGGATAAATTCATATTTTATAAATTTTTGAGTTGTGGTAAGAAGATTTTGGAGCTTAATTGTACATCCATCTGGGGAAAGGTCGTTAACACAACCTTCCCTGTCACCTCAGCTTTAATGAGTAGAATGAAGAGTTAAATATATTAATATGTGAAAAGTGCTTAGAACTATGCCTGGCACCTCCTAAGTGCTATGTAACTCTGCCCCTGCTGCAGCTTTTGTTATTTTGAAAGCAGAAAGTGAAGCACAGGGGAGTTAAGTGACCTGTTTTACTCAGAGCTTTGTTGGTCAACCTAAAATTCAAACGTAGGTCTTCTCTTTTCTCCACTCGGTTAACCATGTCATCATCGTTACCAGAGAGATTTAAGCATTAAGCTTTGAGAGGGTTTTTGTGTATGTATTTGAATATTTCTGTCAAAGCATTGGAGGGAAATCTAGGACCCATAAAATAGCTTCATGTTACTAGCAGTGACTGGACCTTACCATTAGGACTGTAGGTTTTAATCCATAACTGAATATATTTTATTAAAATAAATGTAGTTAAATGTATTTAATTGTGAATATATTTCTAATTATGGATTTATATTTGATAATAAATGTATTTGCAATTATATATAATTATATAATAATATATTTATATTATATATTTATACATATATTTAATTATATATAAATATATTTAATTAAAATTAGAATGCATTTTATTGTAATTTCTGTTACAAATGACTGAAAAGGGAATACTTGCTCCCTTTCCCAACTTTTTATTTCTTAAGTAAAATATGTGTGTGTGTGTGCTTAGTTGTGTCTGACTCTTTGCAACCCCATGGACAATATATAGCCCAACAGGCTCCTCTGTCCTTGGAATTTTCCAGGCAAGAATACTGGAATGGATTGCCATTACCTCCTGGAGGGGATCTTCCCAACCCAGGGATGGAACCCGGATCTCTTGAGTCCCCTGTTGACAGGCAGATTCTTTACCACTGTGCCACCTGGGAAGCCCCTAAGTAGAATATACTTTCCCACTAAACCAGTTGCTCCTACAGAATGCTCTCAGTTAGCAGGCTCCCATTACTACTGAGCGCTGGGGGAGTGTGTTTCCTGGGAAGGCAGCTAGTCTCTCCCAAATGTAAATCAGATTTCATCATGTCTGGCTCAGAGAGAACGTGGCATATAGAAAACAAATACACAGCTGCCTGGTGAATTTTTCCACTGAGAATTAGTCTAATACCTAAATGCACAATGAATAAAACATTTTCTAAATAAGACTATTACATTCAAATTCATTGTCACCATTAAATATTAAGAGTCAGGTCACTCCCTTGAATTATAACAAAATCCCACTCTCCTCCTTGAAAAAAAGTCCATATTACCTAGCATTTATTGTCACACTATTCAAATACGGGCTGCCTTTTAAATTTTATTATTAAATTTTTTCGGACAGCTACATTGCCTGTTATTAAAATATAAATTCTCCTTTGAGTGGAGAACTTCTCTGTAAAGGCCTCACAAAGTTCTTTTTTTTAATTATTTTTTAAACACTTCTCTTTATTTATTTGGCCACACCTCAAGGCATGTGGGGCTTCCCTGGTGGCTCAGTGGTAAAAATTTTTTAAAAATCCACCTGCAATGCAGCAGATGCAAGGATACAGGTTCAATTTCTGGGTTGGGAAGATCCCCAGGAGTAGGAAATGGCAACCTGCTCCAGTGTTCTTGCCTGGAAAAACCTATGGACAGAGGAATCTGGTGGGCTACAACCCATGGGGTCACAAAGAGTCCGACACCTCTAAGCACACATGTGTGCACGTGTGCACACGCACACGCGCGCGCGCACACACACACACACACACACAATGCTCTTAGCACAGTACAGGCTGTAGCTAGCCCTCAAAAACAATGCGCGCTGCTTTGTTATTGATTCCAAAATTTACAGAATCATCTTTGTAACCATGGGAAAATTATTAAACCTTCCTGGGCCTCACTTTTGTCATCTTTACAAGTAAATTGGATCAGATTCAATAGAAAATGCCTTTCAGGTTTCAAATGCTATGACAGTGCCCATAGGGATGGGGTAAACCCCAAATCTCTAACAGTGTGAGTGTTGGGGGAACTTTTTCAAACCTGTTCTTTCACAGTGAAATCAAGCTTCACCCATTCTCAACAAGGTTCATCATGAATTTTTCTGCATCCAGTGCTCAGATTTTTTAGCACTTGTTTGGGAAAGAGAATGACTCACTCATTGCAGAACTTTCCTCATTATGACAACTTTAATAATATTATTGACTTTCAAACTCCATAATGAATTTTTTTCTTTTTTTAAGATTATCTTATTATTCTTATTGTTGTTTATGTTTATTTTTTGACCGTGCTGTGTGGTATGTGGGATCTTAGTTCCCCAACCAGGGATCAAACCTGTGCCTCCTGCATTGAAAATGCAGAGTCTTAATCACTGGACCTCCAGGGAAGTCCCTAAAAGTCCACAATGAATCTTTATTATAATCAAAGGGCTGCATGATGTAGATAGCACAGATAAAACTAACCAATTCAAGGGTTAGCTTGGTTAATGAGGATCACTAATATAGATTATTCCCTCCCAGTTGTTTTGGTGGGGTGAGTGTTAAGCACACTATCTAGCCATCTTCGCTGATTAAGCTAACCTGAAAATCTCCTTATCAGCCCTTAACTTTGTGCTTCACCAACACAGCCTTTGAAGTCTTTTTTTCTTTCTCATGAATAGCTTTTTTTTCTTTTTTTCCAGCCTAAGCTCCAAATTAAGAAATTAAATAGCATTACTTTCAAAGTAGATTTATGAGACCATTCACACATCATCATTAAATCTAAATTGATAAGTATTTTTTTCTCTAAATGATGCTACTTGTAGAACTAGTGGTATTTCCTATATGAATTACCATAGTTATATTGATTTGTGAACTCCAGAAAGAATTACCGCTAGGAGAAAAGACAAGCTAGAAGAGCATTAGCTGTTAAGTAGATATAACATTTTAAACTGTGTGTGTTAACTGATATTTATGCTCATTTTCCAAAAATGAATTGTAGATTGATGAAAGATATACTCACAACTCGATTTACTGGAAGAAAAAAAAACAATATATATAAATACACCCTGTGAGACTAAAAAATGTTTTTCTTCCAATAATTTAAATGGGCAATAATGCAAATAAGAATGTCATCTGGGTTTTAAGTGGCACACACAGTATTTTTGGATCCCAGATTGACTCCTGGCATAAATTGTTATTTAGGCACTGAGTCGTGTCCAACTCTTTTTCGACCCCATGGATTGGAGCCCATTGGGCTCCTCTGTCCATGGGATTTTCCAGGCAAGAATATTGGAGTGGGTTGCCATTTCCATCTCCAACTGGCATTAAGTACCAGAAAATAAAATAGAAACTAGATACAGCTGCTACTGCTGCTAAATCGCTTCAGTCGTGTCCGACTCTGTGCGACCCCATAGACAGCAGCCCACCAGGCTCCCCCATCCCTGGGATTCTCCAGGCAAGAACACTGGAGTGGGTTGCCATTTCCTTCTCCAATGCGTGAAAGTGAAGTCGCTCAGTCCTGTCTGATTCTTAGCGACCCCATGGACTGCAGCCTACCAGGCTCCTCCATCCATGGGATTTTCCAGGCAAGAGTACTGGAGTGGGTTGCCATTGCCTTCTCCAAGACACAGCTAGGCATTGGCAAATATCCTTTCATGTTACTGTTAAGAGATTAAAATAACTGCCTCTTTATTGGTGTGAATTTTCCTTATTTGAGGCTTTCTTGATTACAAATAACAGATTCCCACTTCAAATTAGCTTAATCATGAAGGGAATTTATTAGAAGATGCTGGACTATAATATGGTGAAACCCCAGATCCAGAACTAGCCATTAGGAGGTTACCTGACACCTGGAATGCAATGTATGTATGTCTCTCTTTCTCTCCCTCCTCAACCCCTTCCCTCCTCTCCTGTCTCCAGATTGGCTATTAATGCTTCTGCATGCACGTAGGGAAATGTAGTTGTTCTGCAGCTCCCTAGCTTAAATGTCCAGATTCAGACAACTCAGAGAGAAAACCAATAAACCTCTCTCACTCACGGGCTCAGATTTTTAGAAGAAACTGATTGGCCCAGCTTTAGTTAAATGTGTTGTTGTTGTTCAGTTGCTAAGTCATGTCTGAATCTTGCCACCCCCTGGACTGTAGCCTGTCAGGCTCCTCTGTCCATGGGATTTACCAGGCAAGAATACTGGAGTGAGTCACCATTTTCTTCTCCAGGGGATCTTCCCGACCCAGGGATCAAACCCACATCTCTTACGTCTCTTGCATTAGCAGGTAGATTCCTTACCACTGAGCCACCAGGGAAGCCCAGTTAAGTGTGTACCCTTGGCCTAGTCAACAATGGCCAGGGAGTAAGGTTCTGGAAATGCAAACATGGTTACTGGGAATCTAGTCCTAGCAGGAGGAGAACAAACAGTATGCACAAAAACAGAGGATATGGGTTGTATAGAGATACTCCCCCCAAAAGTTGTCTGTTCTTCCTTTTGACTGGCATGCATACACACACACAACTCTTTCTTCCTGATTATGCAATACATGATTTAAAACATCTTACATTGGACTAGCCCACTCTCTTCCTGAAGGGAGATAATCCAATCAGTCATCTCTAGCAACTGAAACCAAAAATGTCATCAATTGCATCTCATAGGAAATAGATTGTTAAAGGGAAGGCTAAAAATATTTATGGGCATCCATTAGTGTTGTGGTAAGTTCCTTGCTTAGTTAGTTGCTTTAGTAAAACATAATTACAAATGAGGGATTTCTTTCTGCATACTATCCTGAGTGACTCAGCCAATGAGTTCTTCAGTCTCTCTGTAGCCTCTTCTATTGATACAATTTCTCTCTTACTCAAGATTCTTTGGGTTGAAGGTGAAAACATACACAGACACAAAAACACACAGCTTAGGGGGAAAATGTTAGAAATTTATTGGAAGGATAAAGGATATATCAGGTAACTTTTACCAGGTAACAAATAACCCCAAAACTTAAAGACATAAAACCATACCCCTGAGGACTCCCTTGGTGGTCCAGTGGTTAAAAATCCATCTTCCTATTCAGGGGACCGAGGTTTGATCCCCGGTCAGGGAACTAAGATCCCACATGCCTCGGGGCAGCTAAGCCCATGCATGACTAGAGAGCCCGTGCGCTTCAACTAAGAGCTGATGCAGCCAAACAAATAATTTTTTTAAGTACTCTTTATTTAACTCAGTTTTGGAGACTGCTGGGTAGCTTTTCTCATGTGGTCCAACGCAGCTGGTCTCTGCTGAGATTCCTCGTGCATCTGCACAACTGGAAGGTAAGTTGGAAGCCTGATCTAGTGTGTTCATGCACTTGTGGTGATTGGCAGGCTACTTACTGTCTAGTGCATCTAAGTGGGTCACTCGGGATACTAGACAAGGTGCCCTCAATTGGTGGGCACAGGGTTCCTAAAAGAGCAGTGGAGGAAGCTGCAAAGCTCTTGAGAGCCAGAGTCAAAGCTCAGACAGTTCCATGTCTGCCATATTCTACTGGTCACGGTCACTCCTAAATTCAGCTGGATTCAAGGAAAAGGGAAAAGATCTACTCCTTGATGGAAGGAGTGCAAAATCTTATTAGTATTTCTGCAGTCTCCAGTAAGTGATATTTCAAGATCAAAGATAATACAAATAGCCAGACACCACAGTGACTAGATCTGGGAACTGTAATGCTTACAGAGCCTGGGACATTTCCATTTTCATTCAGGCTGTTGTCTGCCTCTCATCACAGCTAACTCTGCTCTTCTCAATAAGGCAGCTGACTTTAATTTGTGACTTTCTTCTCCTCTTTCGTGGGTGTATACAAAACCGAGGGAATAACCTCACAATTCAGAAGTGTGCATGTCTTCTGTTCTAGTGACCAGGGGCAGCTGTTGACCCAGCCCATCCACTGTGTCTGGGTGGAGAGCCACAGAATAGACACATGGTAGCTGGGAGCCCACCTGTGGAAGGGAAAGTTTTGGGATCTTTCTCAAAGGTGAGAGACCCAGGAGGCACTTTCTGTCACAGTGTGTAATGACAAAGCCTGTGTGCTATAAAAAAAAGACAAATGGAATAAGTACCCGATTACCACATCAGTAGCAGACAAGTGCAACAAAAATTGAAAACAAGCTTGTCATTTTCTTTTATGTCTTCCGAATCTGAAGCTCCTGTAAATACTCTCTATTCTTTTAAAAAGTTTATAAACGGTATTTAATGGAAGTCAAATTTGGTCTGCAGCATATTTTTTTCATTTGATTTTTTTCTCCTTATCTTGGGAACATCCCCTGATGAAAGGAATATTGCAGAGCACCATCATAGTATCCCTTCCATCCATCTGGGAAATGAGCACAGCATAAACCATAGCAAATAGACTATCTGCTTTCTGATAACAAATGTGATTTTTAGGAGTTTCTCTGAGCCCATGTCTTATGATTGCACCACACTTTTCTATACTTCCTGGTGGTCCCACAGAGAATCAGTTTTCCCTGGTACTCTTGTTGGGATAAATAATATCTCTTGCTGGCACCACTGCTTATTTTGTAGAAAGTGATTCAGAGGGGTATAAACCCCACGCAGATTAGTTCCCCACTTGCACTTACTCACTATGTCACCATCAGCAGGTCCTGGCAACCTTAGATCCACAGGCATGGAGTAGAAGGGTGTATTGTTCACTCAGCTCAAGCTAGAAGCACAGCGAGGCAGCAGCTTCTAGGGCAGATGGCTCTCCCCCCCTGCCCAGTGGCACAGCATCTGTGAACTCCTCATGAGTGCGGGCTAAGCTTCAGCCTTTCTACCTGTCCCAGCAGTTCTCCAAGCAGCCTAGGAGGCTTGTCTTCTACATGTAGGACACTAGGACTGGGATGCCCACTGTGTGGCTTAAGCACACACACTAAGCCTGGTGTGTACAATGCTTTCCTTCCCATCCTGCCCAATTAAGTATGCATCTTCCTTACAACCTTGATGATATAGGAGTCCTTCTCCCAGTTTCCAGTTAGCTTTCCATGAGAATTGTCCCACAGGTAGATGTACATTGATGGGTTCACAGGGGAAGATGAACTCCACATCCTCTTACTCCACCATCTTGATCTCCTCTGGCCTTCAGTTCAGTTCAGTCGCTCAGTCGTGTCCGACTCTTTTCGACCCCATGAATCGCAGCATGCCAGGCCTCCCTGTCCATCACCAACTCCTGGAGTTCACCCAAACCCACGTCCATCGAGTCGGTGATGCCATCCAGCCATCTCAACCTCTGTCGTCCCCTTCTCCTCCTGCCCCCAATCCCTCCCAGCATCAGAGTCTTTTCCAATGAGTCAACTCTTTGCATGAGGTGGCCAAAGTACTGGAGTTTCAGCTTTAGCATCATTCCTTCCAAAGAACACCCAGGACTGATCTCCTTTAGCATACACTGGTTAGAGAAACTCCCCAAGTAGACTCAAATGCAAATGGAAATTTTGATTATGATAAAAGTAGCTTTCCTCTAACATTACTGGAAAAATGATGGCTTGTAAATAAATGGTGTTCAGGCAACTGGACTGCAATTTGAAAAAAATAAAACTAGCTCCATACCAAAATTCCAAATTAATTACAATTCTAAGTGTAAAAATACTATATAAGAACAGAAGAAAATACAGATTCATGCCTTTTATTATAAAGGCTTTTCCCTGGTTTATAAAGGCATGAATCTGTATTTTCTTCTGTTCTTATATAGTATTTTTACACTTAGAATTGTAATTAATTTGGAATTTTTGTATGGAGCTAGTTTTATTTTTTTTCAAATTGCAGTCCAGTTGCCTGAACACCATTTATTTACAAGCCATCATTTTTCCAGTAATGTTAGAGGAAAGCTACTTTTATCATAATCAAAATTTCCATTTGTATTTGAGTCTACTTGGGGAGTTTCTCTTCAGTCTCATCTATCTGTCTGTTCATGCACTAAGCTCCACAATTCCAAGAACTAACATCAAGGATATGGGAAAAAACCAACCATGGAACTGAAGATTAACTGTACTTAAAACAATCAAGATGATGCCAGTCAGACCACCACATGACCAATTTCAAGATGACTGTCAGAGCTGACTGTGCTGTTTCTGCATGGAGCCACCTCCTTCTGTCTATAAAAGCTCTTATCCCCTATTGCCGGTGGGGAGGGCGTAGTCTGCTTTCGGATAGGAGTCCAACCTCCCCCTCTCTGGTTGTCAGCATCCAAAATAAAGCAAACTTTCCTTTCCACCAAACTTGCCTCTTTATTGACTTTTGAATGATGGTCAGCTGGACCCCACTTTTGATTATATGACCAACAACCAGCAAAAAACAAACAAACCTGAAGCTCTAGAATCTTCCTCTCTTTTTCTCCCTCTCCATTGTGGGTTTATAGAGGCAAGCTGCCATGAATCCTACAGCCATAAGAAAATTCATTTTGCCAATAATCTGAGAAAGCTTGAACGTGAATCTTTCTGCATTCAGGTCTGTGACAAGAACCTAGCCCTGGCAGACACCTGAGGGCAGACTTATAAGACCTTAAGCCAAAGACTCAGCTTAAGTCATGCTCAGACTTCTGATCCCAGAACCTGAGAAAATAAATAAGTGTGGCTTTAGGCTGCTGAATGTGTGATAGTTTATTATACAGCTGCTGCTGCTGCTGCTGTCAGTCACGTCAGTCATGTCCGACTCTGTGCAACCCCATAGATGGCAGCCCACCAGGCTCCCCCGTCCCTGGGATTCTCCAGGCAAGAACACTGGAGTGGTTTGCCATTTCCCTTTCCAGTGCACGAAAGTGAAAAGTGGAAGTGAAGTCTCACTCAGTCATGTCCGACTCTTCGTGACCCATGGACTGCAGCCTACCAGGCTCCTCCGTCCATGAGATTTCCCAGGCAAGAGTACTGGAGTGGGGTGCCATTGCCTTCTCCTTATTATACAGAAAGGAACAACTATTACAGCGTTCACTCTTCAATGTAAAATAGCAGTTTGAATAATAGAATCCTAAGTACGTATGAATATATGTAGGCTTGAGCAAGAGAAAGTGTGTGTGTGAAAAATAAAACACGTTTAAAAATTAAATACATTTTTAAGAATCAGAAAGTGCTAAGATGCTACTTGCTTAGCCTATGGTAAGCAAGTAAGTAAATAACTTTATATGTATTATTTTTTTTTTTTTAGTGTGTGTGTGAGAGAGAGAGATAAAATAAGACTACCACTACCAACCTTAGAGTTTTATGAGAGTAAAATAATAAAAGTATATACATATGCTTAGTGCATTGTTTGGCTAGGGTAGAAGACTATATAAATATTAGGTCTGTGCTTACACCTTTGTTTGACTGTTTATTGATGTTCAAGGGGATCCATGGCTGTGTTCCAACACATGCCAACTTTGTCACTCAGCATATAAAACAATCCTTGTTGAAACCATCAGTCTACAGATACCCAACAAAAAGTCTGTCTGAGACTCTGAGACTGCTTAGCAAAGCCTATCCAACAGAACTGAGAAGCCTTGGGAGCAGGCTTTGGGGGGCATTTTAAAAGTTTACGCACCAATCCAGGGGTTTTTTGTTTAAATGAGGTGGCATTGTGGAATTTTTCAAAAACAATAAGCAGAACACCATTGTTCTGGTTATTATTGTTATTCATTGTTCAAGATGATTATTTCCTGCCTGCTGGGGTAATTATTTGAGCAATGTATTTCAAATAATCCTAATCGAAGAAGAATTTTTCACTTCAACCTTTGAAAAGATTCTTTGAAAACCTTTGAAAATATCTACCATCTTCTCTTAATAGTTGTGTGAACAACCTCTATTTATTAGGATATTTAGAAGTTTCTTTTCATGATCGATACTGGCTAAGACCACCTGTGTTTTTATAAAGCATAGTTAGAATTAAATCCCAGAATTCAAGGTGAGCTTTCCCTCACTGTTATTTTTCTTCCTACTTCTTGACTCCACAAGGACTCTCCATGGATATATCAGCCCCATCTTCTCCGTCCTGAGCAAAAGCACAGTGGAGTCTGTCTCTCATCAATTAATCTGAATATTTAGCTCCTTCTGTTTGTTTTACAGTTTTTACAAAATAAATTCTTTTCCCAGTGGGGGAAAAAAGATTTGTAGGCATTTGCATGGAAAGATTTCTAAGATGTATTGCTAAGAAAAAAAAAAAAGCCTGTGATGGAATGAAGACTAATATGCAAAGCCAGATCCCACAAGCATGGAAAAACATGGGCAAAAGTTTGATGGTGTTTGATGGTTCCACTGCACACCCATGGAAGGGAGTGGAATGGGAAGTGGCCAGGGTGCCTGTCGCCTTTAATTATGTCCATTTCTGTATCATTTAAGTTTTTTACAGTAAGGCTGTATAGACTCACTGTTTCAGGCTTCCACGGTGGCTCAGTAATGAAGAACATGCCTGCCAGCACAGGAGACACAGGCAACATGGGTTCAATCCCTGGGTCAAGAAGATCTCCTGGAGGAGGAAATGGCAACCCACTCCAGTATTCTTGCCTGGAGAATCCTGTGGACAGAGGAACCTGGCGGGGTACAGTCCATAGGGTCACACAGAGAGAGTCGGACATGACTGAAGCAACAGAGCATGCACACATACACAGACTCACTATTTCATTTTTTTTAATTTTATTTTATTTTTAAACTTTACATAATTGTATTAGTTTTGCCAAATATTTCATTTTTTAAGCTGTTTTCAATTAAAAAGAATATGCAGACTTTGACCAATAGAGGCACTTATCACTGGCAAGCCTATGTTTAGATGTCGGTTCCTTGAAATCACCTTCTTTGACCATTATGTCTAAAGGACCCTCTCTTCTTTCGCTCTGTCCCTGAGTCCCTCATCTCCCTCAAAACTCTTGTCACAATGCAAAATTCAATTGTTGGGACTTCTTTGTGGTCCAGTAGTTAAAATTTTGTGCTTCCAATGTAGGAGGCCCAGGTTTGATTCCCTAGCCCCCCAGGCTGCACAGCATGCCCCCCTCCAAAAAAGAAGAATAAACTAAGAACAAAATCACATGGACACAACAATTCAATATGTTCTTTTAGAACTCATAGTAGATCTGAAAACCCACGAGTATGTGAGTAGAACTTCCTGCTTGACTTTCTTCTAATGCCCTTACAACAGCCAAAAAAAAGAAAGAAAAGGTGAAAAAAATAATAGTACCACACTCACATGATTGTTGTAAAGATAAAGTGGAATAAATTATCTGTTATAAAAGGAACAAAATCAAACCAAGGCTTATTGGCCTCTCCCAGCTAAAATGCAGATTTTGTAATGGCAAAAGTCTCATCAATCTTGTTCAGTTTTGATTCTCCAGTGTATGGTAGAGAACTGGCCATAGAGTAGTCAGTCAGGAAATATTTGAATGAATGTTGAAATGAATGAGGCAGATGCCCATTTACTCTGTGTTCTCAGCTGCACAACTTCAGAGGGGCAGGAGCTGCAAGGGAGAGCTGTAGCTTGCCCAAGTTCTGTATCTGCTTCCAATTTACCCCTTGCTTCATCGTTAGAGACACTTATCTCAAGAGCTTCAGAGAAAATTGGCCCAATAGAGGATCCCAGCAGTTACAGATTTGTGACAAGGAAGTGTCTGCCAACCTGCTGTTGACCTGGCTCCCAAAGAGTACGGGGCAGTGTTTTACTCCAGGTTCTGCAGAAAAGAAGAACCAACAGTGTGTATATCTCTCTCTCACTCATTATACCTATTTTTTTTAAACACACATTATAGCTCTGTTCAAAGGGCTTTCTTGGCAGCTCAGATAGTAAAGAATCTACCTTCAATGCAGGAGATCTGGTTTAATTCCTGGGTTGGGAAGATCCCCTGGAGTCTCCTCATGGCATGGCAACCCACTCAAGTGTTCTTGCCTGGAGAATCCAATGGACAGAGGAGCCTGGTGGGTTGCAGTCCATGGGGTCGCAAAGAGTTGGACGTGACTGAGCAACTTGCATATGTATGATATATATGTGTGTGTGTGTGTGTGTGTGTTTATGCTGTAAAAATGTAAGTGAATGTTTATTACATGAGGGGAGAGCACAAAAAAATAACTAAAGCCACCCTCTTGTGTACAGAGAGATAGTCCCATATAAGATTGTAACTCTCATTACAGGTTTTAGGTGAAGCAATGATACTACTCAAAAGAACCCAGAATTGGGCTTAAAGTCTCTCTGTCACCTGGCCTGAAGTAGTGAATGAAATACAATTCTAGAAGAATAGAAGATGTTTGATATAGAATGACATGAAGGCAACAAAGTGAAGTAACTCATCACTAGTAATTTTTTTTTAAGGTAGCGTGAATTTAAGCTTGTGGCCATCTTTTGGAGCTTAGGTATGATTAAAGAATGGCACCACAGGACAGACAGGTCCTAACTATTGGGAGGGGTTAACATGAGCAGCTCTGTAGAACCAAGCTGCTTCCAAAATTGTCACTGTGATGTTTCGGGTACCACTTTGAACTTTGGGCACATTTTGAGTTAGAGATTGGTCCTTTCTCTTACTATTTTTTTTTTTTTGTCCTATTCAATAGTTCTACTGGTTTCAGAAGCATCATTCCACATCCTACCAACAGAGAGAAAGAGAATATGAGAGAGGGAGATTGAGTTTAAGGAATTAGCTCACAAAATTTTAGGGCCTGGCAAGTCCAAATCTACAGGGCAGGCCAACAGGCTTGAGACCCAGAGAAGAGTTCATGTTTCAGCTTGAGCCCAAAGTCAGTCTGCTGGCAGAATTCCCTCTTCTTTGAGGGACATCAGTCTTTCTTTCATGAAAGGTCTTCCACTGATTAGATGAGGTCCACCTTCATTATTGCAAATTTGGAAAACTCAGCAGTGGCCACAGGGCTGGAAAAGGTCAGTTTTCATTCCAATCCCAAAGAAAGGCAATGCCAAAGAATGCTCAAACTACCACACAATTGCACTCATCTCACACGCTAGTAAAGTAATGCTCAAAATTCTCCAAGCCAGGCTTCAGCAATACGTGAACCGTGAACTTCCTGATGTTCAAGCTGGTTTTAGAAAAGGCAGAGGAACCAGAGATCAAATTGCCAACATCCGCTGGATCATGGAAAAAGCAAGAGAGTTCCAGAAAAACATCTATTTCTGCTTTATTGACTATGCCAAAGCCTTTGACTATGTGGATCACAATACACTGTGGAAAATTCTGGAAGAGATGGGAATACCAGACCACCTGATCTGCCTCTTGAGAAATTTGTATGCAGGTCAGGAAGCAACAGTTAGAACTGGACATGGAACAACAGACTGATTCCAAATAGGAAAAGGAGTACGTCAAGGCTGTATATTGTCACCCTGTTTATTTAACTTATATGCAGAGTACATCATGAGAAACACTGGACTGGAAGAAACACAAGCTGAAATCAAGTTTGCCAGGAGAAATATCAATAACCTAAGATATGCAGATGACACCACCCTTACGGCAGAAAGTGAAGAGGAACAAAAAAGCCTCTTGATGAAAGTGAAAGTGGAGAGTGAAAAAGTTGGCTTAAAGCTCAACATTCAGAAAACTAAGATCATGGCATCCGGTCCCATCACTTCATGGAAAATAGATGGGGAAACAGTGGAAACAGTGTCAGACTTTATTTTGGGGGGCTCCAAAATCACTGCAGATGGTGACTGCTGTCATGAAATTAAAAGACGCTTACTCCTTGGAAGGAAAGTTATGACCAACCTAGATAGTGTATTCAAAAGCAGAGACATTACTTTGCCAACAAAGGTCCATCTAGTCAAGGCTATGGTTTTTCCTGTGGTCATGTATGGATGTGAGAGTTGTACTGTGAAGAAGGCTGAGTGCCAAAGAATTGGTGCTTTTGAACTGTGGTGTTGGAGAAGACTCTTGAGGGTCCCTTGGACTGCAAGGAGATCCAACCAGTCTATTCTGAAGGAGATCAGCCCTGGGATTCTTTGGAAGGAATCATGCTGAAGCTGAAACTCCGATACTTTGGCCACCTCATGCGAAGAGTTGACTCATTGGAAAAGACTCTGATGATGGGAGGTACTCGGGGCAAGAGGAGAAGAGGACAACAGAGGATGAGATGGCTGGATGGCATCACTGACTCGATGGATGTGAGTCTGAGTGAACTCTGGGAGTTGGTGATGTACAGGGAGGCCTGGCATGCTGCGATTCATGGGGTCGCAAAGAGTCGGACACGACTGAGTGACTGATCTGATCTGATCTGACCTTCATTGTAAAGGGTGACCTGCTTCACTCAAAGTCTACTGAATTTTAAGTGTTAATCTCATCTTTAAATATGCCTTCACAGGCAGGGAAAGTCTGCACCCTTCCCCCATACTTTGCCCTGTGTATCTATTCCATCTGGTTATCCTGAGTTATAGCCTTTTATAATAAATTAGTGACCTTGTAGGTTTCCCAGGTGGCACTGTGGTAAAGAACTCACCTGCCAATGCAGAAGACACAAGGACATAGTTCCACCCCTGGGGTTGGGAGGATCCCTTAGAGTAGGAAGTGTCAACCCACTCCAGTATTCTTGCCTAGAAAACTCCATGGATGGAGGGGCCTGGGGGGCTACAATCTATGGGGTTGCAAGGAGTCAGACATGACCGAGCGACTGAGCACAGACAGTGATCTTGTAAGTAAAATGTTTCTCTGAGTTCTGTGAGCCAATTTAGCAAATTAAATAAACCTGGAGAAGGGTTAATTGCAGTTTCCCATTGATAGCAGGTAGGTCAGAAGTACAGGTGGCAGTCTGGACTTGAGACTGGCACCTGAAGTGGGAGGGCAGTCCTGAAGGAGTGACCCCTTAACCTATGGGATCTGATGCTATCTCAGCAAAGACAGGTCAGAACTGAGTTAATTTGTGGTGTCAGAGAATTTCTTCTTGGTATAGGGAACAACCACCACCCCACTACACACACACACACACACACACACACACACACACACACATTGGAATGGGTAACCAGAACCTTTAGAGACTCACTCATGTTGTGTGTAGTTGTGGTTTGTTTATTCTCATTGCTAGATAGTATCCAGTGTATGAATATAAAATAAATTTTAAGAAATACCAAAAAAGCCTTCATAGAAACATTTAGACTAGCATTTGATGAAATATGAGGGCAGCGTGTCCTAGCCAAGGTGACACATAAAATTAATCATTCCAGGCAGGATGGCAGAGCTTCAGCTGAGGCAAGTGAGTAGAGAGTCCTATGTTGAAAAGCTTAGACACAAGGGCATGTGTGAGGAAGAAAGAGCAAGTTTTATGTAACTTCCTGACTGATGCTGAACCTCTCTTAACCTTCTGTTTATATTTTTTAATTGTGGTATAAGTCACATAATCTAAAACATACTATCTTAACCATATTTAACTGTACAGTTTAGGGCACTAAGTACATTCACATTGTTGTGTAACTCTCATAATCTTTCCTCTCCCGAATTTTTCACCTTCCTAAACTGAGATGCTGTCCCCATTAAACAACTCCTCACCCCCCCTCCCCACCCCCAAACCCCCAGGCCCTGGCATCTACCAATGTACTTTCTGACTCTATGAATCTGACTGTTTAGGTACCTTGTATAAGTAGAGTCAAACAATATTTTTCTGCACCCAATGCATATTGGAATGCATGTTTAAGGTCTTAACTCTCTTTTGTGCAGTGATTGGGGGTTCCCAGGTGGCACTAGTGGCAAAGAACCTGCCTTTTAATACAGGAGATGTAAGATACACGAATTCAATTTGCAGGTCAGGAAGATCCCCTGGAGAAGGGCATGGCAACCCACACCAGTATTCTTGCTTAGAGAGCCCATGGACAGAGGAACCTGGCAGGCTACAGTCCATAGGGTCACACAGAGTCAGGCACTACTGAAGCGACTTAGCACATGCAGTGATTAGAAAGAGAATCAGAGCCAAGCTGGAGCCAAGTCCAGCAGGGGGAGGAGCCCTGGCTTCCAGTCCCATCTCAGCCAAATGTAGAGATGAAGCTGTTGGTGGAAACCAGGCAGCTCTGAGCACCCAGCTCTGACTGCGGTGACCTTCTACCTCAGCATTACTACATTCTTGGGTACCAGCAAGAAAGCCAACCAATTCTAGCCAAACTACAGATAAATAAATTGAAAGGCAGACTGTCTAAACAAGGCACCTTCAGTGGCACACTGGAGCAGTTGTCCAGATAAGTCAGGGTAAGATTTTGTCAGCAAGGGTGAAAAGCTTATGTTTGGGGGTTCCGTTATTCCAGGGGGTGACTTTCACCAGTGAGATTATCTTTAGCATTTAACTCAGGGAGTTGTTCAGTTGTCACAGATGTTCATCAAGCTCTGTGGAGCTGCCAGTGAGGAGAGAAGTGGAACAGGGACAACTCCACCAGGAAACTGGGACTTTATGAAAGGGTGTCCGAGGGACAGGATTCTAATCCGCTTCAACACCTCTCTGGCTGATTCAGGACCGATCACTTAACCTCCAGCCTCAGTTTCCTCTCTGATTCTCTCCCAGCCCTATAATTTCCTTGGATTTCTAATCTCAGACTCTCTGATGGCCAAAATGTCCTCTGTCCTCTCTCCTAATGCCTAATGCTAACCCCATGTGCCTTCGATGTCTGCTACCAATGCTGTTGATTTTATTTATTTGTTTATTTTTGGTCTGTGCTGTGGGACATGTGACATCTTAGTTCCCTAACCAGGATAGAACCCACACCCCCTGCATTGGAAGCATGGAGTCTTAACCACTGGGCTGCCAGGGAAGTTCTATATTGATTTTATTTCTGCCACTTGAGTCACAGAAAACCCATATTAAAAAACATTTCTTTTTCCCCACACTGGTGTGTCAGAATATAGGTTGGGAATTCCTTTATACATATACTATATGTTTCTCTAATTCTAATAGAGAATAATACTGTGCCAGTGATAAAAACTGGAGAAGGCAATGGCAACCCACTCCAGTACTCTTGCCTGGAAAATCCCTGGTAGGCTGCAGTCCATGGGGTCGTGAAGAATCGGACACAACTGAGCAACTTCACTTTCACTTTTCACTTTCAGGAAATGAAAGTGAAGGAAATGGCAACCCACTCCAGTGTTCTTGCCTGGAGAATCCCAGGGAAGGGGAAGCCTGGTGGGCTGCCGTCTATGGGGTCGCACAGAGTCAGACACGACTGAAGCGACTTAGCGGCAGCAGCAGCAGCAGCAGTGATAAAAACAAAGCAAGGAACAATTAACAGAGCCTGATTGTATTTCCAAATACCACTATATCCTTTCCTGGTTTGGTTTCCAGTATTTGGGAAGTCGGTTTTTCTTTTTTTAGTCTTCCTGCTGTTCACTTGATTCAGAAAATCTCTTGTTGCTATGGAAGTCAATTTTTTTTTTCATGTTTTCAAATCCTCTCTTCATGCCTTTACAATTAAAACTCAGACCTAATTATAATGCTAAACATTTCAATCTGAGATCACATATGAAGTAAAAGAGAAAGCTTTGTCCGACTTGGTTTATTTTTCTACTTGACTTTGAACTCTTTTCCATTCTTTCACATCCCACTTGAATGAGGCTAAGAGGTGACGAAAATCAATTATATGAATTTAATTTGCCCAAGCTTGGGATCAAATTTTATTACTCTTTTCCTGAGCATCTGGTTATTCTAATTAATTTTCTCCTCCTTATCAGCAGTTTTAATGATTCATTTCCACGCCCTTCTTTTGCCAACTGCGTCAGAGCGATATGGTTGGCCAAAGGTGTCTCCATGGCTGTGGAGAAGCTCTGACTCTGGGAGAAGAATGAGGAGCAGGATGCTGAGCAAAAGAGGAGGGTTGAGGTCATTTCACTGAGCAGTGACTGTCACCTTCATTTTGCCTGTGGGTTTTGTCATGTCCACTCATGCATACACACAAATATACATCGTTGGATGGATCCTCATGTCAGAAATGGGTAGCAAGTAAAAATGAGGGCATATTCCACACTTTTTACCCTAGTCTAAATTCAGGTTCTCTGTAGCACTTCTCCTAAGTAAGCTCTTTTAAATCGGATCCCTTTAATTACTCCAGATCCCCTTAACACGTTGCTGTCGTAGCCAAGTCACAGGTTGACATGCACAACAGGGCAGATCAGTAACGAATGTGTGAACTTGTGGCGTGAGATCAGGCTCCAGGCATCCATGCTCATGAATGGCATTGAGAGGAGTGTCAGACCTGCTAGGAAGTTAAGCATGTGATGTGAGTTCCTGGAATTAAGAGTAAACACAAATTAAATCAGAAATGGTGTGTGTGGCCCCATCCTTGAAAGGTGTGAAAATGGCCCGGCGCCACTGTAGCCCTCAGTAGGTTCATTAAGTCCTTCCCGAAGGGAACATGGCTCAGTCCCAGACTCTGAGCATCTGCAAGTACTGAAAAACATGCAGGGAAATAAATGCATGAAAGTGAATACATCCATACAGAAGGGCACCATCACCTCCAAAGACTACTGAGGCTGATGTCAATCACGCAGAAAAAGCAAATAAACAACCCATGCCTTATGCTCCTGTTTCACCTTTAATTCCCATGACTAATCTTCTAAGTAAGAACTGCCTTCCTGAGAGCATTTTTTTCATGTACCTTTTACCTGTTCACAAAGAGTAGGCAAAGATAGAGCAGGGACATTCTGTTTGCACGTGAAGAAGGATTTCTTGGGGATGAACAATACAGCAGCTTATAAAATGTGGTGTGTAGTTTTCAACCCTGGAGCAGGTAAAAAAAAAAAAAAACAGTTGTCTGAAGTTACTTGGGTCATAAATGGCAAGGATTGGATATACATTATTTTAACCAGCTGTGAAACTGGTCAGATATAGAAATGGAGAGAATAATATCATCATTTGTCCTATAAACACTTGCCAAGTACCTGCTATACACCAAACACTATGCCCAGTTTTGGAAATACAATGAACCAACTCTCTTTCCAAGGCACTCATAGTCTCAGGAGTGGGACAAGCAGGCAAGCAAATTTTGCTATATAGGTCAGGACATAATTCCAGAAAACTCTAGTAAAGGGTATGCAAAGCACTGGGTGCTTTGGAGTAAAAAGAGAGATATCTAACTTGGGGCAATGCATGCTAGGAAATCCTCCCTGATAACCAGCCCTCTAGTTATAAACACTAAATAATCATGTGATTATAAAGAAAGTTCATCTGTGGGAATAAAATAATATGCATTGGAATCGCTTCTTGCATATGGGGTAGGTTATTAGCACACAGGATAAAAATCAAATGTATTGACAGTTATTCATAAACTTCCTGCACATTGCCCATTCAGTACTATGTACATGAGTTTTTGCAGTTTTATGTGATAACTATATTCAGTAACAAATATGCATAAATGTGTGATCTAAACAAGCACAAAGATATCAGCAAGATGCTTTCAACGTGAGAGACACAAGAAAATGTGATATATTTATTTAGTGATAGAGCAGAACCACTTGCAGTATTTAAATTATTTCTTCCTTCCTCTCCCTTTGTATTTTTTTTTCAAGCATGGGTAGTTAGATTTGTCTAAGTTAAACGAGGACATGGTGTGATTGCACCATATTACTTTGACTTCTCCTTACAACAATGACAAATTACAGTTGGAACAAAAGTCTTTAAAGTATCTTGAATTCTCTTAAATCAGTGATTCACAGAGCTGAGGAACTAAATGAAAACTACAGCAAAATAAACTTTTTAAAATAACAAATATTTATTAATTTTGGTATCCTTATTTTTTTAATGTCCTGCAATTAGGAAGAATTATTTCATTCATACGAATGATGACTTTTGCATAAAATTACAATTGCTCATTTCAAATTAACAAGTGAAACAATATAGTACCATTAAAAGAAATGAAAACGCACATCACTAGAAACATATTCTCCAAATTTGCTCTGTTCCATCCGCCCATGGACTGTGTTGGCCCAGCTGTTGGTTCAGAAGCAAATCTGCTCAGTTAATATCACCTTCTACCTCCTTTCCATTGCCTCTATAAGCCGAGTGAAACTGGAAAGTCACTCAGTCATGTCCAACTCTTTGCAATCCCATGGACTGTAGCCTGCTAGGCTCCTCTGTCCATGGAGTTCTCCAGGCAAGAATACAGGAATGGGTAGCCAGTTCCCTTCTCCAAGGGATCTTCCCATCCCAGGGATCCAACCCAGGTCTCCCACATTGCAGGTGGATTCTGTACCATCTGAACCACCAGGGAAATCCATAAGTCAAGTCCCCGGTCACTGTTCCCCTCCGTGCCCCATATGCAACCTTCCAAACCAATCCTTCATTGAAGGACTCAGCATCCTGGGCTTCTTATCCCTGAAGGGGAGCTGTTCGAGGAGCACCTAGGTCAGTCCTGGGACATGCACACTGCTGCTCGGGCCCAAAATGGGACCAGAGTTGATCTCTGACAAGGCAGCTCTGAGTCTTCTCGCCCTCCACTTAAGGCCCCCTGTCTGATCGTGATACTCCCATTCTTGTCATGGTATCTGCCCCCACTCTCTCACCTTCTAGGAGTCCCACTCCAGGAAGTCTCAATGATACTCAACTGAAAGCATTCAAATTCCCTAGTTTAGTAGTTCTCAAGGTTGACTGCACATTTTATTCTTGGGAAATTCTTTAAAAAAAAAAATCATTGTCTGGCCCTACCCCCATAGATTCTGACTTATAAGTTCTGGAGTAAGTTATAGTTATTAGCATTTTGTGTATGTTTCTAATGTGTGTGCAGCCAGGGTTGAGGACCACTGCCCTAGCAAGTGTTATGTGTCATCGCAGGCTCACCTTCCCAGGCAGTGCCAACAGCCAGGCTAGTCCGTCTAAGGATTCCTAACATGCACACACACACACACACACACACAAACACCAGACTAGCTAAAAGTAAATAACGCAAGGAAAGATTACCAATAGAAGCAGAAATAAAGTATACCTACCATGCTGTGTCTGAATGCCTGGCCCACAGAATCCAGAAGCATGATGACGTAGTTGTTGTTATACACATTCTGTTTGGGAGGTTTTGTTACATAGCAGTAGATAATTGGAACAGCAAGTTACATAACTTTTCTAAGGTCTGATTTGGTTATTTTCTAAAGTTTTGAAAGGTTGTGTTGAAAATTAGAGTTAATGTATATCATTTACCGGCACAAAATAAGTGCTCAATAAATGATATCTGTTCATGACAACAGTTATCATTATTAACTCTTGTCTCTATGAAACCTGGCTGCTTCTACTTCATAGTTGCCCTTCAGATTTGAAGAGGCATCAGGATGTGAACAAAAAATTTTATATGATGGATGCTCTTTCAAAGCTAACTGTTCAGAAGGACCAGTCTCTTGATTTGAAGTGACACCAGTCATTTATCCAACAACTCAGTCATAAATTACTTTTTTGATTCATGTTTTTTCTGAGCAGTTTAACAAGTTTTTATGGAACAGTGTGCTATATACAATGACACAAAAGATAGAATCTCTGCCCAAAGGGGTTAATAGTCTTAATAATAATTAAGAAAACAAAATCATCAAATAGAGCTGAGAACGTCCAAAATATTCCTTCATTTTATTCTTGAGGAAATTGAAATCTGGAAAAGTTCCATCAAGCTGCTCAGGACCACATATGATTAGCAGCAGAGCTGAGACTAGAACCCAGAACGCCTTACTTCAACCCTTTATTCATTCCTCCCTTCAGGAAACATTTGTTGAGCACTTCCTATGCTCTGGCCACTATGGACTCAAAGATGAAAGGGAGACACTCTTGCTGACAAGGAGCTCATAGTCTGATGGGAGGTACAGTCACAAAGACAGATAAGCACAGAGTTCAAGGGAGGAGCTGCAAGGTTGGAAGGTGGTCTGCGAGCACCGAAGAGGCTGCCGCCTCTTCTTTGTTGAAAGATTCAGAAAGGAGATGACATTTGGGCTGATTTTTAAAGGCTGAATAGGAGTTTCCAGGCAGGGAAAAGGCATGCCAAGTAAAAACAATTAATTTTGTGATGCCTTAGATATATGCATATGCATTTTTATTACACTAGAGTTTCAGAAACTCAGCTCCATGCACCTATGGAGAATTTTGATCCTTTTAAACAGTTCATATTTTATTCAAGTTTATTAAACAGACACCAACCCTAAATATTCATTGGAAAGACTGATGCTGAAGCTGAAGCTTCAATACTTTGACCACCTGATGCAAAGAGCTGACTCTTGGAAAAGACCCTGATGCTGGGAAAGATTGGGGGCAGGAGAAGAAGCCGGCAACGGAGGGCGAGATGGTTGGATGGCATCACTGACTGAATGGACATGAATTTGAGCAAACTCCAAGAGATGGTGAAGGTCAGGAAAGCCTAGCATGCTGCAGTCCATGGGATCACAGAGTCAGACATGATTTAGCGACTGAACAACAGCAGACACAATTCTTCACACGCAAGAAAACAATATGAGACACATAAAATATACATCTTTTCTAAAGAAACATGTAGTGTCTAAATTGGAGAGACCTTCAGAGATCATTTATCTCAGCCCCTGTGGATTCATGATCCATAGACATGGAGGGATATAGCTTAAAGAGCAGGAAGACTATGAAACCAGAGATGTAGTTAAAAGCAAGAACAATTAAAGGTTAAACTTAGATTATTATTCCCCCTTGATTCCCTTCCCCCATGGCATATCACAAAGTATAAAAGCAAAGGGGAGGAAAAAAATCAGCCACTGGGAGGACTCCCCCCTCTAGCCAGCCTATCACAATTATAACATGGTATTTGAAAGAAGAAAAGACATTTCCAAAGGGCAACGTTATTAATGCCACCAAGAAAGAATTGGAAAGTTGCAGTTTAAATCATTGGTTTTGTGCCAGTTCTCCTTTTTATATAAATATCAATTCTCACTGTGAGTTACTGCACCCTAATTTAGTTAGGAATACATCTTAACAATGGCTTGCTAGAAGGTGTGATTCAATGGAGGAAAAGGATTATCAGGTGGGGCAATGATCCATAAATAGATGTTATTATTATTTAACATTCGTTAAACACCCACAGTGAACTAAGCACTGTACTAAACTTTGGGAAGATATAGTTCTTCCTCTGACAAGAAGAGGCTAAACCCACAGAAAAGATGAAAGTTTAAATCTACTTAAGATCAGGGAAATTTATTTTTCTACTCCAACTTTTCCTTGCTTCACTTGTCAAATTAATATTATTCAAGATATTAGACTAGTATTTATAACAGTTGTCCCTTACCCATATTCAGCGTTTTATACTTTTTGTTATTGTTGTTGTTTAGTCTTTCAATCACGTCCGACTCTTTTGTGACCCAGTGGACTATAGCCCACCAGGCTCCTCTGTCCATGGGATTTCCTAGGTAAGAATATTTGAGTGGGTTGTTATTTCCTTTCTCTAGGGTATCTTCTCGACCCAGAGATCAAACCTGCATTTCCTGCATTGCAGGCAGATTCTTTACCACTAAGCCACTTGAGAACCCTAATGTTTTATGCTTTCTAGAGGGTCTTATGTGCATATCTCATTAGATAGCTAGGTACATAGTCTTTGGGAGATGTTAGCATTAAGAAGAGAGAGCTTCATTTCAGGAGAAGATAAAAAAAGTTAGAGGTGTCAGCTGACCTTTCAGAGCATCAAAGGGCAGCTATACTTGGGGAGGAGAGAGATTTTTCAAATACGTTAATATATGCACAAAGCAACTGTCCTCCCCACCTCTGTCTTTCAGGCCCCAGTTTCTTATCCTAGAGATAGAACAAATCAATTTCTTGTGTATTCTGCCAGAAATATCATATGCAAGTACCAGCATACAGATTACATATGTGGTGTCACACTATATGCGTGGTTATGCACCCACTTCTTTTTCTTATATTTTGGAGATTTTTTTCATGCTGCATTATTGTTTGTAATGGTTGCATCATATTTCATGTATAAATGATCCATAATTTACTTAATTAGTGTGGTTGTTGTTGCTTATTGTTCAGTTAATCAGTTGTGTCCAACTCTTTGTCACCCCAGGGACTGCAGCACACCAGGCTTCCCTGACCTTCACTATCTCCTGGAGTTTGCTCAAACGCATGTCCATTGTGTCAGTAATGCCATCCAACTATCTCATCCTCTGTCATCCCCTTCTCCTCCTGCCCCTAGTCTTTCCCAGCATCAGGGTCTTTTCTAATGAGTCAGCTCTTCTCATCAGGTGGCCAAAATATTGGAGCTTCAGCTTCAGCATCAGTCCTGCCAATGAGTATTCAGGGTTGATTTCCTTTAGGATCAACTGGTTTAATCTCCTTGCAGTCCCAGAGACTCTTAAGAGTGTTCTCCAGCACCACAGTTCGAAAGCATCAATTCTTCAGCACTCAGCCGAATTAATGTGGTAATAAAGGATATATAGGTGACATATATACACTACCACATATAAAATAGATAACTAGTGGGAACCTGCCATATAGAGCAGGGAACTCAGATCGGTGCTCTGTGATGACCTAGATGGATGGGAGAGAGGTCCAAGAAGGAGGGGGTACATGTATACATATAGCTGATTCACTTCATTGTACAGCAGAGACTAACACAACATTGTAAAGCAATTATACTCTAATTTTAGAAATGGGGAGAAAAATAAAGTACTATTTAAAATAAAACAGTATTTGGGAGGGTTAAGTTTTTTGTTTGTTTCTTCAAACTTTCTGCTATTACAATGATTCAATAGTTCGGTTCAGTTGCTCAGTCATATCTGACTCTTTTTGACCCCATGAACCACAGCATGCCAGGCCTCCCTGTCCATCACCAACTCCTGGAGTCCACTCAAACCCATGTCCATTGAGTTGGTGATGCCATCCAACCATCTTATCCTCTGTTGTCCCCTTCTCCTCCTGCCCTCAATCTTTCCCAGCATCAGGGTCTTTTCCAATGAGTCAGCTCTTCTCATCAGGTGGCCAAAGTTTCAGCCTCAACATCAGTCCCTCCAGTGAACACCCAGGACTGATCTCCTTTAGGATGGACTGGTTGGATCTCCTTGAAGTCCAAGGGACTCTCAAGAGTCTTCTCCAACACCACAGTTCAAAAACATCAATTCTTTGGCCCTCAGCTTTCTTTATAGTCCAACTCTTACATCCATACATGACCACTGGAAAAATCATAGCCTTGACTAGATGGACCTTTGTTGACAAAGTAATGTCTCTGCTTTTTAATATGCTATCTAGGTTGGTCATAACTTTCCTTCCAAGAAGTAAACTTCTTTTAATTTCATGGCTGCAATCACCATCTGCAGTGATTTTAGAGCCCCCAAAATAAAGTCAGCCACTGTGTCCACAGTTTGCCATGAAGTGATGGGACCGGATACCATGATCTTAGTTTTCTGAATGTTGAGCTTTAAGCCAACTTTTTCACTCTCCTCTTTCACTTTCATCAAGAGGCTCTTTAGTTCTTCACTTTCTGCCATAAGGGTGGTTTCATCTGCATATCTGAGGTTATTGATATTTCTTCCAGCAATGTTGATTCCAGCTTGTGCCTCCTCCAGCCCAGCATTTCTCATGATGTACTCTGCATATAAGTTAAATAAGCAGAGTGACAATAATACCCTTGTAAAAACAACTTTCCTTGTTGTTTTTTGCTAGTCAAAGTGGATTTGCTAGTCAAAGTGTACATGAATTGGTCATTTTGATAGCTGTTGACAGATTCTTCTCCGGAACGTCTATGTTAACAGAAATTCTTAGCAGCAGCATTAGGACTGCCTGTTTTTCCACTGTCACTGACGCAACGTGTACTATCAAAACTGATGGTTTTTATAATCTGATAAGTAAAAAATAGAATCTTGCAGTAGTTTCATTTGCCCTCCTTCCAAAAATGAGACTTCTTTTTTTTCACAGTTTAAAAAACATTAGCATTCCTTTCTGTGAACTCTGTTTATATTCTGTATAAGATTTTCTTTTGGGGGTGGTTGTCTTTTTTCTGATTGATTTTAGGGAACTCTTAATACATAATCTGAATTGCATGTATTTTTCATAGTATGACATTTATCTTTTGATTCTGTTAATGATAATTTTTGTCTTAAAGAATTGTCTACTTTTAATAAATACATGAATTTGAGGGCATGGCAACCCACACCAGTATTCTTGCCTGTAGAATCCCATGGACAGAGGAGCCTGGGAGGTTCCAGTCCATAGGGTCACACACAGTCGGACACTGAGCAGCTAAGCAGCAGCAGATTTTGTTTCATATTTATAAGTCATTATTAATACAAGATTATGTTTTAAGAAACTCCCTAGTTTTCATCCGGTATTATGATTTTTATATGTAAGGGATTAATCCATTTGGTATTTATTTGTTGTAAGGTAGGCATCTAATATTTTGTTTTTCTTGATGGCCACCAGGTGATCCCAACTCCTTTCATGAATAAATCACCTTTAAATGTAAAGGCCACTTCTGTCAAATATCAAATTCCTTTATGGACAGCAGTGCTTTGTAAAGGCCATTATTCAGTTTAGGAATCTAGAAATTCCTCTGGGTCAGTTCACCAGAGCTGATGCTAAGAATGACCTCCTTAATCCAAGTAGATGTGTGTGGCATAGAACACAGAAAAAGTGACATGTAGGAAACAAGTGGAGTGCCTAGCTGGCCTGGAGATAGCAAATAGGAACAGAGAAAAGATAAAATATGAGGGGAAATTTAGGGCAGATTCCAAAACAAATACTTTATGATAGAGAAGGTGATCTGCATTCCAAGTGCCCTCCTGATAAAATAGGCAATCACCTATTCCAAATGCCCTGATGATAAAAATTGAAACTCCATCCAGGACCTGTCTAATCCACCTCTGCTTACCTCTCCAGCCCAGGATAGGCTGTTACCCCTACTTGTCTTTAAGCTTTCAGCTTAAGCACTGTTTCCCCAGGTCTACTTCCCTGACCTGGCCAGGACTGAGTCAGATATTCCTCTTATGTGTCTCTGCAGGATTTTGTGCTTTGTAGGGTGTAATTGTCTAGTCTCTTAATCCTTTCACCTTTGTTGCAAACATTTTCCCCTGCCTCCCATCTTCTATAAGATCTTTCTCCTGGTTAATAAATTTCTCCCGGGGGACAGTCCCATCTCTTACAATAAGTTCCATATTTCTGGGGCACTGACTCCAACCAGCCCAGAGATCTTACACTTGATCTAGAGCAAAGTCATTTAGCGCTTGGTCCAGGAATGAGCATGTGCCCAAGGAGAACTAATAGACACTTAGACTGGGGAGCCTGAATACAGACTCATGCCAAAAGCCATTGCAGAACAGGAGGCTGCAGAATGAACCAAAAATAAAGTGGGGCCAAAAAAATGGAGAGATAGAATATCACCTGAAGCCCTAGGTCAATCTGAAATCAGTCTTGTCCTCAGACAGTTTAATGACGTGGATTATTTCCTGTTTTTCCTCGGGTCACTTCAGTTTGGATTTTCCATCACTTCCAACTGCAGTGTCTTAACTTAAAGATTATGTTTCTTCAGTTCAGTTTAGTCGCTCAGTCGTGTCCAACTCTTTGCGACCCCATGGACTGCAGGACAACAGGCTTCTTTGTCCATCACCAACTCCCAGAGCTTGCTCAAACTCATGTCCATTAACTCAGTGATGCCATCCAACCATCTCATCCTTTGTCTTCCCCTTCTCCTCCTGCCTTCAGTCTTTCCCAGCATCAAGGTCTTTTCAAATGAGTCAGTTCTTCACATCAGGTGGCCAAAGTATTCCAGTTTTAGCCTCAGCATCAGACCTTCCAGTGAATATTCAGGACTGATTTCCTTTAGGATGGACTGACTGGATCTCCTTGCAGTCCAAGGGACTCTCAAGAGTCTTCTCCAACACCACAGTTCAAAAGCATCAGTTCTTCAGCACTCAGTTTTCTTCATGGTCCAACTCTCACACCCATACATGACTACTGGAAAAACCATAGCTTTGACTAAATGGACCTTTGTTGGCAAAGTAATGTCTCTGCTTTTTAATATGCTGTCTAGGTTGGTCATAGCTTTTCTTCCAAGGAGCAAGCCTCTTTTAATTTCATGACAGCAGTCACCATCTGCAGTGATACTGGAGCCCAAGAAAATAGTCTGTCACTCTTTCCATTGTCTCCCCATCTATTTGCTATGAAGTGATGGGACTGGATGCCATGATCTTCATTTTTGGAATGTTGAGTTTTAAGCCAGATTTTTCACTCTCGTCTTTCACTTTCATCAAGAGGCTCTTTAGTTCTTCACTTTCTGCCATAAGGCTGATGTCATCTGTGTACCTGCTGCTGCTGCTGCTGCTGCTGCTGCTAAGTCACTTTAGTCATGTGTACCTGAGGTTATTGCTATTTCTCCTGGCAGTCTTGATTCCAGCTTGTGCTTCATCCAGCCTGGCATTTCACATGATGTACTCTGCATATAAGTTAAATAAGCAGGGTGACAATATACTGCCTTGACATACTCCTTTTCTGATTTGAAACCAGTCTTATTTTCCATGTCCAGTTCTAACTGTTGCTTCCTGACCTGCATACAGGTTTCTCAGGAGGCAGGTAAGGTGGTCTGGTATTCCCATCTCTTGAAGAATTTTCCACAGTTTATTGTGATTCACACAGTCAAAGGTTTGTCATAGTCAATAAAGCAGAAGTAGATGTTCTTCTGGTATTTCTCTTGCTTTTTTGATGATCCAACAGATGTTGGGAATTTGATCTCTGGCTCCTCTGCTTTTTCTAAATCCAGGTTGAACATCTAGAAGTTCATGGTTCATGTATTGTTGAAGCCTGGCTTGGAGGATTTTGAGCATTACTTTGCTAGCGTGAGATGAGTGCAATTGTGCAGTAGTTTGAATATTCTTTGGCATTGCCTTTCTTTGGGATTGGAAAGAAAGCTGGCCTTTTCCAGTCCTGTGGCCACTGCTGAGTTTTCCAAATTTGCTGGCATTTTGAGTGCAGCACTTTCACAGCATCATCTTTTAGGATTTGAAATAGCTCAACTGGAATTCCATCACCTCCACTAGCTTTGTTCATAATGATGCTTCCTAAGGCCTTAGGGGCAGGAATTAAGTTTCTTAGGGGTAGGAATTATCTCAATGTTATTGTATTCCTATCATCTTGCCTGGAGCACAGCGGCCTTCAATATTGATATTCTACTTGCAAAAGATCACTGAGCCAGTGGTTGTAACCAAGCCTGGATTCATATCCACGGCTCCTTTGGGTCAAAATCCTTGGTTTTCTAATCTATAAAATAGCAACAGTAATACCTGCTTTGAGGTATGACATAAAAATGATAACATACGACCTGCTCCTGGTGAAGGGCTGGAAGACCCACCACACACCACCACAGGCCAAGTTCAAGACCAGGCATGTGGTGCTCTCCATGAGGTTGTTGTTCTTCAGTCCCTGAGTTGTAGCCAATGCACACCAGGCTCCTCTGTCTTCCACTATCTCCCTGAGTTTGCTCAAATTCATGTCCACTGAGTCAGTGATACTATCTAACCATCTCATCCTCTGCCACCCCCTTCTCCTTTTGCCTTCAATCTTTCCCAACATCACGGACTTTTCTCCATGTGGACCCAGCATGACTCTCAGTACTGCCAGACTGTGCATATCCTCGGGCTGAAGTTAGTGCCCAAGGTGCAGGATAAGGTGAAGCAAGCCCAGGCCAGGTCCTGGCAGAGTACAAGATGCTGGAGGACCGCAGTGAGTGCTTGGAGCTGACAGCCTGGAAGCAGGCCAAGAACCTGGAGCAGAAGCAACAGCCGGCCAAAGAGAAGGCCCCCCAGGCTGAAGAGGTGCAGGCCTGGGCACAACTCAAGGAGCCAGAGGTGCTACAGCTGTAGGAGGAAATGAAAAACTTCCTCACCAAGAGAACTCAGATATGCAGGTGCAAGACGCATTGGATTCCTAAAAAACTACCACTCTGGGCCATTCCCAGCCCAGGAATCTTACTTCCCCAGCCAGGGATGGAACCCATGCCCCTTGCAGTTGAAGCATGGAGTCTTAACCACTGGACCACCAGGGAAGTCCCTGGAATAAAAATATTTTTTCTGAGGAAGGCTCAGCCTACTCCAGGACAGCCCTCCCCTTCCGGCCTCTGCACCTACCACTTGATCAGAAACTGCATGGGCTCATCTCACAGAGGAGCAGACCAGGCCATGGTGCCCCTGGGCAGCCAGGTCATCTCTGAGTATCTTTAAGGATGTTGTTCTTCCGTCACCCAGTCGTGTTTGACTCTTTGCAATCCCATAGACTGCAGCATACCAGCCTCACTGTCCCTCACCATCTCCCAAAGTTTGCCCAAGTTCATGTCCATTGCATTGGTGATGCCATCCAGCCATCTAATCCTTTGACACCCCCTTCTCCTTCTACCCTCAATCATTCCCAGCATCACCGACTTTTCCAATGAGTTGGCTGTTCACATCAGATGACCAAAATACTGGAGCTTCAGCTTCAACATCTTCAAGGATAGTAGGTAGCAAATTATAACACATTG
Source organism: Bos grunniens (assembly GCF_055505025.1). Lineage (NCBI taxonomy): Eukaryota > Metazoa > Chordata > Mammalia > Artiodactyla > Bovidae > Bos > Bos grunniens. The sequence goes on along the minus strand of NC_141173.1, from coordinate 63,878,733 downwards.
GTCAAACCTGAGCTTCTGCGAATTAGCCAAGGCTTATCAGAATGTACACACACACACAGTGATGATAATAAGAATAGCACATATCAAATACTTATTCTTAAACTGATTATTTTATCCTTTTTCTCCTGTAGACTTAATCCTCTTCAGAACCTTTGCAAATTATAAAAATCCATGTGAGAACTCTCAAAACTCTGAAATGAAGGTATCATGGGTATAAGAGATAATCCCAATTTTGCAAATAAAATTATATTTTTAACTCAGTTTGCAACTGTCTCTGCTGATGAGAGAATTCAAAGTAGTGGATAATCAAAAGTCATTTATACATAGTTGGGGACCTTGTTCTGTGATGAGCTCAGCAGTAAATTTTCTTTCCTAATTACATTTTGCCTACAGCAGCACAGAAATGAGTTTGGATTGTGTAAGCATCTGTTGACCAGGTGATAAAGAAGATAATCATTGGGTAGGACAGGAACAGAAAGCAGTTTTAAATGTTTTAAAATTCTCCATGGAATCCTCAAAGCAGGTAATCCAAGGAAGCAGAGCAGTGAATGTCAACAGAGTGTAAGAAATTATTTTTACTCCATCATTATGACTTTAAACATAGCATTATATTTTTTTATTTTGCAATAACTAAAAACAATTTCAGCTACTTTAGTTAGAAGAACTTTTATTAACTGTAAGATTTAATACCACTTGAGGACTCTCTTGTTTCAATTACCATCTTCTTAAAATAGCACAAGAAATGGTTGAAGCATTATTCATTCTATTCATAAGTTAATGCTCTTTTAATTCTGTGACTGAAGTGGATTAAAAATTCTTTATGGAATTCTGCTGATCCACAGATCACAGTAGGTGGAGCTGGGCTTTAGAGAACAAAATGATTCCTCTATGCATGTATAATATGATTGGGGAGCCAGGATAGGAAGTATAAGAGCATAAACTGGTTTGCAGTGAAAGTGTAGCAGGGTCAACTGAACCGGGAACTGTCATCTGAGGTATGCCTCCTGAGATTTTCAGGTGCAAGGCATTGCTAGAGGATTCTTTTCTTAAATGTCATTAAACAGACTTCCCTGGTGGTCCAGTGGCTAAGATTCCACATTCCCAATGCAGGCGGCCTGGTTTGATCCCTGGTCAAGGAATTAGATCCCACATGCTGCAACTAAAGATCCTGCATGCTGCAACAAAGACCTGGTACAGCCCAAACAAATAAATAATTTTTTATATGTCATTGAAAGCAATTTGTCACCATAGTGACATCAGCATCATGGCTTCATGATGCTCCCATGGTCTCTTCCCTTCAATCTACAACTTTTAAAACATCCAGAGCAAGAAGATGTCTCCAAGTATCCAGCTCAACTTAAACAATTAAACTGTTATAAAAATTAACGTGCCCTAAGATTTAAAATAAAAGGTTATATTCATCTTACACATAAAATATTTTAAAACACTGGCAGGATGATGAAATGAGATAGTATCATGAAAGCTCTTTAATAAGTACCTGGAGCATAAGAACACTCAGTAAATGTGAGCTATAGTAATAATTATTTGGAAATTTCAAATTGAGACTTTCCCTGGACTGACTGATAAACTGACTGGGTTCTGACTAGAGGGAGTGCTACATGACAGAAATGAGTATGCTATCTTTTGTTCCTCCCAGTAGTATCAATAAACCAATAAAATCTTTCCATAAATCTCAAAAAAAAAAAAAAAAAACATCCATAACTCAACAAAGGCTCCTCTGCCGGACACACCAGGATCCACAGGTCTGTGAATCTCAAGGTGAGTGGATTGGAACTACACAGAGCAAGCAGAACCCAGGGAACAATGGAGGCAGTGCCCACAATCCCAGCCCCTCCAGCCACAACTCCAGAGAATGCAGAAGCAGCAGCAGAGGTGTCACAACGACTCTGGCCTCCCTGCAGCACAGGGTATCAGGTGCAGTGGCCGTGGGCCTGGCTAACCTGGCAATCCCGGATGTGGCAGAGGCACCTGCAACCTTGGTTCACCAACCTTCCCTCTCCACAGTAGTGGTGCCCGCAACACCGAACGCGGCAGAGAAGTCAACATCCCGGTGGCCCCAGTGGCAACACCAGCAGCCGAAGGGACACGAAAGAAGCAAGGCCCCAGCAGCCCCAGAGACACAAGCAATGATGACAAGTCAGGGGCGGAAAGCGCCAATTCATAGTGTATAACCAGAGAAAGCGCAGGTAGAGAAACCAAAAATTTGTGCTGTAGCGCCACCTACTGAAATGTGGAAGAACGGCCTCTAATTACCAACCTGTTGAATTGTTACAAGTTTTCAAAAAGTCTTTTTTCAAGAAAAAAACACATTTGTTACTTCAAATGCACCGGCAAAGGAGCAGCACATCAAGGCACCGTGAAAAACCATGGTTACACAGAATCACAAAAATAAAATGACAATTCTCCAGCAACCACACATAAAGTCATGAAAGACTGTGATCTAACTGACAGAGAATGCAAGATGGCTGTCATGAAGAAACGCAGCAAGTTAGAAGAAAATTCAGATAGGCAGTTCAATGAGCTCAGGGATAATATTAACAAATAGAAATAATATTTTACCAAAGAGATTGAAACTCTAAAATAGAACAAGACAGAAATTCTGGAACTTAAAAACTCAGTGCATTAGAAATCATTGGAAATAGAGCAGATATGGAATTCAAAGATAGAAATCTAGAAATGATTCAGGTAGACAAAGACAGAGAACTACATTTTTTGATGAAGAAACTGAGAACTACCTGACCCTTTTAGAAAAGGCAACATAAAGATAAGGATATCCCAAAAGGAGAAGAGAGGGAGAAGGGAGCAGAGAACTTATTTAAAGAAGTAGCAGCTGAGAACGTCCCAAACCTGGGGGAGTAACTGGATGTACAAGTCCACAAAGCTAATACAGCACTTAATAATGTGAAATAGACCCTCTCAGGAGTTCCCTGGTGGTCTAGCAGTTAAGACTCCATACTCCCAAAGCAGGGGGTCCAGATTCAATCCCTGGTCAAGGAACTAGATCCTGCATGCTGCAACTAAGACTCTGTGCAGACAAATAAATAAATAATTTTTTAAAAGACCTTCTCCAAGACACATTATATTAAAATTGTCAAAAGTCAAGGATTAAAAAATAATTTTAAAGGCAACCAGAGATAAAAAGACAGTAACCTAGAAAGGAACATCCACCAGGCTATCAGCCTATTTCTCAGCAGAAACTCTACAGTCCAGGAGAGAGTGCAATGGCATACTCAAAATATTGAAAAATAAAAACCTGTTCACTGAAAAATTATATGCAGCAAAGTTACCATTCAAATATGAAGAAAAAATAAAGACTTTCCCAGACAAACAAAAGCCGAGGGAGTTCATCACCATTAGACTTACCTTACAAGAAATGTTGAAGGGAACTCTTCTACCTGAAACAAAAGGCAAAAGTAAATAAAACGTTGATCAGGTGATAGACAGAATCAAAAAATTGCAACTCTGTATCCGAATAGGTTGTTAAACACAATTACAGCATAAAGGTTAAAGTAGGGGGAAGCACTGAAAGCAACTACAGCTATTTCAGTTTGATTGAGCCCATAAATAATAAGGGATAAATTATGGAACCTATATAGACAAGGAGAAGGCAATGGCACTCCACTCCAGTACTCTTGTCTGGAAAATCCCATGGACGGAGGAGCCTGGTGGGCTGCAGTCCATGGGGTCACTAGGAGTCGGACAGGACTGAGCGACTTCACTTTCACTTTTCATTTTCGTGCATTGGAGAAGGAAATGGCAACCCACTCCAGTGTTCTTGCCTGGAGAATCCCAGGGACGGGGGAGCCTGGTGGGCTGCTGTCTCTGGAGTCACACAGAGTCAGACACGACTGAAGCGACTTAGCCACAGTAGCAGCATATAGACAAATGAAGATATGATGCTATCAGGAGAAAATTGACATTTTATCTGTGAGACATGGATACAAAGTTTATGGTAACCACAAAACAAAAATCTAAAGCAGAGACACAAAACATTAAAAAAAAGATACTCAGAAAAAAAAAAAAACCCGTAGAAAACCATCAAACTAAAATAGAAGACAGAAACAGAAAGAAAAAGAAAGACTGGAGACATAGAGCAGTCAGAAAATGAAAGATAAAATGGCAGTACTAGATCCTCATTTATCAGTAGCCACCCTAAATATAAATGGATTGAATTCACCAATCAGAAAACACAGAGTGGCTGGCTAGATTAGGAAACAAGACCCAACTAGACGCTGCTTCTAGGAGACTCCATCAAGACATAAACTTATTAATAGGTATCCCAGGCAGTACTAGTGGTAAAAGGAAAAAAAAAAAAAAAAACAGCCTGCCAATGCAGGAGATGTAAGGGACTAGGATTTGATCCCTGGATCGGGAAGATCCACTGGAGGAGGAAATGGCAACGCACTCCAGTATTCTTGCCTGGGAAATCCCATGGACAGAGGAGCCTGGAGGGCTACGGTCCATAGGGTCACAAAAAGTCAGACACGACTGAAGTGACTTAGCATGAACATATGCACCTTAAGAGCACCAAAATACGTAAACTAATTATTAACACACCTAAAGTGAAAAATTGACAGCAACACAATAACAGCAGGGCAATTTTGCAATGCACTTACATCAGTGGCTAGAAAGTCAACAAGGAAACATTGGCCTTAAATGAAACACTGAAACAGATAGACCTAACAGATATACATAGAACATTCCATTCAAAAGCAGCAGAATACAAGTGCACATGGAACATTCTCAGGGATAGACCATGTGTTGGGAGACAAACCAGTCTCAATTAATTTCAAAAGATTAAAATCATAGCAAGCATCTTTTCCAACCACAAAAATATAAAACTAGAAATCAACTGTAAAAAGAAAGGGAAAATCACCAAAATGTGGAGGCTAAACAGTATGCTATCAAAGAACTATTGGGCCAATGAAGAAATCAAAGAGAAAATTTTAAATACTTGAAGACAAGTGAAAATAAAAATATAACATGCCAATATCTATGGGAGACAGCAAACATGATACTAAGAGTGTATTTCACAGCAATACAGGTCTACTTCAAAACACAAGAAAAATATCTCAAAAACACTCTAAACTTACACCTAAAGGAAGTAGAAAACAAAGACCAAAGGGACAGAAGGAAGAAATAATACAGATCAGTGGAGAAATAAATGAAATAAAGACCAAAAAGACAATAGAAAAGATCAGTGAGACTAAGAACTGTTTCTTTGAAAAGATAAACAAACTTGACAGATGTTTAGCTATTCTCACTAAGGGAAAAAGAGAGAAGGCTTAGACAAATAAAATCAAAAGTGAAAGAGGAAAAAAAATTTCAGCTGCCATGTAAATGGAAAGGATTAGTAAGAGAATTCATAAGAGAATACTTCAAATAGCTATATACCAACTAACTGGACAATCTAGAAGAAATGGATACATTATTTGGATCAAGCATAGAATTTTCCAAGACTGAATCATGAAGAAATAGAAAATCTGAATAGACCAATCACTAGTAAAGAGACTTGAAACAGTAATTAAAAAAAAAAAAAAAACTCTCAAAAAAGCAAATGTTCTGACCGGATGGATTCACAGGTGAATTTTACCAAACATTCAAAGAAAATTTAATACTGATCCTTCTCAAACTCTTCAAAAAAATTTGAAAAGGTGGGAATGTAAGATGCCAATGCATTAAACAAGACTAACATTACCCAGATATCAAAACCAGAAAGGGACACCACACCAGGCTTCCCTGACCTTCACTATCTCCTGGAGTTTGCTCAAACTAATGTCCATTGAGTCGAGGATGCCATCCAACCATCTCATCCATTGCTGCCCCTTTCTCCTCCTGCCCTCAGTCTTTCCCAGCATCAGGGTCTTTTCCAATGAGTCACCTCTTCACATCATGTGGCCAAATATTGGAGCTTCAGCTTCAGCATCAGTCATTCCAATGAATATTCAGGGTTGATTTCCTTTAGGATTGACTGGTTTGATCTCCTCGCTGTCCAAGGGACTCTCAAGAGTCTACTCCAGCACCACAACTTGAGAGCATCAATTCTTCAGCCCTTGGTCTTTTTTATGATCCAACTCTCACATCCATACATGACTCCTCAAAAAAACATAGCTTTGACTATATGGTCCTTGCCAGCAAAGTGATGTCTCTGCTTTTAAATATGCTGTCCAGGTTTGTTATAGCTTTCCTTCCAAGGAACAAGCATCTTTTAATTTCATGGCTGCAGTCACCATCCGCAGTGATTTTGGAGCTCAGGAAAATAAAATCTGTCACTATTTCCACTTTTACCCCTTATATTTTCCAGGAAGTGATGGGACTGGATGCTGTGATCTTAGTGGTTTTGCATGTTGAGTTTTAAGCCAGCTTTTTAATTCTCCTCTTTCATAGATATAGATTCCACCAAAAAAAATAAAAACTATTTTAAAAAAATAAATGAACACAGAAAAGGTGCAAAGGACAAAATAAATATACAAAATCATGGCAACCCACTTCAGTATTCTCGCCCTAGAGAGTCCCATGGATGGAGGAGCCTAGTGGGCTATAGTCCATAGGGTCACAAAGAGTTGGATAAAACTGAAGCAACTTAGCACACTGCATTTCTGTACACTAATAATGAACACGCAAAAAGAGAAATTATTAAGAAAGCACACTTCATATTCTTGGTTATGCAGGATGTAAAGACCAAGCAGAATATTTGAAGATACAGTAAGTATCTTCAGATACTTTGGGCAGCCTTTTTTAAAAAAATAACCTAAACTCAGGAAATGATGCACTTTTACAAGGAAGTCTCTAGTACCTTTCACATTATGGCCAGTATCTGTATACATTAATATATTATTTCTATAGTTCAGTTTTCCAATTTGTATAAAAATCCCTGAAGTATTTAGCATTTGGGTCAATTACACTTTAAGGAGCTATCTTAAGAAAATAATGACACACAGAAAACATCTCATCACAGCACTATTGATTATAGAGTGAAAGATCTAAATTTCTAACTATAATAACGTATCTGTAATTTTAAAAAGCATGTTTTCAAAGATTATTTCATAGCCAGACAAGATGATTGCAGTGTAATTATTAAGTAAAATACCCACACAGAAAAAACTATCCCATACATCTATATGAGTGTGTATAGGGGGAGTAGGGGAGTACGATAGAAAATTTGGCAGGTATTACTAGGGTTGTGGGATGATGAATCATTTTTACTTCTCATTTCAACTTCCTGTGTCATCACAAACATATGTAATAAACATGTGTAGCCTTTAGAGGTATGGGCTTTATTTCAGTAACTAGATCCAGGTTCTCAGAGTACATAGGTTAAGCATACACCTCATTTTAGAGGATGGTTCCTCAAAAGAGGCTTCAAGACTGGAGCTTGTTTTACTGCAGCTATTTCTAATTACCCAGTTCCTTTTTGTAGCTATAGTTTGCAGCTTGGTCTATGATATACAAAGTTTAAAATTGTTAGCTTAAAAGCATAGTATGTTTTGTGCTTCTTGCCCGGAGGCAAGAAGACCCTTGAAGGGGCTGTTAGAATGGTCTGCATCAGAAATGATTACCCTGAACCAAGGCAGTGGCAGTGTGTGTGTGTGTGAGTGTGTGTGGCTAAGTGGGAGATTCAGTTAGCCCACCCAGCCCACATGTACCCTCAGCCTGAAGTGATCTTCATCTTTGCTCAGCCAGATCTTCCTTCATGCAACTATTCAAATGCCTCCTCCATAAAACCCTTCATATTTTGTGTTTTGAAGCAACCCCAGTTACAGAAAAGTTTCAGGTACAGTACAAAGCTCTTTCTTAAACCATTTGAGAATAGGTTACACAACTAATGCTCCATCATCAGCCCTGAATACTTTCTCATGCATTTCCTACCAAAACAGACATTCTCTACATAATCAATCACAACCAGCAAAATCAGAAAGGTAATATTGAAATATTAATACCATCTATTCCTCACCCAAGTCATGCTTTTTTTTTTTTTTCCAAAGCAGAAGGATCCTATTTAGAATCAATGTCTCTTTAATCTCATCCAACCTGGAGCAGGGTCTGTCTTAACCTTCATGACCTTTACACTTAGAAAATCACAGGCCAATAGTTTGTTGTTGTTCAGTTGCTCAGTCATATCCGACTCTGTGACCACATGGACTGCAACTCTCCAGCCTTCCCTGTCCCTTCACCATCTCCTGGAGTTTGCTCAGGCTCATGTCCATTGAGTTGGTGATGCCATCCAACCCTCTTGTCCTCTGTCATCCCCCTCTCCTCCTGCCTTCAATCTTTCCCAACATCAGGGTCTTTTCCAATGAGTCAGCTCTTTGAATCAGGTGGCCAAAGTATTGGAGCTTCAGCTTCAGTATCAGTCCTTCCAGTGAATATTCAGGGTTAATTTCCTTTAGGATTGACTGGTTTGATCTCCTTGCTGTCCAAGAGTCTTCTCCAGCACCACAGTTTGAATGCCTCAATTCTTTGGCACTCAGCCTTCTTTATGGTCCAACTCTCACATCCATACATGACTACTGGAAAAACCATAGCTTTGACTAGATAGACCTTAGTCAGCAAAGTAATGTCTCTGCCAGTAGAATATTTATCAACTTGGACTTGTTCGGTATTTCCTTATGACTAGATCCAGGTTATATATCTTAGCAAAAATAAAACAGAAGCTATACAGTAGTCCTATTAAACAGTACATGACTGCAATTTTTACTACTATTGGTTATGTTCACTTTGGCCACTTGATTAGGATGATTTCTGCCAGTCTTCTCAACTTCTCAAATATTTTCCCCTATGTAATTAATATTTTATAGGGCTATACTTTGAAACTTTTAATTTATGTATTCATTTATTTTTATAAGTACACACTCAGTCACCATGAGAGTCTCCTTCACTCTCACTCATTCCTCTGTGAATCAAAAGTTTGCAAAGGAAAATCAAATTAATATTTTTAATGGAAAATACTGCATATTACATTCTGCTGCTGGAAAGATACTTTTGGTACAGCTAGAATGATGGCAGCACCAAAGGGAATACAGGAAGATATTATGGAAGACAGAAGAAAGGGGATGAGGAAATAAGAAATTGAAAATTGGGGAATGAGGAAGGTACAAGGAGGGAAATGGAAAAGATGACCTAGGTGAGAAAAGGCAGATGGGGGAGACTGAACAAGAGAAATGTAGAAAGGGAGTGGTGCAGTGACATTCAGGAGGATCTGACTTGGTCACCAAATCCCAGATACTCCAACCATATAATCAGCTCCAAAACAGAGATACTGTCAAAATGAAAAAGTATCAACTACCCCAGGATCACTGATATATTTAAGTAAGCTATGCAGGAGTTGTTAGTTCATATACTTCCTTTAGGGCTTCCCTGGTAGCTCAGCTGGTAAAGAATCCACCTGCAATGCAGGACACCCAGTTCAATTCCTGGGGCAGGAAGATCCCCTGGAGAAGGGAGAGGCTACCCACTCTAGTATTCTTAGACTTCTCTGGTGGCTCAGACTGTAAAGAATCCACCTGCAATGCGGGAGACCTGGGTTCGGGTCCTGTGTTGGGACAATCCCCTGGAGGAGGGCATGGCAACCCACTCTGGTATTCTTGCCTGGAGAATCCCATGGACAGAGGAGCCTGGAAGGCTGCAGTCTGCAAAGAGTGGGGTCACAAGGAGTGGGACACAGCGGAGTGACTAAGCACAGCACAGCACATACTTCCTTTAATACACTGTACAACTGGGAACTACCCTAGTTAAAACTCTGGGTTTCCACTACAGTGGGCATGGATTTGGTCCCTGGTCAGGGAACTAAGATCTCACATGCTGTGCAGTGCAGCCAATAAATAAAATAATATAACTTAAAAATATGTATATATTATACAACTGAATCAAACTAGCATCTGGAAGATTAGTGTAGCAAGTTTCTAGATTTTGTCATGTGTTTGCTTACTGACACCTGTAAGTAATTTCTATTTTGAGAGTCACTTTTGGAAACTACACAGGCATTGTGGCATGGTCAAAACTTTAATGGGAAAAAATATTGATACTATATGTACTGCGGAAAATTCTGAAAGAGGTGGGAATACCAGACCACCTGACCTGCCTCTTGAGAAACCTGTATGCAGGTCAGGAAGTAACAGTTAGAACTGCACATGGAACAACAGACTGGTTCCAAATAGGAAAAGGAGTATGTCAAGGCTGTATATTGTCACCCTGCTTATTTAACTTATATGCAGAGTACATCATCAGAAAGGCTGGGCTGGAAGAAGCACAAACTGGAATCAAGATTTCCGGGAGAAATATCAATAACCTCAGATATGCAGATGATACCACCCTTATGGCAGAAAGTGAAGAAGAACTAAAGAGCCTCTTGATGAAAGTGAAAGAGGAGAGTGAAAAAGTTGGCTTAAAGCTCAACATTCAGAAAACGAAGATCATGGCATCCAGTCCCATCACTTCATGGGAAATACATGGGGAAACAGTGAAAACAGTGGCTGACTTTATTTTTCTGGGCTCTAAAATTACTGTAGATGGTGACTGTAGCCATGAAATTAAAAGACGCTTACTCCTTGGAAGTAATGTTATGACCAACCTAGATAGCATATTAAAAAGCAGAGACATTACTTTGCCAACAAAGGTCCATCTAGTCAAGGCTATGGTTTTTCCAGTAGTCATGTATGGATGTGACAGTTGGACTATAAAGAAGTCTGAGCGCCAAAGAATTGGTTCTTTTGAACTGTGGTGTTGGAGAAGACTCTTGAGAGTACCTTGGACTGCAAGAAGATCTAACCAATCCATCCTAAAGGAGATCAGTCCTGGGTGTTCACTGGAGGGACTGATGTTGAAGCTGAAACTCCAATACTTTGGCCACCTGATGAGAAGAGCTGACTCATTTGAAAAGACCCTGATTCTGGGAAAGATTGAGGGCAGGAGGAGAAGGGGACGATGGAGGATGAGATGTTTGGATGGCATCACTGACTCGATGGACACGGGTTTTGGTGGACTCCAGGAGTTGGTGATGGACAGGGACCTGGCGTGCTGTGGTTCGTGGGGTCACAAAGAGTAGAACACTACTGAGTGACTGAACTGACCGACTGATATGCATGAAAGGAATGCCTGCAACTCCTAACATAACACTGATTTCACTGCTTTGATAAAGAAACTATGTATCCTGTAGCTCAGTGTATCAGACAAAATGTATCAAAGACAAAATGGCATCAATGTATCAGACAAAATCCCCTATGAAGGGAGTCCCCAGGTGGCTCAGTGGTAAAAAATCTGTCTCCCAGTACAGGAGACACTAGGAGATGCGGGTTTGATCCCTTGGTCGAGGAGATCCCCTGGAGGAGGAACTGGCAACCCACTCCAGTATTCTTGCCTGGAAGATTCTATGGACAGAGGAGCCTGGCAGGCTACAGTCCATGGGGTTGCGAAGTGTCAGACATAACTTAGTGACTGAGTATGCACACATCCCCTACCAACCACCCAGAGGATCTTCTTTCCAGTGCTATGGTCTTGTCAAAGCCCTGGTATTAAACCACTGCCTTTTAAACAATTTTGGTTCAGAAAAGTGTAACAAAATACAAAGTTCTTTTCTAATACACCTAAGATTGCTGGATTTCCAAAAGGTATTCTGGAAACACAACAGAACTCAAAGCAAAAGATTTAGAGAAAAGGAATACCTATTCTCTGAATAACTTGATAGTTAATTCACAGTTTGGTTTAATTAGCAGATATTTTTAGCTGAGGTAAGACTTTCCACCCGCTTCCTACAGGTGATGTTATATATACAACTGAAAGTATCAGTAGAGAACATAAGCTGCCTTCCTAACATCTACTCTCTTTCTTCCTAATAGAATTCTAATTTTGTTCAGAGATCTCCCCCAAAAGACTGAGAGTAAAGAGACCTCATTTTGCAAGACTGTTCTTGCAGTCATCACGTGGCATTGCTCTGGCTCCTGTTGCAGAAAGAGAAGTCATGTGACCTCTGTTAGTCCAATCATAGATGGGGCAAAACATTCTTTCTCTATTAGGGTGTGAACAAGAAACATTTGTTGTTTCAGATAGTCCTGATACATACCTTGCACTCACAAGCAAAGATGGTCTAAATTCATTGCCATCACACAGAGTAGACGTATGGATAGAATTTGGATCTCTAATGAGATCCAATGACTCAGTAATTACTGAGTCACCAACCTGACTAAAAACTAGCTCTGTTTCCAGACTCTCTGTTATGGAAGACAATAAACTTCTTTACTATATACTTCTTCATTGAATTGGGCTTTCATATTTATAGTCAAAAATATCCTAGTTAATTAAACCATTTCCAAGCTCCAGTCTGAAAGCCAAAATTACATGCAAATATCCATGTCAACTTTGCAGTACTAGGGAAAGTGCTTTTATAGGTTAGAGTCAAGAGTTATAAGGTCTTCTCGGTTTTCTTGCAGAAAGGAATCTGAAAATAATTGGAAATGCTGGAGACTCTCTTTGGAGATTCCTCCTGTTTAAACAACTTTAAGACTTCAATGTAAATTCATAATCCTTTCTTTTCTGGCATAGAGAAAAATCAGTAATACCAGCTTTGCCAAGGGAAACTCATCGATTTGAGTTTTTCAACACAAAAGAATCTTGGAAAATTTTGATGTTCTTTGACAACAATCTCCCTTTGAGCCACACTTTTTAGCCCAAGCTTCCATCAAAATAAAAATGTCATAATTAATTTAGTGCTCAAGATAACTTTCACACTGCTATGTCAAATTCTTTTTCAAGTTTAATATCAGAAGTCTTAATTTGAGCAGAGTTAATGTTTACTTTTTAGGAGGGTTTTTGTTCTGTTTTGTTTTTCACAAATTAGATTTATTTCCATTTTTCCAGAAAGTCACTATTAGATTTTACATGATTTTGTCCATGGAAAAATTATTCTGGTCAAAATCAATTTCCAGTTGAGTAAAATAAGTTATGTAAATTTGTTATGTATATGTTTTATGTATTTTTCTGGGGAGAAAAAAATTATATTTTCTTCTGGTTCACAAATGAGTCATGACTCAAGAAGTTAAAACTGTTGCTAGAGAATGAATAATAATTGTAGGCAGTCAGAAAAATAACCACAACAGGGGAAAGAACAAGAAGAAATAAAATAAGATGTATCTAAAGAGTTTTGAGGGACTTTCCTGGTGGTCCAGTGGGTAAGACTCCACCCTTCCAATGCAGGGGAGCTGGGTTTGATCTCTGGTCAAGGAACTAGGTCCCACGTGTCTCAACTAAAGATTCTAGCACAGCCAAATAAAAAATATTTTTCAAAAATAAAAATTATTGTTTAAAGAAAGAAATGAACATATTTGGTTCTATAACAACTTTGGTACACATTTGGGGCTAAAGTATACAGTTTTGAATCCTTTCCATTTTGTTAATGTTAGCTTTTAGAGGTATGCCAACATACCTCTCATGTTGGCAACTTTCTGAATATGAACAAATACATATTTTATAATCATTAACTTTCTGACAGTAAATCCAATCCTTTTTCTCTCATGCAGAATGACTCTCCTAGCTCCATAATCTTGGCAGTACTTTATTATTGTCAAAGACCAAAGTGTTTATGTAAACGTGAGATCATCTGCTTTGACTCCACCTCCAATCTATGCTCATTCACACTTGATTTATACTTCTCTTTTGAGTCATTGTGAGCATAAATTGTGTCCAGAAGTGTGGATAGGTATGTGCAGATAATTTACTGAACTGATCAACAGGGAGACCATGTGTCCGGACAATCTGAAAACTAGCTCATCATGTCTGTCTTTTCAGGAACTGATTGTATAAGGTGTGTGTGTGTGTGTGTGTGTGTGTGTGTGTGTGTGTAGTCACTCAGTCATGTCTGACTCTTTGCGACCCCAGGGATGGTAGCCTGCCATGTTCCTCTCTCCATGGAATTCTCCAGGCAAGAATACTAGCGTGGGTTGCCATTCCCTTCTCCAGGGTATCTTCCAGACCCATCTGGGTCTGGGAACCTGGGTCTTCTGCATTGCAGGCAGATTCTTTACCATCTGCGGTAATATGGTTCAGTGGAAAATGTTCTGGACTTTGGGTTTGGAGGCACTGCTTATCATCTGTCTTTTCACTAACAAGCTGTAGGGCTCTACAACTCCCTTCACCCATCCAGCTTCTCTTTTTATTTCCATAAAAAAAAAAAAAATGAGACAACAGAGGCTCTTGATGTCAGTTCCAGCTGACACTTAAAATTCTGTGCTTATCATGCAAGAATAATTACCATACCTAATAGGAACCATCATTTTGCTGCTTATTGGTAGCTTTAGTGTGAAAGGGTTTTTTTTTTTTTTTTACTGAAGTAGAGTTGATTTACGTTGTGTTACTTTCAAGTGTACAGCAAGTGATTCAGTTACACACATATATACACACACACATTCTTTTTTAGATTCTTTTCCATTACAATTTATTATAAGATATGGAATATCCTTCCCTGTGCTATACAGTAGATCCCTGATGTTTTTATATTTCATATATAGTAGTCTATAACTATTAATCCTGGGCTTCCCTGGTGGCTCAGACAGTAAGGAATCTGCCTGCAATGCAGGAGACCTGGGTTTGATTCCTGAGTTGGGAAGATCCCCGGGAGTAGGAAATGGCAACCTACTCCAGTATTCTTGCCTGGAAAATTCCATGGACAGAGGAGCCTGGTGGGCTACAGTTCATGGGGTCACAAAGAGTCTGACACAACTGAACGACTAACACTTTCACTTTCATCTATTAATCCTAAACCCCTAATTTATCCTTCCCCCTACTTTCCCCTTAGGTAGTCATAAATTTGTTTTCTATGTCTGTGGTTCTATTTCTGCTTTGTAAATAAATTCATTTGTATCACTTTTTTTAGATTCCACATATGTGATATCAAGCTTGTCTTTGTCTCATATCATATTTTGCTTAGTATGATAATCTCTAGGGCCATCCTTGTTGTTCCAAATGGCATTATTTCATTCTTTTTTATAGGTGGATAATATTCCCATTATAAGTATATTTATATGTGTGTGTGTATATGTATATATATAGCACCTTCTTTATCCATTCAACTGTCAATGGACATTTAAGTTGCTTCCATGTCTTGGCTATTGTAAATTGTGCTGCTATAAACACTGCGGTGCATGTATCTTTTCTAGTTAAAATTTTCATATTTTCCAGATATATGCCCAGGAATGAGATTGCTGGATCATATGGTAGCTCTATTTTTAGTTTTTCAAGGACCATCCATATTGGTTTTCATAGAGGCTACACAATTTACATTTACATTCCCATGTAAATTGTGGGATTCTGAAAGGGCTTCTTTTAAACCAATATAAAGAATGCTAAATACTCTAAATTAAAATGTAGATAAACAAACAGATGACATTAAAATCCTCAGTGACTTTTTGAGAGTCTAACAGCTCTAGCCTCCCATGAGCCTTGGCATTTCCCTGAATTGCAGAAACTATGTTTACTATTTCACAAGTAAATATTTACATGCCTAAGTAATGACTCCACAAAGCTATGAGAAATGAAGAGGATAATTTATGTTCTCATAAATTATCATTTATGATCCATGCTTTGTCATTCAGTTCCATTGAAGAAATCCTTCTTAATATCTTTTATATCTTCTCCTGTGTCCTAGAACAGAAGAGGCTGAAGTATTCCATGCAAGCTGGCACTCTTTACATAGGCAAAGAAATAATTACTTTGTTTTTAACACCTACTACATGCTGTTTTTTTTTTTTTAAACTTTACATAATTGTATTAGTTTTGCCAAATATCAAAATGAATCCACCACAGGTATACATGTGTTCCCCATCCTGAACCCTCCTCCCTCCTCCCTCCCCATACCATCCCTCTGGGTCGTCCCAGTGCACTAGCCCCAAGCATCCAGTATCGTGCATCGAACCTGGACTGGCAACTCGTTTCTTACATGATATTTTACATGTTTCAATGCTATTCTCCCAAATCTTCCCACCCTCTCCCTCTCCCACAGAGTCCATAAGACTGTTCTATACATCAGTGTCTCTTTTGCTGTCTCGTACACAGGGTTATTGTTACCATCTTTCTAAATTCCATATATATGCGTTAGTATACCATATTGGTGTTTTTCCTTCTGGCTTACTTCACTCTGTATAATAGGCTCCAGTTTCATCCACCTCATTAGAACTGATTCAAATGAATTCTTTTTAATGGCTGAGTAATACTCCATTGTGTATATGTACCACCGCTTTCTTATCCATTCATCTGCTGATGGACATCTAGTTTGCTTCCATGTCCTGGCTATTATAAACAGTGCTGCGATGAACATTGGGGTACACGTGTCTCTTTCCCTTCTGGTTTCCTCAGTGTGTATGCCCAGCAGTGGGATTGCTGGATCATAAGGCAGTTCTATTTCCAGTTTTTTAAGGAATCTCCACACTGTTCTCTATAGTGGCTGTACTACTTTGCATTCCCACCAACAGTGTAAGAGGGTTCCCTTTTCTCCACACCCTCTCCAGCATTTATTATTTGTAGACTTTTGGATCGCAGCCATTCTGACTGGTGTGAAATGGTACCTCATAGTGGTTTTGATTTGCATTTCTCTGATAATGAGTACAGATGGCTAACAAACACATGAAAAGATACTACATGCTGTTTTATGTGTCACATATACTATTTAATTCTCACAACTCTTCTTTGATATTAAGTCCAATTTCCTGATCCCAGAGAAGTCAAGTAACTTAACCAAAGACAACCTAGTAAGCAGTGGAACTGAGATTTGACCCTCATAGTCTAGAGCTGATACCTTCATTTTTTTTTGCCAGGGGAGAGGGGGAGGTGATGTGCATATAGTTGCTTTACAATCTTGTGTTAATCTCTGCTGTACAAGGAAGTGAATTAGCTGTATGTATACAATTATCCAGAGAAGGCAATGGCACCCCACTCCAGGACTCTTGCCTGGAAAATCCCATGGACGGAGGAGCCTGGTAGGCTGCAGTCCATGGGGTCGCTAAGAGTCGGACACGACTGGGCGACTTCACTCTCACTTTTCACTTTCATGCAGTGGAGAAGGAAATGGCAACCCACTCCAGTGTTCTTGCCTGGAGAGTCCCAGGGACGGCGGAGCCTGGTGGGCTGCCGTCTATGGGGTCACACAGAGTCGGACAAGACTGAAGCGACTTAGCAGCAGCAGCATATAATTATCCTCTCCCTCTTGAACCTCCCTCCCACTCCCCCATGCCATCCCCTTACGTCATTATGGAGCACCAAGCTGCGCTCCTTGTGTTTTACAGCAACTTTCCACTATCTGTTTACACAAGGCGGTGCCATACGTCAATCTCAATCCCACTCCCCTGCCCCACTGTGTCCAAATGTCCCTTTCCTATGTCTGTGTCTCTATTCCTGCCCTGGAAATAGGTTCATCTGTATCATTTTTCTGGATTCCAAATATATGCATTAATACATGATATTTGTTTTTCTCTCTCTGACTTACTTCACCCTGTATGACAGACTCAAGTTCTGTATCAGAGGCAATTGATTCACCAAGGAGGCTTGTCTTTAGGCATTAAAAGCCTTATCTCTTTTTATTCTTAATTATAGACCACATTTTTCCCATAAGTATCTGCCTCCTCTCTACTTCCACCATAATTACCCAATTGTCCAAATAACCTACTCCCTGACTCAGTTCTCTCTAGAAAATACCTACCTTCTAAATGTGCTTTAGAAGATGTTACACCTTTACTGGTCTTGGAGGAATAAAAAAGTATTGGAGACACTGCCCTACCCTTTCTGTCTTAAATGGGATCTCCTCAGAACAGACCAAGATGGAAAATTGTGTGCAGACTTGGTTGGGGAGTCCTCTGAGGAGATTCACCTGCAAGTAAGTGAAGAAAGAAGGACTGAGGAAGGGTGAACCCAGGAGTAGGTCAGCTCTCAAGAGGCGTCTGGGATGAGCCCCATGGTGCTCACTACATCCCATCAGACTGGAGAACTGAATTTGTGTCTTCAGTGTAATTATCTCTTTCTCTTCCCAACAAAGGGTTTCTCTCTTGGGAAAATAAATGGAACAAAGGAAGATTATAAAATATGAAAGTTCTAAAAATAATAGAATGAAACTGGAAGATTTGAAGGAAAGTCAGTCAAATCTATGTGGAATATAGCATATTACTGATTCAACATCAAGCCACACAATTATATTCTATCTACCATGCAGTTTGTATACCATGAAACTTCCTGTGTGAGGTCCATGTTATCTGATTAGAGAGAACAGAGAGAGAGACAGGGGCAAAGGGGAGCATGTAACAGAGTTTAGTTAAGGATGACAGAAGGCATTGCAAATTCAGAAACATCTTTAATATGTGATCAAAATGATGCAAATTCATCTTTTGGTTTCTATAAATAAAGAGGATTTGATTATCTTAAACCTTAGTAAGAATATCCTTCCCTTTCGTCTTCCCTGAACTTGAGTATTTTAAAATTTGTAACAGAGAGAATCATCTTTTTAGATCTAACTTAACATGTTGTTTCAATTGAATGTAGCCAAACCCCAAAAGAAAATCCTTTCCTAAGACATAATTAATTTATACAAAATGTTGATGTAGCAGCTGTTAAATTAAGAACATGGGCTTCCCAGGTGGCACAGTGGTAAAGAATTCACCTGCCAATGCAGGAGACACAGACATGGGTTTCAATCCCTGGGTAGGGAAGATCCTCTGGAGTAGGAAATGGTAACCTACTACAGTATTCTTGCCTGGAAAATTCCATGAACAGAGGAACCTGGCATGCTATAGTCCGTGAGGTCACAAAGAGTTGACCACAGCTGAGTGACTGAGCATACACACAAATTAGGAACATAGATTTCAAGATTTTCTAGGTTCTTCTGGTCAAACTTTAAAGATATACTTTCAAAAAAAAAAGAATATATATATATATATGCCTCAGATTCTGTGATCAGGGGTTTTCAGTGACTAAAAGATGTTGAGGAAAATGTAAAGCTCTAAGTTAAAGGTATCAAGTCAAACACATTGGTGGTATTATCTATGCTAAAAACAATTATTTACTTTTGTCCTAGTAAGAGATGAAATAGTAAACATTGCAAATTATGCTCTTAGGCTAATATGATCAAATACATTAATATCTCAATAACTACTCTAAAGTTTTGAGGAATGTTTGCATATAAAGAATAAAGAGGTATGCATGTATATAGGTAAAATAGTCTTCATAATTTTTAGTGTCCTAAGAATTATATTAAAAGCACTTTCCAAGTCTGTTTCTAAAGGAGCCATCATTAATATTTCATTTTAAATAAATTATTCTAGGAATAGGACATAAATCTGTGGAAGGCAAAGTTTTTTATCTGTTTTTTACACCATGTCCCCAACAAGTGGAAGAGTAACTGACACAGAATAGGTGCTCAGTGAATATCTGTTGAATTAATATATTAGGACAAGTTTAGTGAGGACTAGGAGAAAATACAAGAACTGGCGCTGGCCATGCAGTGACCATACTTTGTCTTAGAAAGAGAACTAGCAGGTATTGAAAGCAAATGGATTCGATCCAGATTTGGATTAACACTAAAACACTCTATTGAAATCTGTCCAAATTCTTTCCACAATCTTAGGTTTTTACATAGTTCTGAAATCTTTTAAAATAGAACAACAGGCATAAGCCCAGAACCATGACAATTTTGTTTCAATAGAGAATTAAGAGGAAGCTGGCTTATGAAATATCTTTAAAATGAATTATTCATGCTGGGAAGTCAACAAATTACTTACTGATTTAATTGTAATACTTAACTGTGTTATCAGACCAAGAGATTGAAATGATCTTGAAAAATTCAGGAGAGACAAGAGAACATGGCAAGTAAGGAACTGCACCCAGTGGAGTCACATAAAGACCCTAAATGCTACGTCATCATCATTAATATATAATGTGCTCTCTGGTGGTTCAGAAGGTAAAGAATCTGCCTGCAATACAAGAAACCCAGGTTCAGTTCCTGGATTGGGAAGATCTCTTGAAGAAGGGAATGGCTACCCATTCCAGTATTCTTGCCTAGAGAATTCCATGGCCAGAGGAGCCTGGCAGGTTATAATCCATGGGGTCACAAAGAGTCGTACATGACCGAGCAACTAAGCACAGAACATAATCATTATAGCTAGCACCTAAAGAGTATTTCTTTCTGTGCCAAGTACTATCTGTGTGCTTTCACATGTTAACTCACTTCCCACTCACAACAACGACAAGGTTCCAAATAGGAACCAAGGCATCTGCTTTACTAAAGTTATTAAGAATTGGCAAATTCAGTTTCAATCTGATGTAAAAACTACAATTTTTGTCCCTCTGCCCTGAGTTGAAGATAGTCAGGGAATGACTGCTCTCACTTTTCCACCCAGTGTCCTGCAGTACAGTTGAAACAGACAGAACTGAGGTCTGGCTACAATAGGCTTGTGTGTCCTGGGGTCTTTTTTACTAACAGAACCTAAATATGTAAACTTCAGACTTTCCTCAGTTCCACCCACCTCTAGAAAGTTTTTTCAGTGGTCAGAAAATTGTTACTGAAAATGATGCTGTTCTCTCCTGGGGAGTCAAGCAGATATCCTCTGTGCCTCCACGGGAAACTGCAGGGAGGAAAGTGAGTGTCCCAGGCTATCCTACCCCCAACATCTCCAACAGCCAAATGAGGAAAACTGAGGATCAAGTAGGCTTAGAAGCTTCCTCCACATCAAAGAAAGGCAAATAGCAAAGACAGATCTTGAGTCCTAGCACTCTGATGATTGTCCCCATCATGTAGGGGTCCCCAACCTCAGGGATCTAATGCCTGATGATCTGAGCTGGAGCTGATGTAATAATAATAGAAATAAAGTGTACAATTGATGTAATGCACTTGAATCATCCTAATAAATTCCCCCTCCCCTGGTCCATGGAAACGTTGTCTTCTGCAAAACCAAGCCCTGGTGCCAAAAAGGTTGAGGAGCGTTGCTCTACTGAACACTGGAAACCTTCCACTCAGATAAGTTTGGTGAGACCTGAAAGGCAAAACTCTTGAACACTCTTCTAGAAACGCTCTCATGCCTTAACCAGATTCTCCTTTTCCCACAACTTTTTGCCACATGATCTGAAAACATATCATTCAAACCACTTCTTTCTGAGCCAAGTGAAGAGATGGAGTGAACAGCAAAAAAGAAAAAGGAAAAGATCTAACTGTGCTTCATCTTACATCAGCACATTTAAAAGTTGACCCCATTTTGACCTTGCTACACTTCCAATACTCAATAAGTACTCACTATATTGAATAATACAGTAAAGATCTTCGGTTTAGAGAGTTATCAATTGTGCCAAAAGCACTAATATTTTGCTTTGGCAAACATCAGAGTCAGGAGCAGATGCCTCATTATTCTCTTACATGTATTTTCATCAGTCTTCATTCAACAGGTATCCAAATATGAAAGCACCTGTTAGCTTACTTACCAGTAAGTACATACACATAATTAATATGAGCTAGTTCATGCAGTATTTACCTTATTGCCTATTAACAGACTTAAACTGCAGAGTCCGAATAAATTTGACTACCTGTTTCCACTAAGAAAAGGTCTTATCAGTCTAATGCCATTAAGGAAGGTCTTTCCTGTAATTTATTTTGTGGGTTTCTTAATAACCAGTTTGAATGATTCACTGTGTTTCTAAAGTTCTTTTTAAGAACTCCACGATGATAATTTAGAGTTTAATACCTAATCTTTCATTCAGCCTTTGATCTCTTAAACTATTCTTCTGCCAATAAGCTCTCCAGTCGCAATTATAATGAGAGATTCTATAACTTATTAGAGTAGACTTTGAGATGTGGAGTGGAAAGGGAATTAAAAATGTCCTTTCTTCTTCCCAAGAAGTTCTGCCAATTTTGGACACTGTTATCATGTCTGTGGCAGCCGAATACCTTTTGTTTATGCTGTAATGCTTCCTAATCAAGTAAAAAATTAAAAAGGTTAAGTAACTTCAAGACCTCATAAAATCATGAGAAAAATCATTTCAGTTTTGAATAAGCCAGTAATTACTTCAGATAATGACATCCAGCTCATACGTCTTCCACTTCCTGTGGACAGATTTTCCTTGGTGTCCTTTGAAATCTTACTTTTTTTTATTTGATCGTCTGTTGTTAAGGTTATTGTTCAGAGACCTGATTTAAGTATGTAATATTGGGGTTTAAGATCAACAGAAGTTGTTTCCACTAACCCTTCTAGAACCAGAGCATCCTTTCTGCTCACCCACCTTAATTTTGGTTTTCAGTGAGTTTGTTTAGTTTTACTGTTGTATCCACTATTGCAGTCATATAGTTCTAAATCATTTCACTGCCCATGACAATATAACCAGTGTAGTAAAAGCTTAGAAATCATCAAAGAAATGCATTTCAGTAGTATGAAAAATGTTTCTAATGAAATTTTTCTCTGTTTCTGATTGAATAAATCTACTCATCCCACCAAGTAATTAACTTTCAAAAATAACCAATAATAAAACTTTTAAAAAGTCAGAGATCATACCTTGAATTGTAACAAAAATATAGTTATTTAAATATATATACTTCTAGAGTCATTTAACTTTTACTTAATGAATGTTTTTCCTGATCAATCTCCCTGATTAACTTCAACTTTATATTGGCCTGTACTCATTTTTTTTTGGAAAGACTATAAAAATTTTTTCCAAATTGGGCTTATTAACATAGTCCATCCTTCCTATTGCTGTAAGAAATTCCAATTTGATCCATTTCCTGGGGATAGTTGAATCTTGGTTGCTGCAACCTTTGCTTCAGTGGCTTTAGTTGTTAAGGTAAAGCCTCACTTCCCTAATACATCCTATGTCTGAAAGTGAAAGTCACTCAGTTGTGTCCAACTCTTTGCGACCCCATGGACTTCTCCAGCCCAGAATACTGGAGTGGGTTGCCTTTCCCTTCTCCAGAGGATCTTCCCAATTCAGGGATCAAACCCAGGTCTCCCACAATGCAGGCAGATTCTTTACCAGATGAGCCACAAGGGAAGCCCAAGAATACTGGCGTGGGTTGCCTTTCCCTTCTCCAGTGGATCTTCCCAACCCAGGAATCAAACCAGAGTCTCCTGCATTGCAGGCAGATTCTTTACCAACTGAGCTATCAGGGAAGCCTCAGGCAAATGTCTTTAAGACTCAAAGGCTACATCTTTAGACTTAAGAAACAAAAGCAGAGGTGGTTTCAGTGTGTGTGTGTGTGTGTGTGTGTGTTAGTTGCTCAGTCATGTCCAACTCTTTGCGGCCCCATGGCTTGTAGCCCACCAGGCTCCTCTGTCCATGGGATTCTCTAGGCAAGAATACTGGAGTTATTTGCCATACCCTTCTCAAGGGATCTTTCCGACCCAGGGATTGAACACACATCTCTTGTGTCTCCTGCAATGGCAGGTGGATTCTTTACCACTGTCACCACTACGGGAGAAGCCCAGTTTCAGTATACACGTGTGTAAAATATAAAACTGTCTTCCAAGGTAAAGGGTCTATAATTCTGCTCTCACCGGGAAATCCAGGGCTCTGAGATGTTTTTCACAAAGTAGATAAATGAATTTGATCAATCCACAGTCTCTCAACCAGTCTTTCTTCAAACTGAACCACAGTGCCCTGAGTTTCAGTGTTTAGAGCAATTATATGGCCTTCACAAGGAGTTCACCCATGACTTGAACTTTAATACTGTGCCCTTAACCGATGGCAAGAGTGAGCCACCAACAAGAAAAGACAGGGACACTAGTTTTATGTACTTAATTACATGCCTTTACAGGTTAGGGTGACCCCAAGTATAGCATATAATCCCTGACATGTCAGTGGCTTGACGCAGCAGAAATGGAGTTCATTCTCAGATAATGGTCCAACTCAGGAACCCCTGATTGAGTGGTAGCCCTCCTTCATGTGATGATTTTAGACAGCCTCTTGTGTCTTTTGGTCCTGCCATTCAAGGCCTCATAATCTTCTATACCCAATGACAAAAGAAAGCATGAGAAACACCCCTGCTTCTTTAAAGTGTGGCCCAGAAAGTAATACACATCACTTTTGCCCACATTTCAGTGATGAGAAATTATCACAAAATCAAACCCAGGAGCAGGGGTAGGGGGAGTGTTGAAAATATAGTCTTTGATTAGATGGCAACTTGCCAGTGATAAACCTAAACTAAAGAACAAGAAACACAAGTTTGATGTGTAGCTGATCACTACCACCACAAGCATCACTGAACAACAATTGACTAACACCTGTTTTGTTCTGGATACTACATTAATATCCTGGGTCGAAAAGACCCCCTCGAGGAGGGCATGGCAACCCACTCCAGTATTCTTGCCTGGAGAATTCCATGGAGAGAGGAGCCTGGAGGGCTACAGTCCATAGGGTTGCAGAGTCAGACATGACTGAAGTGATTTAGCCCAAATGCACCACATTAATAATCAACATATGTGTAGTGACAATAATTAACTACAGTAATTAACTACAGTTTATTCACTCAGTCATTCAACAAATTCTTACTGAACTTCTTTTTTAGGAGGATGAATTAGGAGGTTGGGATGAACATACACATCCTGCTGCTGCTGCTGCTGCTAAGTCGCTTCAGTCGTGTCCGACTCTGTGCGACCCCATAGACGGCAGCCCACCAGGCTCCCTCGTCCCTGGGATTCTCCAGGCAAGGACACTGTGGGTTGCCATTTCCTTCTCCAATGCATGAAAGTGAAAAGTGAAAGGGAAGTCGCTCAGTCGTGTCCGACTCTTATCAACCCCATGGACTGCAGCCCACCAGGCTCCTCCATCCATGGGATTTTCCAGGCAAGAGTACTGGAGTGGGGTGCCATCACCTTCTCTGCATACACACCCTACTATACATAAAATAGATAATCAACAAGGACCTACTGATTAGCACAGGGAACTCTACTCAGTAGTCTGTAATAACCTATATGGGGAATGAATATGAAAAATAACTGATATATGTATAACTATCGCTTTGCTGTACACCTGAAACTAACACATAACTAGGAATCAACTATACTCCAACATAAAATAAAAATAAAATAAATAAAAAGGGAAAAGACGAATTTCTACTGTGTGCTACTTGCTAGGCTGTGAACCAGGGAAATAGGGTAGTGTTCCCAATCCTGTGTAGGAGATAGGGGTGAGCAGTTCTAGAATACCCCCAAAGGAAATCAAGTACATTTTTAGGGTTTCATTGCAGAAACATGAGAAAAGAGACTTCTCCATTTCCTTTTTCTCTAAAAAAAAGCTTTTGAGATAATTTCATCAAGAGGCTCATCAGAAAATTCTTCGCTTTCTGCCATAAGGGTAGTGTCATCTGCATATCTGAGGTTATTGATATTTCTCCCAGCAATCTTGATTCCAGCTTGGGCTTCATCCAGCCTGGCATTTCATATAATGTACTCTGCATATAAGTTAAATAAGCAGGGTGACAATATGCAGCTTTGACACACTCCTTTCCCAATTTGGAACCAGTCTGTTGTTCCATGTCCAGTTCTAACTGTTGCTTCCTGACCTGCATACAGATTTCTCAGGAGGCAGGTCAGGTGGTCTGGTAGTCCCATCTGTTGAAGAATTTTCCTCAGTTTGTTGTGATCCTCTCAGTCAAAGACTTTGGCATAGTCAATAAAGCAGAAGTAGATGTTTTTTCTGGAACTCTCGATTTTTTGATGGTCCAACAGATGTTGGGAATCTGATCTCTGGTTCATCTGCCTTTTCTAAATCCAGCTTGAACATCTGGAAGTTCACAGTTCACATACTATTGAAGCCTGGCTTGGAGAATTTTGAGCATTACTTTACTAGCGTGTGAGATGAGTGCTATTGTGCAGTAGTTTGAACATTCTTTGGCATTGCCTTTCTTTGAGATTGGAATGAAAACTGACCTTTTCCAGTCTTGTGGCCACTGCTGAGTTTTACAAATTTGCTGGCATGTTGAGTGCAGCACTTTCATAGCATCAGCTTTTAGGATTTGAAATAGCTCAACTGGAATCCCATCACCTTCACTAGGTCTGATAATGCCTAAGCCCTCTAAAATATCAACTTGGTCTTGAATATTTAAACAAATCACTTTAGAAAAGACCTCACAAATGGGATAGGATTTGGGTCCTTGGAAAAAGAATAGGGTTCAAATGAGGAAAGTAGACGAACAAGGCAAGGTGTTGCAGGCCAAAGGAACTTGAGTAGTGCTGGTCAGGAGATGGGCTTTAAGGGGGCGCCATTATGGCTGGGAATGATCAATTAACATGAGGGCAGGAAAGGTTGTCGTAGTCTAGGCTCACTCAGGCTATGATTTCGAGAAATCGGGTCTATTTTTCCTGGTGAACTGTGAGCACCTGAAGGCAAGAACCATAGTCAGCCTTTAACTCCAGTAGTATCCATCCGGTTCTAGGTGTTTGCCCAGCTTGGGAGAATTAAATACAATTGAATATGTGCATCCACTTGTATATGGTATAGATGACATAACTATACATATCTATGGTATACATATACCGGGAGACTTTTTAATCATCTTGACTTTGAAAACCATGTATTGTCAGATTGAGGACTTCCCTGGTGGTCCAGTGGTTCAGAATCCACCTCCCACACAGGGGACACAGGTTCAATCCCTGGTCCGGGAATATTCTACGTGCCCTGGGGAAACTAAGCCCATGTACCACAACTACTGAAGCCACATGCCTAGAGCCTGTGCTCTGCAACACAATGAAAGCCTGTGCACCACACCTAGAGAATAGCCCCTGCTCACCACAATGAGAGAAAGCTGGTGCACCACAAGTACTGAAGTCCTTGGGTCTAGAGCCCATGCTCTGCAACAAAAGAAGCCACCACAGTGAAAGCCTGTGTATTGCAACCAGAGAATAGCCCCTGCTTTCTGCAACTAGAGAAAGCCGATGAGCAGCAGCAAAAGACCCAGCATGGCCAAAAATAAATATATACATAATTTTTTAAGTAATAAATGAAAGTAATTTAAAAAACATATATTGTTGGATCAAGATGGGAAGGTGAGTGCTCTTATGTGTCTAGGATTGGAATGCTCCTTACTTGTATCACAAATTATATTTACTGGAATATTTTCTTTGTACATTTCACCTTCTGCCATCACTTCTTTCTTTGTGCAGTAAATATTAGATCTGTTTTGTCACTTAATCTTCATCCCAGAAAACTACCATTATCTATTCTATTCATCCTAAGCATCTGAAGTATTGGGAAAACTGTTAGTTAAAAATTCATGGTGACATTCTTCACATGCTGTAGAAGAAATTCTGGTCATGATTATTATTTCTAACATCTAGAGGGCTATTATTCATTATTTATGCAGTTGTAGAAGGGGGGAAAGTTTGATCACTACCTTGCTGTATTTCTTGTAAACAATTTTTTAAAAGTAGCATAGAGGGTCACATTTCTATCACTGTTCTCATAAAAACTGGAATTCATGAACATGGCAGTTAGAAGAGATTATTTTTCTCTAAGTGGAACTGGGATCGAAATTAGATTGACTCAAAATGATAGTCCTCAAGATATTTGCTGCCATTTGGAAGGACAATGACTATTTTTTTAATTCTAGGGGGGGAAAATCTTAGCTTTTCAGATACCAATCTGGACTAGTTACTAGTGACTGATTACTAATCAGTCATAATCTTCTTTTGCTGAGTCTAGATACAACCTCTGGATCTTCAGCCCAAACTCCCACAGCCAGGACCTATGAGTTGGAGTTTATATGAGGTGAAGCTACTTGCTTTTCCTATTAACTCTGAAGTACCTCACCTATAACAGTTTAAAAATAAAATATATAATCCTATAATATTTGCAGGGATATCCTGCCCTTTTAAATTCTAATTAGTGCTACTAATCCCTATAAACAATTTCAACACTGCCGGAAAATAGTGAAATCTAATTAACTGTGTTCTAGAAGGGACTGTGGCAGATAATAGCTTAGCAACTAAGAGGGTTCATCAGGGGTAAAAAGAAACACACAAAGTTCCCTTGGCCCCTTAATAACCATAATATTGATGAAGGAATAAAGAAAGGAGGCAAAAATGGACAAATATTATCAGTTTGGGAGTCAGACAGTATAACTATAGGAAAATCAAAACATTTCCTTTTTGAGGCAAGTTAGTCAAGTACAAAGTAAACAAACAAATATATGACCAAAAAAAGGTAAATGCATAGGATACATGCTCTCTAGCCCCTCCCCACACCCACAGCAAATATCACTTCCCATTCACAGCATTATCACACTGAGCCAGGATGCAGCCTTAAAATGCAACCACTGGTACATGAGATGAGGCTTAGTTGTCCCCCCCAGTCTTGTCTCTGTTGCCAACTCCAGATTTTATTTGGATTTGACCATTTTTTCCATTAATATCCTCTTTCCATTTCAACCCAGGACATCATATTGTATTTAGTTGTCACATTTCCCATCTCCTCTCGCCTGTGACGCTTTCTCACCATTTTCTTCTTTTTCATGACCTTGATGTTCTTGAAGGAGTTCTGACTAGGTATACTGCAGAATAACCCCAGTTTTGTTGCTTTTATTTCTTTATTTATTTGGCTGTTCCAGGTCTTAGTGGCAGCATAAGAGATCTTTGATCTTCGTTGTGGCATGTGGGCTGTAGTTCCCTGACCAGGGATTGAACCTGGGCCCCATGCATTGGGAGTATGGCGTTCCAGCCACCGGACCACCAGGGAAGCACCCTTCCACCACAACCTTCTTGTCTGATGCTTTTCTCATAATTAAAGTGGGGTTATGGGTTTGGGGAAAGAATACAATGAGGAAGTGCCCTTCTCATGACAACATATCAGAGCATATCATATTTACATAATAACCCTGGGAATAAACCTTCATCACTTGGTTAAGGTAGTGCTTGCCAGGATTATTCTCTGCAAAGTAATATTTTTCCCTTTCTCTACTCTATTTTTAGAAATGAGTCATTAAGTATAGTCTACCCTCAAGGGTGGGGAATTAAGCTCCACTTCCTGGAGGGGGAAATATGTATATATATTATTTGGAATTCTTCTTTAAAGAAGATTTGTCTCTTCTCCACTATGTATTCACTTATTCAACAATTTATATGTGTATATACCCATAAGTCATTCCTAAGGGGACAGTAGCCTTTCATTTGGGGGGAATTACTTTGATGCAGATGTAGAGAATGACCTGTGGACACAAGGTGGGAAGGGGAGGATGGGACAAACTGGGAGAGTAGCACTGACATATATATACTAGAAGGCAATGGCACCCCACTCCAGACTCTTGCCTGGAAAATCCCATGGACAGAGGAGCCTGGTAGGCTGCAGTCCATGCGGTCGCTAAGAGTTGGACAGGACTGAGCAGCTTCACTTTCACTTTTCACTTTCATGCATTGGAGAAGGAAATGGCAACCCACTCCAGTGTTCTTGCCTGGAGAATCCCAGAGACAGGGGAGCCTGATGGGCTGCCGTCTATGGGGTCGCACAGAGTCGGACATGACTGAAGCAACTTAGAAGCAGCAGCAGCATTCGTGAAATAGACAGCTAGTGGGAAGTTGCTGCATAGCACAGGGAGCTCAGCTCGGTGCTCTGTGATGACCTACAGGGGTGGAAAGGGGGATGAGAGGGAAGGGATGTTTGTATATATAAGCAGATTCACTTTGTTATACAGCAGAAACTAATACAACATTGTAAAGCAATTATACTTCAATTTTTAATTAGATAAAAATAAATAAATATATTATATATATGTAATAAAAATACTCCAATTTTTTAAAAAATGCTATTGATGCTTATATATGTTATTTATTTATATCAGTATGGACTCTTGAATGTTTTTCTTCTCTTGTTTATAATCCAATACTACGCTATTTGTTTTACTGCTCAAATTGTCCCAGCTCTTGCAGTCATTCTCATTAGGAGCTCTTTCAGTTAATGGCTCTTGAATCATCTCTTTTATCAGACTATTTTCCCTTGTCCTCTATGGACTGGATACATCTCTTTGAAAGATGATAGGGAAAAACAATCTGTCTTATGAAGTATAGATAAGGTTTTAGTTAATAGACAGTTTATATTGTAGGCAAATAAAGCCTTTTAATATGAAGGGTACCTGTAGAAGTGTTATTTGCTTTTCAGCTGAGAATAAAAATGAACTTTATGAAGTGCCTGTCATTTAAGCTAGCTGGTGCTTGAGGTTGTATTGGCATACTTTTTTTGAAGTGACATGACTTTTTTTGACCCAGCTTAATGACACAACTGAAGTACTCAATTCATCAGAGATGATCTGGGCTCCTTCCTGTTCTGTGCACATATTTTTATTTTAAATCTTCTGCAGCACAATTGCCTTTGTACCAGACTCAAGGAAATGAGCATTTAAGCTGCCCCACTGAGCTAAGGTTTCCTACTGAGCTTCTACCTTGAGAAGTATTGTTGTCTCAGACCACTTGGCTCCACTCCAGCTGCCCCCAAGGGCATGTTTATAAGAGGGACACTGGTAGGTACCCATGTTGGGTTTTTTTTTTTTTTTTTTTGCTCAACCTATTGGATTGGCCAAAAGTTCATTCTAGTTTTTCTGTAAGATAGTATGGAAAAAAACTCAAGCTTTTTGGCCAACCCAATTCTTTAGGTTGAGAAACAAGAAATAGTATGTTGCCTAGGTCCTGTGAATGCACCTCAGATCTATCAATGGTTGGTTGTATGGCTCTGAAAAGATGCTCCATGCCTTTGGGTCTCAGTTTCCCTACCCCATCTGTGGGGCTTCCCTCATGGCTCAGATGGTAAAGAATCTGCCTGCAAAGCATGAGACCCTGGGTTTGATCCCTGGGTCTGGAAGATCCCCTGAAGAAAGGAATGGCTACTCCCATATTCTTATCTGGAAAATCCCATGGACAGAGGAGCCTGGCAGGCTACAGTCCATGGGGTCGCAAAGAGTTGGACATGATTGAGTGACTAACACTTCCACATCCACTTCCCTGTCTCTGTAATTAGTCCTTAGTTATTTCTGAGCATCTATTAGGTCTAACACCCTAGAGTTTTATGCTACAATTTTATGGTGGCCGAAAGAAGGCTATGTGCATATATTTATGTTTCAGTTCCAAGAGAAGTAGCCTCTAGTCTGAGGGAAATTATGTTTAAAAATGTATTATTGATGCCCAATAAAAATGCCAAGAATTCTTGACATTTACATGACACTATTACTTTTCAAATTTACTTTCACATTTTCTGCTCTCAATTTTCTATTTTTAACTTTGAACATATACTTTTTCTGCCACACATACACATTTATCCTTCGCTTTGACTCTCAGGTTGATACTTAGCCATATCTTTAACTGACTGATTTTCTCCCACTAGGTCACTTGCTGTGGGTGGTGTATGGTTTCTCACTTTGATGAAAGTCTTGGGATTGCCTTTGTTCCAGACTATCATCCCAAGAATGGTTGTATAGAAAATAGCCTTGGATGATAGAGATTGGAAAAGGAAAGCATGTTTAGTCTAGTATGCCTCCTTTCGGAGTAGGGGGCAGGATGCTTACTGCCCATTATAAAAGATTTGGGCTCCCTAGTTCAGTATGCAACTTATAATACACTCACTAAGTGTGCATCACTCTTGAGCTTGGGAAATGGGTGCAAAAAATGCTGATACAAATAGGCTTATTATATAGTGATTTTTTTAATTGAACAAGAAAACTGGAAAAGAATACTGTCTCTGCAAATGACATGATTGTTTCTTAGAAAAAAAATCATAAGAATCTATAAAATAGCTGCAAAATTTATGAGTATTTAGCAAGATAACAGATTCAAAATTAACATCCAAAAATTCATTGTGTTTCTCTATATAAGCAATAAAAATGGAAATTGAATTACAAATACTATTTACAAAAACATATTAAAATACATAGAGATCAAGTTAAATATGTGCAAACCTCTATATTGAAAATTACAACTAATACAAAAGAAATTAAATATCAAAATAAATGGAGAATGCTATTTTCTTCACAGACTGGAGGACATACAATGTTGATAAATTTAAATTCTCCTTAAATTAGTCTATAATTTCTATACAATCACAACTAAAATTCCAGCAGGGTTTTTTAGAAATTTACAATTTGATTCTAAAATTTGTGTGGAAAATCATAGAACCTAGAATAGTCCAAACTATCTTGAAAAAAAGAAAAAAGTTGGCCTCATACCACCTGATCTGAAGATTTCTGTAAATCTAAAGTAGTATAGATACTGTTATATTGGCACAAATGTAGATCAGTGGACCAGAAGACAGAGTCTTAAACAGACTGACACATACAGAGTCAACTGTGTTTTTGGACAAAGGCACCAAAGCATTTCAAAGGGCAAAGGAAGTCTGTCCCACAAAAAGGGCTGAAATAACTAAACATCCCATATTTTAGGGGAAAAAATAATTCCCCTTTCTTTTTTCCAGTTTCTGGAAAAATATTTATCTTAGAATTAACAAAACATGCATGTAAAAGCATTAACATTAAACCCTCAATGTCCCAACTACCAAAATAGTCACTCTCAAGCCAGGTTGCACTTCAAAACCACCTTAGAACACCTACCTGCCTAGGCCCTGTCCAAATATTCAGAAATTCCAGGGACTGGGAAGAAGGCGCCCAGGCATGGTATTTAGGAAATGCTCTCCAAACAATCCTATAATTGGGAACTGCTTTAAGACATACAAGCCTATTATGCTGCAATTAGAAAAGAAAAATTAAGATGTAAAGGTGTTTCTATAACTTTATTTGACAATCAGCAGTTAGTTCTCCTTCACATTAACTGTCTGGAGACTTGAAAGCGGTGACAGGTACACAGGTCACCAGCATTTAGAGTTTGTTTGGTTAATCTTTATTACGTTTCCTGGACAACCGCACATAGATAGAAGTGTGTGTGTGTGTGTGTGTGTGTGTGTGTGTGTGTGTTCAGTTGCTCAATCCTGTCCAACTCTTTGTGACCCCATGGACTGTAGCCCTCCAGGCTCCTCTGTCCATGGGATTTCCCAGGCAAGAATACTGGAATGGGTTGCCATGCCCTCCTCCAGGGGATCTTCCCGACCCAGGGATAGAACCCACCTCTGTTGCATCTCCTGAATTAGCAGGCGGATTCTTTATCACTGCGCCACCCAGGAAGCACATGGATCCAGCATTGGACATTCCTTTTTCCTTTGGTCCAGACAGCTTTGCTGATCCTGGTGTCAGTGTATACATCTGGGGTTCCCTCTTGGCAAATTTCAGGATTTCTCTGAATGCCCTGAAGGGTACAGTTCTTGGAACCCATTCCATGGATGTGCTTGTGAATGTTGATAGTGTATTCTCTGGTCACCACCTCGTTGATGGTGGACCAGCCCTTCTTCTCAGCACCCTTCTTTGCAGGAGTCACTTCTGCCGGACTGGGGTGCAGGATTATGGGAGAAGGGACACAGTATCCTAACCCACCCCTTGATAGGAATAGAAGTTCTTACCATGTGTGCTAAGAGATTCTACCTGAGAAATAAATATATTGCTAGGAGCTCTTGGTTTATGGAGCTATGTCAGGTTTCTTCCCCCTTTTAGAACTGGGACAAATATATTAGGGGTATTTTTCCTTCTGTTGTCTTTGCCACAGTGCCGAGCCTCTACCTTCCAGACTTGTATGCATGTCTAAGTCCAGTGGTAGGTCTGTTTGAGACATACCCAGACTTTTAAGCAGCTTCACTTTCATTTTTACCTTCTCAATGGTGGCTTGGACTTTAAGAAGCCATGTCCCATGCATGCCCTTCTTTATCAGGCACTATAAGGGTTGGCACATTGTGCCAGGTGGGAAGTAAAAGTCCTCCAGAACCCCCAAGTCCCCAGGCAGACTTGAATGCCTCTCATGTTCTTAGGGATTGGCTAGGTTTGTACATTATCAGTCAAAGTTTCTGGAACAATATACATTTTACCCAAATAAATGGCTTCCAAAAATTTTATGGCAGTGCCTGGGTCTTGAATTTTCTGTGAGTTCATTGATCTATTCTCTTCTCAGACGTTCCAGAGAAGTCTACAGAGTGTCCTGCAGCAAGGCAAATCCTCATATATTATTAACATTATATCATCAATGTGCTGCTCCATACTCAGCTGCTTCAGTCATGAATGGAATGGAATGGGCCCATTTTATTGATGTGGGGAGAAGACCCAATTTGAAACATCAAAGGGAACTTCCTGACTATAACTGTTTGCCCCCTGCCACCATCAGTGGTGCCAAGGTGGTGCCAGAAAACTTTTGAGGGTGCCCATGTATACTAAAATACAGTTGGCTCCAGTATCAACTAGAACTGTCTCCTTTAGTTCATTTTGGGGGGACCGGTGAATAGTGAGCAGAACAGGAAGCCTCTAGTGGCCCTGATCTGGATATGATCTTGCCTGCATGCTATACCTGGGGAGTGAGGCACCATTCCAAATAGGACTGTATCCCTGAGGCCTCTACTGGAGCTGGCAGGGCACCAGGGCTGGTTGGGGCAGGTGGGGCAGGTCTGAACTGCTGTTCAGGTTTTAAGGCTTTCCATAGGCCAGCCAGTGGAGCATTGGGTTGCTGGTCTATCCTTTTAGATGGGGTCCTGGCAGCAAGGAGGTAAAACCACGTTTACAGGTTACTTTTACTAGGTAACTTTCACAGCCAGCTAAGTAAGATAGCCTTTCGGCTTTCTGACCTTCTTCTCTGTCTCCAGACTTTATTTTTTAAATAATTTTATTTATTTGTTTATTTGTTTGTTTGTTTTTGGCTCTGCTGGGTCAGGCTTTTCTCTAGTTGCTGGAAGTGGGGGCTGCTTACTAGCTGCAGTGTGCGGGCTTTTCTTGTTGCGAACCACGGGCTCTCAGACGCACAGGCTTCAGAAGCTGAGACACATGGGCTGCTCCTAGGCTCACGAGCACAGGCTCAGTAGCTACAGTGTGCTATAGCTATAGCCCAGGTTTAGTTGTTCCATGGCAGGTGGAATCTTCTCAGATCAGGGATGGAATCCATGTCTCCTACATTAGCAGGCAGATTCTTTACTATGAAGCCACCAGGGAAGCCCTGTCTCGGGGCTTTCTTGCAGCCCAAACCTGTATCTGGAATTTGTCAGTTTCCTCCAATCAATGAGTTGCCCAACATCATGAATTGTCTTATTTTATGACCAGGTTTAGCATGGATATCAGTATCTCATATCAGGTGCTAGGGGCGGACTGGGGTATCTTGGCTTTCATTCCTGCAGTGAATGTGACCCATTCGGGACTCAAAGACAGGGATGTAGGTGGCCTGTTTTACCAAACTCCCTAATAATTTACTTACCTACTGCCTAGATCCACATGCCCAAGGAGAACCCTTTCAATGGGCCAGGTCTCCCTGCAGGATAGAATAATCCAACCTGTAAGGGAGTAAGTACCCTGAACCCCTAGGTGCTATGCAGGCACTGCTGGGGGCAGGGGGGTGGTATGTGATCACGTTGCTCATTTTCTCCGCTTCCTGACTGTTCAGAGAACCACCATCACTCCCTGGATCTCACAGCCATACCAACCAGGTGGGGATATTTTCCCTGGCCTTTTGTTGGAACTTGGCAGCTTTATCAGTAAGCTCAGCAGGAGTACATTCTCTCGCTGTGTTTCCTGAATCGGGGGCTGACCCACTCTCTGGTGGTGTTGTTTTCTTTTTTCATTTGGGGTCAAATAGCACAGAGCATTTCATCCATTTAATTGTCAACCATAACATCCTCTTCTTCATTTGAATCTCTTTCCCAGGGATTCCACGTCCTAGCAGCCAAGTCAGGCTTTGTTCCGCCACTTAGACCTTAATCCTCAACAGCTTGTGGCCTTCTAGCTTTGCAAACTAGTGCACCAAGGTCTCTAACTTCTTACCCTGCTCTCCCACCTTGTCTGTCAGCCCACAGGCTGGAAGAGCCACGGACATCCTTCTCCAACCTCAGCTCTTCTTACAACTTCTAACTCGAGTTCCCACCTGCCCGCACTAGAGACTAGCCCACTGCCAGCCCTTCAGTTCCCTTCTTTGCTGCAGTGCACCACGTACAGTTCCCCAAACAAGCTCACTAAGCCAGGGTTCCAGGGTGTGCACAGACACACACAGAGGACCATGAGCATTTAATACATAGGTCACCCTTCCCCCACATAAAGGTCAATAGCCAACTCAGGACTTCTCCCACGGACATCTCTTTCCCAAAACCCACTTCTCCAATCTCCTAATTTTTTTGGTTTTCAAATTCAGAAATTTCCAGAGTGAAATCTGAAATTGGCCCTCAAATGTAGAAAGCAAAGAGAGACCAAAGAAAGAGGCAGACCACTCCAGATGGGTAGGTGGGAGGCTAACTGAGCAAGGGAACCTGTATCTGAGGCTAGTCTTAAGCAGCCACCAGATGAATACATCTTTGCATCCATCTGCCAGAATCTTTAAAGTTTATGTAGAGGCCTTAACTGGATGCAGCCACATATACTGTCCAGATGATCTCAATAATACTTTAATTTCTCAAGGCTGCATCCTTGAAAACGGCTCCCACCATGGGAACTGTGAGCAGAACATATGTTCTAAAGACCGGAGAGGGATGGAGGAGCCTCCCTTTGCTCTGTTCCAGCTCATGGGTCAGCTGGCAGTCATGCCCTCTGGGTGACCTCCCCTAAGATGAACATAAAACCTAAAACTATTAAGCTTCTAAAAGAAGATACAGAAAAGTATCCTGGTGACTTTGAGATTATAAAAAAAAAAAAAAATCTTCTTAGAAGCTCTAATCACAAAGAAAACATGGATCACTTACCCTTTCTCAAAATTAAAGCTTTCTGCTTTATCGAAAGCCTTCAGACAAAGACAAGGAATTCCCTGGTGGTCCAGTGGTTAGGAGTCTGTGGTTCCTAACCTGCAGGGGACACAGGTTTGATCCCTGGTCAGGGAATTTAAGATCCCACATGCCAAGTGGTGTGGCCAAAAAAAAAAAAATCTTTTTTTTAAATACAAAGGCAAACCACAGAGTGGAAGAAAATGTTCACAAAACGTTGTTCTGACAGAAGACTTGTGTCTAGAGTATGTAAACATCTCCTGAAAATATGTCCTGTTTTG
Organism: Bos grunniens; assembly: GCF_055505025.1. NCBI lineage: Eukaryota > Metazoa > Chordata > Mammalia > Artiodactyla > Bovidae > Bos > Bos grunniens. The sequence continues at coordinate 63,841,690 of NC_141173.1, read as the reverse complement.
TTTGAATTTTTACAATGATAATATTGTCCTGTTATTATGATATAATAACCTCATAATGACCACATTTCATGTCCCAATCACAATTTCAATCAGTCAACAAATAAGAAAATGGGAATGAAGAACCCCACACTCTAGTATCTGTTCTACATCTACCTCTGCTCCCACTAAAAGTCACATTGAGAAACACACTGCTAGTCACCCTTTCTTTCCCTTGACAGGCAAAGAACAGTCTTTATGAAGACTGAGGAAGTGGATTTAACAAATAGGGAGATAAAATTACTAATATGAGGGCAAGCTGCCACTCCTGCAATAATGAAAAGAAGAAATTGGCACACATTTTTAAAACAGCTCAGAAAAACTTGGGCAAAATGAAAACAAAGAAGAGATTAAAGAATACAGTAAGTCCCCAACATGAAATGAGTTCTGTTCTGAGAGTATGTTCATAAGTCCAATTTGTTCATAAGTCCAATTTGTCCATAAGTCAAACAGACTTAACCTAGGTACCCAACTAACACAATTGGCTACATGGTACTATATAAGGTAATAGCTTTATAATACTTGTCACAAAAATATTACATAAAAAACCAACACAAAAAATAAAACATTAAACATTTTTAATAAACATTAAACATTTTTAATCTTACAGTACAGTAACTTACAGATATGTGAACTAACTTACATGACTGGATATGTGAACACATGTTCTCATCTTTGAAAGTTCACAACTTGAAGGTTTGTATGTAGGTGACTTTACTGTATTTATGGTAAATTATTAATAGTTATGAAAACCAATAGGATAGTAGATAAGATGGTGAAATTAAAAAATATTTAAGTATGCTCATAACCTCATCTGGTGCCTGGTGCTCTGACCATCACTGGGATAATATAAACCAGAGGCTCTGAGGTATCTTGGTAAATGGGAATGGGAGCATCATGCACTGAGCCAGTTGGTATAGACTAATTCTTTTCTATTGGTAATTCTAATGAAAAATAATTTATTAATAGATATGGATTTATACTGCACTGGTATTTTCAATGCCATGATTAGAGCAGAAACAAAGTTACAAAACCACCCACAAGATGTTCCTGCATCAACTCCTGATATGTCTGTTTTTAGTTATGATTATTGCAGTCAATTTTCCATTCCAGAAGACTAATATAAGTTTGGTATGTTGCTATCAGTATTTGCATTGGTTCTGCAAAATGTGTTTTGAGTTAAGGGTTACTATGGCCCCTCCTCCCCTACTAGGTGTGAAGCTAAAGCTACTTAATAGATTTTCAGATGCTATTTAACCAGCTCTGTTCTAATTAGAAATCGTACTACCTCCTATGGATTCAGTGCTCAGTTGCTCAGTTGTGTCCGACTCTTCGCAACCCCATAGACGATAGCCCACCAGGCTGCTCTGTCCGATGCCGGGAGCCGGTGAGGCATTCCGCTCGTGACAAAGGTCATGAGGAAGGAGGCTCGGCATACGCAAAGGCGGGATCGAGCCTCAGGAGTCCGCCCGGATATTCTCGAGCATTTTCCCCCCAAAAACCAGAGTCTGCCTACTTTATTGCTTTGTGCTCTCACCTCTGACTTTACTGGGGGCTGTCCCCTACCACCATCTCGCTCTCTCTCTGTCAAAGAGTTAACTTACAGCTCCAATTAATAAAGTTCCTGGGCAATTAGGAGTGTTTAAATCCAAACCCCTCAGATGGCTCTCTAACTCGCCTGACAAGTTTACCCGGACTCCTGCAGCTATGCATACGATTGTTTACAGTCTCCTAGCCTCCAGAGGCCCGGGAAGCTTAAGATATTCAAATAGCTTGAGCCTCTCAGAGAGTTAAAAACTGTCAGAATAAACTAGTAAAGGATTTCATTGATGAGTCAATGCTTGTTGCCAAGTTTTCACATCCCCTGAATTGTATCCTTGAATGTGTATTAATTAATAGTTGGTATATAGTAAAAAATAAGTAGTGGCCTTGGTGTTAGTAACTTTAGACCCTTAAGGTAATAAATTCTTTCCTTTGTTGTAAACCCATTACACATCCGCCCTATAGGAATGCAATTTTATCTTTGGAAGATGGTGCCAAACCTTAAAATAATTACTCTTAGAGAAAATAAGTCTTTGTTGATAAGTCCTTGTCAAGAGTCATAAAATGTTAGTAGGCCTTCTGGCCAGAAGATGATGTAAATCACCTAAACCATTTGTATACGATAAATTTGCAGGAAAGAAACCTTGGTTTTTGATAAGAATCAAAGACTGCTGACTTTGCATCCCCTATTATCCTCTATGTGTAACTTAGGGTATAAAAGCCCCTGTTAAAAATAAAGCTACGGGCCTTGTTCACCAATGCTTGGTCTCCCCATGTCATTCTTCCCTTGAACTTCCAGCTGAGTCTCCATCTGGAGCGCGGAACCCACCACGCTTACTAATTATGCCTGGGCTTCTAAGACCCACTCGAGAAGGTGTCTAGGGTGAGGCACCTTCCGCTATTCGAGAGGGCGCCTGCGGCCTACGTAAGTGGTGCAAACTTCTTGTCTTGAAGTTTTATTGGTCTCCCGCGTAAACCAAGCTACTCAGCTTCTTTTCTCCACTGAATTTTCCTACTGAGCTATCCTCATTCTATTGTTCTCTATATCTCTAATTAGCATATAAATAGTCGCCTAGGCTGTCTCTCCTTCGAATACCCTGGATCAGCTGGGGCTGATCCCCAGCAGTCCATGGGATTTTCCAGGCAAGAATACTGGAGTGGGTTGCCATTTCCTTCTCCAGGATGGAGTTGGTAGTGATTCTAAAACAGGTGTTATTTTTCTTAAGAAGGTAAAGGAAGCCAAGACAATTGAGGCTGGATCATTTCCTGAGTAAGGCTCTAGCCTCTTCACCACCCCCAATGTAATCTCTTAAATTGCTACTTACCCGTGTCCCCAGGCCCCCTGACTCTCGACCTCCTCCATGACTGCTTTCCTGCTTCCTCTTTTACATTCCACTCAGTCCACAAACACTCCCTGTCCCAGTATAAAAGTTATTGAGTGTAGCAGTAAAGGAAACTATAAACAGCCCAGTTTAAAAAAAACACCTCTCATCTTAAAGAGAGAGCAACCCTGACTCCACATTTCCCTCCACAGTCACCACCTTAATTTTCTGCTCCCCTTTTCAGTAAAACTCTGGAAAACATTGCTTTTATTGGATGTCTCAATTTCCTCTCCTCCCATTTCCTCTTGAAACTGCTGCATTCTGCCTTTCATCTCCATCTCTGCACCTGAACGCCTCTTGTCAAGGCCATGGATGTCACCCAGATTGCCCAGCCAGTATTTAGGTCACACTGTCTTACTTAATACATTTTCTTTACATGGTCGTGGCATAGAATTCTCTCTCCTTGTTCTCCTCCACCTTGAGAGCTTTTCTTGTGCTCTAATGAAGAATTTATTTGCAGGGCAGCAATGGAGAAACAGACATAGAGAATAGGCTTATGTTCATGGGGAGAGGGGAGGAGAGGGTGAGATGTATGGAAAGAATAACATGGAAACTTAATTACCATATGTAAAATAGCCGATGGGAATTTGCTGTATGGCTCAGGAAACTCAAACAGGGCTCTGTATCAATCTAGAGACTGGGATGGGGAGTGAGATGGGAGGGAGGTTCAAAAGAGAGGGGAGATATATATATATAGAAGTATATATATATATGTATATATATATGGCTGGTTCATGTTGAGGTTTGACAGAAAATAACAAAATTTTGTAAAGCAATTATCCTTCAGTTAAAAATTAAATCGATTTTTTTTTTAAAAAAGAGCTAACAATGCAGTCCCTGAAAACTATGTTTTTACTCACTTAACTAGAAATTAAATTTAATTTAAAATTAAAAAGAAATGAGGTATAGATCTTACCCTCCAGAAATGTATAGTTTGCTGGGGGGAGAGGGGGTTGAAAAATAAATAGTTACAAAATAAGGAACAAATGGTGTTGCCAGAGAAATGACAGTTGGGACTTATGGAAACTCAGATAAATAGAGCATCTCTTAAAAGTTTGATGAAGCTGAATTAGTTTTGACTTTTTTATTGCACACTTGCAAAATTAATGCATTTCCTAATTGTCTCTGTAATCAGATTGAAATTTCTAAAGTTTTCTGTTGCTTGTTCATGCTCCCAATCTTATAATTGGAATGGAAAAGCCTTTTTCTTGGTCTATCTCACAAACCTCAAGAACCCAAGAAACACATATCTAAGGATAAATATTTGAAGAAAAAAAACAATTTTATTTCATTTTATTTAAGAGGAAGGGGTCAAAATGTAGAGATTAACACATGGGACACTGGGAGAAATGTAGAGAGGTTTCCCTAAGCAGCTAGTAGATGGTTCCTCTGGGATCTGAACCCGGGTCTGTCTAATTCCAGAGCCCATACTCTTTCAGTATTATAGCCTGGTCTCAAATATAAATTCATATTTAAACATTATACAAAGAGGGTAAGGTACCCGTGGGTAAGAAAACATTTGATTTACAAAAACCAGGGAGTTGTTGATGGCACAAGTGCCCTGGAAGAACTAGAGAAACACAAGACATTTAAAAGCGAGCACATCCATGGACTTCCCTGGTGGTCCAGAGGTTAAGACCCCACACTCCCACTGCAGGGGACGTGGGTTTGATCCCTGGTCAGGGAAACTAAGATCCCACATGCCAAAGGAAGATACAGACTATCTTAGGAATAATTGCCCCATTTGATTGTTAGTGAAATTATCATTTCCTTTTATTTTCTGTATCTAAAATATAAATGATGCTCATTTCCTCTCTTCTTGGTTTTTGTGCTATATGCAGGAGAAGGTAAATTTAGAGCTAAATCTTATCCAAGCTGGAGATTTAGATTCCTGTTCTCTGCCTTTCAACTCCCACTTCATCCAAAGACCTTCACCATCACTCTTTACCGGCTCTTGCCCTCGTCCTCTGCTAAAATCATTATGTCTGTTGGGTCTAATCCACATCAATCTTCAACCCTTCTTAAAACTGCTGAAACACTGGTTTTTATTGGACCTAATGTCATAGAGTCATGTCAGAGGATTTGATTTTTGTTCTAACCAGTAGTCATCAGTTGTGAATATTCCTATGCAGATTTTGATTGACTTGTTGTCATGAATACAAATTTATATTTAACTTTACAGCTATGTATTCAATAAATGTCACTATCTTATTTACTGCCCAGCTTAATGACAGCTATCCAGTAGACAGATGACAGATAGAGAGACAAAGAGATAAATAGAGAACACAAATGTTAACCAAAAGTAAACACATCTTTTTAAATATAGACATCTCTGGGCTTGGTGATAATGCTGTTTCACAGCTGATTTACTGTATTACTCTGAGAATAATTAGCCATAAACATCAAAGGAATGTTATATGTTTTTTTCTCTCTTTTCTTCAAAGAAACGCACAGTGGGATATGTAAGATGTCAGAAATAATTAGACAAAATTGCACAATCCCATTGTGATACTAAAATATCTCTGGAGTTGAATATTTGCTGTGAAACCTTAAAATCTGGTTTGAAAGATGCTTATTATAAACAGTATATTTTTTCTTTAAAGGTAATTGTCCCAGAATTTTTAAAGCATGGTATTATGTGACTATATGGTTCCAAGTGTGAAAAGATGTATAAAGATAAATGAGAAAGTCATCTGGGTGGCAAGATAGACTTAAAATTCTGTAATGTCGCCCTCAGAAAGAGTTTGGGAACTTAAAAAAGTAGCATTTGAATAATAATATAGGGATGAAGTTTATTGGTGAACATAACAGAAAAGAAACTGACTCACAGATATAGAGAACTAGTGGTTACCAGTGGGGAGAAGGAATAAAGGAGGGGCAATGTAGAGGATTAAGAGATACCAAACAAACTACTATTATATAAGATAAGCTACAAGGATAGGGACTTCCCTGGCAGACCAGGGTAAGACTTCGCCTTCCAATGTAGGGGATGAGGGTTTAATCCCTGGTCAAGGAGGTAAGATCCCACATGATTTGTGGCCAAAAAACCAAAACATACAACAGAAGCAATGTTGTAACAAATTCAATAGTTTTTAAATGGTCCTTTTTTTTTTTTTTAATCCTTTTTGAAAAAAAGCTACAGGGGGCTTCCCGGTGGCTCAGCAGTAAAGAATCCACCTACCAGTGCAGGAGACATTGGTTCAATCCCTGGTCCAGGAAGATCCTGCATGCCACAGAGCAACTAAGCCCATGACCACAACTACTGAGCCTGTGCTCTAGAGCCCAGGAGCCACAACTACAGATGCCCGCACACCTAGACCCCGTGCTCTGCAACACAAGAAGCCACAGCAATGCAAAGCCCATGCCCTACAACTAGAAAGTAGCCCCTGGTTGCCAAAACTAGGGAAAAAGTCTATGCAGCAATGAAGACCCAGGACAGCCAAAAATAAATAAATAAATAAATAATTTTTAAATGCTGCATGGATATATTGTACAGCACAGGGACTACAGCTAATACTTTTTAATAACTGTACATAGAGTATAACCTTTAAAAATTGTGAATCACCATATTGTACATTTATAACATATTATATATTAACTATACTTCCATTTTTTAAAAAGAGGGAGTTTACATTCAGAGAAGAAAAAATATATATCAAAAACATGTAAAGGTTTTATGAATACTGAAATACTGTCATTTGTCTTCCAGGTGAAAGAACATGGCTTTTTCATTCAGACTATAGCATACAGTACTGTGGTTTTTCTATTTACCCACACAAAATGGAACCCAAGAGACGACACAGCTGAGGAAATTACAGAGTCTTTACCAATGAAAGACATTCAAGTCTGCGTAGTTTTCAGCTGAAACAAATAACCACCAGCTTCTCCACAGCATAGATTAGAACAGGGGAAAATGAACATCACTAACTGTACCCCGGAAGCCAGTGTGGCTGTGAGACCCAAGACCATTACGGAGAAGATGCTCATTTCTGTGACTCTGGTGATCATCACCACCCTGACCATGCTGCTAAACTCCGCCGTGATCATGGCCATCTGCACCACCAAGAAGCTCCACCAGCCTGCCAACTACCTGATCTGTTCTCTAGCCGTGACGGATCTCCTGGTGGCTGTGCTTGTCATGCCCTTGAGCATCATGTACATTGTCATGGACAGCTGGAAGCTGGGGTACTTCATCTGCGAGGTGTGGCTGAGTGTGGATATGACCTGCTGCACCTGCTCCATCCTTCATCTCTGTGTGATCGCCCTGGACAGGTACTGGGCCATCACCAATGCTATCGAGTACGCCAGGAAGAGGACTGCCAAGAGGGCCGGGCTGATGATCCTCACGGTCTGGACCATCTCCATCTTCATCTCCATGCCCCCTCTGTTCTGGAGGAGCCACCGCAGACTCAGCCCGCCCCCCAGTCAGTGCACCATCCGGCACGACCACGTCATCTACACCATCTACTCCACACTTGGGGCATTCTACATTCCCTTGACTTTGATACTGATTCTCTATTACCGGATTTACCATGCAGCCAAGAGCCTTTACCAGAAAAGAGGTTCAAGCCGGCATTTAAGCAACAGAAGCACAGATAGCCAAAATTCGTTCGCCAGTTGCAAACTGACACAGACGTTCTGTGTGTCTGACTTCTCCACCTCAGACCCTACCACAGAGTTTGAGAAGATCCACACCTCCATTAGGATTCCTCCCTTTGACAATGACCTAGATTACCCAGGAGAACGCCAACAAATCTCCAGCACCAGGGAGCGCAAGGCAGCACGAATCCTGGGTCTGATTTTGGGTGCGTTCATCTTATCCTGGCTGCCATTCTTCATCAAAGAGTTGATCGTAGGTCTGAGCACCTATGCTGTGTCCTCCGAAGTGGCTGATTTTTTGACCTGGCTTGGTTATGTGAATTCTCTGATCAACCCTCTGCTCTACACAAGTTTCAATGAAGACTTTAAACTGGCTTTTAAAAAGCTTATTCGGTGCCGAGAACATACTTAGATTGTAAAAACTCAGAAGGCTTGACTTTTAGCAGCCTCGTGAGTGCACAAGGGTAAGGGATATAGCTTATTAATTCTTGAACATAGTTGGTTCAGGAGAGTTTGTGAGTACGTGTGGTCTTGTTTTGTCTTTTTTTTTTCTTTTCCTGTTTTGTTATTTCATGTGCTGTTTTCTACCTCTGGTCTTATTTGTGGTACATAATTTCAAATAAACACTATCAAACAAAAACAGAAATTTCATAGCAGTAATAATAAGGTGAAATAGTACATACTTTTTATTTCTTTAGCCATTTCAGTTAACCCAGCAATTAAAGAATGCCAAAATAAATCTTCATTTGCAGAATTCTTTATTACTTATGTATCAAATACATGATGACCTGCCTTGGTGTGTGGCATTAATTCTGAGGTTATGGATCCAAACGCTTAAAAATTCCATTGGGTATTGCATGATAACATAAAGGATTTTTTTTTAAGTTGTGCAGTGTCATCTACTGCTTGCAGATCTGACCTGAAGTCATTCCTTATGACTACATGGCCTGCACCTTTCTGGCAGTATAGCTGCCTCTTAGTGCTCTTAGTTCACGATTAAATAAGCATCTTCATTCTCTAAAAAGAACCTAGAATGAATGTGCTAATACTTTCCTAGGCCTTTGACTATGAATGTGAAACATAAGCAAATAATATTATGAAACAATTATCAAAACTGGTCGCTTTGTTGTTGACACATCGGGCCTCCTCTAGTTCTCAGAAGCATCACAGCAAAACTTCAGATACACTCTCCCATTCTAGCAGGATTAAAATGGGAGCACATGCCAAACTGGAGAACTTTTAAAGCAACATTAAGCTACTGTACCCATTAAGGGATGTATTGATCAGATGAGGGAATACATTACCTGAAGAACTTTGTTGGAGAAAGTTACTCATTAAATTATCAGTTGTGCATATGGAAAAAAAATTAAACACTGAAACATCTATGTTTATAGCAGAAACCACCCAGCAGGAAGTGAGTATGAAATTGTGTCTCCTGGAACCCCAGTGGCTTCCGTGCCAGACTGCTGTGTGGGTCCAGGAGGCTGCAGGCAAGACCCAAGGCCACGCAATGTGTGGTTGACCAGGACCAATGGCTCCAGTCCCTTGGAGGAGCTCACCGCTAAGTCAAGAGTGCTGACAGAAGGGACTGAAAGTGTGTAAATTCTTGCACATTCCTCAGTAAGTGACTGTTGTAGAGCTGGGCTCCCCACCTCTCATCCACGACCTCTCCCACTTCTTCACATCCCCCAGATTGCATCTCTTCTTTGTTGAGAAGACATTGGTTTCTCAACCATCTGCACCTCCATGTTTTACTCCTTAATTCCATCCCCTCTCAACTTTTCTATAATCTTGCCCCTTTCTCTCAGTCTCTCCCTCTCCCTTTCAATCTCCTTCCCATCACCGCTTCCTCTCCCCCCTCTTCTTTACTCTCAGCCATCAATTTGCTCGAGTCTTTTTTTGCACTAGGACAGAGTCCTCCACCTGTAGTACCTCCTTATGCTCCTTCATCTCTCTCCTCGTTCTCCCACCTGAGTCTCCAGTTATCCACCCATTTGTTCTGCCTCCAGTTCTCACCTGCCACTGCCTATTCTCTCTTTTGCCATCTGGGTATGCCTGTCCCAATTCCCCCAAAACTGATCTCCCAAAGGTTACTGGGGACTTGCCAATGGGCAAATCTAGTGACCTTCCCTCTGTCCTTATCTAACTTCCTGTTCTCATCAGTTCAAACAGTTAGCCATCCCTTTCTTGTTTAAGCCCGTGCCTTCTAGGATCCTTTACTTTCTCACTTCTCTAGTTACCTTCTCATTCTTTGCCTCCTTTTCTTCATTCTGCGAGTTAACCATCAGTTCTTACTTCCTGTATATTCATACTCCATTCCAACCTCCATCATTTCCACAAATATTTCCTTGCCTGAGGCTCTAAAATATGTTTCTCTGATTGTGATCTGTCTCGTTCTCACACCATAACCCATGAATTAAGTCTGGTGGACATCTCCTTGTGAACACTGTCAGTGCCTCAAACACAGCCCTTCTAAACTGAACTCATGATCGTTTTCCTGCACTCAAACCTTCTCCTTTCTACCTTCTCAGTCTCAGACAACAGGATTTTGTTTTATTTATTTGGGGGCTGCACTAGGTCTTTATTATAGCACATGGGCTTTCTCCAGATGCAGTTCATGGACTTACTTGCTCCCAGGCATGTGGGGTCTTAGTTCCCTGACCAGAGATCGAACCTGCATCCCCTGCATTGGAAGGAAGATTCTTCATTTGTTTTTTCTTTTTGTTTTCTTTTTTTGGGGTGGAGGGAGCTGTGCTGAGTCTTCATTGCAGTACGTGGGCTTTCTCTAGTTGTGGCGAAGGAAGCTACCGTCTAGTGGTGGTGTGTGGGTTTCTCATTGCCATGGCTTCTCTTGCAGAGCATGGGCTTTAGGGTGTGTGGACTTCAGTAGTTGTGGCCCATGGGCTCAGTAGTTGTGGCTCCCAGGTTCTAGGGCACAGGCTCAGTAGTTGTGGTGTATGGGCTTAGTCGCTCCACGGGATCTTCCCGGACCAGGGATTGAACCCATTTCTCTTGCATTGGCAAGCAGATTCTTAACCACTAGATTACTAGGGAAGTCCCAGACAACAGAATTGCCATTCATTTTATCATTCACATTAGATAAATGAGATTCTCTCTCTTTGCGGTTTGTCTTTCACATCCATACAGTATAAAAGTTTTATTACCCATTTATCTCTGTAGAAATGTTTGTATATGCACCCTCCTTCTTCAATAACTTGGTCCTCTCCCCTGGACCAATCTTCTTATCTGATCCACCCACCTCTGGACTCCTCATCTACAACTCTGCCCCTGCTCACCTTCCAGATATACATCTTCCTACAGCAATAGTTCTCAAAGCAACATCTCCAGACCAGCCATGTTAGTTTCACTTGGGGACTTGTTAGAAAAGCAAAGTCTAGGGCCCCACTGAAAACCTACCAAGTCAGAAATTTCAAGGCATGGGGCATCCATCTCTGTCTTAACAAGCCTTCCAGGAGACTCTGGTGCATGCTAACATTTAATAATCACTCTCCTAGAATGTCCTGTTGATTTTTAATAACAGCACTCAAAATCCCCCACTATTTTCCCATCAGTATAAGATAAATTAAAATTCCTAAATATAACGTTCAAGGCTTCTTCACCATGTGGCCTCAAGCCACCTTTCCAAAGCTAAGTTTCAGCACTTCTTCTCACTCCCATCATATTCCAGAAAAATCTGGATATTTCCTGTGTTTTCTGAGCCTTCCTAACATTTTGCCCCCACTGCTTCAGAAACCTGACCCCATAAGTTTCCATCTTTCTTCCTCCAATCCTTCATCATGGAGTACAAACACAATCTCTTCTGCAAAGTCTTCGTGAGAAGATTGTCTATCACCATAAAATTCCTCTCTCTGGGGTCTGTGCTCCCTGGAACCTCACGGGGACCTCTGTTATTATAAGTGCTTCCTATCTTGTTGTGCATTTGTGTATTTCTGCTGTCTGCCCCCAGTAGATTGTGAGCTCCTTGAGGACAGGAACTGTGTCTGTTTTATCTCTGTATCCTTAAGAACTCCAACAGTGTTTTACACACAGTAGGCACTCAATAAATATCTCTTAATGTGAATGAAATTATGTCCCCAGAAAAAAGTGTAAGTGTGCAATGTTCTCTCAGTGAGAAAACCAAACTTAAAATCTCATGATGCAATACACACTTCCTTTTTCTTTAATATTTACCCTCTCATCCCAGCTTTGTTCAAAAACTGCTAGGAATGCTTCCACATGAGAATAAAATTAATTTCTCATGCCGCTGAACATAAATGAATGTCCTGTATTGGTTAGGATTCAAGCTAAGCTGTTCCCAAAGAAGAGACCCCCAAATACAGCAGTTCAAGCAAGACAGATCCTCTTTTACATGACAGTCAGGAGGTAGGAGGGAGCCCAGAGTGAGCAGGAAACTCTGCTCCACAGTGTTCTTCAAGGACTTGGGTCTTTACATTTTGTGACTCTGCCATCCTCTCAAGGCTGGTCCTTTTCTGAATGGCCAAAGCTGACTCCCCATCACATCCGTGTTCCAGTCCATAGAAAAGGGGAGAGAGAAATGGAGACCAAGCAATTTCCTTTTAAGTAAGTTGCATGGAAATTATACACATCATTTTTCCTTGGATTCCATTGGCAATAACTTGGTCACATGGGCTTCCCTGGTGGTTCAGCTGGTAAAGAATTCGCCTGCAATAAGGGAGACCTGGGTTCAACCCCTGGGTTGGGAAGATCCCCTGGAGAAGGGAATGGCTACTCACTCCAGTATTCCGGCCTGGAGAATTCCATGGGCTGTATAGTCCATGAGGTCACAAAGAGTCAGACACGACTGAGCAACTTTCACTTTCACTAGTCACATGGACACACCAAACTGTAAAAGAGAATTAAGAGTGAATTTCTTGTTGGGCAACCATGTGCCTTGCCAAAAATGAGCACTTCAAAATAAAAGGAAGAAGGAGAGAATGGATACCAGGGGCCAGTGAGCCATCCCTTCTACAAGAGAATATTGGTTTCTGCATGTGCAGCTCAAATATTACAGGGCAAGCCAGATGGCTGTCCAGTCAATGGTGACCTATGTACCAGGATGTCGAGGTTTAAGTTATGGGTGATTTAACTAAGATTGTCCCTATGCTGAAAATCTAGTATTTATCATGACTGTAATGTCTGCTTGCTTTTTTTATCACCCTCCATAAGTCTTCATTGAAAATTCTTGGCAATTATGAGTTTAAAACTTTCACAAGTCTAAGTAAATAAAAACACAAAAAATATATGCATAACTAATTTTCACTTACTAACTCATTTCCAGCTTACTAGATAGATCCTAACTAAATATGCTTTCTCATACCTACCTCTGTTCTTAGCAAAGAAGAGTCCATGTATGTTTCCTAGCCTAAATCAAACCTGCTAAAAAAAGTCTGTTGTTCAATTTACTCCTTTAACTGATAGTGTGAGTTGCTACTGACCATTGTTGCCCCCTTAAATTAAAGCTTGAGTGAAATAATAGTAACTTCTGATATGGTCGGTGCTTCTAGGGTAAACATTAGCAGATTAAAAGTAAACCCCAGGAGTCACATTTCATTCACCTCCATTAACTAATAAATTAGGACTTTGGGGCTTGTGTACTTGGTAAAAGAATTCTTGGACATATCACTCCACTGGAGACCTGATGCTTTGCTTGAAACTAGTGTCAGTAAGAATATAATACTACTATCAGCTTTGGATAACTCTATAGGCACCCCACACTTATGAACTTCAGTTTGCAAACTGATACTTATACACCCAGAGCAACACCCAGCAACTGTGCAGATTACCAGCACAAGTCATTTGTTAATAGTTTCAGCTATCACATTGATCTTAATCGACTCGTGTGTTTGCAGTGTTTGCTAAATTTTTAAGATCTCCTACAGATAACTTCATTCTGTAAATATTTGCAAAAACAGTGAGAACACTAGAAAAAATAGCAAGAAAGAGTATATGACTACAATAGAAATACAAATAACGGTAATTTTTAAATTAAAATTGCTGAGACAATGACAGTCATTGGATATGGGAATGGGATGAAATCTTGTTGAGTTTGTAGGGGACACTATAAACAACAGGTGAAAAGGCCCTGTGCCTAAATTGTCAACTATAATTATCAGGAAATAAGGGAAAGTAATTAATGAGATGTCCCAGCATTGCACAGTAGTTCTAAGAGGTATCTGGGAATGTGTGTGATCACATGTAGTAATCTCAGCAGAGAACACCAGTGACATTTTATGGTAGGAGACAAAAGAGGCTAAATCCTGCAATTAAAAACAAAAAACAGTCCCATTCAGTAAAGAATTATGCCACCCAGAATACCATTATCACCACCTCCTGGAAACCCCAGGTATATCAGCAGGAATGCGGGATACTCAGGAGCCTAATTAATTCAGCTGTTGGCTTGGGGATATTTGAGAACTTAAAGACTACACCTCATGAAAGTGTTGCTTATGAATTTTATTGTAAGTCATCAGTTCAGTTCAGTTGAGTCACTCAGTCGTGTCCGACTCTTTGCGACCCCATAAATTGCAGCATGCCAGGCCTCCCTGTCCATCACCAACTCCCGGAGTTCACTCAGACTCACATCCATAGAGTCAGTGATGCCATCCAGCCATCTCATCCTCTGTCGTCCCCTTCTCCTCCTGCCCCCAATCCCTCCCAGCATCAGAGTCTTTTCCAATGAGTCAACTCTTCGCAGGAGATGGCCAAAGTACTGGAGTTTCAGCTTTAGCATCATTCCTTCCAAAGAAATCCCAGGGCTGATCTCCTTCAGAATGGACTGGTTGGATCCCCTTGCAGTCCAAGGGACTGCTAAGACCAATTTAAATCTGCCCAATAACAAAGTGGGGACTTCCCTGATGGTTCAGATGGTAAAAAATCCACCTGCAATGCAGGAGACCTGGGTTCGATCCCTGGGTCAGGAAGGTCCCCTGGAGAAAGGATTGGCTACCCACTACAGTATTCTTGCCCTAGAGAATTTCAAGGACAGAGGAGCCTAGCGGGCTACAGTCCATGGGATCACAAAGAGTCGGATATGACTGAGAAACTAACATTTTCATCTTCACTTTTTCAATATCAAAGTGAGGGTCAGGCCAACAAATACAGACACAATGGGTAAAGAGCTTCCCATGACAGTGATAGAGATCATCCAGAAGAGGGACCCAATAAAATGTCTATCATCACAGAGGAGGTATTGTTATTTGACAGAACTGGCTCATGTCTTTATCTGATGAAAAGGTTTTTGAAGACTAAATATAGACTGACCTAAGAACCTCAGATTTAGAGGACTTCCCTAGTGGTCCAATGGTTAAGACTCCACACTTCCACTGCTTGGGATGCAGGTTGGATCCCTAGTCCAGGAACAAAGATCCTCCATGCTGCACGGTGTGAACAAAAAAAAAAGTTAAAAGAGGGCTTCAGATACCTGTCAGTAGGAGGAGCTAATTTTAAATGGTAGGAAGGAAGATACTGGATGTTCCTGGGACACTTAAATCATACAATGTCCCTAAATCATCCTCTTTTCTCTCCATAAACTCCAGAAAGTACACAGCAGGTTTCAGCCTTGCCAAAAAAAAAGTGGGGTGGTGGGGGATGGGTTTGAAATCCCTCCCTTCAGAATAGAAGGGAATCACTCTGAAACTCCCTTTGCTTCAGGAAAGTAAGTAATCTGCTGCCTCTCTGGAAGCTTCCAGCACCCAGAACAGAGGGTGGTGCATAGTAGTATTCAATATATATAATTTATATGTCTGTTGAACTTAATTGAAGTGAACACATTGATTACAGGCTTCAAGAAATTTAGAAACTATGTCCTGGGTAAGGAGGGTACCTTCTCATGAGGAAGTGGAATTGTCAAACATGTATTTAAAAAAAGAAGGCATCAGGACACTGATGCTACAAAAGGAACAGTGACAAGAGGAGCTGGGAAATAATATCAACAGAGTCTTAGGTAATCAAAATTATTGATTGACCACCTGCTATGGGTGTGAGTAGATAATGGAAACTTTTAATTGAAAAAGAAAAAGGGACAACAGCAGTGACATGAAGAAAGCAAGACTACAGCAATAGAAAGAGCAGACGTCAGAAGATAATTTTGGTGTTGGTTTTGGGTCCACAAACACCAAGTGAGAATCTGGCATGAATTTGACATCTACCTAAGTGCTGGGAGCTCTGCAAGAAGAAAACAAAAGGGGAAAGAGGGAAGATAATCCAGGTGGGAAACTAGGAGACACTGGTCTTTTTCTTTAAAGCTTTTTTTTTTTAATTGTGTTAAAAGTCGCATAATATAAAACATACTATTGTAACCATATTTAACTGTGCAGTTCAGTGCACTAAGTATATTAACACTGTTGTGCAACTCTCACCATCATCCATCTCCCGAATTTTGTACCTTCCTAAACTGAAACTGTCCCCATTAAATATCAACTCCCCATTCCTCCTCCCTATCCTATTCCCTCATCTCTGACATCTACCAATGTACTTTCTGACTCTATGAATTTGTCTGTTCTAGGTACCTAATATAAGCAGAATCAAACAATATTTGAAAAAATCTGTACCTACTGTATATTGGATTGCACTTTTTCTCTTTTTTATTTTTTACATTATTAAAATATGATAACACATTTACAGGAGACTTAGAAAATATAGAACAAAGTTACATATAGTTCTACCATATATTGCAATTATTTTTTAACTAGATGAATTAAAATTTTTAGTTGGAGTTTCAATATCAAACTATCAAAAATTAATAGAATGAATATATAAAAAGTAGAAGGATATAATAGACCTGAAAGGCACTATGAACCAATTCAACATAATTAAGATTTATACAATTTTCACACAACAGCAGGACAGAAGTTCTATTCAAGTTCCCATAAACTAGGATAAACAGTGGAACATATACAGGGACTTAAAACAAAGTGCAAAAATTTCATAGTCTCAAGGTGTTGAAATCATATAGAGTCTGTTCTCTTATCATTGTGGAATTATGTTAAAAAATCAACATCAAAAATATTTGAAAATAGCCCACATATTTTCAAGGGCAATGTGACATTTACCAAGAGAGAGGTTAACTTAATATATGTATGAGACCCTGGTCTTAAGGGCAGATTTATAGAAATCTGATCATATTTATTTTCCATTAGATAAAACAGAATTTTAGAGGGGATTTTAAGCATTGCCTTTGCTAAGAGGATGAGGAAGGGATGAGGCAGCAGAGAGCATTTGCTCATCTGATTCTCAGGGGAAAGGAAGGTCATACCAGAGGCTCTGAAGAATGGAGGAGAAGGAATGGTCCTTCAGAAAATGGATAAACAACATGGATACAAGAAATCAGGTTGGCATGTTTGTCCATTTTGTATGGTATCAAGTAGTCATATGTCAAGGGATGATTTAGGCAAAGCTACTTCATGAAGACACCCAAAGGAATGAGGATGGAGACAGTTCTCTGAGGAAAATTTAGACTCCTGAGCAGCCTAATAATGAGCAGACCAGTGATCCCAACTGTTTCCAGTTCATGGTTAAGCACTCAGTAAGGAACCAGCAAATGAATAAATCAGTTACTCAGTTAAGCAATCAAGCCTGAGTTGGTATTTGGATGGCTAAGGAGAACAACTCAGGGAATATATAAAATACACATTCAGAGGTATGAAACAGTGATACAAAAGAGCTGAGGCTGCAAGCTAAAGCCCCCTCTCTAGCTGGACTTTGCAGGTGGGGGCGGCAAGAGGTGTTTCATAGAGAACAAGGAGAATATCCATACGGTAAATGGTGTTGACGTGGACTCTAAAACCTCTGAGGCAGCGTGCGTCCTCTTGCCTGGCAACTTTACTTGAATACTTCTTATATATCAGTTTCTCAATGACGAAGAACTGAGGCCTGACTTCCCTTTCTAATCACACACGCATACCCACAGAAAGAAAAACAATGTCCTCAACCCTAGTAAGGAAAGCAAAGGTTTGTTTGATATAGGCATGTGCCATTTGTTGAATAGTTACAAGAGTCCAGTGAGAAACACCATGTTGTATATGAGAGAAGAGAGGATGGGATGGGATGAGCTGAGCATGGGAGACTGGGGGAAGACAGAACAGCGCTGTATTTTGAGAAGTGATTAAAAAAAATAGTGATAGTTTGTCTCTTTGCATTCAACAAATTCCTGTAACAGGCTATTAATAACCATATTAATTTAGTTTATATGTCAGACTCCCTAGGTAGTTTGTAAGATCCTTGAAGGTGGGTACTGTGTCTTATTTCTCTCTGTACAACCATTCCCTAGTATAGGCACTCCAGAAATGTTTGATGGATAAATGAATAAACGAAGGATCACAAAGTTGAGTAGACTGAAGCTATTACTGAGCAATCCTGAAGGTATCCTGCAATCTTGAAAAGCTGAAACTGGAATTTCAGTAAACTATTTTAAGAGGCAAAATAATATTGTAATGTCAGGTACACCATTTATACACATATCACTTTGTGTATGACAATACAAATTGGAAAAGGAGGCTATGAGAATATCGGCCTCACTGGGAATACCTAGGAGAAATCATGATCAGAATTTTCAAAATATGTCGATGTGGAAGATATCTTGCCTTAGAATGCCTACCCTGCCCACAAATTCCTTCTAAGTAGGTTATAAAACACAGGCCCTGCTAAGAAAAGCTGCTGTAGGTCGTTCTTGAACCATAGTCCACCACATAGTACCACATGATACCCTAACCCCTATCAGTCATCCACTGATTGATCCAGCCAGCTGGCACCTGACCCAAGAGCAGCTACATCTACCACCTGGCTATGTTCAATAGGGTGGCCTGGTATAGAAGCTCCCCTCAAACAGAAAGCAATCAGTTGCAGTGATGACAGTCGTACCTCTCAAGACTTTGAATGAAAAATGTATGAAGAGACGGTGCACTGTCAGGGGAAGCAGGAGTAGAAAGATAAGTAAAGGGAGGCTGAAAAAAAAAAAAAAAAACAAGTAGGCAACTGGCATCCATGGCAAAGGACATGAATGAAGCTTAATTAATTCCTGCTGCCGAGGAACCAACAGTGTCATCTGTCACCAAGAGCTGCCTCCTACAATTCCTGACAGCCTTCCGGTCCCCAAACTGTACTCCAGATCCTTGAGGTTTAGCGTTAAGAATGTTCCAGAGACTCCTGTCTCTCTTTTAACAGCAGTTACCGTTACAGTCAGGGCTTCCCTGGTGGCTCAGTGGTAAAGAATCTGCCTGCCAATGCAGGAGATGCAGGTTTGATCCCTGGGCTGGGAAGATGCCCTGGAGAAGAAAATGGCAATGCACTTGGTATTCTTGCCTGGGAAATCCCATGGACAGAGGAGCATGACGGGCTATGGTCCATGGGGTCGCAAAAGTCAGACATGGCTTAGAGAAGTGGCAAGTGGTGGTCAGAGTGTAGGTTAGTAAGGAGAGTGACAGGAAAGGAGGCTGGTCAGACAGCCAGGTCCATGAAGAGCCTCAAATGCCTCACTAAGGATGCTGGATTTAATCCTACAAGCAGCAGAAAAATGCCTGAGGATTTTAACCAAAGGAGAACATGACCAGACCCACAGTTTGGAAAGCCTTTATGAATGAAGAGAATGGAGACTAGGTAGACAGATATTGGAATAGTCAGAGAGTGGTGAGGGGAAGTGTGCACCAAAGAAGAAAAAAAAGTGAGGGGGAAGGGAAGGTGGGGAGATGTTCAATTTCAGAGGTAAAATAGAAGGACAGACAAATCAGTATATTTAACTAGAATATGACCTTTTGAAATCAAAATACTGCAAAGTTTCAGATTGCCAAGGAGTGGATCACCAGTCTCATAATTTGAGGATACAGTAGTAGAAGACAGCAAGAGTCATCTTCTTTGCCAGACAGGCCAATCCTTTTCCCACTTTAGAGACTGTCAACCCTACCTTAATCACAGTCAACTGGGCAGAAAATCTCTTCTAGGAAACAATAGGACCAGAGGTGTTAATTACACACCTCATTTGTCTGCACTGTTAGCATTATTCTTTCACTGAGCCCTTCTAAACACATTGGTTACTTAACAACTAGGTTAAGCAAACAAGACTTACTCTGCAGATATCCATTCATTTATCATTCAACAAACATTTACTGAGCACCTACCATCTGCCAAGAACTATGCTAGGTCCTGGATATTCAATGGAAAGCTAGACAATACAGATTCCTTCCCAAACTGAAATTTTACTGAAATTTTATTCTAATGAAAGGAAGAAAGAGCTTCACAAGTATTTTCAATACAGTGTGTTAAAATGCAATAAAAGGCCATATTTTTCATACCTCTGCTTTGGTAAATCTGGAGAGAGTCTGGAGATTCTGCATTGCTAACACACTCCCAAGTGATGCTGATGTCACTGGTCTGGAAACCACCCTCTGCAGAACATAGAATCATGTAAATCAGTCCAGAACATTCTCATCCAAAGCCATTTGAAGAGAAATTGGCAGGAGGATGAAATCTTCGCATTTCATACTTTGAGCAATGCCATGTTGTGCTCAGTTATGTCCAACTCTTTGCAACTCCTTGGACTGTAGCCCACCAGGCTCTTCTGTCCATGAGATTTTTCAGGCAAGAATACTGGAGTGGGTTGCCAGGGGATCTTCCAACCCAGGGGTCAAAACTGCGTCTGTGGCATCCCCACACTGGCAGGTGGATTCTTTACCACTAGCGCCACCTGAGAAGCCCGCTTAGAGCAATGGCAAGGAATAATAGAAAAAGAAATAATAAGCACCATACAAGCATACTTGCAAAACTTTGATGACACTGAAGCAGAAAATCTGGGTTTATCCTTGAGTAAGTGGCAAGAGAAAGGCAGTGAAGCTGAGTGTCCACACATGGGACCTTAAGCAGATGTGAAACCAGAGCCATGAATGTTTAGAGAACAAGGCCGGGACAGAGCACTCACCTAGTCTCTCAGGCTCTCACTTTTTTGCTCACAGCACAGTGTAGAGGAATGCGTTGTTTTTGTTTAGTCACTAAGCAGTGTCTGACTCTTTGCGACCCCACGGACTACAGCACACCGGTCCTCCCTGTCCTCCACCATCTCCAGGAATTTGCTCAAACTCATGTCCATTGAGTCAGTGATGCCATCCAACCATCTCATCCTCTGTTGTCCCTTTTTCCTACTGCCTTCAATCTTTCCCAACATTAGGGTCTTTTGCAATGAGTCAGCTCTTTGCATCAGATGCCCAAAGTATTGGAATTTCAGCTTCAGCATCAGTCCCTCCAGTGAATACTCAGGGTTGATTTCCTTTAAGATGGACTGGTTTGATCTCCTTGCTGTCCAAAGGACTCTCAAGAGTCTTCTCCAACACCACAGTTTGAAAGCATCAATTCTTCAGTGCTCAGTCTTCTTTATGGTCCAACTCTCACATCCATACATGACTACTGGAAAAACCATAGCTCTGACTAGACAGAACTTTGTCTGCAAAATGATGTCTCTGCTTTTTAATACACAGTCTATGTTTGTCATAGCTTTTCTTCCAAGGAGCAAGCATCTTTTAATTTCATGGCTGCAGTCACCATCCACAGTGACTTTGGATCCCAAGAAATCTTGTCACTATTTCCATTTTTTCCCCATCTATTTGCCATGAAGTGGTGGCTCGATCTTATATTTTGGACATTGAGCTTGAAGCCAGCTTTTCCACTCTCCTCTTTCATCTTCAGCAAGAGGCTCTTTAGTTCCTCTTTGCTTTCTGCCATAAGGGTGGTGTCATCTGCATATCTGAGGTTATTGACATTTCTCCCAGCAATCTTGATTCCAGCTTGAGCTTCATCCAGCTGAACATTTCACATGATGTACTCTGCCTATAAGTTAAATAAGCAGGGTGACAATATACAGCGCTGACGTACTCCTTTCCCAATTTTGAACCAGTTCAGTTCTGTTACTTCTTAACCTGCACGTTTCTGGAATAAACCCAACGTATTCATGGGGAAAAAGGATAACTTCCTAAGGAAATGCTTCTTACTTTGCATTTTAATACAGTGTGAAGAATCTACTAAGTGTTCTTAAGTTCCAAAACTGACACCTATATCATTAACAAAAGATACTTAAATCGGTGCCTAAGTCAACATGGAGAATCCCATGGACAGATCGCAAAGAGCTGGACTGAAGGGACTTAGCACACATTTCTTTCTTGCAGCCATTCACAGTTGGGCGGGGTCTTTGAGCTGAACAGAGGCACTTTAGTTTTACAGTCAGGCAGAGGGTCTGAGTGCTCTGAGGCAGGTCATTATGTATGATTATAATAGCAAAAGCAAGGAAAAGCAAAGGTCAAAGTCAAAGAAACAGATGCAGCATGGAGTCAGAATTGGCTCTTCTCTGCAACACCTCCTTCCTTACTGGCAGGACTGGCCCTACACTGTCCAGAAAAGTTAAAATTCTTAGTTTTGCTTGGCTTTTGTTATATTGGTAGCCAAAAAGTATCTTATAAGATATTTCTGAAGATCGACTTAACACCCTTCGACTCTTTGGGTCTTTCCTACACTCGCTCTTGGTTACATTCATTGCCTGACTCCCAGGAAAGGAGTTAGAGAAGTGAAGTTAATTTTCTGTGTTCCTCACTCCTTTGATAACCATCATACACTGAGGTCCTCCTGTCCCCCAGCTGCCCACAGACCTTCCCTGAGACACCTACCCTGGGCCAGCAGTCTGTGCTCAGAAACTATTTTATCTATCTTTTGAAACAGCTCTCTCAGTAGCTTGGACAATTTCCCCCAAACCCATTTCCTGTGGCTCCAGGGACGTTTTCAACTACAGCAAGCTCTTTAATACCACCTCCGGAGAGGGGCAGGCACGTGACCATGGCCTGCTCAAAGTCCTTCCCTGGGGTTCATGCATGGTCCCTAGGGAACTGGAAAAATAGGAGCCTGGTGACCATACGCTCTGCTTTCTGAAGGGGCCTGAGCCAATGAGACCAATACAAGAGACAAGAAGAAATGAGAGTTGGAGATCTGGAAAAAGCTGTAAGTGTTTTTGCTAATGTGGAATTAGAACAGCTAATTTTCCCACCTCTAATGGCTTATGATTCTTGAAAATATATCCATAAGCACTTCAGTTCAGTTCAGTCACTCAATCATGTCCAACTCTTTGTGACCCCATGGACTGCAGCATGCCAGGCTTCCCTGTCCATCACCAACTCCCAGAGCTTGCTTAAACTCATGTCCATCGAGTCAGTGATACCATCCAACCATCTCATCCTCTGTCGTCCCCTTCTCCTCCCACCTTCATCATTCCTTCCAAAGAAATCCCAGGGCTGATCTCCTTCAGAATGGACTGGTTGGATCTTCTTGCAGTCCAAGGGACTCTCAAGAGTGTCCAACACCACAGTTCAAAAGCATCAATTCTTCGGCACTCAGCTTTCTTTATAGTCCAACTCTCACATCCATACATGACTACTGGAAAAATCATAGCCTTGACTAGACAGACCTTTGTGGACAAAGTAATGTCTCTGCTTTTTAATATGCTGTCTAGGTTGGTCATAACTTTTCTTCCAAGAAGCAAGTGTCTTTTAATTTCATGGCTGCAGTCACCATTTGCAGTGATTTGGAGACCAAGAAAATAATAATTACAGCTTAATAAATTACTCCTCTCAAGTAACATACCAGGAATTAAGTCAAGACTTACTCCGGTGGACTGAAAAGAATACTGAATGTGGAGTAACAACTTAGATTTAAATCCCACTCCAGAGACAGGACTTCCCTGGTGGTGCAGTGGTTAAGATTATGTGCTCCCAATGCAGGGGGCACGGTTTCAATCTCTGGTCTTGGAATTAAGATCCTGCATGCCACACAACACACTGCATGTCCCCCAAAATTTCCCACTCCAAAATTATTGCATGAGCTCAAGAACAGTTGCTCAGTCTCTCAGAGCCTCCATTTCTTCATCCATTAAAAAAAAAAAAATTTATTCCCCAGGTTGTTGTGAGAGTTAAATGATGTAATACTCAAAAAGACCCTTGCTCCTTGGGAGGAATGTAATGACAAACCTAGACAGCGTATTAAAAAAGCAGATACACTATTTGCCAACAAAAGTTCGTATAGTCAAAGCCATGATTTTTCCAGTAGTCATGTATGGATGTGAGAGCTGGACAATAAAAAAGGGCTGAGTGCCAAACAGTTGATGCTTTCTAACTGTGGTGCTGGAAAGGACTCTTAAGAGTCCCTTGGACAGCAAAGAGATCAAACCAGTCAATCCTAAAGGGATTCAACTCAATATTCACTGGAAAGACTGATGCTGAAGCTGAAGCTCCAATATTTTGGGCACGTGATGCAAAGAGCTGACTAATTTCAAAAGACCCTGATGCAGGGAGATTTGAAGGGAGTAGGAAAAGGAGACAACAGAGGATGAGATGGTTGGATGGCATCACCAACTCAATGGACATGAGTTTGAGCAAGCTCCAGGAGATGGTGAAGGACGGGGAAGCCAAAGCCTGGCATACTGCTGTCCACAGGGTCACAAAGAGACACAACTGAGCAACTGAACAACAACTCAGAAAGATGCCTTGGTAAACTACAAAGCCAGAGAGAGAAGAGATTGGAGGGGAAGGAAGTGAAATCAGAAAATCTCTAAAACTCTGTAAGACAGTGCAATGCAAATAGGGGTTCTATTTTGATAAATAATGCTGAGAAATCAGAGATGCAAGGTCCAGAAACCACATGGCACCTTCAGTCCAAACCAGTCCAAGTTCTGGTTTGATCAAGGGAGCCCTCCAGGTGCTGATAAAGAGGATTCTCTTCATAGTGGTATTTCCAGGTGAAGAGCCTCATTGCCACATATTGTGTTATTAGAAAAGACCTCAGAGAGCATTTCCCTCGATCTTCCACACTTAAGAGATGAGTAGACACAGACACTCAGAGACTATATATACATATTTCAGAACTTAGAAATCACGCCACTTTTTAATATTTAGCACTTTATATTTTTCCTAAGAATGTCAAAATTCAACAATTTCCATTTCAACATAATTAAGAGCTACTTTTGTTTTTGAAATGTGTAACTAAGGTACGTCTGCAGTGACCGAGACATGAAATGATCGCTCAGTAACATTACCATGATGATTTAAACACATTTATATCATGGAATTATTTTAGTACTAACGCTTTGGTTGAAATTGTCCCACAATTAAAACACTAGTATTTCTGTCTCTTCAAAACCTGTACTTGTGATGATTCCTTGATGCCCTCTACTGGTCACAATGTTACTATCCAATGTTCAATATGTATTATTTCTGTGTGGTCTCTTAATCTATTTAATAATATGCCAGAACATTAGAAAAGTTAACTTTGGGGACAAATAAGTAAGTAAATAAGTAAATAAAAGAGAAGGCAATGGCACCCCACTCCAGTACTCTTGCCTGGAAAACCCCATGGACGGAGGAGCCTGGTAGACTGCAGTCCATGGGGTCGCTGAGGGTTGGACACGACTGAGTGACTTCACTTTCACTTTTCACTTTCATGCATTGGAGAAGGAAATGGCAACCCACTCCAGTGTTCTTGCCTGGAGAATCTCAGGGACAGAGGAGCCTGGTGAGATTCTGTCTATGGGGTCGCACAGAATTGGACACGACTGACGTGACTTAGCAGCAGCAAGTAAAAAAAGGAATGTGCAAATTATAAGAATACGTTAAAAAATTAGGTAATGAAATAAACCCAAAACAAAGCATTAGTGGAATAAATTTGGGGGATGTTAGACAATTATGACATCCACTAGTTTCCCCTACTGTTTGATCTACAAAATGTAATAACTAAGCTATCATGTTTGTTCTCAATATAAAAATTTCCAACTGTGCTATAACCATCTATAAGGATGGTCTATTAAATGATTCATTACTGAATTTGACACAGATAAACAGAATTGTTAAAATTCAGTTATCAAATGCTGAGAGACACTATGTTAAGAAGTGCAGACAACAGAAAAACATGAGTGAATGCCCCATCCATTCAGATAGCCTTAATGCTAAAATAACTAAAATATATTCTTTAAATATATGGTTTTGTATACACAGACATGCATATCATGCACAGCATAAAACCCTCTTTTGACCCAAAGAAAAATCACAACTCCTAATAATAAGCCAAATCGTGTCATAACCAGTCACATCACCGATGATCCACTCCCATCACCACCACTTTATCATCTGTAGGACCTCTGTCTTCCTTCTCTGATCCCCCAGAGATAAATCCATCAATACATTTCCCACACGAAGACCCACAAGGCTCTAGTTGTACCTCCAAAACAACTATTTTTGACCACCTGCCCAGTCTGGTTGCATATGCTAAGGGGAACTGTGTTGCTCCCTGGGGCATCTTTTGCTGCCAGTCAGACCTGAGCTTCTGCTCCCAACTCTTCCTGCCTCTGTGTACCCCCAACTCCTAGTCCCAGCCTCCTCTTTGGTTCCTACCTCCCACCCTTCTTCTTCTTCCCCCCACAACCCAGCTCAATGACTATTTGTTTCTAGGGCTTCCAGAAGAAAGTACCACAGTGGCTTAGACTATGGAGATTTATCTTCTTATAGTGCCGGAAGCTGCAAGTCTGAGATCAAGGTGTCAGAAGACTTGGCTTTTCCTGCCCTCTCTCCCCCTCCTTGGGTTACAGATGGATACCTTACTGCTGTGTCCTTATATGGCCTTTCCCCTGCTGTCCCTGGATGTGTCCGAATTTCCTCTTCTTGTCATACAGATCAAATGTATGGATACCAAGTGGGAAAGGGGAGTAGATGAATGGAAGGATGGGTCTGACGTGTATACACTATTGTATGTGTTCAGTTGCTCAGTTGCATCTGACTCTTTGTGACCCCATGAATTGTTTACCTGCCAGACTCTGTCCATGGAATTTTTCAGGCAAGGATACTGGAACAGGTTGCCATTTCCTACTCCAGGGGATTGTCCCAGCCCAGGGATCAAACCTGTCTCCTCATTGGCAGGCAGATTCTTTACCACTAGCACCACCTCAGAAGCCCACACTATTAATACTATATATAAAAGAGACAATTAATGAGAACCTACTTTATAGCACTGGGAACTCTACTCAATGGTCTGTGGTGACCTAAATGGGAAGAAAATCCAAAAAGAAGAGGGGATATAGTTATGTATAGCTGATTCATTTTGCCATACTGTAGAAACCAACACAACATTGTGAAGCAACTACACTATGATAAAAATTAATTTTACAATTTTTCCTCTTCTTGTAAAGGAAAGGAAAGTGAAGTCGCTCAGTCGTGTCCAACTCTTTGCAACCCCATGGACTGTAGCCTATCAGGCTCCTCCGTCCATGGGATTTTCCAGGCAAGAGTGCTGGAGTGGATTGCCATTTCCTTCTCCAGGGGATCTTCCCGACCCAGGAATCAAACCCGGGTCTCCCGCATTGCAGGCAGATGCTTTACCGTCTGAGTACACAGCTCAATGGCTCTTCTTGTAAAGACACAGTCAAATTGGATTAGAGTCCATCCTAATTCCCTCACTTTAATTTAATCTTCTCTACCAAGGCCCTAGGGCTTCCCCAATGGCTCAACAGGTAAAGAATCTACCTGCAATGCAGGAGACACTGAAGACATAGGTTCAAACCCTGGGTGGAGAAGTTCCACAGGAGAAGAAAATGGGACTTCAGTCTAGTATTCTTACCTGGAGAATTCCATGGACAGAAGAGCCTGGTGGGCTACAGTCCATGGGGTCACAAAGAGTCAGAGATGACTGAGTGACTAACAGTGATTTCCAGGCAGAATCAATATGATTTTGAAAGATGATTCTTACCTATGTTTCTTAGAAGTTTTTCAGGTTTTTCAATTCCCTTAAAAAAATCAATTTGTGTGACTCTAAGGTTAAAGCTGGTCTGCTGGACATATTTGTCCCACAAGAGGCATAATAATAGTAGTAGTCATGGTAGTATCTCTCTCTCTTCCAAAATGCTACCTGTTTTAATCTCTTTATAATAGAAAAAAATCTATTAATTCAATCAGAACCTATTAAGATGTCTTGTTTTCAGATTTTTAAAAAATTTTGTTTTAGGGAATTCCCTGGTGGTCTGGTGGTTAGGACTCGGAACTCTCACTGCCAAGGGTCAGGGTTTGATCCCTGGTCAGGCAACTGAAATATTGCAAGCTGCATGGTGCAGCCAATACAAATAAAAAGCACAACCAGTTCAGTTCAGGAGAAAGGGCTTATTGGCAAAATATCAAATAATGTCCATCAGCCAAAAGACAACCTACACGTTACACAAATAGATCTGTCAGTCCCTGTACTGTCGAGAGATCAGTCACTCACCAATTTAAATTAGAGTTCATGAATCAATACTCTGTTTTAGCAAACATCAGTGCTCTCATCTGCACAAAAGTGCATATTTCCTCAGGGAAATTTTCTCATGAATTTCTCATCCATGATCAAAATTTACAATATCCCTTGCTAAGGTTTTGTAAAGAAGTTATCCCCTGACACTTGAGAGCAGTATGTATACAAGGATGACAAAGTCAAGATCTGGTAGGACTTCCTGGGTGGTCCAGTGGTTAAGAATCTGCCTTGCAACGCAGGGGACACAGGTTCCATGCCTGGTTGAGGAGTTAAGGTTCTACATGCCACGGGGCAGCCCTGGGGCTGCAGTGAAAGACCTCACGCAACACAACAAAGATCCCGCTTGCCACAGCTAAGGCCTGAAGCAGCCAAACAAATAAATAATTGCGTTTTTTTTTTTAAGTCAAGGTATAGAACCTCACATTCTTTAAAGTAATTCAAATGGAAACTGCAACCCTGGATGCCTAGAACTCAATTATGGACAATAAGACAAATGAGGCAGCTGTCACTTTTAGGGTTACTACCTATATTAGTCTTCTCCGTTTGCCATAACAAAGAGCCACAGACTAGGTGACTTAAACAACAGAAATTTATTTTCTCACGATTCTGAAGGCTAGAAGTCCAAGACCAGGAGCTGGAAAATTCAGTTTCTGGTGAGGTCTCACTCCCTGACTTGTAAATGGCCGCCTTCTCACTGTGTCCTCAATGGCTTTCTTCTCTGCTCACGCAGAATGAGTTGTATTAAACTCTTTCTCTTCTTAGAAAGACACCAATCCTATCAAAACAGGGCCCCACCCTTACAACCTCATTTAATTTTATCTATCACCTTAAAGGCCCTCCAAAATACAGTCACATTGAGAGTGAGGGCTTCAACATATGAATTTGGAGGAGAAGGAAACACAATTTAGTCTATATCTTTACCTTTTCTGCAATAGCAACACCCTGGTTAATGTTAATACAGCATGAGATCAAAATGCAGAATTTCTAGCTCTTCAGAGTTCTGAGATATCCATAAGGAATGCTTTATTAACTGAGATACCACTTATTCGAATTTGGTGCTGTCTGAACTGGGGGCATCTGAAGCTTTCACTGGTACCATATTTACAAAAAGAATAATTTAGGCAACTGCAAGTCTTAACAAGATTGCAGAATTGGGGGAACCAATAGAGAATAAATTTAATGTTTGTCAGTGATATATAAATAAGTGAACCGATTTCTAATCACCCTTAACTGGTCATAAAAGCAATTTGGTGGGCTTTCTCTTCAGGCACTCATTGCCAACTGCAATCAAATAACTATTAGTTCAATGCTCTAATCTTTAAAGACATTAAATATATTGCTTTTCTTTTTTAAAGAAGCAATTCTTTTTAAAAAAGATTATTTGATATGGGCTATTTTTAAGTCTTTATTGAATTTGTTATAATATTGATCCTGTTATGTTTTGGTTTCTTGGGTCCAAGACATGTGGGATCTTAGCTACCTGACCAGGGATTGAGGGATTGAACCCACACCTCCTGAATGGGAAGGTGAACTTTTAACCACTGGACCACTGGGGAAGTCCCTATGTTTCTTTGTGTGTGTGTGTGTGTGTGTGTGTATCTGCAAAAAACTTTTTTTTTTTAATTTTAAATTTTATTTTATTTTTAAACTTTATAAAATTGTATTAGTTTACCAAATATCAAAATTCTTCAAACATTTCCGAGTCCCTAATACATACAAGTCACACTCAGGGTCCTCATTTGCATAGTCAAGGCCCTCCTTAACCCAGTTCTGGTTATGTACCCAGCACTGGTTCCAATTAGTTTCAGTAGAACCCCTAGTTCAGTCAGACTACTCTTCCTCTGGCTCGTGGGCATCCCATACCAGCTTGCGCCTGGTTTGCAGGGCTGGCTTGCCCCTTCTGTCTTTGGTGCTTTAAAATCTTACACTTCAGAGTGAATGCTACAAGCAGAATCTAGAAAATAAAGATATTCTCCATGCTTCGTACTCCACTATATAATTTAGGATCTCAATTCCTTAGTCACTTTTATTCTGAAAATTTCTACTCCCTATAAGCTTCACCTCAAGTCCCACCTCCTTGAAGAAAGACTAATTTTACTCCTTTTTATGGAGCTGCTCTTCTCTAAATTGCAAGATCCGTTCCACCCTCTCTGGCTGTGCCATACAGCTTGTCTTTCCAGTTTCTTTTTTTCATAAGCAGCTCTTGAAATAGTGTCAATTCCTTCAAGTCGGGTACAGCTGACTTTTACTGTCTTTTTAAACATTCAAGGAGTTCAACAGTGTGGAAACAACTCGATAAAAATTTTTTTTGTCAAAGTAACTTGAGTTCAAACCCTTCACTGCTTCAAATCAATCTTCCCAAGTAATGCTAATTACTGAGGCCATGCTGCGTCTAGCACTTTGTTCATTCCTGACATCTAAAGTCAGTTCTGGAGCAACAGGAATGTGACAAAGAAACATAAAAAGAGAGTGGAAAATTGACAAATTATTTCAAAGAGGTGGAAAAATTCACTAAGCAGTAGTCAAAGAGAGTCATTTTTTTAAAATATAAATGTATTTATTTTAATTGGAGGTTAATAAACAGTCATTTAGGGACATTTTAATGCAGAAAAGAAAGCTCTCACTTGAAATGCTAAGTGGGAGAACAACTTAAGTTTAGTTTATGAACATTGGTGCTAATTATTTAAAAGATAAGAACTAAATTAATTTCTTTTCTTAAAACCAAATACATTCAAACCTCTTCAATTTCCTGAAGTACTAAAGCAAGGTTTTGGGTAGAGTGGGCTGGAATAGATGGGGTGAACACAGAGACTGTACTTTATTTTTCAGATGAATCCTATCACCTGAGAGCAGTTTCTGCTGTTTTCCAAGAATGAGTTACAGTGGTCACACTCTGGCCTCACCCTAATATTAGGCAATGATGGAAAATTGTCTCTCTCAGCTCTGTGAATCAATAATTCTCAGTCCTTTAGAACTCCAATATTGTATTCTACCTTGATTTTATAACTACAACTCTACTAAAAGTCTTCACGGTATAATTATATATATACTTAAAGCACATAAGCTAAAAATACTTACTTTCACTACAACTCTAGACACACAACAATTGGATGAGTTGAACTTAATTATCTAAGAAAGCCATTCTAGAACCCAAGCAAAGATTCTCAGCACTTTTTTAATATAGACAATGGTAACTCTGAGCAGAGAGAACACACACAACTCCCTCTGACTTAATTTCATAATCAATGTCTGCTCATCCAAACAATGTTTCCCAAAGTTTTTGGACAAAGGAATAATTTTAGCTGAACGTATCTACTATTTGTCACTGAGTCTGTCTTTGACCTATCTCTAAAATGTTTTATTTATTTATTTGGCCATGCTGTGTGGTCTGGGGGATCTTAGTTCCACAACCAAGGATCAAAACCAAGCCCATGGTAAAAGCACTGAGTCCTAACCACTGGACCACCAGAGAATTCTCAAAATATTTTTTTAGATGACAGATTTTGAATTGTGCCAAAATTATACAACAAGGGTTCCCTTCCTCAGTGGTTGATCTTACTTAGTAAGCTATGTGCCATAAGTACGAACAATGGAGCACTCGCAAACTTGACTCTGAACTTGGCCACGGGACATGTTTGAGCAATGGATGCTAGCAAACATGATGCAAGCAAAGGATTGAAAAGCACTTGCGCTTTTGGGGCTTCCCCTCTAACCGCCACCACTACCACCACCATATGACGGAGCCCAAACAAGCCTATCGAGGATGAAAAGCATGTGGTCCAGTCATTCCTGCGACCCATTCCTTCCACTTAACCACTGGAAGCAGTGCCAGCCAACAGCTCACTACAGATAACTGAGAACCAGCCTAAACCAGAAGAATTGCCCTGTGCATTCCAACTCCCACTGCAAAAAGTGTGAACCAAACAAATGGCTTCTGTTTTAAGCCACTAAGTTTTGAGGTGTTTTGTCATTCAGTAAAAGCTAACTGACACACCATGAGATTTCAAACAATTGCCTGCATTCTTTTCACCATTTGTCTTCAATTCCAATGATCCTTTGTTTGAATTGCTAGATCATTACTAGATCTTTCATTTTACTGAAACACAGTGTGATTATGGGATTGCAGTCTGGAAACCAATTCAGAGAATTTAGAGATTGTCTCATAAATGGGAGAATGGAAGAGTAATAGTTTTCACCAGCTGGATTTTACTAATATTCAGCTGTCATATCTCTGCAACATATTTCAAATGAGTGAAATACACTGATGGCTGAAACATAAGCACCAAAGTCCAACACCTTTTACAGCAAAGTTATTTGAAATCCAGGGAAAAAAAATGAAAGCTTTCAAGAAAAAACAAGAGCTTTTCTTTTTTTTTTTTTAGTACACCAAGCAGGTGGCATACTATAACCACAAATAAAGCATTCAAATTTCAATTCATCTCAGCAAAAATTGGGTGATTATTTGGCTTCATCATGGATCGAAGCCCCCAGATATCTGTAGTTTTTGTACCAGACATTCCAAAATGGAACCAAAGGAGAACAATAAATCTAAGTTGCAGCACATTCAAAATGA
The DNA here is from genome assembly GCF_055505025.1 of Bos grunniens. Taxonomy (NCBI): domain Eukaryota; kingdom Metazoa; phylum Chordata; class Mammalia; order Artiodactyla; family Bovidae; genus Bos; species Bos grunniens. Next base: position 63,809,251 of record NC_141173.1, on the reverse strand, counting down.
ATCATTTGTTTATGTCACTGATAAAAATCATTGTTTTGATGCTATTATAGCTACAATTATTATGGCATCTATTGTTTCTGATTCCTATCGCATAATATGATTTTTTATTTTTGCATTTTTAATGAGTATTCTTGCTTAACTTTAGGACATTTAAATAGATTTCTCCATAAATTTCTAGACTGAAATCCACCTTCAGTGGATTTCATACCAAATTTTGTACTGATTTATCTCATCAGTCAGTGAGGAGGCAAAACTGACAACTGGTGTTATATTCAATTTAAAAAACAGTGAAAAACCCCCAAAAATGGTTTTAAATAAATAAATAAGTTGGAAAGCATATGCAGAATCGGGAATCCCCTTGCATTCTTGCTGGGAATGTAAATTGATACAGCCACTATGGAGAACAGTATGGAGGTTCCTTAAAAAACTACAAATAGAACTACCACATGACCCAACAATCCCATTCCTGGGTGTATACCCAGAAGAAATCATAATTCAAAAGGACACATGCACCCCAATGTTCATTGCAGCACTATTTATAATATAGCCAGGACAGGGAAGGAAACTAAATGTCCAGCAACAGAAGAACCAATAAAGAAGATGTACATATGTACAATATTAAATGCAATATGGCTGGAATATTACTCAGCCATAAAAAGGAATGTAATTGGATGATTTGGAGAGACATGGATGGACCTAGAGACTGTCATACAGAGTAAAGTAAATCAGAAAGAGAAAAATAAATATCATATATTAATGCATACCTGTGGAATCTAGAAAAACAATACAGATGATCTTATTTGCAGAACGGAAATAGAGACACAGATGTAGAGAATAAACATATGGACACTAAGAGGGGAAAGGAGGAGAACAGGATGAATTGGGAGATTGGGATTGACATATATACACTATTGATACTGTGTTTCAGGTAACAATGAGAACCTACTGTCCTCAGAGAACTCTATTCAGTGCTCAGGGAACTCTACTCAGTGCTCTGCAGTGACCTAAATGGTCACCACCCCCTCCACCACACCCACATATTTGGACAAATGGAGTGTTTATACCCACCTTTCTGAAAGTCCTGGAGCCCTTGGTCAGGGTCTAGCTGGTTCCCAAATAGGAGGCTTTGGGCGCTGGAGACAGGCTTCAAAAAGGCTCCTATGTCGTGTATGGGATGCTCTGATGAAGATCTTGGGAAGGTCTTTGGTGCCATGACACAAGGAAGCCAGGGAGTTCTCTGTGGCTGTGCCTTTATGGATCCACAGTAAGTGTGCATTTGTCCCAGGGGACCAGTGACTCCGGAGGAAGGCTGCCACCCTCTCTCCTTTGCTTGTCGGTGAGGGACCAAGAGGACCAGGAACAAGTGTGGACGGGGCCTATGGCTTCTTTGGGCCTTTGAACCTGGCTGCATTCTGATCTTAATCTCTTGATCTCACGGCAGCGACTCGAATTTTTCATTCGAAGAAAACCAGAGGGCCTGCCTGCCCTTCTCCATCAACGCCCACCACTTTTTCTCCCCCTGCCTCTCACACCACCCCAGACACCCACGTTCCTACTCTCAAGAGGTGGGGAATAACATTGGGGAGGCCCTCGTCTTCCCCAAGAAGGACCCCTCGCTCCTGGCATATTTAGTGCCATTTCTAATCCTATCTTTGTTCTGATAGCTCTCAGAAAGTGGGGGTCCCTCCCCAGTGCCCCACCCCCTCTAGAGTGCCCCCAGCCAGCAGCAGGCCCCTCTGCCCACTCTCCCCAGCCTGACCCCTCCCTACCATAGCGAGGCATCAGTGCTATCGCCCCGCAGCAGGGGCTGCATCAAGACCGCCTCTCAGAGGCCGGACAGTGGCTTTTCTTGGTGGCATCACCTGGCACAGGTGGGAGTGAGGAGAAGTCCTTCCTCTCCATCATGGGATGAAGAGAGCTTAGACTATAATCTCCAAATTAGAGTTCTGATCAAAAGATGCAAAGTCCTGATCTCCAGACCTTATTTCCCTTCCCAGGAAGAAAATAACTAAACCCTTATCCAGGAAAAAGCACCACACCTTCCCTTGGACAACCTTGAGCTCTGCTGTAGGGAGTGTTTCAAAGTTTCTGCCTTCCTGAGGTTCTTCCTGAGGAAGTGTGTCTGTCCTAACCTGTGTCTGCTCAGGCCCCACCCACTAAGTGCAGGCAGATCTCCCCTAGATTCCTGCAGGGGTGAGGGGGTAGCTATGTACACAGCCCCCTTCCCCTGCCCAGCTCTCCGCTGCTGACTACTGGGAGCTGCTCTTGGCCCACCAGCCGTGGACTGGCATTCCCTTGGAGAGGGCCTCGCAGCTTTGCACAGGTATAAGCCCACCTTTGTTCCTCCCCTCCCAGGGCATGTTCCCAAGGGGGAGAGTTTAATGGCTGGAAGGGCATTGGAAGGAGCCTTCCAAGAATCATGGATGGACAGAAGCATATTTCAGAAGAGGTTTTCCTCCAATTCCTGCTCTCTCTCAAAGGACACAGAATGCTGAATATTTACTGTCTTAGATCATGAATTTCTTTTTCTTTTTTCCTTTAAAAACCAAACCAACTTTGTTGCTGTTCAGTCGCTCAGTCATGTCTGGCTCTTTGTGACCCTATGAACTGCAACAGGCCAGGCTTCCCTGTCGTTCACTATCTCCTGGAGCTTGCTCAAACTCATATTTAGTAGGTGATTCTATCTAACCAACTCATCGAAGCAAGTTTATTAAACATTTTTAAAGAGCTTATGGATTTCTGATACCTCCCACTAAAAGGAACCAAAAGGGACCCCAGTGTAAATCCCACCTAAGGTAGGTTCAGTGTATATCCTCTCTTTCTGCTCGCTGGACACCTGACACTGAGCCCCTTGGTAGGTGGGCAGATGGTGCTGGGCCCTGCTGATCCAGCCCCCTCTGCTGCTTCCTAAAGACTGTTAGAGGGGGAAGGACTGCCTGAGATCCACAGGTCACCCTATCACTGGTGTTGAGCCCATTCGGTTTTGAATTATCAGTCTTTCTCCATTTCCCCCAAGGTCTTGGTTTTGAGAAACGTAGCAGGACTTTTGAACTAGGCTTTTTTGTTTGTTTATTTGGAGCATGTTAAAATATTAATTTTGAGATTTTACCTCCTTTCAGGTTATTTTTGCTAATATCAGATGTATATATGACAAGTTTATGGTTCTTTTGTTTTAACCCTTCTTAGGGTTTCTTTAGAGAAAACTTTGAAGATAAACTCCTTCTTGATATATATATATGTATTTTTTTTTCTTAGCAACTTGTTATCACTGGAATCAAAGGCGAAAAGTGATCTCTTTTTGAACTGGTTGTATTTGTATATCACAAGTAAAAGCTGTTTTTGTTCAGCTGCCCAAAAAAAGGAAAAAGAGATTTAGTATTCTCAGTGGAAGCTGGAGTGAAATATTGGACCTCTCCTCTGAAGAATACTTTTCCATCAGGTTTTCAGAAACTGTTCCTGTAATGCCAAATGATTTGAAGTAAGAAGCATTTCCTTTAAAAAGCAGGTGTCTGATGGGCAGGTCAGTTAAATATAAGAAGTTTGTAACTATAAGCCAGTCATTTGGTTTTTTGAAAACTGTAAGTTTGGTGGAATAAGTACAGCATTGCGATTCTCAAGTTGAACAGTCTCAAATCTTTATATGAAAACAGTAATAATCTTCCTTGTGTGCTTGGTGATGAAAGGTCCCCTGAGGAAAAAATGGACAGAGTATTTAAGGGCAAATACTTAATAAATATGAAAAATGGATTTCTCACCCCATCATCTAATTATTAGACATTATTTAATAGCTTATTAGGGGCTTCCCTGCTGGCTCAGTGGTAAAGATTCTGCCTGCCAGTGTAGGAGATGTAGGTTTGATTCCTGGGTCAGGAAGATTTCCTGGCAGAGGAAATGGCAACCCACTCCAGTATTCTTGCCTGGGAAATCCCATGGACAGAGGAGCCTAGCAGGCTACAGTCTTTGGGTCCCAAAAGAATCGGACTAAGCAACAATGACAATAGTTTATTAGATACTAAGAGAGGACAGACTAACGTTAATTCATCATTATTAGAAGCCAATACTGACACTTGCAGGAAGAAGTTTTTAAAAATTATACTCTAGCTTTTCTATGGTTGAAATACTGTAACTTCCTGTCATTAATATAGTGAACTGGGTCTCACGTGATCACAGGCTTGGGCTCACAAGATAAAAATAAATAACCCAAATAACCTCCTTCGTGACAGAAAAATATTTCAGAGCTAGAGGAAAAAGAGAAGACCTGGTCTGTGCAACCTGTGGTTTCTGTAGCTTACATTATAGGGTGTGTTTTGCCCAACTCTTTGTAACTCTGTGCACTGTAGCCCACCAGGCTTCTCTGTCCTGGGAATTTTCAAGGCAAGAATACTGGAGTCGGTTGCCTTTTCCTGCTCCAGGGGATCTTCCTGATACAGGGATGAAACCCTCGTCTCTTGTGTCTGCTGCACTGGCAGGCAGATGCTAGTGCATCTGGTAACACTAGCACCATCTGGGAAGTTTACATTATATACATGTGCAAACACAATCCTTCAGGATACTTAACAAGTAATAAATAATGATAACCTCTTTATTCAGAATCCAGTAGTTAGGTTGACTTTAAAGCGACTCTGTGGGGCTTTCGTTTTGGTGGGTATGAGTTTATGACAGAAAGTATAAGTTTTTCCAATCTGTTAATCACTATTGACCCTGTATTATGTGTTGCATGCTTTATCTCACTTAAGCTTCACAAAAAACTCTTTTGAGACAGATGAGAAAATTGAGGGTAAGGAGAATGATAACTTGCCTGTGATCATGCAGTTTACAAATAATGAAGATGAAAGACGGGTTTTGCCAATGACCACATTCTTAGCCAGTAAATTCCTCTTAACGAAAGAAATAGCAATGAGGAAACTAGAAGATTCTAGGTTTTGTGGACACTTAAAAAAAAAAATGAAATGCTTCACAAATTTGCATATCATACTTGGTCGGGATGCATGTTAATCTTCTCTGTATCATTTTGATTTTAGTGTATGTGCTACAGTAGTGAGCACTGTAACTCACACTTAACTTGGCTGAAAAAAGAGAGACCAAAAACAGTTGATTGGCACTACAAATAAACCCACGCAATTTATTAGACCTGACCCCTAGCTAGACTTTCCTTATCTGCCCTCAGTCATTAAGCTTTGACACTCTTAATTAATGGATACATATGTCAGCTGGGTTTATTGCATATGAAAAATGCCCAGGAACAAACAAAAAATAATATGTTGTTCCCAGGAGCAAGTAAGAAATTATTGATTATGATATGTGAGAGTTCACTCAGGTGCTTTGCTGTAGTTGAGGGAGAGAAAAGAAAAACAGGTTGGTGAAATATAGCTCCTGTAAAGAGCTGGATATTCTCCATGCTTTTGACAAACTCAATTTATGAGTATAGATCTGTGCCACATAGCTGGCCACCCAGCAACCACACAAAACCATCTGTGCTTACCTAGTAACTGCTCAGAATAACATAATTCTCCTGTTTTCAAAGCTAACAATATGAGACACAAAAGGAAAACATACAGAATTGAAAGAAATTGCAGGGAGATGGAATCTTTGCTGGTGCTAGACTTAACATTTTGGCAAAGCTTTGTCTAATTAGCTAAGATCCCATCCTGTAGGATAGACTATTTTGCAGAATAATTTTAAATACATTATTATTTTTAACCATCATTGCTTATAAATTCATTAAGTAAAGAAATTTAAATGTGGAATTACATACAAAGTCTTCATGGCAACATCCCAGCCCTCTCCAGCTACTCAGCATCCTTCCCTGGTTTCTCTACCTCTCTCCCATCTTACAACTGGGACCTCAGATGGTCCCTTCATGCCTCTATTTATCTGTCCTTCACTGGCCTTTCTTTTCCTCTCTCCTTATTCTCTTGGGTTCAGCCATCATGTCTTGGAGTTGGTCCTGCATCCATATGACCAGCTCACATTTCCCTCAAATTCCAGGAGGTTTGTTCCATCACTGTGTTTAACACCTTTATTTATCCGTATATTTACTTGCATCTTTTCAAATTCATGACAATGGCCTAGACTAGGCTTGGTGTTGTCTTTTGAGGATGCCAAGCACACTCCCACCTCCAGGCCTTTGCATCTGTTGCTTTCTCTGTTTGGAACACTTTCCCTTCATATGCATGGCTGGCTTCCTTACCTCCTTCATGTTTTTATCTAATGTCAGGGAGAACTTCCTGACCACCCCCTTTAAAACTGCAACACAAACTAAGTTAGACTCGTGTATTCCCTGTTCCCTCTCCATGCCTTACTCTTCTACATAGCAATTACAACTTCTAAAACATATGTGTTGCTTACATATTTTGTTTATTGCTTATCTCTCCATGCAAGCTTCCAAGGGCAGGAATTTTTTATCTAATATGTTCAATTCTACATCCCTAGTGCTCACAACACTGGCACAAAAGCCAATATTACCCATGAATATAATGGATGAAGGAATGAGTGAATGATTGCCCCACTGGCACCTCACATAAAACTCCTTCTCGTTCATAGATCTGCTCCCTTCCTGCCATAAATAGTAGCATCTGCCTCCTTCTACTCATTCAGATGAAAAATCTCAATCACATTATCCCTCTTTTTAAATAACATATTTTAAGTTATTTTGAAATCCCACGTACCCACTTCTTACTATTTATCCCATTTCTATTCTCCTAGCCCTGGTCCAGGGTCTCATCACCTGCCCTGCCTTTCACAAGGACTGCTGCATCACTTCAAGCCTTTCTTGTCTCCAGCTTCTGTTCTTCAGTTCATCCCAGAACACTGACCTAGACTGAGTTTCCTAAAATCCATATGTCAGATCACATCATGCCCTATTCTAAATCCTTAACATGGAATTGAAGACTGTCCATGACCTGATCTCAAACCATCCTGCAATCCTCACCTTTCATATGCTCTATATCCAGACACAGGGGACAGCTCCCCCTGTCCTAAAGCCAAGGGTACTGTGATGACTCCAAACCTTGCTGCTGTTCCCTCAGCTGCCCAAGCCAATGCATCCATTGCTTGTTCTACAAGCATTCCCTGAACTGTCTCTGTCCTCCGCTTCCCACCCACTTTGTTGATATCTCTAAGTTTGCACTTACGAATCAAGATTGCAGGGAGAAATATCAATAACCTCAGATATGCAGATGACACCACCCTTACGGCAGAAAGTGAAGAATAATGAAAGAGCCTCTTGATGAAAGTGAAAGAGGAGAGTGAAAAAGTTGGCTTAAAGCTCAACATTCAGAAAACTAAGATCACGGCATCCGGTCCCATCACTTTATGGCAAATAGATGGGGAAACAGTGGAAACAGTGGCTGACTTTATTTGGGGGGGCTCCAAAATCACTGCAGATGGTGATTGCAGCCATGAAATTAAAAGACACTTACTCCTTGGAAGGAAAGTTATGACCAACCTAGACAGCATATTAAAAAGCAGAGACATTACTTTGTCCACAAAGGTCTGTCTAGTCAAGGCTATGATTTTTCCAGTAGTCATGTATGGATGTGAGAGTTGGACTATAAAGAAAGCTGAGTGCCGAAGAATTGATGCTTTTGAACTGTGGTGTTGGAGAATACTCTTGAGAGTCCCTTGGACTGCAAGGAGATCCAACCAGTCCATCCTAAAGGACATCAGTCCTGGGTGTTCATTGGAAGAACTGATGTTGAGGCTGAAACTCCAATACTTTGGCTACCTGATGCAAAGAGCTGACTCATTTGAAAAGACCCTGATGCTGGGAAAGATTGAGGGCAGGAGGAGAAGGGGACGACAGAGGATGAGATGGTTGGCTGGCATGCATCACCGACTCAATGGACATGGGTTTGGGTGGACTCTGAGAGTTGGTGAAGGACCGGGAAGCCTGGCGTGCTGCGCTTCATGGGGTTGCAAAGAGTTGGACACAACTGTGCGACTGAACTGAACTGAACTGAATCCATTTAATCTTTTTTTTAATTGAAATATAATTGCTTTATAATGTTGTGTTAGTTTCTGATGTACAGTGAAATGAATCCTGTATATACATACATATATCCCCATCCTCTTGAGCCTTCTTCCCTCCCCATCCCCATCCCACTCTGCTAGGTCATCACAGAGCACCAAACCTAGCTCCCTGTGCTTTATAGTAGCTTCCCACTGTTAAATGGCCATCTCTCACCTCAAGCCACAGTCTCATTGAGAACCGTCTGCAGGCATCATTTACCTATATATGCATCATAGTGATTAGCCAGTGTTTAACAGAGTAGGCACTAGAAACTGTGTATCAACTGTCTGAATGAAATGTGAGTACATAATGGAAGTTTCATGTTGTGTGATAGGATGGAATTCTTCAACAGGACTAAGGGGAAAGACATGGGTTTAATAAGAGCACAATTTATGCTTATTTTTGCTCATCATTCAGACCCAGTTGTAGGCCCACTGAGGGAAACCTACCATATAGCCCTTAGTCTAAACAAGCACAAACTGTGCTGTATTCATAAAGCTGGTCTCAGTCCCATGTGACAAATGAGTCCCCCCAGTCCCACACCCAGCATCACACCTACCCACTCTGACTTCTGGGCTGGGCAACTACCAGGCTATAAAATAGAATTGTTACTTATATAAGCAAATTAAAATGAAGATAATTGGTAGGAGAAGAGGGAAGGATGTGGGAGGAATAATTCCATAAATTTTGCCTTATTTTATTCATCATATTTGATTTCATTTCATTTCACCTTAAAATCTATAGAAATGTGCTTAAAAGCACAAATGTGACTGTATCAGCATACTTTTTAAAATTTGTTGAATTTTACTTCTGTCTTTTAATTTTTTAATATTATCTTTTATTTTGGCTGCACTGAGTCTTCGTCTTCACGGTGGCATCCAGTCTCAGTCTTTGTGGCCCTGGGGCTTCTTTAGTTGCGACATGCAGACTTAGCTGCCCTGTAGCGTGTGGAATCTTAGTTTGCCAACAGGGATTGAACCCACATCCCCTGCATTGGAAGGCAGATTCTCAACCACTGGACCACCAGGGAAGTCCCTGTCTTGACAAACTTTTATTGTATGTTAATGCTTTTCTTCTTTGCTGGTTCCCCCTTCCTCACCTACTCCCACCTCCACTTTTTGCCTTAGGGAGCCCATGTTAACAGTCTACCATAATTCTCTTCCTTCTCATACAAGCATATAAGAAAGCTATTAATCGTATAGACATGTGTGAATTTGTAATTATTTTATAAAAACTGGATTTTTATGCACTCTTTGACATCTTGCTTTGCACAGTCATAACTCCTTGATAAACTAACCCTGCTGAATCAACTAATAAGTAGGTTCTAATAGGTAGATTCTTTGTACAGGCTGCATAAAATTCCTCCATCTTATCTATTCAGGATAGAGTCCCTAGAGTGAAATTTCTAGATCAGAGTGTATTTGTATTTATAATTTTAATAGTGTTGCCAGATGTTATATTACTAAAAGGCTATAACAATGCATATTTTCACCTGCAGCGAATGAGAGAAGCCTTTGCCCTGCATTCCCACCAGCAGTAGGTATTATTGGGCTTTCAATTTCCATCTGTCTGAGTTATAAAATGACATCTTGATGTTACTTAAATTTGCATCTCTGAATCATTAGTGAGTTTTAGGATCTTCATATGGCTACAACCTATCTGACTTTTCTCTTCAATGAATTGTTTGTTCATGCTTTTTGATTATATCTCTATTGAGGTCTTTTGACAACTTGTCTCAATTTGCAGGAGGTCTTTGAATATTATAAATATTAAACATTTGTCTGTTCTCTGTATTGCAGATATTTCCCCATGGCTTTCATTTGCATTTTGACTTAGTTTATAGCATCTTTTGCCATATTTACATAATCAAATATCCTATCTTTTCTTTAACAGTCCCTGGATTTGCAGTCATGGGTAAGGTGTCTCTAGCCCCTAGGTTTTTCATATAAGCACCAGGATTTTGTTGTAAGATACTGATATTTTTATATTAAATTTTTAACTGATTTGAAATTTTTTCCCTTAAGATGCAGATAAAGGTGGGAGTACAAGTTGATTTTTTACACAGCCAGTTGTACCAGCAACATTTATTCAATAATTCATCCTTTCTCACTGAGCTGAGGTACAGTAAGCCCCCTACATATGAACCATCAAGCTGCAGACTTTCAAATATTCGAACATGCGTTCGCATGTCCAATCATGTAGGTTAGCTCATGTGTCTGGCATGCATTGTCACATGCGTGCATCCTCTACAAGCAGTTGCGCTTTTGTGTACTTTACTGTACAGAGTACAGTAGTACAGTACCTTTATTTCAAGCTCAGGATGTCCGGAAGCAAGCATAAAGGCAGCAGTGAAATAGCTGTGTTGCTAAGTAGTGCCAGCTGCTGTACTGTACTTTTCAAGGTTCTATAGTTATCAAGGAGGAGATAATGAAGAGAAGAAACCCAAGGATATTACCAAAGTGAAAAGATGAAGACTGGAGGAGCCAGCAAAAGAAAATGGAGGAAAAATGGCTAGTGACGTAAGAAGAAAACGCAGGAGAATGTGGGATCCTATAATCCAAATGAAGAACGTTTCTAGAATGATGAGACGATAAACTCTGCCAAGTACTGATGACGAGACAAGATGAAGATTTAGAATTGTCCAGTGAATTTAGCAATACGGAGGTCACTGGTGACCTCAGGAAGAGAACCTTTGGTCATATGTATGACATAAGAGAAGATTTAAAAATTTAAATAGCACAAACTTGTGAGTAGCCTCTAAAAAAAGAAGTGATAAATTCATTAAAATTGGTGTTATATTTACATTTGGATTGTTAACTGTAACTTTGTTTACATCTATTTTTTCATTGTCAATTAGCAAGAGATCAGCCTGTGTCTTTATCTCGATTTTTTTCATGTTTCCAATTAACAAGAGCTAAAAGGCCTCTTGGTCTCATATTAAACACTTTGTGGTTCTCAACAGGTGTTTGTTGAATAAGTAGGTATGCATCTCACATTCTAACACTACCTAGCAAAGGTTCCCCTCACTGAGTCAACATACTAACAGAATGACGGGAGTCAAGATCACACACGGTCTCCTTAAATGAAAAAAGTATTATCTTTTACAAAGATAAAATCAAGATCTCAATTGATGACTGTGCTAAATGGTAAAGTAAAATAACATTAATTCTAGTCCAGAGTCCTAACTCCAACCTAAATAGTATTCGAAAGTTTATAGTTAGGCATGAAGGGAGGAAAAATGTCACCTACAACAGCTGGCTCTACCTTATGACATTTTCATCAAAGCACCAACTGTCCTTTAAAAGCTTGGTTTCCAAATTTGGTTTATATATTTAAAAGATCAGTAACAGGAGAAATAATAGCCCAGGGAAATAATACAACCCAAATATAGCAGTTTTTGTTAGAAAGTATCTTTACGTGAGAATTGCGTATTAGATGGAGATGACACATGAAAGAAAAAGAAGCAGAAGAAACTATTGTAAGAAAGAATATTCAAGTTCCAGTTCAGTGGACTTGGTGAATAAAGACACAACTGTGAATTCTCTTGAAGCATCTCATTCCTCAAGCCATTGTAAAGGATTTACACTATTCCTTTTACAAAAAGTAGAATTAAATTAGATTTTCAAAACTACACCAATCTTGTCTCACATAGAGTTCCTTGATTACAGATTTAAACACATCTAAAATTCAGAGTAAACATTCCCACCTACTTACACAATGACCAGGCCGCAACCATGGTACAAGCTGCCACAGTTCTGAGAACTGGCCTCAAAAATGGGAACAAACTGACGCTGGAACTGAAAACTAACTGTGCTTAAAACAACTGAGATGGGCTGACCAGACCACCACATGATCAATTTCAAGATGACTGTCAGCTGACTGTGCTGTTTCTGCGTGTAGCCCCCTCCCTCTGCCTATAAAAGCTCTTATCCACTGATGCCCAGTGTGGGGGAGTTGGCCTTTGGACAGGAGTCCCCCTCCCTCCTCCCCAGGTTGCCAGCATTCAAAATAAAGCACACTTTCCTTTCCACCAACCTGGCCTCTTTATTGACTTTAGAGCAACAAGTAGCTGTTCATTGTGTAGTTAACTCTTTCCACCTGCTGGGGCTTTCAGTATTTATAAGACAGCTCACAGGATATGGCTCAGAATATTATCCACAGCCCTTGAAGGGGAACTAAAGGTCCTTGACTCTGCTCAATGACTAAACTAATATTATTTTGTCCTGTTTGACTGTTTTCCTTTGCTTTTGTATTTTCTCACTTCTCTGATTAAACTTACTCTTCGGCTAAAGTTTTTCTACAAACAAAAGGCAGGTGGAGGACACGGGTGGTGAAGGATCATAGGGTCCTGCTCCATTTTACTATAAGAAAGTTCACATTATTTTTCAATTTTAGCAATGATCTTTTTTAAAAAGTATGTTTTGAGTCATCTGGATTACTTTCTCATTACCAAGACTGCCCTATAATTCAGTACTTGCATTTGTGTTTGCCTTCCCTGGTGGCTTAGATGGTAAAAGAATCTGCCTGCAATAGGGGAGACCCGGGTTCGATTCCTAGGTTGGGGAGATCCCCTGAAGAAGGGGATAGCAACCCACTCCAGTGTTCTTGCCTAGAGAATCCCATGGACAGAGGAGCCTGGTGGGCCACAGTCCATGGGGTCACAAAGAGTTGGGTACGACTAAAGTGATGAACACTTTACAATCCTATGGTGCCTAAGGACCACCTGTAATCATGGTTTTTATCTTACACATGTGGTGGGTAACAAGCGTGACCACCATTCTGTTGGCATATTCTAACATCAAAAGACTAATTTGGTTTTGCTTACTAGTTGTAAATGAAAACTTTTTTTTCCTTTACAATTTAAAGATATTTTTAATAAAATAAGACTTCCTTAATTTACTTATTAAACTGAAGTTGTTTTAATGATATAAGAAATGTAGTAAAGCATCATGATGTACACACATGCTCAGTCACTCTGTTGAGTCTGACTTTTTACAGCCCCATGGTCTGTAACCTGCCAGGCTCCTCTGTCCTTGGGATTCTCCAGGCAAGAATACTGGAGTGGGTTGCTGTTTCCTCCTCCAGGAGACCTTCCTGACCCAGGGATCAAATCCATGTCTCCTGAGTCTTGGCGTTGCAGGTGAATTCTTTACCGCTGAGTCACTGGGGAAGCCCCATCAAGATGTATCCCTTGGGCAAAAGGGGAAAAAAATAGATAGAAATGTAATGTATAAATGATTCAATGCATAACAAGGTAGGTTTTATGGTACTCCAGTGGCGCTTGGAAAAGAAGTGGTTTGAATAGAGAACAGAGTTCCTAGAATTCAGGTATCACAAAGCAGATTGAACTGAACTAAAAACAAAACAAATAACAACAAAAAAGAAACAAATAACATTGTGGCATCAGAGTCAAATGCAGTTTGCCAAGAAACATGTTTCTTACATGTATACACTGTTAGAATAAATGCAGCAACCAAAACTCAGAGAAGTCTTTTGGTTGAAAAAAAACATTCTAAATCTCCAATATTGGGATATACTATAAATGTATAGGTCCACTTGAAATGAATACATGTTCTGAAAGGGCATCAATATCAATAATAGTAAGGACTCCAAAGATGTTCCGCTACATTGAAGGTCAAAGGAATCCAATCCACAAATGACATCTAAAATTTAAACATTTTTATATTAAATTCAATGTTATAAATTTTGTCTCCACAAAGTAATATGTCATACTAAATTGATAATTAGTCTTCATCTCAGTTTTGTAAATGTACATACTTCTCTATTATCATAATAGAGTTTAAGTCAACATTGAAAGTGCGAAGAATTTGGCCTTTCAAGGAGGCCTGGGCTTTAATTCAGTTTGAGAAACCCTAAACAGATACTATCTAAAATGTTTTCCATACTTTTCTACATCTCTGACCTTTTAGCATCACCATGGACCCCATTGCCACAGGGACCATAAAAAGAAAGTGAGACTCAAAAAAATTAATCTGTCATCACAACTGAGATAGTATCACAAAGCAATTGATGCTAAGACTCTCAGGTCATTTTCATATAGAAAAGAGAACATGGATATATATTGGTTGGCATCTAATTCATCTACTTCATTCAAAATGTATTATCCTAAAGAGAACTGTTTTATTAACAAAGCAATTTTCCCTAAAACGATACTGAGTGGCAAGTTAATATAGCTTATTCATAATTCTATACTGTTTATAAAACGCCCACCATTGAAAACAAATTATCCAGATATATGTTATCTAAAATTTTCAGGGAGCACAAGCAAGAGGCAGGCAGGATTCTGACCTTGCTGGGCATGATTGCTCATGCTGGATCTCTTCTTGCTATCACAGCTAGCAGTCCATCTAAATGAAACTCACATTTCCAGGGCTAATAAGTTTCGAGAGCTTCTAAGTCAAAGTTCTCTTTGACCAAGGAGAATTGAAATTTGTATTGCTTATTGCTCTTGTCTCAATATATGACTATCTTTGATGATTCCTACTAGTTTAAAAAAATTTTTTATTCCTATTAATGCCAATAAATGAATAAATGTATCCAGTTTTTTAGCAGTTAGGAAGCACTTGCAGTAATGCTTCTGTCCTATTAAAATTAAATGGAAACATTGCGTAGAGAAAGAGATATTTACTACCCACATGACGATCGGTTTCCCTGGTGGCTCAGAGCGGAAAGAATATGCCTGCAATGCAGGATACCCAGACTCGATGCCTGAGTGGGGAAGATCCCTTGGAGACGGGAATGGCAACCCACTCCAGTATTCTTGCCTGGAGAACTCCATGGACAGAGGAACCTGGTGGGCTACAGTCCATGGGGTCGCAAAGAGTCGGACATGACTGAGCGACTAACACACACACACACACACACAAAGTTGAATTCAGCGTGAATTAGATTGTTTGCAACATCTACCAATAGCTTTTGCTGAACAAAAAACAAAAACAAATAAAAAAGCTTTGTGAACTTTTGAGGCTGGGTTTGCTGTCTGGCTGTGTGCTGAGGATGAGAAGCACTGAATACAGAAACAAATGAAAAGAAAAACAGACCTGGATTCAACAACTGTCTTAGGCTTGGTTTCCTCTATAGCAAACTGTGGTTTTTCTGTTTCACCACATGGATTTTGAGAAAATTATAATGCATGATATACATGAAATATCTGCTACAAAGTACATAATATGGTATCTTTATTTTTCAATACTATCGTTACTACTGTGAGAATTATTATTAGCACAATGCTTGGCACTGAGTCTTTCTTGAATAAATCTTAATTCTCATCCATTTGACTCAGGGTACAAGAATCACTCTTTTGTGTGTTTGTGTGTGTGTGTGTGTGTGTATGTTGCTATTTTTTTTATTGTAGTCTAGTTGCTTTACAAAATTGTATTAGTGTCTGCTGTACAACAAAGTGAAACAGGTATATGTTTACATATATCCCCTCTTTTTGGATTTCCTTACATTTAGTTCACCACAGAGCATGAGTAGATTTCTCTATGCTATACAGTTGATTGTCACTAGTTACCTATTTTACACATAGTATCAGTAGTGTATATATGTCAATCCCAATCTCCCAATTCATCCCACCCCCACTTCCCCCACCCCCAGTATCCATACATTTGTTCGCTTACAGAGTGAAGTAAGTCAGATATGAGTATATATGTGGAATCTAGAAAAATGTTACAGATGATCTTAGTTGCAAAGCAGAAATAGAGACACAGACATAAAGAATCACTCTTTTGCTATTTAGGACATGGCAGTCAATAAGTTCAAAGGTGAGCTAAGGCATTTCTAACCCTTCCCACATCTCCTCTGCTTAACCTGGGCCCACTCAGTGCAAGTTAAACTCACACTGTATAGAAATATCAGTTCCCCCAAGGGTCCTTGAAGACTCTGTGTTCCCCTCTCCACTCACCCTCCTCCTTGCATGAAGATTAATATAATTAAATTTGTATAACTCTTCAAAATTTAAAAAGTTCATTCACCTACAGTACTGCATTTAATTCCTAGAATGTCTCTGTTCTTTTTATCTCTGTTTCACAAATGAGAAAATTAAGGCTCAAAGAAATTAATAACCCAATAATAATAACAGATTACATTTGTTTCAGTCACTGTGATGAGTATTTTCTAGCCATTACTCAGCAAATTCTCAAAGCAATTCTAGTGGTATGACAGGCGCAATTCTGGAATGGCTGGCAAGCCCCTCTGCCCAGCCCTTCTCCCCCATCTCTTATATGGATTTTTTTCACATTCATTTATTTGGCTGCACCAGCTCTTAGTTACAGCCTGCAAACTCTTAGTTGTGGCATGTGGGATCTAATCAGGGATCAAACTTGGGTGCCTTGCGTGAGGAGCGTGGAGTCTTAGCCATTGGACCAACAGGAAAGCCCCCCAGGTACATACTTCGTACAATCCTTGCTACTGTGAATCTGGTAGCTTTGTCCTGGAAGGAATTAAAAGCAGCCCTAGCCCTTTGTTCTGGTCCCCTGCCAGACCTAAAACCTAAAAACTGAAGGATTAACAGCTGCCACAGCATATCTAGAAGCTGCCCCACTGGGCTGGTGCCTGTGCCTTTTCTATCATTAAAACTTTTCTGATATTAACACTGATGAAAAAGACTCACCAAATGTCCATGATACCCACTGGTGTCCTTTGTGGGAAATGTATCCTTTGGGTTTATCTCAGTAAAACATAACTTGTTTTTGGTTCACAGGCCAGCAGGCTCATATTCACCAAGCCTCTCTGGGATTACATCATGCATATGCCTAGATGACCGAAAATGTCAGGACCCAGGAGGCTGAATTTAAGGCCCTGGCTTTTGGCAGAGCACCTATTGTTTTCAGACCACCAGGCTTCCGACATTCTCCCCATAATGTCAAGCTGATGTCTGCTATTCCTTGTAGAAGTTAGTGTCATACAGCAGAGGAAATGACAGGTTCAACCTGTGGTGACACTTTTCCAGGGTGGGCTAAACGTGGACAGCGGAAGCGAAAACAGCAATTCAGGACCAAGTAATACATCACATACTCCAAACACCACTAAGAAGGAGGAGATTAAAAAGTCACCTAGTAGCCAATACCCATATATTGAATTCTGCAGGCCAGAATGCTGGAGCGGGTAGCCTTTCCCTTCTCCAGGGCATCTTCCCAACCCAGGGATCAAACCCAGGTTTCCCGCGTTGCAGGTGGATTCTTTACCGCTGAGCCACAAGGGAAGCCCATGAATACTGGAGTGGGTAGCCTCTCCAGCAGATCTTCCTGAGCCAGGAATTGAACCTGGGTCTCCTGCGTTGCAGGAGGATTCTTTATCGGCTGAGCTACCAGGGAAGCCCTATCCATATGTAATTGAGTCTTATACCAAAAATCATCTACTATAGCTTATGCGCTTTCTCAGAGAAGAGACTCCTGCTCTTTTCTATATTCACTTGCTCTTTTATGCAAAACTCTAGCAAGTGGAATACAATATATTATTTCTGTGGAAGATGGGAAGGGAGGAAGGAGGGACTTGAGCCAGAAAAGACCACCTGGCCATCTTCTTGTAGGGGAGTAGAGTGGCTTTGTGCGTCAATGAGCAAATATCAAGTTTCAGACTCAAATAAGGGAGAAAGACTGATGTAGATTCTAGAAGGGGTAAAGCCCTGGCAAAAGTCACTCCTGGTGCTGCCACTTCAGGCTAAAAAATGTAGGCCCGCCCACCTAGAGATTAAAGAAAGTCATGAACAAAGAAACAACCCAACATATGGATCATTAATGAAAGATCACTCAGGGTGGAGGATGTACTAAAGCATGATAGCCAGTGGGATGCTGGTAGACTGGTTCTCAAAAGCCAGATACATGAAAAGGCCCCTAAAACCAGAAACCAAAACAAATAAACAACAACAAACCACCCTCCCCCTCATCAAACTAACCCAAAACAATAAGCCTTAATTTTAGCATTTGATGACTTCTAGTGTAAATGCTACTACCACTATGGCTGATTTCAAGCTATTAGTAGTTTAACAATCAGCTTGCAAAGTTCTGAATGTTTAACAGACTCAGACTCTTCTCTGCTCAGTTTTTAAAAGCCAGCTCCTGCTCCCCACTGCAAGAAATGGTAATATGGTGGTCCATGCCTTATGTTTAAAAATGAAAGTGAAAGTGAAAGTCACTCAGTCGTGTCCGACTCTTTGTAACCCCATGGATGATACAGTCCATGGAATTCTCCAGGCCAGAATACTGAAGCGGGTAGCCTTTCCCTTCTCCAGGGGATCTTCCCAACCCAGGGATTGAACCCAGGTCTCCCGCACTGCAGGTGGATTTTTTACCAGCTGAGCCACCAGGGAACCCCAAGAATACTGGAGTGGGTAGCCTATTCCTTCTCCAGTGGATCTTCCTGATCCGTGAATCAAATTGGGATCTCCTGCATTGCAGGCAGATTCTTTACCAACTGAGCTATCAGGGAACTAAAAGATATATTCAAAAACTTATACATTTTTCCATCAAAATAAAAGTATTTCTAAAAATAAAAATATTTCTCAGAGAAGCCAGTTCTTTGAAATCTGAACACTGGCTGTCTATGCTGATTCAGTCCCCCAGGTTGTCAAGAGGAAAGACATATGGGGCACAAGTAATAGTCAAAGATTTCAAAACTGAGTGAATACAGCAATCCACAGATTTAAGAAACCAGCAAATCCCAAGAACTTAAAAAATAAACAAAAACTACACACAGATAGATGCACCGCATTGAAATTACAGAACTTAAAAGCAGCCTAAGCAGCTAGAATTTTAAAAACTGACTTATCAACAACAACCATAGAAGCCAAGAATCAGTGAAATAATTTCTTCAAATATGTGGATCCAAACTGACAAGTAACCTAGAATATCCAACCCAAGAATGAAAGGAAGGAAGGATGGAAGGAACAAAGGAAGGAGGGAAAGAATGGAGGAAGGGAGGGGGGAGCAGAGCGAAGGAAGAAAGAAAATACTTCTAAGAATTAGGGCAAAATAAGACATTTCAGACAAACAAAAACTGAGAAACTGGCACCAATGGCTGCTCGTTAAAGAAAATTCTAAAGTTTGTATTTTACTGAGAAAGAAAACTACCTCAGATGAAAGGCCTAAGACCCAAAAAGGAAAAAATTTCCCCTTGGGAAGATTTTTCAAGACCATCCCAAACATACTGCTGTCTGTTTTCCGCTTGCGCACACATGACAATTATACCCTCAAATCCAGTGGACATGGGGACTACCGTGTTTGAATCTTTTCTTTAGTGATGGAACCAGCCCCTGAGAGTCAGTATGATTTGTGTCTTACTATCTTGACCTGTGGCTGGAGTGGGGCAAGAAAGTAGATTCAGATGTTTTCCTCGGCCTTTCCCATGATAACTCTGAAGCTACTCGCCAAGAACTTAATTGGGGGGGCAGGCAGGGGAGAAGGGGAAGGTTGATTAGAAAAAGCCCTGGACTGCAAGGCAATTCTGAGAAATTTCAGCCAGGCTAATGGGAAGGCCCTGAGCTAAGATTCTTCCTTAGAGCAGTTCTTTGTAGGACAGTTATGCTTCCTACACTGTGCTCAGTCACCAGCTGGAGGCTGCGTAGAGGAGGCACAGCCTGGTGTGGTTGACCCAGAGGTGTGATCACAGGGCTTGTCCATCACCAGCCACACTTGTCCAGGTGGGTTCTCTCGAAGAACTTCTGAGCACAGCGCTTCATGCCCTCCACAGAGAAGAAACGGCATATGTGTTCTAAGACAGGGGTCCCCAGTCTCCAGAATCTCATGCCTGATGATCCGAGGTGGAGCTGATGTGATAACAATAGAGATAAAGTGCACAGTGAATGTAACATGCTTGAATCATCCCAAAACCATCCTCCCCACCCCCATCCATAGAACAATTGTCTTCTAGGAAACCGGTCCCTGGCCAAAAAGGTTGGGGACTGCTGATCTAAGAGATAAGTACCAGAATATTTGTAGCACAGTGTTTATAACAACCCCAAACTGGAAACAATTCAGATGTCCACCAACAGGAGGGCTGATGAATACGCATGTCATGAGCATACAGTGGAACGCCATTCAGCCATGAGTGGACCACTGGGCACCCACAAGGATGCATCTCATTAGTAACGTTGGACTGAATAAAGGAGGTCAGAGGGGAAAAGGGATACATTGTTTCCATTTATATAAGTTCAAATATAGTTAAATTAAATGATATATTCTAAATGACAGTCTCTTGAAATCAGTCACTCAGTGGTCTGGTCAGCAGCATCTGGATTGTTTCAAGCACAATTAGTCTTCAGTTTCAGGGTCGGTTTGTTCCCGTTCCTTTGAGGCCAGTTCTTGGAACTGCAGCAGCTTTTGTCATGGCTACAGTCTGGGCATCACATAGTTAACTTTTTCCACCTGGTGAGGGTTTCAGTATCTACAGAACAGTTCACAGGATATGGCTCAGAATATTCTCTAGAGCCCTTGAGGAGGAACTAACTGTCCCTCACTTTGCTAAATGACCAAACTATCATTATTTTGTCCTGTTTGGCTGCTTTTCCTTTACTTCTGCATTTTCTCATTTCTCTTAAGTTTATTCCTTGACAACAGTTTTTCTACAGACAAAAGGCAGAAGGACATGATGTGGGGGTGAGGGGAGATAGGAGTATCTGTCCTGGGAAGGCCCCATAGGGTCCTGCTCTGTTTCAGGAATAAGTACTACAAATCATCACAATTTTTTTTTTAAACATGTGGCAGCAACAACATATTAAAATGGCATGAAATGACTAAAGGAACCAAAGCAAGAAGGAAAAACAAAAAGGATCAGGCTATCAGTCATGGTGATTGCAATGACCTGGTCATATCCCCACTTTGGAAACACCATTTCTCTAGTTCATTTCAAAGAAAACTAATCATTCTTTTTTTAACGTTTTGGCTACACATTGCCGCTGGGTGGTGCTCCCAGTCCACGGTAGCATCTTGGAACCGCAGGGAGCAAATTAAAAAGCAGGCAGCCGCTGACTGGTTTTCAGACGTATGAACAAAACATTTAAAATATTTTCTCTCTTGTATTGATGCATAAAGAAGCACAAACACCGAAGGAAGGAAGTAGCTATCTTTAGAAAGAACAAAAGCATCTCTGCAACTGTGAAAAACAAAACAAAACCAGCCAACTAGGAAAGAGGCTGCTGAAACAAGTTTCCAGAGATCAATGCTGTTCGATCTCCTTTGACTGAGGGCATGGCGGGCAGCTCACAATAATGACAGAATCAAAGCCCTTGCACAGAGGGCTTGTTTTTTAATCAGCTTTTCTAGCTGCACAGAGGCCTCTTCTGCAGCTACGTTTTGCACGTGTACACTGTGTGGACTTGTGCCTCTTAGGAGTCTACATTAAACACGTCCCTACAAAGAAGGCCAAGGGTTGCCCTTGGGGCCCAGACATCTGTCTGGCTCCAGCAACTCTCCCCTTGGGAAAATCAAATATAAAATGCTGTTCAAACAACCAATTATTGCACTGCTTTAGATAAGGCGACTTGCACTTTCCCCCATTTGTCAAACCCTGAAAGAAAGGGTTGCAAACCAGAAGAGGAGAGAGTAGTGAGCTTTTCATTATCTACAGAGCCTGTGCTGAAAGGTCATGTGATGACAAGAAGATGGGAATCAAGTGTGTCTTGACTGGCTCTAGTATTTTCTTTCTCTTTTTTTTTTTTTAGCATTTTCTTTTGTAGCTATGCTAACATTTTTCTAATGTTCAGTTTCCTTTTATTGTACAGATTTATCTAATACATGCTTAACAAAATGTAGTTGGGTAATACTAAAATAGCTGATAGTCCCAGGCAATTAAAAAAAAAGTTGACACTTAATAAGCTTGTACATGCCAGGTGCTGAACAATTTACCTCCACACTCTCTTTAATACAACAACCCTATGAGGAAGGAATTATCATCTCCACTTTGCAAGTATGGAAATGAAGCTCATCAAGGTTATGTAACTTGCACAAGGATGGATGGCTAGGAAACGTGGTGCCTGACTCAGACGAATCTCTGCACCAAAGTGCATGTTGTTCCTTTTCTACGAGAACATTTAACTGAGATTTCAGGGTGTCCTAGTTAAAGAACTCAGTCTCAGGGAAGGTGTCCTGGTTAAGAGCTACCTTTCTGGCCCTGCCCCATTAGTCCCTGGGTTCCACAGAGCAGTACTGAAATCTGAGGATGAAAGAAGACCACGTCCCAGCTTCCCAAAGGGATATTCCACCCCTAAGCATGTCATAAGCTCAGCATGTCAGCATGCCCATTGCAGCCCGTGGAAAGGCTCATCAGACAGTTGGAATTCTGCTGACCTCCATTTCCATCCCATGGCAGTGACTGGAGAGTACTCCAAATCTTACAACTTGTAAGACGTGGGGCATGTTACTTACCCTCATTTCTGTTCTTAAATCTTCAAAACACAAATAATAACAATACCTACCTCAAAGGTTTTTGTGAGAATTAAATGAGCTCACTTGGTATATAATGCGTTTCCCAGGGGACACTAGTGGTAAAGAATCCACCTGCCAATGCAGGAGCTGTAAGAGATGTGGGTTCGATCCCTGGTTCAGAAAGATCCTCTGGAAGAGAAAATGGCACCCTTCTTCAATATTCTTGCCAGGAAAATCTCATGGACAGAGGAACCTGATGAGTTACAGTCCATAGGGTCACCAAGAGTAGAACACAACTGAGGGTCTGAGCACATGTATGTATATAATGTTTCTAACAGTGCCTGGCACAGGTATGAGCTAATAGATGCTGATCATGACCATTATCATTAATTCAGCAGCTCAAGATTTGCACCCCTTTTTAAGCCACAACCTCTTTCACTGCCACCACACATACTACTGGTCTACCATGAAAGCACACATACTACTGGTCTACCAGGAAAGCATTTTCACTTCCAGGTCCCTCTCTCTTCAAAGAACCTAGCAGTTGGCTGGCAGACTAGTGTCACTATAATGTCACTAGGTTTATGACACTCTCCATAATTAAAAAAGATTTTTTAACCATAACTCTACATTTTCTAGAAACTAAAGATCTGTATTCTTAGTCCACAGCCCAATACTTTCAAGTCTGCTCCCAACCTCTCTTTGCAAGCTTATCTCCCCAGTTCTTCTCTCTTTATTCCAGCCTCATTACCACGCTATGCGTTTGTACACACTACTCCACATATATGCCAATATGCCCACTCCCATCTGTCAAAAATTAACATGTGTTTAGCCATAGGTTAAACCTTACTCTTCCCTCAGCCTGAAGCAACTTTTTTTCTAGTAAGAATTCCTATACCTTTCTTTTTTGCCCACTCATTTATTTCTCTACACTTATTCACATGTTTTGTTGTTATCCTCTTCTTTTTCTCAGATAGATTATAAGAAAATTGAAGGCAGTGATTGTTGAAATTGATTACACATCTCCTTCAATTTGTGAAGGGTCTATGTCCAGATAAACCAGCATAAGTTGAAAATATCACAAGTCCAAAGTGTGTTTGATACACCTAACCTCACGAACATCATAGCTTAGCTTCGCCTACCTTAAATGTGCTCAGAACGTTTACACAAGCCTACGGTTGGGCAAATCATCTAACACAAAGCCTATTTTACCACGGGGTGTTGAATATATCATGTAATCTATTGAAAACTGTACTGAAAGTGAAAAACAGGATGGCCGTAAGGGCGCAGGATGGTTGCGAGTGTATCGGTTGCTTACCCTGGTGATCGCCTGGCTGGCTGGGAGCTGGGGCACCCTGCCTCTGCCCAGCATCCCAACAGAGGATCACACCTCATTGCACCAGTCCAGGAAAACACCAAAATTCAAAAGGTGAAGTATGTTTTCTACTGAATGTGTATTTTCTTTTAAGTGAACTAGAGAACCTGGAGCTTCCAGAGGAATATGGACCAGGTTATTGCAATTACCATGACCGCTATCCTCACGTCTGTATATTAATTTCTGTAGCCAAATGTCCTAAACTAGGATATAAGAGGCTCTGAAGCATTCTTTCAGGAGAGCAAAGCTGGAGAGAACTCCTCTTTCAGCCTAACAGGAATCTTAATTTGTGGTCCTGAGAACCTGAAAATTTAAGTGGAAAGATCTAAGAAGGTGGGTGTGAGATGCTGAGTCTTTCTAGATTTCCTGAAGTAGTGAAGTACAGCTAGAAGTCCTAAAGAAAAATAGCGGCCTCACTGGCACCAAGTTCCGAGCAGATCAATTGTTCCTGAAGGCTGCAGTCAATGAAGGGGCTTCCCAGGTGGCGCTAATGGTAATGAACCCGCCTTCCAGTGCAGGAGACATAAAGAGACATGGGTTCAATCCCTGGGTTGGGAAGATCCCCTGGAGGAGGGCATGGCAACCCACTCCAGTATTTTTGCCTGGAGAATCCCATGGTCAGAGGAGCCTGGCAGACTACAGTCCATGGGATCACAAAGAGTCAGGCACAACTGCACTGAAGCAACTTAGCAGGCACTAGTCAATGAAAACACTCCGCAACCTCTTAGGGTATGAGAAAGTGTGCCATCACCAAGAAATATTAGGACTGACCAAGAAAGAATATATATGTGTGTGTGTATTTTTAAGTGGTTTTAACAGTTTTGAATAAGGAGTTATTCTCTAATTACCAGAGTCCCCTAGTCAAAAAGTTTATAAAATAAAATGTGTGCTTGCTTAAATTTGCATGGCTTCACAGAGGTTTGATTTTGATCTTCCAAGCACTGATCACTCTGAAGAAAACACAGCAAGGGAGCCCATGTCTTGGGGTGTTTTTTGACACCTCATAATACCTGCATTGGTCATCCTGGGTGGGTAATACTGCATAAGGTCAATAGAATAAAGGTTAACTTTTTCTTCATGCTATATATCCATTGCATGGATATATATGGGGAGCCCTGCTGCTCCTGGTCACTAAGGGACACAAGCTCATAGAGGTTCCATCATCTGGAACACCGCCCTGGGACAGTCCCTGTGGAAGACAAAAGAGAATTCACCCCAGCCCAGAAGTGACAGGTCACTCTTTAACGCACAGCTCATTGACCAGAATTGGTCACATGGCTCCATCTATCTTTAAGAGGATAAGTTTACCCCAGATGTCTTAGACACACTGTCCTGCATTTCTGCTCTAGTGGATATCAGTGTCCATGTCTTCTGGAAAAGGTATAGGAGACTCAATAATCTGCTTAAATAAGTCACATATGGGGAGAATTGACAGTCCAAATGGAGGACCTCAGTGTGTTGAATTCCTGGATCAGAGATTAAATTCCTTCCAAGCCACATCAACATCTGTCTCTTTGAGTTAAAATAATCTGGTAGGCCTTCTTTGATATGTTGATTAATGGAACAGTGAAATGAAGTGAAAGTCGCTCAGTTGTGTCCGACTCTTTGCGACCCCAGTGGAATTCTCCAGGCCAGAATACTGGAGTGGGTAGCCTTTCCCTTCTCCAGGGGATCTTTGCAACCCAGGGATCAAACCCAGGTCTCCCGCGCTGCAGGCAGATTCTTTACCAGCTGAGCCATAATGGAACAACTACAGAATGTAACTAAGTGGAACATTATCTCTTTACATTCTGAGTGGAGAATAGTCAGACAATAAACACTGGAGTTCGCTTGCTTGAAAGCAAACGTAAAGACATTTTCCTTTGTGCTGCAACTTCATGAAATTGTTATTTGCAGTGGTAGTGATTTGTATTATTACCTGTGTCCCAAGAGGAAGAACATGCATAAACAAGAACCCCATAACCAGCTTTCTTCACATCAAAAAATGTGAAGTGACATGACAAATGAATCTACTAAGAAATGCCTCTCATTTGAGTGAAGCCAAAACTCCAGAGACCGAAAGCAATAATCATTGCTATTTTCTCCTGCTGATGCTTAGCTCAAGATGTTTATTCAAGAGAGTTGAGGGGAAAGAAATACAAAATACAGGATTTTCAAGCAGTGCTTTGAAATTAAGACTAACATCCTTAGGGAAAGGAATATCAAAAGCAAAAAAAAAACAAAAACAAAAATAGATGACACTAGTCCCCATTCTTACTTGAGATCTTATTCTTATTTGAGGACTTTTATCATCATCTAGAAAAGGATTTCTCAATCAAGGGTGCATGTTAGAAATATCTGTGGAGTTTTAAATCTGTGCCTACACTTGGACTCAAGCATCAGGGATTCTGATTCAATGAGTTTGAGGGCACAAGCATCTGCAATTTTTAAAGTCCTAGATAAGAATATATATATATTGAAGTGAATCCGCCACAGGCATACATGTGTTCCCCATCCTGAACCCTCCTCCCTCCTCCCTCCCCATACCATCCTTCTGGGTCACTTCCATATACGGCACAACCAATACAATATTGTAAAGTTTAAAAATAAAATAAAATTTTAAAAAAAGTATATATATATGTGTGTGTGTGTGTGTAATATTTTTATTAAATATATATGAATATATATATATTTTTTTTTTACTTAGGAAGCAATTTTAATGGTACGACCTCTGTTACCTAAAGGAAAGTGGCATTCTGCATTTTATTCTTCAATGGAATTTACAGTCACTAATACATCCTCCATTTATTCAAATAGGGAAACTGAGTCAGGCCCCCATGCATACCACAGACCACACCTCATCACCACCGAAAGAGTCATTATCAGAGATGAAATCACACCTGGGATTTTCTTAACCCATAATCATTCCCAATTATTTACTGCTATATAAGTGATAATTAAATTCTGCTTGTCAGAGTTCCTCTCTGAATTGTGTATTGCCCCTATCTATCTATGAGCAGATTGTCAGTCTGTGACAGCAAGATAATTAGCATTTGTCTTCTCTTCCTATCTAGGCAAAAGCAATTCCTGTGTGATGTAGCCCTTGTCTCCGGGCAGGAACATGGACTAGTTGGCCACTCGCATGGAGCAGGCACCAGGGCAGGGATGCAGCTCTGGGCTTTGCAGCAGTCCAGTCTGTCTGGAAGAGCTCATGCTGCACTGAGGGTTGTCTGCTCAGTTTCAGGGAGTTCTACCATAAAGTAAGGAGTGTTTGGGGGAATCTGGTCCCCAGGAATTCAGAAGTCATTGAAATCTGGAGATCTACTCTAGCTACATGTTCAGAGTCTGGAAAGGCATTGAATTA
This sequence comes from Bos grunniens, assembly GCF_055505025.1. NCBI lineage: Eukaryota > Metazoa > Chordata > Mammalia > Artiodactyla > Bovidae > Bos > Bos grunniens. The sequence continues at coordinate 63,782,141 of NC_141173.1, read as the reverse complement.
GGCCCCCTCTCTGGCTTTGAGTCTCCTCAGAACTAAAGCCAAGGAACAACAAGCTGATTTTCATGAGATTCATCTTCTGCTTTAATACACATGGACAACTATCTTCCATAAATGTTTCATGAGTTGAAAGTCAGGAGGAATTTGTCACAGGAGTCTTTGATTAAGAAACATTTAAGTAGCTTAACTGACTTTACTGACTTTTTTTTTTTAATGAAAACATGGATATTTCTTTTGCTAACTCCCTTACATAGATTGGGCTTCCCTGGTGGCTCAGACGGTAAAGAAACTGCTTGCAATGCAGGAGACATGGATTCAATCCCTGGGTTGGAAAGATCCCCTGGAGAGGGCATGGCACTCCACTCCAGTATTATTGCCTGGAGAATTCCATGAACAGAGCAGTCTGGTGAGCTACAGTCCGTGGGGTTGCAAAGAGTCGGACACACTGAGGAATTAATACTTAAATGCCTTAGCGGCGCAGAGCAGCCGCTTTGTCATGTGGGCCTCATCTATATGTTTGGCTATGGCTCCCACATTTCAGAGCCCCCAGCACTGATGACTGTGCTGAGGACTGGACCACTCAGTCCTCACACAGGAATGTCCTGCCTCAGAGAACACGGACCTCTTGCTTCTGACTGAAATCTCCATCTTCTTCTTCTGCCTTGTAAAGACATGCTTACGGGGCAAAGCCCGGCTTAGACATTGTGCACGCGTACATGCATGCTCGGTCACTTCAGTCGTGTCCAACTCTCTGCGACCCCATGGACTGCGGCCGGCCAGGCTCCTCTGTCCATGGGATTCTCCAGGCAAGAATACTGGAGTGGGTTGCCATTTCCTCCTCCGAGGGATCTTCCCAACCCAGGGATTGACCCTGCTTCTCCCGCATTGCAAGCAGATTCTTTACTGACTAAGCCATCAGGGAAGCCTGGCTTAGACAGTATCACCTGCCTAAAGTGGTTGCTGCTTCAAATTCCTGCCCTAAGTTGAACCGATTACCCCACCCCTGCACCTGTGCCAGTCCCCTCAGGGAGTACTCACAGGCAGCTGAGGTTGAGAATCACTGTCTCAGAACTAGTATCTATTACATGTTTATTTGAAATTCAAAGTTCTATCTTTTTCAATTAGGTTGAATCCAACTAAGCTAAATGTAATGGATTTGTGGGGGGTTATTTTCTCTTTCTGCCACACCACACCAGCTTGTAGGAACTTAGTCCCCCAACCAAGGATTGAACTTGCATCATCAGCAGTGAAAGCTCAGAGTTCTGACCACTGGACCATCAGGGAGTTCCCTAAATGTAATTTTTTTAAGTGACATATACAGTATGATCATGATAGCCTGGATATTTATCCTTCTCTATGTGCTGTGCTTAGTCTTTCAGTCATGTCCAACTCTTTGTGACCCCATGGACTGTAGCAAACCAGGCTCCTCTGTCCATGGGGATTCTCCAGGCAAGAATACTGGAGTGGGTTGCCAGGTCTCCCACATTACAGGTGGATACTTTACCATCTAAGCCACCAGGGAAGCCCTATCCTTCTCTCTCTCTCTCTATGTATATATACATATACAATAAATTATTATAAATAAATGTATTTATATTTATACTGTATTTTAATATATTATATCTTATAAATATATTTATATTATCAATAAAATATTATATATAATAAACATATAATATATATTATTTATATTAAAATATCTGAGAATTCCCTGGTTGTCCAGTGGTTAGGACTTGACATTTTTACCGAGGTAGCCTGAGTTCAGTCCATGGTTAGGGAACTAAGATCCCACAAGCCACGTGGCATGGTCAAAACTATATGTGTATGTGTGTTAGTTGCTTAGTCATTGTCTTACTCTTTGTGATCCCACGGACTGTAACCTACCAGGTTTCTCTGTGCATGGAATTCTCCAGACAAGAATATTGAAGTGGGTTGCCATGCCCTTCTCCAGGGGATCTTCCTAACCCAGGGATCTAACCTGGGATGTATATATGTATGCATATATACATGTACAAATATAGCTATATATCTAAAATATATCTGATTACAATTATTGTTCGTGAGTGATAGAATTATGATTAATTTTTGCATTTTTCCACATTGACAGAGTTTTTTAATGAGGATATTGTAATAGTCATTTTTAAAGCAGCCTCCTCTGGCACTTTTTTTTTTTTTCTCCTGTGACTCTTTTGTCTAAAAATGCCCACATTTCTCCACGTCATTGTTCTCTACCACTGCATACCATTGGTTTTCTATACCCTTACCACAATTTGTACTCATATACCTATTTATTCATTTGTTGATTTTCTATCTTTGCCTGCTAACTATAAACTGCTCAAAGAGGGTACTCTTTCTACCCCCTTCTGATGTCTATGTCAGAAGCTTTCTCTACCTTCTTTATACTTTAATAAAACTTTATTAAAAAAATAAATAAATAAACTGCTCAAAGAAACTGTAAGTCACTTCAGTCGTGTCCGACTCTGTGCGACCCCATAGACGGCAGCCCACTAGGCTCCCCCGTCCCTGGGATTCTCAAGGCAAGAACACCGGAGTGGGTTGCCATTTCCTTCTCCAGCTCAAAGAAAGGACTATGCTATTTCACTCACCAGTGAACACTCACAAGCCTAACAGGGCCTGGCACAGAGTGCTCAGAAATCCTTGTCACTTAATGAATGGCTGGACAAATGAATATGTGATATAACAGAAGGGAGTCCAACATGCCTTGAGGGGAAAAGAGAATGAATACTGTTAGAAATGATCCAAGGGACTTCCTTGATGGGCCAGTAGTCAAGACTGTGCTTCCAATGCAGGAGCCTGGGTCTGATCCCTGGTCAGGGAACTAGACCCCGCGTGCCTCATCTAAGACCTGAAGCATCCAAAAAAAAAAAAAGATCCAAGAAGGTATCACAAAGAAGGAGACACGTGAACTGAGTGTGGAAAAATTAGTAAGATTTTCTGGGCTGTGAAGAAGGAAAGCTTTCAAGGCAGTGAAAACACCCAGGGCAAGGGAACACACGTTTGTGAAACAAAAGTTGGGTGTGGCCAGCAGGTTGGCACAGTTATATGAGGAAACGAGGAAATAAGGCAAAGGGATGGATTGGAGCCCATTGTAAAGAGTCTTTTTTTTTTTTTTTAATTTTTGAGCATTTATTTTATATTGGAGTACAGCCGATTAACAATGTTGTGATAGTTTCAGGTGGACAGCAAAGGGACTCAGCCATACATATACATGTATCCATTCTCCCCTAAGAGGCTTGTAGGTCTTCCCTGGCATTCAAGGGGTTAAGACTCCATGTTCCCAATGCAGGTGGCATGGGTTCGATCCCTAGTCAGGGAACTAAGATCCTACGTGTAGTACAGTGCAGCTAATAAAATAATAAAATAAAATAAATTTTTAATGAATCTTATAAGTAGAGAGGATTTTAATTTACAAGGCAAACTTAATACAAGTATACACAAGAAAAGGGGGACAAACGGCAAAACTCTTGGAAATACCTTCCTGAGGGAGTAGAGAGAAAACAAATTTAAACAGGGCAGTCCGAGAGAAGGAAAACCAAGAGAGGAAAGTGTAATGTAAGGCAGGCAAAAAGAGAGTGTTAAGGAAGAGGCCAAGAGTGTCAGATGCTTCAAAGAGACCAAAGCTTTTGAATTTGCCAAATAAACAGATGAGCAGTGACCACTGAGGGAGAAGGAAATGGCAACCCACTCCAGTATTCTTGCCTGGAGGATTCCAGGGACAGAGGAGCCTGGTGGGCTGCTGTCTATGGGGTCGCACAGGGTCAGACACGACTGAAGTGATCTAGCATACATGCTGTGACCATTGAGAGACTCAATACAGTAGAGTAGGGGATGAAGAAGTCAGATTATAAAGAGGATTTTTGTTAATGTTTTATTTTGAAATAACTTTAGATTGCAGGAAAGTAGCAATAAGTAATAAATGACAACTTTGGAGAAGTGGAGAAAGCTGATGGATTCTGCCTTAACCAACACATCATGGTTTACATCCCCAGAAATGTTGGCGATATCAACATGATAAGCCCCCGGAATGATGTACTGAGAAGGACCAAAATTCACAGTGTCAATTTGATCGTGAGGAAGCACGAGATTGGCCCTCCAAATTGAGAGCCAATCTAGAGAATAGCCGGTCAGTTCTCTTTTTAAATGTCGCAGTCAGGTAAGAAAAAGAAAGATGAGAGGCTGTCACAGATGGGAGGAGATTCAGGAGATATAACACCTAAATGAACAGTGGGATTCTTGGACTGGATCCCAGAAGAGAAAAAGAATATTAGTGGAGAAAGTGGTCAAATCCAAATAAGAAACGTGACTCAATGAACCTACAGATAAGAAAAAACAAATAGAGTGACCATTCTCCCAACCACAGGAGAGAAAAGGGGCTCAGCAGAATGAACCTATGAAAGTGCTTCTAAATACTGCTATGTTCACTAATGTAAGACAGTAAAGACAGCAAACCAAATGAGGATAAAGTTAGAAGCATTCCACACATCTCAAATTAGTAATAACAGTGATTACATAACTAACTCTATTTTCCATCCTTAGTTTGCTAACATTTTTCAGGATCTCCCTTTCCTGAATGTTCAGTAAATGATTTGTGTGTGCTTTGCTTTGTGATGGATGGCAACCAAAGAGCCTATTTCTTTTTTCTAATCTGATCATATGTTCCAGTTTCCCACCTTTTCATATGAGTGAGTGATAGTCACTCAGTCGGGTCCGACTCTTTGCGAACCCATGGACTATGGCCTGCCAGGCTCTTCTGTCCTTGGGATTCTCCAGGCAATAATACTGGCATTGGTGGCACATAAAAATTAGGAAAGGATAAATTGGAAGAGTAGGATAGACATGCGTACACTACCATATGTAAGATAGAGAGCTAGTGGGAGACTTCTGTGCAGCACAGGGAGCTCAGCTCGGTTCTCTACGATGACCTAGAGTGGTGGGATTGGGGGGCAGGGAGGCTTTAGAGGGAGGGGATATATGTGCACACAGAGCTGATTCAGGTTATTGTATAGCAGAAACTAACACAACATTGTAAAGCAATGATACTCCAATAAAAAATAAAATCAAATAAAAATTAGGACAAAACAGGGTGAACTGGAGGATATTTGGGGATGTTCATATGGGGCTTGATGAAAAAGAAAAATAATTATGGTTCTGAGAAAAATACAAATAATAATACAAAAATACTTTTTGATACAAAAAAGTATCAAATTTGTATAAAATTTCAAATAAAATACTTTCAGATATTTCACTGAGGAAAATGAGGTTATTTCTTGATAGCTTTTTGTCAAGCTTTACCTTCAAAATGGCTACATGAAATTCATCAAGACTTTTTAACGATTCTCTCTTCAAATTATTGATAGTCATGCATGTATGCTAAGTCGCTTCAGTCATGTCCAACTCTACGACCCTATGAACCGTAGCCCACCAGGCTCCTGTATCTATGAGGTTTCCCAGGCGAAAATACTGGAATGGATTGCCATGTCGTCCTCCAAGGGATCTTTCCAACCCAGGGATTGAAATCACATCTCTTATGTCTCCTGCATTGGCAGGTAGGTTCTTTACCACTAGTACCACCTAGGAGGCCCTTGAGAGTCACTACCTGCAAAAAAACTTTGGCATGAAGGTAACCAAAAAATTCTTAAAACCATTATTTTACAACCATTCAAAACATTATAATAGTTTAAAAAATATATAAGGAATCTAAGGGATTTTCCTTTTCTCTCATTGATAAATGACATATTGAAATCTGTATATTAATGTGAATGAATTTGAGCTTTACTTTAGCTTATCAAATAGTTTAAATAATGAAGCTATAATTTGTTGAGTGCTATACATTAGTGAATATAATGTTCATCTGTACAAAGTCAGTTTTCATTCCAGTTCCAAAGAAAGACAATGCCAAAGACTGCCCAAACTACCACACAATTGTACTCATTTCATAGGCTAGCAAGGTAATGCTCAAAATCCTTCAAGCTAGACTTCAACCGTGCATGAACCAAGAACTTCCAGGTATACAAGCTGGATTTAGAAAAGGCAGAGGAACCAGAGATCAAATGGCCAACATCAGTTGGATCATAGAAAAAGCAGGGGAATTCCAGGAAAGCATCTACTTCCGTTTCATTAATTATACCAAAGCCTTTGACTGTGTGGATCACAACAAACTGGAAAATTCTCCAAGAGATGGAAATACCACACCATCTTACTTGCCTTCTATACACAGGTCTGGAGAAGGCAATGACAACCCACTCCAGTACTCTTGCCTGGAAAATCCCATGGGCGAAGGAACCTGGTAGGCTGCAGTCCATGGGGTCGCGAAGAGTCGGACACGACTGAGCGACTTCACTTTCACTTTTCACTTTCCTGCATTGGAGAAGGAAATGGCAACCCACTCCAGTGTTCTTGCCTGGAGAATCCCAGGGACGGGGGAGCCTGGTGGGCTGCCGTCTAAGGGGTCGCACAGAGTTGGACACGACTGAAGCGACTTAGCAACAGCAGCATACACAGGTCAAGAAACAACAGTTAGAATCTGACATGGAATAATGGACTGGTTCCAAATTGGGAAAGGAGTACATCAAGCCTGTGTATTGTCACCCTGCTTATTTAACTTATATGCAGAGTACATCACGCAAAATGCTGGGCTGGATGAAGTGCAAGCTGTAATGAATATTTCTGGGAGAAATATCAATAGCCTCCAGTATGCAAATGACACCACCCTTACGGCAGAAAGCGAAGAGGAACTAAACAGCCTCTTAATGAATGTGAAAGAAGAGAGCAAAAAAGCTGGGTTAAAACTCAGCATTCAAAAAATGAAGATCATGGCATCTGGTCCATCACTTCATGGCAAATAGACGGGGAAACAATGGAAACGCTGACAGACTTTATTTTCTTGGGCTCCAAAATCACGTGGATGGTGACTGCAGCCATGAAATAATTAAAATATGCTTGCTCCTTGGAAGGAAAGCTATGACATACCTAGACAACATATTAAAAGGCAGAGACATCACTTTGCCAACAAAGGTCTGTATAGTCAAACCTATGGCTTTTCCAGCCGTCATATACAGATGCAAGAGCTGAACCATAAAGAAGGCTGAGTGCCAAAGAATTGATGCTTTTGAACTGCAGTGTTGGAGAAGAGTCTTAAGAGTCCCTTGGACTGCAAGATCAAACAAGTCAATCCTTTGACTTGATCAAACAAGTCAACCCTAAAGGAAGTCAAGCCTGAATGTTCACTGGAAGGTCTGATATTGCAGCTGAAGCTCCAATAGTTTGGCCACCTGATGCGAAGAGCCAACTCATTAGAAAAGACCCTGATGCTGGGAAAGACTGAGGGCAGGAGAAGGGGGCAACAGCGGATGAGATGGTTGGATGGTATCACCGACTCAATGGACATGAGTTTGAGCAAACTCCAGGAGATGGTGAAGGACAAGGAAGCCTGGCATGCTGCAGTGCATGAGGTCACAAAGAGTCGGACATGAGTGAGTGACTGAACAACAACCACATCATCAAACCAAGTGTCCCTGCGAGCAATCCACATGCCCTTCCCACTTCCTGCATTTTGTCCAAGCTGGGGTGCATTTCTGTGTCAAGCTCAGATTTCCTTTCTTCCTCAGGAGCTGTCTTGGGCAAACTGCTACTTTTACTCTGCCTCCCTGTTGCCCTCCATTTCCTAGTCCAACCACTAATGCTGGCTTTTTCTAATTATCTCCAACATGAATGGCAATTGAGAAAAAGGTGTGTAGAAGGAAATTTGCACATCCTGAAATTCTACTTTCTGTCAGTTTAGCTGAAAATCAATTACCATTCACAGGCAATTTACAACTGAATATGTGACTATATTTCAAACACACTTTCTGATCAAGAGCATCTGGAGAAAATTGATACATTTTTTGTGCTTTGCAGTTTACTATCCTCCATTTTAAAAACATTCCATTAATGAAAAGACAAAATCTCTCCTTTGAAAACCGTCTTAGAAACTTTTGTTCACCTGCCAAGTTTTTGGCCGCTTCTTCAGAGTGTCCTACCTGACCCCCATTTTCCTCACTCTCTCCCCAAGACCTCAGCTTTCAAGTCTTTCAGACGAGTAAGCCCTGGGAGTCAAGTTCAGTAGGAAAATACTTTTCTGAATATGTATTTTCTGGGGGGCAAAAAAGGAATTTATTTAAAACATCCAACAGTTATTTCCTTTTTATGTCTCCTGTTTTGAAGTTGCATGCAATAATTAACTTTTCAATTCAAGGAAACTCAGACCCAGCTTCAGTTCTTTGTGAAAACAGCAGAGTTTAATATTTACAATTCCATGTGCTATGTAGTTTTGAAGAGGAGAATATGGAAATCCTACTTGGCTTTCAGAACAGAGAAATTTCTTCGTGTTTATCCTAATTAAGTTCAAAAAGAAAGTTCCTGGAGGAGATGTTGAGTGAGTCAAGAGGAGAAAGAAAGGTGAAGTTGAAGTTCACACTTTGAGATAGAACATCAATGGACAAGTTACAATTACAATTCAAATTTCAATTGTTTTTAGTATGATGGCTTCTTACCCTGAGCAAACCCCCAAGAGAGTTGTCATATTCAGTATCCATGGAGAAATGAGTCCTTTGTTGGTAAAGCAAAAATGTCATCCTTTGAGAAAACAATGGAATTTAAAAGAAGCTACCCAAAATTAGAGATGGGGAAACCCAGAATTCCATGCATCCCCAGTTCTTGTGCAGCTGAAGCTTTTTGTGCCTCAATTTATCTAATTGTCAGGTGGAGATGGTGCCTTGACTTCTGGTACATGAAGGGCTGAGTGAGACTCACTGAAGTATCATCTCAGGGCTTTCTGAGAAAGTAAAGGTGCCATACTAATGGCAGGTAGTTTGGTGTTGATTAACTTTTCATCAAATAAGCAGACCTCTCTAGACCTATTGGGGCTTCCCTGGTGGCTCAGACAGTAAAGAATCTGCCTGTAATGTGGGAGACCTGGGTTCGATCCCAGGGTTGGGAAGATCCCCTGGAGGAGGGCATAGTAACCCACTCCAGTATTCTTGCCTGGAGAATCCCCATGGACAGGGAATTCTGGTGGGCTACAGTCCAGGAGGTTGTAAAGAGTCGGACATGACTAAGTGACTAAGCACAGCACAGCACAGCTGGACCTCTCTTGAGGTTTGTGTTCCTAACCAACCTCTTTGTGCCAGTTTCGTGGTCATTTACACGTGGATTCTTTAGTTTTACCTTCCTGTTGGACCAGATTATGTTCAGTTCTTCTAGTTTCCCCAGAGATGATAAGAGCAAAAGAAAACAATTTGGGGCAGTATTTTCTCCAGAAGTTTCTGAGCAGTATAAGGATAATGAAGACATCAACATTTGGAATTGTAGATGTCAACTGAGATTCTTGCCAATGTAAGACATTATCTCTATAAAATGTAACAAGTCATAGTAGGATGATGAGATTGTGGCAGAGCTGCCATGTAAGATTGCACAGTGTATGCACTGCACAGAGGTGCCCAGCAACGGGATAAGGACTGCCTGACATCCACTCTTCTATGCCAATTAAGTATGAAGTCATTTACTCAAGATGCTCTGCTTGGATACATAGCTGGAGTTACATACACCTCAAGGATCACAGCAACATTGTTTACAGTAACCAAGACATAGAAGCAAACTAAATATATTCATTGACAGATGAATGGATGAAGAAGAAGATATGGTATATATATACAATGGAAATTACTCAGCCATAAAAAAAACAATGAAATAATGCCATTTGCAGCAACATAGACGGACCTAGAGATTACCATGCTAAGTGAACTCAGACAAAGACAAATACCATATGATATCAGTTAAACGTGAAATCTTTAAAAATGATACAAAGGAACTTATTTACAAAAAATAAATAGTCTCGTAGACATAGAAAGCATACAGTTGCCAAAGGGGAAAGGGGCTAGGGGATACATTAGGAGTTTGGCATTAACATATACACACTACTCTATATAAAATAGATAACCAACAAGGACCTACTGTATACCACAGGGAACTAAACTCAATACTCCGTAATAACATATGAGGGCAAAGATTCTGAAGAAGAATATATATTTTATTTATATATGTACAACACTGAATCACTTTGCTATACACCTGAAAATAACACATGATAAATCAACTATATTTCAATTTCTAAAAATGCTCTGCCTGCCCAGAGAGGCATTCTTTTCATTCATGCGAAGACTTTATGTAGACTAGAGGTCTTAACTACAGATGATTGCTTAGATTCTGGTCGTGGTTAGAGGACGAAGTAGGAGCAAGTAGAATTATGGCTTTTTCTTTCTTCTTTAATCCAGTTCAGCCACATCTGAGGCCACAGACTCCTCCAGCGGTGCTTCTCACCTCTCCTGCCTCCCTCTTACATGTTTTTTAAAAAGCTTTTGGCTGCACAGGGTCTTCGTTGCTGCATGCAGGCTTTCTCTAGTCGTGGCGAGCAGGACCTACTGTACGCTTCAGTGCCCAGGCTACTCATTACAGTGGCTTCTCTTGTTGCAGTGCACAGGCTCGAGGAGCACGGGCTTCCATAGTTGCAGCTCATGGGATTAGTTGCTCCATGGCATGTGGAATTTTCCCAGACCAGGGATTGAACCCTGCATTGGCAAGCAGATTCTTTTCCACTGCACCACCAGGGAAGTCCCTCTTACATATTGTTCCTCGCTCAACTTTTTCCATGCTTCTTGTTCTTCCCTTCCATCTATCCTTTGCCGTCCCATCTTTATCTGCCCTTTTCCCTCACTCAGGAGACAGACAGGAGCCATTTCTGTTTTATAGGCCTTTTCCTTGAGCCCCAGTCCACAGTGACAGCCCTGTAATCACAGCAGAGTTTCTGCTGCTGCTGCTAAGTCGCGTCAGTCGTGTCAGACTCTGCGTGACCCCATAGATGGCAGCCCACCAGGCTTCTCCATCCCTGGTTCTACTCATTGTTAGTTCTCCACACAACCACAAAGTAGTAGACATCTTGCTTCTTTGTTTCATCCTTTGATTGTCCTGCCCAACGCCCAACACCCCTCCCCTTCTCCCCCAACCCCCCCTCCCCTGATAATTAGATCCAGGGCCCGCAGCGCAGACAGACCTGGTCCTGTTTCCGTCATCTTGTTATTGGCGTTAACTGTCAGCTGTGTTGCCTCAGTCAGGTGTGTTGTCACTTAAGAGGGGGTGGTGCCTGGGATCTCATGTTTTAACCATAAGAAAAGAAACTCAAAACAGGAGAATTTGGGGCAACTCTCTGGCTGAGGTGAATCTTGGAGAGGTTTGCTTGAAAGAAGAACCCCCTCAAACATGTGATCATTCTTCCCTTCATACGACTTTTAAGCACTTTTCAGATGGGCTTGAAACAAGATTTCCAGTCTCCTTACCTGCCTCTTGGCCTCCTCACTACTTCTCCATCTGAGATAATCAACTTTTCTCTAGAGGGCTCATACCACAGCTTTCTAATTGACTATCCCCTGCTGGGAAAGATTGAAGGCAGGAGGAGAAGGGGATGACAGAGGACAAGATGGTTGGATGACATCACTGACTCAATGGATATGATTTTTGAGCAAGCTCCGGGAGATGCTGAAGGACAAGGAAGCCTTGTGTGCTGCAGTCCATGAAGAGTTGGACTGCAAAGAGTGGGACACAACTGAGCAACTGAAAAACAACAGAGACATCACAGCCCACTTTCTTAGCCAAGCTGGGCCAGAATCTATCCTAGGTGGTCCAGCAGCTTCCCTTCCTCATGCCCTCACACTCTCCAGAGCAATCCTACCCACCCCTGTGGTGTTGATACCCCTGACCATGGGCGACACTCAAGGCTACTCCTCCTGGCTGGAGGTCTTTCCTAAGCTCTGTCTAGCGCTGTTCATGCTGCCTATTAGACATGCCTACCCAGTACCCTTTGGACACCTCAACTCCGCATGTCCCAATCTGAACTGTCATTTCCCCCCTCTGCTGCCACACAGACCTTTTTTATTTCCCAGTTTTGGGAACAGTCATCAGTGATCCAAGAAGTCAGGAGAGTTGGACTACAAAGAGTTGGACACAACTGAGCAACTGAAAAACAACAAAGACATCACAGCCCACTTTCTTAGCCAGTCTGGGCCACAATCATCTCTTCATTTTCTCCTAATTTCTCCCAATTCTGTCCCCACTTCTTACCCTCACCCTCCCTGCCAGTAGGCCACCACCACCTCCTGCTGAGACAGTTTGATGAAGGACCAGACTCAAGATCCTGTGACCAGTCTCTCACCTTCTCAAATCACTGTTTACTTGCTGCCAGAATGAGTTTTCTAAAGTGCAAAGTGGGACCTATTATTATTCCTTTAACAGCACTTCTCAAACTCTTCCACTTAGGTATGCCTAATGCAAGAAGAGTGAACCAGACCCCAGGAGGTTTGGGAAGTGTCAAAAGAGCACAGTCCAGAAGGCCCCACCCACAATGTGAAGTTTCTTTTCAAGTCCCACTTTTTAAACTCATTTTGTCAATTTTGCATTCTACTCTATAACATCTCTGTTTTTGTTTTGAAATTAAAATAACATGTCCCCAAATCTTCAAGCAAAATTGATCTTTAGAAAGGTGGATGTTTAATCCTATGGCTGCCAGAACTTTCAAGCCCCCTAGTTTGAGAAGCATGGGTCTGAGCTGGAATGTCCATTTCTTTGCATTTGATTTGCATGACTCGACTACAGGTGTCCATTTGTCTCTGCAGCTCCAGCCCTCCATCCAGCTCCATGAAGTCCAGGCACTCTGAACTGCTTGTCATTCTGTGACCAGCACACTGGTTCGCATCTCAGGACGTTTACCTGTGTCCTGTTTACATATGCTGTTTCCTCAAACCAGACCAAACCCTTCCCCCATCTATCTGCTTATTCTCTAGATTCAACTCAAGTATCACCTTTCCTGTGAAGCTCTCCATGATGAACTCCACTAGAGACTGAGTTAACTATCCCTCACTGAATGCCCCCAAAATTCATACCTTTCCTAGAGCATCATCTCACTTGATCTTTATTTTTATTTGTAGAATAACTGCTTTACAGTATTGTGTTGGTTTCTGCCATACATCAACATGAATCAGTCATAGGTATATATATGCCCTTTCCCTCTTGAACCTTCCTCCCACCCCTCTAGGTTGTCACAGAGCACCTGATTTGCATATTGTGCATGCTTGCTGCGAGCTCAGTTGCTTCAGCTGAGTCTGACACTGTGACCCTGTGTGACTCTATGGACCGTAGCACACCAGTGTCCTCTGTCCATGGAATTCTCCAGGCAAGAATCCTGGAGTGAGTTGCCATGCCCTCCTCCAGGGGCTCTTCCCAACACAAAGATAGGACCCACATCTCTTAATGTCTCCTGTATTGGCAGGCAGGTTCTTTACCACTCGAGCCCCTGGGAAGCCCGATTTGTGTCTCACTTGATCTTTTTTTTTTTAATTTTATTTTATTTTTAAACTTTACATAATTGTATTAGTTTTGCCAAATATCAAAATGAATCCGCCACAGGCATACTTGTGTTCCCCATCCTGAACCCTCCTCCCTCCTCCCTCCCCACACCATCCCTCTGGGTCGTCCCAGTGCACCAGCCCCAAGCATCCAGTATCGCGCATTGAACCTGGACTGGCAACTCGTTTCTTACATGATATTCTACATGTTTCAATGTCACTCTCCCAAATCTTCCCACCCTCTCCCTCTCCCACAGAGTCCATAAGACTGTTCTATACATCAGTGTCTCTTTTGCTGTCTCATACACCAGGTTATTGTTACCATCTTTCTAAATTCCATATATATGCATTAGTATACTGTATTTATGTTTTTCCTTCTGGCTTACTTCACTCTGTATAATAGGCTCCAGTTTCATCCACCTCATTAGAACTGATTCAAATGTATTCTTTTTAATGGCTGAGTAATACTCCATTGTGTATATGTACCACTGCTTTCTTATCCATTCATCTGCTGATGGACATCTAGGCTGCTTCCATGTCCTGGCTATTATAAACAGTGCTGCGATGAACACTGGGGTACACGTGTCTCTTTCCCTTCTGGTTTCCTCAGTGTGTATGCCCAGCAGTGGGATTGCTGGATCATAAGGCAGTTCTATTTCCAGTTTTTTAAGGAATCTCCACACTGTTCTCCATAGTGGCTGTACTAGTTTGCATTCCCACCAACAGTGTAAGAGGGTTCCCTTTTCTCCACACCCTCTCCAGCATTTATTATTTGTAGACTTTTGGATCACAGCCATTCTGACTGGTGTGAAATGGTACCTCATAGTGGTTTTGATTTGCATTTCTCTGATAATGAGTGATGTTGAGCATCTTTTCATGTGTTTGTTAGCCATCTGTATGTCTTCTTTGGAGAAATGTCAATTAGTTCTTTGGCCTATTTTTTGATTGGGTCGTTTATTTTTCTGGAGTTGAGCTGTAGGAGTTGCTTGTATATTTTTGAGATTAGTTGTTTGTCAGTTGCTTCATTTGCTATTATTTTCTCCCATTCTGAAGGCTGTCTTTTCACCTTGCTAATAGTTTCCTTTGATGTGCAGAAGCTTTTAAGGTTAATTAGGTCCCATTTGTTTATTTTTGCTTTTATTTCCAATATTCTGGGAGGTGGGACATAGAGGATCCTGCTGTGATGTATGTCAGAGAGTGTTTTGCCTATGTTCTCCTCTAGGAGTTTTATAGTTTCTGGTCTTACGTTTAGATCTTTAATCCATTTTGAGTTTATTTTTGTGTATGGTGTTAGAAAGTGGTCTAGTTTCATTCTTTCACAAGTGGTTGACCAGATTTCCCAGCACCACTTGTTAAAGAGATTGTCTTTAATCCATTGTATATTCTTGCCTCCTTTGTCAAAGATAAGGTGTCCGTGGATTTATCTCTGGGCTTTCTATTTTATTCCATTGATCTATATTTCTGTCTTTGGTCTCACTTGATCTTAATTCTTTGCTATGTCTCTCCTCCCTGACTGTGGATTGTTTCAGGGCAGTCTGTATCTTATTGTAGTGCTCTCCAGGGTAGATTTGGCTGCCCTGAATGGCCATGGGGATGTCCAGTTCCTCTCTCATTACTCAGTCCATCCCCTCTGTCCAATAGGATGACCCCCAGATGAACAGGAGCTCTCCAGTCAATGGTAGATCCCTAGTTTTCTTCTCCTGCTCTATCCTCCAAACAAGCTCTGAAGACCCGACACATGTAGATTCTCAGTGAATATCAGTTAAATGTTTGAATGAACCCATGAGCAGCACCATAGTTTTCTTAAGCTGCATTCTGTTTTCTCAATCTTACCTTCCAGAGAATCCTGATATCTCTGAATTTCCAACATCTAACCACAGGCCAGCACTTACTGGACATTAATGTGTAATAAATAAGCAAATGAATAAGCTAATGTGTGTGCATTTCAGTGTTTCTTTAAAAGTACATGTGCTCAGTTTAATTTTTCATCCTAACACCTGGTGTTTTTACCAACCTGTTAGAAATTGATTTTTCACTCGGAAATGGGATCTTGACAAACTGGTGATGAATGAATTTTTTTTTTAAACCTTATCTGTAAACAGTGTGATATTTAAAAAATAAAAAATTCTGGCTCCTTTAGGAATTGAACTTTTGGGTGGCTTTGATCTTTACCATAGCTAATATAATTTAGTGGGTAAAAACCATGGTCTATCTCTGTTTATAAGTATAAATGCACAATAAATGTGGTTTTGAAGCAGGGCACTCCTCCTAAGCATTTGGACAGAGCTAAGTGCAAGTACTTGGTCCTCCTCCAAGTCCACAGTGAGCACTCAGTGAATTCTTTGTTCATAACTTGCTCATTCCCTTCTGGATGTAAAATTGGAATGTTAGAGGATGTTATCCTTACCTTAGCCACTATTTGGTTATAACCTGGCTGCCAGGAAGCACGGTCAGGCATAAGCCAGCAGAATGCAACTTCAGACTAGGGACGATTTTGGCTTTACCAAACCTTAGAACAGTGGTCTTCCTTTTTTTAAAAAATAATTTTCAGTAAAAAAGTTTGTGACCAAACATCCCCAATATCCACATATGTATTTATTTATAAATTTTGTACACCCAAGACTATATGTAAATAAATGAATGAGCAGGTTAAGTAATGTGTGTGCATTTCAGTGTTTCTTTAAAGGTACATGCACTCACTTTAATTTTTCACCCTGCCATCTGCTGTGTTTACCAACCCGTTAGAAATTGGTTTTTCACTTTGAAATGGAATCTTGACAAATTGGTGATGAATGAAGTTTTTTTAAAGCCTTATCTGTTATCAGTTCTATTTTTTAATGTATCTGTACTTCTATAAAACTCACCCAAATGGGCATCTAAAGACAATGTGCAAATGAATAGAAATAGAAGTTATATTTTCTTCCTTTACCCCAATGGACTGTCTCATGAGTAGCCCACTGTCTGAGGGGCTCACAGCTTGCTCTGGAAGGCTTGGTTAGAATAAGATTCTCCAGTATTAGGCCATTGACTACATGGGAACCCACCTCACCCACTGGCTTACTCCCTTCTGTTAATCCTATCAAAAGTAACTGGCTTGAAACTTTTCAGAAAAAATTAGAATTCAGTGATAGAGTGATGATTTAAAAGACTTTATTTCCAGTGGAATCAGCTTTTTATGGTCATGCTAAATGCCATATTTCATTCCAAATGAAAAGATCAAGACTACTGATTATATTGTAGGATAAGGAGAAAAGCAATAAAGCTGCAGTATATTCTCAAAGCAGGTTAAAAATGGTGTGGCAAGGAAAAGGAGGGTTTTATCTCACAAAGCCATAGACACTGGACAAATTAATTTTCCTTTTGAGCAAATCAGCCATCATCAGCAAGGCCCACTGCAAACTATTAGGATTTGTGATAATAACAAGTGCTGCAGTGGCACTCGGTGTGGTTCTCCACTCTGACATTTCCCATCACTGTGGCCTAAACGGAAGGGAAGAAAGATAGATGATAGACAGAGGCAGATGGATAGATAGGCAGGCTAGCAAAATTGAAAACTGTTCAGTAAAATAGTCTCTAGCCAGCTGAACTGAATAAATGCTTGCTATATGGGACTTCTGTGCTGGTCCAGTGGCTAGGTCTCTAGCTCTCAGTGCAGGGGACCCAGGTTCCATCCCTGGTCAGAGAACTAGATCCCGCCTGCCACAACTAAAGATCCCACATACTGAGTGCTACAACTAAGACCCTGTGCAGCCAAACAAATAAATAAGTACTTTAAAAAACAGACGCTGGTTGTATTTGCATAGTCTCCTTTTCAGCTGATATTTTCATTCCGAAAGCTTAGATTTGCACTGTTATAAGTATTCTATGTTTTCTCCCAACCTGCCCCTTATCACCTCTGTCCACTGTCTTCATTCTGGATAGATCCAGCCTCTGCCCACAAGGTTGCTGACTGTCTTGGTTAAAGCAGACAAGCTCAGCCCTTCGCTCTACAAACGCCCATTGAAAGACTGGTCATTAGCTACCTCTGGCGTGAAGCCCATGGATGTGCTGTGAGGACATTTCTCTGGTTGAACTGTTAGAAAGTTTCTGGGGCCCTTTAGGTCCTCACCTTGGTAAATGCTTTGGCCACACAGCATGTAGCTTCCGAGGTGATGTTCTTGGGGACCAACATTGTCTTCTTAGACCTCGCTGGAGTGGGGTATGCCCTGGAGAAGCAGCACCCCATGCACTGATAGATTGGAGCATCTGGCTTGGAGAAGTATTTGTTTTCTTTTAGCTTGCATTCAGGACAGCCTATCACCAAAAAAAAAAAAAAAACAAATTTAAAAAGAGAGAGAGAGAAAGAAAAAAAAAGAAAGAAAAAGGCAAAGAGTAAAATAATCCAAAAAGAATTTTTTAAAAAAAAACTGTGAATGATTCCTTATTATTGGACAACAAATATTCTTTTTTTCTATTGGCAGTTAAATAAATACTTTTTGGTTGTATGTCCATCTTCACACACAATATCTGTTTGTCCTGACTACAGTTATTTTCATTGGAAAATAATTTTTGCAGCTAGGAAGCATGGAACAGCTCAGTAGTATAAGATTCTTTAAGAATGACTTCTCACTTTCAGTGCTGATAGTATGTCTGTAGGTAGTACAAGACTTGACAGATGAAAACACCATGCTCATCCGAAAGAAGAATTTTGCCCAGAGGCAAAATATTTTGCACTTTAGAATCTACTATTTCTTTCCCCCATAGACACTCCAAATACTGACAGAGGAAAACTTGTCAGAATTAAGAAGGCTTGGTGAGTGGGACAGCCTGCTACTAGATCTGGCATCTGCACTTGGGAACAGAGGTTAAAATATTACCACTTGTCTAGAGAAAAACCATCACCAATAGTAGCTCACAGTTTCATAGCAGATGGGGTGGTATCAGCTACTATATGAGACTTTTCAGAAAATAGAGCAAAAAAATTGACTACATAAAGCAGTTTTGTTTTCTAACTTGTTAACTGATATGAAAATTCATCTACAAAGGCAATGTTAAAAAAATCCCAAATCTTCTGGGAGAAATGTAAAAAAAAAAAAACCACAAGCTAAACTGAATAAGGAGCATTTTTTGCTTGTAAAACTCAGATAAAGAGTAATCAGGAATCTATTTCAGATGGAAATGTACAAGCTGCTATTTAAATGGACATGTAAGATATCATTTTCACTGTACGTTTTTTGGAACCTAATTTAATTTTATGTTCACAATCTAAAAGTGCCTTGATATATACCCAATGGCAAAGATTTGTCACATTTGAAAAGGAGGTAGAAATGTAATTAATGGAGTTATTGATGTACATTTAGAAATGTGTGCTTTCTTGTTACTGCAGACCCAAGTTGGGTCACATACCCTGCATTGTAAACTCTCCATCAGGAAAGGAATGGAGAATTTGCAGAAACAGAGACAAAATGGCCAGAATGACAGCTGCATATTTTCTGTAGTAATCCATGGCTCTTCTGCAAAACAGACATAGGGAAAAAAAGTTACTATAAAATTGGCTTAACAGGCATAACAACAACCAGTAGTTTTAACATTGCTGCAACTAAGTCACCAATGTCTTGACCCCTTGGCCTACAGCTCCCAATACACTTTAAAGCCATGTATAAAAAAGCAATTTCTCTTTAGGAAAGAGGTAGAGAATTGACTCTTCTCATTTCTTATATCAACCAGTATAACCAGGCCTAATGATAACAATAAGAAATTCTGTTTCCAAAATCTTAACATCCTGTTAAGAATCTTTAATTACCTTATTTATAAAATATGAAACTTCAATAGATAATATCTAAGGATATCTATATGATGGATGGATGGATAAATTGACAAGCTTAAATATGATTTATAAAATAAACAGTATTTGAGCCCATCCTTCCCAGTTCCATGTGGGAGAACAGAAGGAAATGACAATGCCTCTCTTGTTTTTTATTCACTGGGGGTAGCTGAGTTGTAAGGCTAGTTATGAATTGCAAAGTAAATGCTAATCTAACAATGTGGTAAGAATAGACAGCAGGTAGTATTAATCAAAGTTTTCCTAAATGCACTTCCTGACTTATTTATACCTGTAGTACAGCTTTACCTAAGCATTCTGAATGCATGAGATCATGTTAAGTAAGGTCAGCTGAATGATTGATCATATCCAGATACTGACTGCATTTAAAAATTGGGTTTTATCTCTACATGTTTCAGAAAAACCTCATGTAAGATAAAAGGGGCAGATGTTTATCGCTGTTTATTTAAAGGGCTTATGTTCAAACCATGAAAGATAAGAGACAGAGAATCAATTACCTATGAAAAGACAATTCAGAACACTTAAAGAATTAACACCAATTTAACAGAATCACTTTTATAAAATGGAAGAGGGAACAGTTCCCAATTCAATTTATGCGTCCAGGATTACCCTGACACAAAAACCAGAAATATACAGAACAAAGAAAGAAAACAAGAGATTGGTACATCTCATGAAATTTATTTTTTTATCTCATGATATTTAGATGGGAAAATCCTAAACAAAATAATAGCAAATTGAATACAGTAATGTATAAGAAAAATTATTCAACACAACCAACTGGAAATAATTTGCAATAGTCAAGACCAGTTCAATATTTGAAAATCACTCAATTGTAATCCACCATATCAAAAGAATAAAGAAAAGAACCATATGATTATACCAATTGACACAGGAAAACATTTGACAAAATCCAATACTCTTTCACAACAAACACTCTCAGAAAACAAGAACCAAAACAGATTTCTCAACTTGATAAAGATTTGATAAAGAGCATTTATAAAAACCTACAGGTAACCTACAGATAATATCATACTTAATGTGAAAAACCTAATGCTTTCCTCTTAAGCTCAGAAGCATGATGAGGATGTCCATTCTCATTACTCTTATTCAATATAGTACTAGACATTCTAGCCAGCGCATAAACACAAATTTAAAAGGAAGAAGTAAAACTGTCCCTATTTATAGATGATATGATCATCTACATTTAAAAAAACAAAACAAGGAACCTACAAAAAAGGTCCTGGAATTAATTAGTGAGTTCAGCAACAAGATTGAATGACAAGAACAACATACAAAAATCAACTACATGTCTATATACTAAAAAAAAATAATGCAGAAACAAATTAAAACACAATACTATCTATACTCACTCCAAAGAAAATAAAATACTTAAGTATAAATCTAATGAAATATGAACAAGACTTGTATGCTGAAAATTACTAAGTATCGATGAAGTAAATCAAAGAAGACCTAAATAAATGGAAAGACAAATCATGTTCATGGATTGGAAGACTCGACATAGTAAAGATATCAATTCTCTTCAAACTGATCTCTATGTTTAATGAAATGTCTATCAAAGTCCTAGCACAGCTTTTGTAGACACAGAGAAGTTTGTGATTACTGAATGGCGAAGGATCTAGAATAGCTAAAACAATTTTAGAAACAAAGTGGGAGAAACCAGACTTCCTGCTTAAGTGTTAAGTCTTACTATAGTAATCAAAATAGCATGATATTAGGAGAAGGATAGATACCTAGACCAATGGAACAGAATAGAGAACCAAAATATAGACTCTACACAAATATGTCCAGTTGGCTTTTGACAAAGATGTCAGAGCAATTTAACAGAGGAGTTCAACTTTTCCAATAATGGCTGCTATAACAATTGGACATCCATAGGCAAAACAAACACAAAAACAGAACATATAAACATATAAAACAAACACCTCAATGTAAATCTCACATCTTATATGAAAATTAATTCCCTGGGGTAGGGGGAGGAAGGCTCAAGAGGGAAAGAATATATGTATACTTGTAGCTGATTCATGTTCTTGGACAGCAGAAACCAACACAACATTGTAAAGCAATTATCCTCCAATTAAAAATAATTTTTTTCAAAAAGTTAAAAAAGGAAAGAGAAAACTAATTCAAAATGAGCCATCCATTTAACTGTAAAATGTGATATCATAAAATTATTAGGAAAAAAATTGACGGGGGCAGGGTCTAGATGAAGAGTTTTTAGAGTAGTCAAAAAAAATTAATAAAAAAAATTGATATATTGGACCTCATCTAAATTATGAGTTAACTCTCAAAGAGGACAAAACTACAAGATGCAGACTTGGAGAAAACGTTTGCAAGCTGCATATCTCACAAAGGACTAGCATTTGGAATATATAAAGAACTCTCAAAAGTCAGTAGAAAAAAAAATCCAATTGGAAAATGGGCATTGCCCTGGAAAAGATATATAGAACCCAGGGATCAAACCCAGGTCTCCCACATTGCTGGCAGATTCTTTACCAGCTGAGCCACCAGGGAAGCCCAAGAATACTGGAGTGGGTAGCCTATCCCTTCTCCAATGGATCTTCCCAACTCAGGAATCGAACCAGAGTCTCCTGCATTGCAGGTGGATTCTTTACCAGCTGAGCTACTAGAGAAGCCCATATAGAAGGCAAATAAACACATTTAAAATATTCTACATCAACCACTAGGGACATGTGAATTAAAACCACAATGAGATATTACATACCTAACAGATAAAATTAAAATAACACCAAATGGATGCAGAGAAACAGGATACTTCAAACTTTGCTGGTGGAAATATAAAATGGTACAACCTCTGAGGAAAATAGTTTGGAAGTTTCTTATAAAACCAAACATGTACTTACCATACCGTGTAGCCCAACAGTTACACTTGGGCATTTGTCTCAGAGAAATGAAAACTATGTTCAAGTAAAATTTGTACACAGAAGTTCAGAGCAGCTTTACTTATAAAAGCCCCAAACTGGAAATGATCCAGATGCCCTCCGGTGGACGGAGATGAATAGTTGGTTGTGCAAACAATGGTACCTCCATACCAGAGAATGTGGTGTAGCAGCAAAAAGGAACACATTATTGATAGACATGCAACTTGGATGGATCTCAAGGGTATCATGCTGAGTGAAGGCTGCATACTGTATGATTCCATTTATATAGCACTTATGAAATAATAAAATTAATAGAGATGGAGAATAGATTAGCAGTTTTGAGAAGTTAGTATTGGAGAGGGAGTTGATGGGAGTAAATAAGTGTGGCAATCCACTCCAGTACTATTGCCTGGAAAATCCCATGGACAGAGGAGCCTGGTAGGCTACAGTCCATGGGGTCGTAAAGAGTCGGACATGACTGAGCAACTTCATTTTCACTTTCATACAAAGATAACATCAGGGAGCCTGTGGTGATGGAAGAGTTCTTTATCTTGATTATGATACGGATACACTAAAATATATTCAGGGTGAAACTGCAGAGAAATACACACAATCCTAATGAAATCCAGATAAACTCTGTGTGTTGTACCAATGTCAATTTCCTGGTTTTCCCTTTGTACTATAGTTATGAAAGGTATTATCATTGGGTTTGTTGTGTGTGTGCTCAGTGCTCAACTGTGTCCGACGCTTTGAGACCCCATGGACCTGCCAGGCTCCTCTGTCCGTGGGATTTGTCAGGCAAGTATACTGGAGTGGGTTGCCATTTCCTCCTCCAGGAGATCTCCCCAACCCAGGGATAAAACCTTCTCTCCTATGTCTCCTGCATTGAAAGGCAGATTCTTTACCCACTGAGCCACCTGGGAAGTGCTCCTGGGGGAATTAGCTAAAGAGTTCTCAGGACTTCCCCATGTATTTTTTTGCAACTTCCTCTAAATCTATAATTTATCAAAACCAAAAGTTTCTTAAAAAAAAAAAAAAAAGACTTTTCAGAATGAGTCTTAAAATTTCACATGATTCAAAACTTGTGGTTATTTTTCATGTGGACTGCCATAATAAGACCATGTTTTTGCCAAATGTTTATATAAACCCATACCTTTTATAAGAATAATTTCTCAGACAGCAGAACTAACAGTTTATAAAACAGAAAGCAGACTATGTACATATTGGTAAGGCTAAAATATATGTAATGTCATTATTTCTACCTGATCTATATACTTACGCCTAGTATTTAGGGGTTTTATTTATCTTCATCCGTGATTAACACTGAATAAATATTGTCCTAAGTCAGTGGCTCTCAACAAGTGATCTGAGGATCCTAAAGAGTTTTAGTGGGTCTGGGAGGTCAAAATTATTTTCACAATACCAAGATGTTGTTTGGGTTTTTCACCCTTACCCCCTCACTAGTGTTCAGTGAAATATTCTAGAGGCTATGTAATATACGACATTGTAACAGACTGAATAAAGAAGCACATAAGAATGTAACTGTATTCTATTAGCTCAGTGCTGTTTAAATTTTTGCTTCAAGGTAAAACAATTCCATTCTTACCACTGACTTTTTTGTTTGGAAACGGTCATTTTTTTAATAAATATATTTTATCTATGTTGACATGTTTTTTAAGTTGTTTTAAAATGAATAAATATTTTAAAACTCATAACATAATTTCTAAATCAAAGACTATTAATAAATATAATTTCATTAAAAATTATTTGAGCTCTTCAATAATTTTTAAGATCATAAACTGTTTCTAAGATTCAAAAGTTTGAGAACAACTTAAGTGATATACAAAGTCACAGGGAAAATATCAGAATTGCAATGGGTTTCCTTTTTAAACTAGTATCATTTTCATGCTTTGATATTGCAGCTCATATATTATGAAAATTCAGCATTATGCAGTGAACAATTATATCAGAATTAATTCAGAGAGAAGCATTTATAACAAGATGGCAGAAAGTGAGAGCACAAAGCTGCTGCACATTTTAGGATTTGCTTTATGCTGAGGGGAAGATTTAAAAAGCAGAACCAAGTCACCATTGCTTTAGCTTTTAATAACAGAAATGGCTTTGTCTTTATTTTAAAAAGAGATGAGATTAACCAAGCGAAAAGGGATTAACTCTCAAATTCTAGGTGTTTCGGAAAACATTTTAACAAACATTTTCATCAGTCTAATCACCCTTAGGTCTTTCTGTTTGGGAAGAAAAACATTAAGATCCAGGGCAGGAACAATAATTATGTTCAGCTGGGATTTATGCAATTTTGCAAAAAATGCTTGATCTAAATCAGATGAACTAATCTCAGTCTCTCCGTATTCTGAGTGAGGACACTGCAGGCATCACAGACTCTAGACATCCAACGCCACAGTCCATCTCAACATCCACTCAACATGCCCTCCCCTCCTGCCACCTGCCCCATCAAAGTAACATGAGGCCAAGGAAATGTGTGTTCAACTTGACCTGTAAGGCCTTTCTCCCATTTCTCAGCCCACCCACCTCAGACTTAGTTTAAGGAGCTGCCAGCCACCAGCTTCATGGTGAAGGTTTCATCCTACTTCAAAGGCAGAATAAATAACTCTCCACTGTGTTTACCTATAACTTTGTTTATAACTTTTAGCTAAAAGTCCACAATCTGTCCTGAATACTAGCCAGTTATGTACGTTTGTCTTTCCATCCATGTAAAGCTTCTTAAGGGTAAAAACGGTGACCCCTAACCCACCCCCTTCCTAGCACAAGGCCTAGAGTATATGCAGTTTGTGTGCATGGATGCTAAGTCGCTTCAGTCCTGTTCAATTTTTTTTGTGAATCCATGGACTGTAGCCTGCCAGGCTCCTCTGTCCATGGGATTCTCCAGGCAAGAATACTGGAGTGGGTTGCCATGCCTTCCTCCAGAGGATCTTCCCAACCCAGGGATCAAACTCGCGTCCCTTATGTCTCCTACACTGGCAGGCAGGTTCTTTACCACTCACGCCAACTGGGAAGCCCCATTGGGACTTTAGATCAGTAATAATATCTATCAAAACTTGCTTGTGTAGAGCTGTCATGCATAATGAGGAACAAGATAACTCTTGAATGACAACTTAGAATAAATGTTTAATTAAATAAAATATTTTCAGATAATAAATTCATTAGAGACAATATACTCATTTGGCTATAAAATTTGTAGCTGGCTAATATATGAATGTGTAAGTGTTAAATATTCTGCAGGTAGGAGTCACTTTATGCAATGATATATTAAAAAAACATTAAGATCCAGGGCAGGAACAATAATTAGGTTCAGCTGGGATTTATGCAATTTTGCAAAACATGCTTGATCTAAATTAAATATACTAAACTCTGAAGTGACTTAGCACGCCCTCATGCATTTTGGGGGCCATTTTTGAAAAGTTCACCTGCCATAGCAGTGAAAACTTAGGGACAATGAACAAAAAGGCTTCTCCTTGAAGCTCCTCCACTCTATTTTTATCAGAAAAAAAAAGTGTCTATAAAGTAAGGTGCCAAGATTGAGAAATCTATCATCCTAGTCTATCTATCCTATTATTAAAAGGCTTCAAGGCAAATTAAATGTACATAGATACATACATATTACATATGTATATTTATATATGTATATGCCTATATGTGTATATTTATATATGTATATTTGCATATGTAATATGTATGTGGATGTGTGTGGATATGTTTGTACATGCATGTATGTACATGAACACATATATATGTATATTACATATATAAAAGATTGTTTCAAGATGACAAGTCTTTGGTTCAATGTGACATCCTGCCCTTCATTTATCTGCAAAGATGCTGTCATTTCTCCCCCCACAGCCAGAGAGTGAGGTTTTCAATTTTTCTAAAGGTGGTAATAGATGGGGTGACTCATCCATACTCTTCATACCAGGAGGAGCAGCTGATTCATAGCACACTTTTGAGATGACTGGTTAGGTGTAGAGGCATAATTCTTTGTTAACAAAACAGACTAAATCTAAGTGATTTCTAGAGGGTTAACCTAAGGTTTCACCTCATTAGCCCCATCTAGCCCAGCTAACAACCAAGAAGAAGAAAAGTAGGCTGCCTTCAGTGAAGGATCACTAATGAAAGGGACCCTTGAAAGAAAAGCCTTTAATCCCCAGCACACTGCCTGGCATGTGATAGGTATTCAAGACATGTTTGTTAAACTGAAGAGAGGTCTGTAAGTTTCAACATCTTGCCTGGCAAGTGCATGCACGTGTAGTCATTTCAGTTGTGTCTGACCCTTTGTGACTCTATGGACTATAGCTCCTCTGTCTATGGGATTCTCCAGGCAAGAATATTGGAGTGGGTTGCCATGCCCTCCTCTAGGGGAATCTTCCTGATGCAAGGATCAAACCCGCTTCTTTTATGTCTCCTGCATTGACAGGTGGGTTCTTTAACACTAGCACCACCTGTGTCTGGAACAGCGAATAACAATAGTTCAGCCTTGATGAAAGATCTGAAGGTGGACAGTCGCAGGGGTAAGTGTTCAGCATCCTTCATCCTTTATCCCACCAACTTCCAGGGAGTGGATCCCTGAACAGGCTCACCTCTACCTCCTATCAACTGACCACCACTGTCTCTTGCTGGATGGCTTGGTCAGTGCTCAGGAAACAGCTGGAGTAGCCTTGACTACTCATTTTCTTTCTTCATGTGCTCTAGTTTCAGTAAGTGGTTTTTCACCCTGTTCTTGTAACATATTTTGAATCCCAGGTCCAGCAGTGTGTGTATTCTGCGATCCCACGCTCCAGCCCCAAATCCTCCAAGTAGACATTGAAATTGCTTCTAGGCCCCAAAGTGACCTTGAGACCCAGCAGTGCATTCACTGATGGTCAAACGATGGCTGAGAGGTTGGGGGGATGGAATGAGGGGAAACTGGTTAATACTCCTAAGATCTGTCTCAAATCCCCTCAACCATTCTTTGATATAGATAATTAATATTTTCTCTAATATATGAAAATCTGAGTTTTGGATGATTTGACAGTTCAACATTGTGAAACACAAGATTTAAGGTCCAAGTTGAACCTTTGAAAGATGCGTAAGGACCTGCTACACACCAGGCACTGGTCCAAGTGTGAGTGACACAAATATGAGTAAGTTTCGTGCTCTCTGACCCAGATACAAAGGTGAATAACTATGAATTAGAGTGGTGAATGCTGCAGTAAAAGTATTTGTAGATGTTGAAACATATGATAGGCTGGGGGCAGGAAAATGGAGAGGTGAAAAGCTAATGAGAATAAAAAAGAACACATGCTTCATGGGGACAAAAGCCATGAAAGTAGTAAATCAATATTTTACCATTTTGACATTTGTTCTGGAGCTTCATGTATTCAGGAGTCCTCATAATTTCCCGTCTAATCACAGAGGTTGCAAATACTGTGGTCACAAATTGCTCCAGCATCCAGAGGAAAGTCAGTGAAGTCATAGAATTCTGGAACCGTATCTGGGATGGGATTTCTGTTGATCAATTACTTAACAGTGCTTTGTGGCTTTGCAAAATTCTAAAAGGGACTCAACTTATTTCCCACATGAAATGAAGAGAAAGAGTGAAAAAAAAGGGGAGGTCTCAGAGTCAAGAGACATATAAAGTACAACTTGTACAACTATACTTTATAAACAAAATCAAAACAAACAAAAAAAAAAACAGGGGTTTCCGTAAAAACAAGGAGAACAAAAGATGGCCTTTAATTTTTTTTAAAAAAAAAGAAAAAAAGAGGCAGTATTGAGAAGGGAATTGAAATGCTCATAGAATTATAAAAATTTCAATTCCTTTATGATCATTCTTGTAACAGTCATATTTTGAGAAGCTTCTTTTCTTTATTTTTTGTATTATACTCTCCTTATCTTTTATCCCCTCAGTCCTGAACCCCCCTCCCATCTCCCACCCCATCCCACCCCTCTAGGTTGTCACAGAGCACTGAGTTGAGCTCCCTGTGTCACACAGTAAATTCCCACTTGCCATCTATGCTACATACAGTAATGTGTATACATATGGCCATTCTGACCGGTGTGAGGTGATACTTCATTGTAGATCTGATTTGCATTTCTCTAATAATGAGCAATGTTGAGCATCTTTTCATGTGTTTGTTGGCCATCTGTATGTGAGAAGCTTCTTTTCTTAACTGACTAAATTTAAGGGGCTTAAAATAAGATGTACACGTTCTACTTTAATTGTTATATTAAGGCACTTTAGACTGTTGTCATAATTATGTAATTAAAATCAGCTCTACCATTACCCTTCTGGCTTTTCTAGCACAAAAGCATTTTTTAACTTTTCTACAAACTAAATCAGCAAGAAATTTAGATAGGACTAATTCTATGCACCATAAAAATACTGTTTTAAATGAGAAATTCAAATATTTGTTGTTTAAAAATACTCATTTTTTTTAAAAATTCAACATTATTGCAGTTATAAATGCTATCAGGAACAAAATATTGAATAGTGTCAACTTATCACACAGAAAAGTAAAACATCCAGAAGCCAGAACAGTTTTACACTGAGCACTATTGTAGCAATATAAGAATCTTCCTTGTAACTTTTAAAATTTGTGAAAACATTTTTAATGTTTATTTGAGCTATCTTCATGCATTTGGCATACCAACTATGATTTCCATTTAAAAGCACTAAGTTATACAAACATTGCCCTAAAGTCTCTCAACTGTGATATGGACCTGAGATTGTAGATTTCTCATTCCCAGCGCCTTATTTTATCAGCATTATTTTTCTATGATAAAAACAGAATGGAACTGCAAAAAGCAGTTCCCTTATCATTTATTGCCCCTAAGTTTCCTCTGCTATGGCAAGTGTACTTCCCAAGATATGGACACAAAAATATCTCTCGGTTTACATTCACTCTGCAGTATGACCTTGCTACTTCCACATCAAAAAGTGGTGTGTCTGTCTTTGTATCCCACTGCTCTACGTGGGCTCTGTGACTACTGACACCGAGGGAATGAGGCAGCTGTGAGAGTACCCCTTACACCAGTACAACACTGGGCCAGTCCTGGGAGTAGCCCTGCACTGACCTAGCAGTTCCTGCTTCCTGGGTCTTAGAAGCCAGCTGGCACGTAAGAAGTGCTACTTCTCTAAGACCACCACACTGTGAGGAGGCTATGAGCCACGTGAACCAGCCCTGGAGAATGAGATGCCACATGGAAAGAAAGAAAGAGGCCAAAAAATGATAAGTAAAGAAGCCCTCTGGATGACCAGCCCAGTCAACCCTTTAGATGACTCCAGCCCCAGTCACTGTCGGATCACAAATGCATGAGAAACGAAAGTTAAGAACTGCCCAAGGACTTCCCTGATGGTCTGGTGGTTAAGACTTCACCTTCCAGTTCAGGGGCTGCAGGGTGGATCCCTGGTCAGGGAGCTAAGATCCTAACTGCCTCGCAGCCAAAAAACCAAAACATAAAACAGAAATGGTATTGTAACAAATTCAACAGACACTTAAATAAAAACTGCCCAACTGAGCCCAATCCTGAGAGCCCAATCCTGCAGAACCCTGAGAGATAATAATAACTTTCTGTTTTACCCACTAAGTTTTTAAGTACTGTGAGGCACAGTAATACATAACCAGAACAACTGCTGTCTCTTACAACAAAAACCTCTCCTCCAAGGTCTGAGATATGGGACCCCAGTCTTGACTCTCCTTTTTCTTCTGGTACTTTTCCTCTGTGAGGTGTAATTTATATAACACACATTCAGTTAATCTATTAGGGAGAAAAGTGTGAACAACTTGGATTTAGAATTGTACACAGTATCTGTCATACTGAATTCAGTAATAACTTCCACTTTACAAAGAAAGCCTACTATTAATTGAGTACTTGTGTGTGCTAGGTATTCTTTTGAGCACCTTGAACACAAAAATATATTTAATACTCATGGTGACACTGTGAGGTGTTCCTCTCATTTTGGCAGATAAAGAAATTCCGTAAGTGAAGTAACCTAGGTAAGTTTATAAAAATCATCACTCCCATAGCTAAGATTTTAGAAGGTCTCTTTACAACTCTTTACAAGCTCTGAATCCCATATTCCTAAACTGTTTCAAATCTTTATATTTCACAATGAACTTCTTAAATGGTTTTCTCAGGTGATATGCTACAATTGCTAAGTTGCTTCATTCGTGTCCGACTTTTGGCAACCCTACAAACTGTAGCCTGCCAGGCCCATCTATCCATGGGGATTCTCCAGGCAACAATACTGGAGTGGGTTGCCATTTCCTCCTCCAGGGGATCTTCCCTATCCAGGGATGGAACCCGTGTCTCTTATGTCTCCTGCATAGGCAGGCAGATTATTTACCACTACCACAACCATACACATAAATAAAATACTGACGTCTTTTCATTGAGAGCAACATTATGTTGTGCCAGCTTAAAGATCATTGCTTGTGTAGTTTTTTATTTTGCATATGTTTCTGACTTCACCTTCTTCAGAACAACCTTAAGAAAGGGATTTCATTCAGATAAAGAGATAATTTATATCTGGTCAAGTTATGAGGACTAGTGTCTGATTAATGAGAGTGGGAAAAGTAGACAATCATTAGCTTTAAAAAAAAATTTTTTTTTGATGTAGATCATTTTTAAAATCTTTGTTGAACTTGTTACAATAGTGCTTCTGTTTTACATTTTTTGGTTTTTTGGCCTCGAGGCATGTGGGATCTTAGCTTCCCGACCAGGGACCGAACTCACCCCCTGCATCGGAAGGTCAAGTCTTAATCACTGGATCACCAGGGAAGTCCCAAGCACGAGGTTTTATATCCATTCTCTCTACAGTTCTATAAGGAAAGCATTATGGCACCTATTTCAGAAAAGTAAAAGGATTTGCCAAAATCATCTGGAAAGTGAACTGATCCTAAGATAGTGCCCTTCATCTGCCTAGAAGCACACAGTTAATCCAAACTCTTTAGAGCATTGATTTGAGCATGGATCATGCTGTTGTCTTTTCAAATTCAATTCATAACACTGCCCTTGATTCAGCTCCCACTCTAGCCTCAGTGCACTCTCAATCGCTCTCCCTCTCTCTTTCTCAGACCCCAGTGAACAAAGAATGCTAGAGCATTTCTATATGGTTATCTCTGAGTCTGATGAATCAAGAAATTACTGGATTCTTTTCTACAATATTACAATGAGTATAGTCAACGCTATGGTCTTTCTGGTAGTCACATACAGATGAGACAGCTGGACCATATAGAATGTAAATGCCAAAGAATTGATGCTTTCAAACTGCAGTGCTGGAGAAGACAGCAAGGAGAACAAACCAGTCCTAAAGGAAATCAACCCTGAATATTCATTGGACAGACTGATGCTGAAGCTGAAGTTCCAATACTTTGGCCACCTGATGCAAAGAGCTGACTCATCGGAAAAGGATCCTGATGCTAAGAAAGACTGAGGGCAAGAGGAGAATGGGGCAACAGAGAATGAGATGGTTTGATGGTACCACTGCCTCAGTGAACATGAGTTTGAGCCTACTTCAGGAGATCGTGAAGGATAGGGAAGCCTGTTGTGCTGCAGTCCATGAGGTTGCAAAGAGTCAGACACAATTTATCAACTGAGCAACAACAACAATGGGTAATGCTAAAATGTTACACACCAAAACCAGAATTTGCAAGGATCCTAAGTTGATAGTAAACTACTCTGGGATTCACAATCTATAAAAATGGAAGTTTGGTGCTATAGGTCATGCTGTTCTCAATGGAAATATGAATTGATTCCTGTACATTTTCTCTTTGTAAAAGCAGAATATTTTGCTCTATTTTTGCACAAAATGCACATTACCTTCTAATTTTACTATTTTGTCTCCTGGCTCTTACTTTGAGTTTTAATGTAAATTTGAGAAATATACAATAAAACTGAGAATTTGTTCTGGAACATAATAAATTGCTTTTCTAACACTGTTCACATGCTACTATTTTCAGCAAGAAATGGTGAGAAATATGACTCAAAATTTCAACAACTCTATTACTGCAAAAAAAGAAAGAAAAGGGGAAAAAGAAACTTAAACCAAAGTCAAAGTTAAAATGAAGACACATAAACTTTTCATAAATGGTGATTGTTCTTATCACTTAAAAATAACTCAAGACTATAGCTAAGTATTAGAATCAAAATATTGGGTGACCAAAATTTTGAGTAATTGAATTGGTGTTAAGTCAAGTAATTATTTAAAAGACATTTTCAGAAACTTAAAAATATTCCTCCATTCTAATATAAAATATCTTCTTTTTGGATGGAGAGAGGGTAGTAGAACTTAGGAAAAGAAAGTTCCCATAAAAGTGACACGGAGCTTCTGTATTCCCGAGAGACCCATGTAGTGTCAGCTCATAATTCTTCCATTTGCCCAAATCCTGTTTCTCAAAAAAAATAAGTGTGGGGGGGGAGCACTTTTATTTTCTAGTCTTAATTTCCTAGCCAGCTGCCATTCTAAGTAGCACTGATGCAAATATAACTTTTAGCAAACATTTCTGGAAACTCTCAGCAGAACAAACAAATTCGAATTAGCCAAGTGATGTTGAATTGCAAGGTCCATTAGTAACAGTGGGAAATACTACTGACACTTATTTTCGTGGCATTCTATGAAAGAAGAAAAAGGAAACAATGCTGTTCAAGAGATTTCAGTGTTACAATTCAAGTCTACCCAAGAACATCTATTTGAAAAGAGACGCAAAGCCATGGTCATTCAGCTGAACAGGTGAGCTGCTTTACCACTGACCAGCTTGAATATAGTTATGCGTCATTTAAAAACTGATGACGAAACAGTATCAGCAACTTACATAAGGTCTACTCTCCCTCTACCTGACCCCTGGAAGCCACTGAAACGGATGCCTTTCAAATGACATCCAATATCTCTTGAGAAAAATTTTTAGTTCCTGACAGGCACTCAGACATCACAGCAGGAGACAGTTGGTTTCTGGCTTCAGTTAGATAACATCTTAGCCTGTGATCACAGACCACAATTTTGCAGACTTCCTCCCAATTCAATCATGAGTGCTGAAAGGAGAATGCATAAATGCCTGTCTCTCTTCTTACTAGGGTTTATGCACAACCAGCTCCCTTGTATCCTCAAATATTTTACCCCTCAATTAAAATCCCCCAAATTATTTCATTCATTTTACCGTCCTCTGGATTTTTGCAGAATGTAGTCAGGGCAGTTGACTGTGGATCTGAAGAAGAATTTTAGTTTTGTCTTGTGATTTCTCAGCAACTGCTTTTAATAAAGTCCTCACCTGTCTTATATACCAGCAGAGTCATAAAAGCTGCATGTTCCCACCTACATCTAAGTCCAGGGATCAACAGTAAATTCCACCCAATGATTGAATGGTACTTCACATAATTACCATGACATCAATTTTATCTTATCTTGTTTCAGCCCTTAGATTATTTTTTGTTTTGAGCCATTTTCAGATGGTGTTGACTGCAAGGTCAGCCTATGAAACAAGAGAACTCTGTTATTTTCTACATAATTTTTTCAAGATTTATACACAACATCCTGAAAGTTGACACTTTCCTATAAACAAGATCTTTACAAGTATTACATTTAATTAGCTAAGTACCTGATGTTTACTTAAAAAAGCAGAGCTGTAAAATTCAGATTCTAGATACAGAGCATTTCTAGCCTTACAACATTATCCCAGTAGAAAACAGAAAAAGAAAACATACACATATTTAGACTCTTCTAAAATTAAATGTGCATCAGGTTTTAATAAGGATGCATGGAGAAGGTATAAGGTGATGCTGAGAAGGACTGATTGGTTCTCAATATTTGTGCCTTTACCCCCTTACTTTACTTTTGAAAAGCTCAGTTTCTTCCAAACAGAAAAATACTTAAATTTCACAGCTTGCCAACTGTGGAACATTTTGCTCCAAGATTCCCTGTACATTGTATTCCCAAAATTTACCAAGAGCCTCAGGCTCCTATTAGGGCTGCTTCTATCCTGCCTTTAGGGTTGTGATCCTAAAAAACCTTCCTGCCTCCGTCTACTCTGCTTAGTGCCATTTCTGTAAGAACTTAGACACAAACTACCAAATACTTTCCCAGGGGGAAGATCCCTGTAAACACAAAAAGCAATTCTCATTTAACATGAAGAAATGGACCAAAGAAAAGAAAGTTGTTCTGTGGCTTATTATCTCCAATAAGTTGATTTGTTTGTTGTAGCCATGCATTCCGGGAAACAAACTCACTCAGAAGGACAATGCAGATAGTGGAGTGAAGTTTATTACACCTGTGGGCCCAAGGCAGAGTCTCCTCTAAACCAAGGACCCTGACCAGTTTCTGTGAAAACCTTATATACCCTAAATGTACGTGCTCAAACCCACCTCCCCAAATTCCCTGAAACTAATCTGAACAACGGAAAAGAAAGATACAATCAAAGTTAACCCGTGATTCATATGCCTTAAGCCTAGGTAGTTAACAGTGGACAATTATCAGTAGGCCTGTCGTCATACCCCAATAAGCATAATAGAATTTATGATTCTATTCAGTTACACAGATAATTAGGGTATCCTTTTAGGTGATGGAGAGTCTAGGTACAAGCCTGGGGCTCTTCCATCCAGGGGGTCTGGTTTTCCAGTTGGTTTGTCTTTTCCATAGATACTGGGCATATAGCTCAAAGTTCACAGTCCGGCCCAAGATGGAGTCCTGCTTTCAAGATGGAGCCTGTTCTGCCTGTTTCCTCCTTCACTTTCAGTTCTTCCACCTTTTTCAGATTTCCATATTCTCCTTCCATAGTTTCTTCCAGTATCTACTCTATCCATTCACCTTTAAAAGATATATATTTTTTGGCTGGGCTGGGTCACAGCTGTGGGATGTGCAGGACCTTAGCAGAACAAGGGATCTAGTGCCCTGACCAGGGATTAGACCTGGTCTCCTGCACTGGAAGTGCAGAGTCTTAGCCACTGGATCACCAGGTAAATCCCCTGTTCTCCTTTTCCTGGTGATGACTGGTATCACCATTCTTCATGAATTTCTGCCATTTAAACCCCAAAGGGTTGGCAGTGTATTTTCAAAGTAGAAGGCTTATTTTGGAAATCTAGAACCTTTATAGCTTTAGGAGAAGAAAGCCTTTCATGTCTTATGGGAAACTTCCTTTTCCCTCCCTCCCTTACAGTCATTCAGTCATTTCACTCTCCATTAGCTTAGTCTCTCCCCTCCATTTGCACCTTCTTTCAAAACTTCTTTCTTTTGTATCTGGAAAATTAAGTAGAATTTATGTTTCTTGTGTGATCTTATTAAAGTATTTTCATTTGGTTTATGATTGGTTATGGATTCCATTTTTATTTCACATGTTTCTATGTAAGAATTAAGAATATTAGGGGATTCATATGAACATTTTATAGTGTTTTTAGAGTTTACAGTTTTTTAACATGATGTGGCAAAATAAACTATACAAAAGAGTTGTCAAAAATAATCCCTTCTGGGAGGTGGGTTGTAGGTACAAGTGGGAAAGGACATATATATACCTATGGCTGATTCATGTTGATTTATGGCAGAAGCCAACTCAATATTTTAAAGTAATTATCCTCCAGTTAAAAATAAATAAGTTTTAAAAAAAATAAAATAATTCCTTCTACATGTGACCACTCCCTGACCCCAGATCCCAGTTTCTCTACTCTGTAGTAATGTTTCCAATTCCTTATATATGTTTCTACACATAGCCTATGTATACATGAGTAAATACATTAACTTCCCATCCCCTTCCAAATTCTCCTTAAAACAATGAACAGAATATAAAATTGAAGGAAACTCTGCCTTTGTCCTCAGAGTTTAGAGAAACATCTTTCTGTTAATATAGTATAAATTATACTTTTCTATACTTCTTAAAGTATAGAACACATATTACTTTTAATTATAATTGGGGAAATTAAATTTTAATTAACTGGGAAAAAACAATTTTTATTTATAATTGGGTGAAGTACTATTAACAAAAACATTTTAAAGTCAAACAATTTTATGTAGCTGCTTCCACATATTATTAACAGGACTATCCCATGCTTGGCAGCTTTATTTCCCCCCTTCTTTGGATAACTTGTTGGAGAAGGCAATGGCAACCCACTCCAGTACTCTTGCCTGGAAAATCCCATGGACAGAGGGGCCTGGTAGGCTGCAGTCCATGGGGTCACTAGGAGTCGGACACGACTGAGCGACTTCACTTTCACTTGGATAACTTGTAGGGCTGGTGGGTGAGATGTCCAGACCTCTCATTCATCTACTGTTGTCTCTCAGTTGCTAAGGGACTTCTCTGGTGGCTCAGGCGGTAAAAAACCCACCTGCAATGCAGGAGACCTGGGTTCGATCCCTGGCTTAGGAAGATCCCCTGGAAAAGGAAATAGAAATGCACTGCAATATTCTTGCCTGGAGAATTCCGTGGACAGAAGCCTGGTGGGCTACAGTCCATGAAGTCACAAAAAGTGGGACACAATCCCTAACACAAGACACCATTTCCATTGTTAAAATCCGCAGTGCCCATTACAAAGAGGTAGACTGGCTAAAGACACTAGGACTGTTATCTGAAAACTGGATTTGCCTCTTGGTGGATGTCAAACCACTGTACGCAACCAAACTGAAGATCAGGAAAAGGAAGTATTTATTATTACTTGCAGCAAGTAAGGAGAACACATGGATCTTTCCCAAAGCAGTATCTCCTCAAAAGGCAAAATTGGGGAAGTTTTAAGTTAAGGGTATGTGCTTATTCATGCAGGAGCTTGAACTCAGCATAGAATTGGGGCAGAGGTCAACAGAATCCTAGCTTTAGTTGATTGAAGTCAGGAGGGTCGACAGGTATGCAGGTCAGGAAGCAACAGTTAGAAATGGACATGGAACAACGGACTGGTTCCAAATCAGGAAAGGAGTACTTCAAGGCTGTATATTGTCACCCTGCTTATTTAATGTTTATGCAGAGTACATCATGAGAAATGCCGGGCTGGATGAAGCACAAGCTAGAATCAAGACTGCAGGGAGAAACATCAATAACCTCAGATACGCAGATGACACCAGCCTTATGGCAGAAAGCAAAGAAGAACTAAAGAAAAGAGCCTCTTGATGAAAGTGAAAGAGGAGAGTGAAAAAGTTAGCTTAAAACTCAGCATTCAGAAAACTAAGATCATGGCCTCTGGTCCCATCACTTCATTGCAAATAGATGGGGAAATAATGGAAATAGTGAGAGACTTTATTGGGGGGGGGGGGGCCTCCAAAATCAATGTGACCACAGCCATGAAATTAAAAGACGCTTGCTCTTTTGAAGAAAAGTTATGACCAACCTAGACAACATATTAAAAGGCTGAGATATTACATTACTAGCAAAGGTCTGTCTAGTCAAAGCTATGGTTTTTTCAGTAGTCATGTATGGATGTGAGAGGTGGACTATAAAGAAGGCTGAGCACTGAAGAACTGATGCTTTTGAACTGTGGTGTTGGAGAAGACTCTTGAGAGTCCCTTGGACAACAAGGAGGTCCAACCAGTCCATCCCAAAAGAAATCAGTCCTGAATATTCACTGGAAGGACAGATGTTGAAGCTGAAGCACCAACACTTTGGCCACTTAATGTGAAGAGCTGACTCATTTGAAAAGACCCTGATGCTGGGAAAGATTGAAGTTGGAAAGAGAAGGGGATGACAGAGAATGAGATGGTTGGATGGTATCACCAACTCAATGGACGTGAGTCTGAGTGAACTCCAGGAGTTGGTGATGGACAGGGAGGCCTGGCGTGCTGCAGTCCATGGGATCTCAAAGAGTCAGAAACGACTGAGTGACTGAAATGAACTGAGGAGGGTCAATGTAATCATTCCATCCTCCACATGGGTGGGGGCCTTGGTTCCTGCAGAACTCAAAGATACTGTATGTATTATTATGTATTATTATACATCTCTTGCGAAAGAACTCTGCTTTATCACTGCACTATTGCTTGCCTTTTCTCTGTTCCTGCATTCCTTTGTTCCCTTAAGATCATTAATTACTTAATGACCTATATGAGAAAAGAATTTAAAAAAGAATAGAAAAAAACATTTTTTAATAAAAGTATTTTAAAAAGTGAGACTTCTCTGGTGGTCCCATGACTAAGAATCTGCTTTCCAATCCAGGGGACATGGGTTCTATTGCTGGTCTGGGAAGATTCTACACTTTGAAGGGCAACTAAGCCTCTGCTCCACAACTAGAAAAAGCCCATATACCACAACAAAGACCCAGTGTAGCCACCAAAAAAAATTTTTTTAAGATTATAAATTACTGAGTCCTGTTTAAGGGCAAGCTTGTGGCCAGCTTTAGATCACAAAATGGCTTAGGTGAAAAATAACTTCTCTTATATCTAGAAAGCCATTCCTGGTTCTCTTTCTCTAGGGACCCCCTAACTTAACTGGTTCCAGATGACAAGGAAAATATCCATCCTTGCAAGGCAAAGTCCTGAAAGCATGTCATAGTACAGAGCAGGCGTCAGGAACATCTTTTCTTAGCAATATGACACGGTGATGGCAAGGAGATCAAACCAGTCAATCCTAAAGGAAATCAATCCTGAATATTCATTGGAAGGACTGATGCTGAAGCTCCAATACCTGGGCCACCTGATGTGAAGAGCGGACTTATTAGAAAAGACCCTGATGCTGGGAAAAATTGAAGGCAGGAGGAGAAGGGGATGACAGAGGATGAGATGGTTGGATGACATCACTAACTCAGTGGACATAAGTTTGAGCAAGCTCCCAGAGATGGTGAAGGACAGGGA
Organism: Bos grunniens; assembly: GCF_055505025.1. Lineage (NCBI taxonomy): Eukaryota > Metazoa > Chordata > Mammalia > Artiodactyla > Bovidae > Bos > Bos grunniens. Next base: position 63,743,210 of record NC_141173.1, on the reverse strand, counting down.
AGTCTGGTGTGCTGCAGTCCATGGGGTCACAGAGTTGGACGCAATTAAGCAACGGAACAGCCACAACTACGTGACTCAGTGAAGTACACACAGGCTATGCTAAAATGCATGGATTTTTTTCTAATGACATTTTGTCATTTACTCTATTTTTTTTTTTCAGAATAACTACCTTTGTAAATGTTTCATATACTCAGTTGATTTGTTTTATAAAACATGATTTAATCTTTCTAATAGCAAAGTACGATTATCACAAACATATTGCCTCAATCAGAAGAACAACTGAGATATGTAAAATTCTTGCTTTTTCAAGTAGCTTTTGCTTCAGTGATTCCAAAGATGCATTACATGATTTTAAATTTTCAAGCCACACAAGAGTATTTATGAGGAAAAATAAGTCTTCCACTTAACACACTCCCATTCCCAAAAGGATTCACTTTGAACAATTTCTTAATGTTTCCAGAAATTTTCTGAGTACATAAACACATTTTATGGGGGGGTTGCTGTATACAAATAGAAACATAATAAACATATTGTTGAATGTCTTACCTTCTCTTTTTACATCTAGCAATGTATTTTGGTGTTTTTTTTTTCCATATCCAACCACACTAATCTAAACATACTTTTTAAAATATTACCCAGTAGGAAATTCCTTGTGGTCTAGCTGTTAAGACTCTGTGCTTTCACTGCTGAGGGCCTGGTTTCAATCCCTGATTGGGGAAATAAGAGCTGCAAGTGGCTTGGTCAGAAAAAAAAATAGTACAAAAAATTATGAATCATGAATTACTTAACCAGCCCTCTAATAAGCATTATTTGGATTATTTCCAAGTTTTTTACTATTACAAATAGTACTATATTTATTATCCTTGTTCTGGTTACATGTACATTTATAGTTCTACGATACACTGAGAAGTGTAATTGCTGGATCAAAGAATCTGAGAGTTTTAAACTTATTTAGAGATTGCTCAAGTGTTCTTCTCCACCACCACCCCAAAGTTGATGTCATGAAATATGTTAATTTCTGTGAAATAGATGAAAAAGAGTATCTAATTTTTATTTATATAATTTTGAGCAAGGCTAAACATCATTTCATAAATTATAGAGAATTTATGGATTATTTTTCTGTAACTACCTATTCAAAAATATTCCTCAAGTTGTTAATTTTATCTTTAATTTTGTATATCTATTTTATATATAGTAGTGTGTATCTGCTAATCCCAAACTCCTAATTTATATCCTCTCTACCCATCCCCCACCACCCTGCCACTTATGTGGTAACCATAAGTTTGTTTCCTTTGTAAGTCTATTTCTACACAACATGATAAATCCACTATGCTTCAGTTTTTTTAAAAAACTGATTACCATAATAAATTTACTTACTCAAAATAAAGAGAGAAATTAAACATAACTCATATCTTTAACAGTCTAGTTGCTATGAATTAAAAGTATTGGGATTTTTCCCCTCAATATTCTCTTTGACTTGTCATGAGGCTATGAAGACAGAACTCCTAACCTCAACTTGACTCTTTAATGTTGTGTAGCTGTTTCTTGTAGTCTATACCGTGTTCCATCTAAATCAGATTGATCAGGCTGTTTATTTAAAATACAGATTCTTGGGTCCCATCTGGGACCTCCTGGATCAAATTCTCAGTCAGCTGAGCCAAAAGATTTGCATTTTATGTGCCAAAGCTTGCAAACCACGATTGTGCAGCACCGTTTAGCAAACCAGCCATGTAGTTAAGGTGTAATAGCATGTGGTTTCATCTTCAGCTGTCCCTGTAGCACAACTAAATTGAAAATGGTAGAGTCATTTGTTCAGCTCTGCAAGCCTCCACTTCCCGCCAACAGCTGGAACCCCAAGCACCAGGAACCTGCGATAAAGATAGCCCGAAGCACCAAACAACTATCCCCGTGGTCACAGACTCAAAGGCTGGCAGCAGACAGTTTCTCAGTTAAGATAAAGTTTTTAATCAGCAGCAGCAGGTAATTGACTGACAGCCTGAAAGAACAACCTGAGACGTGATGTCTAACACACGCAGCAGCAACAAACTCTCCCCAGAAGTGATGGACAAGAAGCAGGCCAACTTGACACATGCTAACCACCCGAGAATATCCTCTGCTATTTCAGTCAAAACAGCATGGCCTAATCAATAATGCAAACATCCTGTTTCCCGGGCTAACAGACTCTGTCACTGGATTCCTCAGAGAGATAAAGAAACTGCTGCTACAATTATGCATAATCTTCCTCTAGCCTGAAATGTCAATAGAGGAGGTAAATAATGCTGCAGAGAGAGGAAAACCTCACAGGTGAAAAGTAATTTGCTTAACATTTTTCCTTTTTTTTTTTTTTTGGTTTTGCACATACCTCCTCCCACTTTCATTTAATAAAGCTTTTGGTAGTGGACTATCAATGAAAGGCTTCATGAAAGAATTAGGTTTTGTGCAAAAATCAAAAAAGAAGAAATTGAATTGATAGAGTGGTTTAGTTATATTTATAGTACATGAGGAGAGAGAAAAATGAAGCCCAAAGGAACTTTCTACTCTCATTCTGTTGAAGTCTTAGGAGACATTAGATGTGTTGTGGGTTTGCTTAAAGCCTCCCCATCCTGAAGGGCTTGGCTTTTTTGCTGGGAGAGGTAAGGGTGCTACATTCAGAAAATTGTGTCTTTTCCCTCTGTGTCTGTATCAATTGCCATGTGCAGATTCAGAGACAGTGAAGAACTTGGTGGGAGGCAATCATAGTCACTTTCATTAAGTAAAAGACATGTCCTTGGAATAATGCCTTTGGGGGGTCACAGGTGCCCCAAGATTCCCTCAATAAGGAGGGCCAGTAGTGTGGCTGTCCTGGTGTGAAATGTAGGCTACAATTCAACAGAAAGTATATTCAAAAGGAAAGAGGGAAAGGGAAAGTTGCTCAGTCGTGTCCAACTCTTTGTGACCCCATGGACTGTACAGTCCATGAAATTCTCCAGGCCAGAATACTGGAGTGGGTAGCCTTTCTCTTCTCCAGCGGATCTTCCCAACTCAGGGGTCGAACCCAGGTCTCCCAAATTGCAGGTGGATTATTTGCCAGCTGAGCCACAAGGAAACCTTGTCACAAACATTATCCTGACACTCTTTCACCACATACTCAATCACTCCAACCCCCAAGCTCTAGTTGAACAGGAGGGTGGAAGGATTCTGCCTAAGCTCATAGTCTAAGTGCTGCCTAAGGGAATTCCCTGCTGATCCAGTGGCTAAGACTCCTTGCTCCCAAAGTAGGGAAATGGGATTTGATCCCTGGTCAGGGAACTAGGTCCCACATGCCATGACTAAGTGTTCAAATTTTTAGTCCTGCAGGCCACCACTAAAGATCCCAAGTCCCACAACAGAGATTCCACATGCCACAATGAAAGACTGAAGATCCCGTGTGAAACAACCAAGACCTGATGCAGCCAAATAAATAAATATTTTCTAAATAAATAAAGGTAGAAGGTCATGTGCTCATCTCCTCTTTCAAGAACTCCAAAATTGCAACTTACTGCTAAACAACCATTGACAGGAAAATGTTGGATCACACCAATGAAAGATATCCCATGTCCAAGGGCAAAGAAGAAGCTCCAACAAGACAGTAGGAGGGGCAAAATTGCATTTAGAATCAATGGCTCAAAGAAAACCTTTTGCACGTCAGGACCCAGAGACCCCACAGGGACTGAGCCAGATGTGCCTTTGAGTGTTTGAGTGTCTCCTGCAGAGGCATGGGTCAGTAGTAGCCTGCCAGAGAGCAGGGGCTCTGGCTGCAGCAGACCTGGGTCACACAGCATTACCCACCATAGAGTCACCAAGCAGATGACCCACAGACTGCATAGCAATTATACCAAATACATTCTCACACTGTTAAGAAAGTTGTAGGGCCCATAACAGATTTCCCAACTTGGGGATCCAGCAAAGGGACTGAGAACCCCAAGGGAATTTGACATTGGAGGCCAGTGGGATTTGATTATAGATTCCACAGGACTGGGGAAACAAACTCTTGGAGGGCACAAACAAAACCATGTGTGCACCAGGAGCCAGGAGAAAGGAGCAGTGTCCCCAAAATAGACTGAGTCAGTTTTGCCTGTGAGTATCCAGGAGTTTCTGGTGGAGGCATGGGTTGACAGTTTGGCCTCAGGCCAAATAACAGGGAGGGAACACAGCCCGACTCATCAACAGAAAATTGGATTAAAGATTTACTGAGTATGGCCCTGCCCATCAGAACAAGACCCAGTTTCCCCCACAGTCAGTCTCTCCCAAAAGGAAGCTTCCATAAGCTTCTTATCCTTATTCATCACAGGGAAGACAGAATGAAAACCACAGTCACAGAAAATTAACCAATCTGGTCACATGGACCACAGCCTTGTCTAACTCAATGAAAGTATGAGCTATACCATGTGGGGCCACCCAAGACAGATGGGTCATGGTGAAGAGTTCTGACAAAATGTGGTCCACTGGAGAAAGGAATGGCAAACCACTTCAGTACTCTTTCCTTGAGAACCCCATGAACAGTATGAAAAGGCAAAAAGATAGGACACTGAAAGATGAACTCCCCAGGTCAGTAGGTGCCCAATATGCTACTGGAGAAGAGTGGAGAAATAACTCCAGAAAGATGAAGAGACGGAGCCAAAGCGAAAACAATGCCCAGTTGTTGATGTGACTGATGATGGAAGTAAAGTCAGATGCTATAAAGAACAATATTGCATAGGAATATGGAATATTAGGTTCATGAATCAAGGTAAATTGGAAGTGGTCAAACAGGAGATGGCAAGAATGAACATTGACATTTTAGGAATCAGTGAACTAAAATGGACTGGAATGGGTAAATTTAATTCAGATGACCATTATATCTACTACTGTGGGCAAGAATCAAAAATGATTGAATGATCTCTGTTCATTTCCAAGACAAACTATTCAATATCACAGTAATCCAAGTCTATGCTCCAACCACTAATGCCAAAGAAGCCGAAGTTAAACAGTACTATGATGATTTATAAGACCTTCTAGAACTAACACCAAAAAAAGATGTCCTTTTCTTCATAGGGGACTGGAATGCAAAAGTAGGAAGTCCAGAGATACCTGGAATAACAGGCAGGTTTGGCCTTGGAATACAAAAAGAAGCAGGGCAAAGGCTAACAGAGTTTTGCCAAGAGAACGCATGGGTCATAGCAAACACTCTCTTACAACAACACAAGATGACTCTACACATGGACATCACTAGGTGGTCAATACCAAAATCAGATTGATTATATTCTTTGCAGCCAAAGATGGAGAAGCTTTCTACAGTCAGTAAAAACAAGACCGGGAGCTGACTGTGGCTCAGATCATGAACTCCTTACTGCAAAATTCAGACTTAAATTGAAGAAAGTAGGGAAAACCACGAGGTCATTCAGGTATGACCTAAATCAAATCCCTTATGATTATACAGTGGAAGTGACAAATAGATTCAAGGGATTATATCTGATAGAGGGCCTGAAGAACTATGAACAGAGGTTAGTGACACTGTACAGGAGGCAATGATCAAAACCATCCCCAAGAAAAAGACATGCAAAAAGGCAGAATGGTTGTCTGAGGAGGCCTTACTAATACATGAGGGAAGAAGAGAAGCTAAAGGCAAAGGAGTAAAGGAAAGATATACTCATTTGAATGCAGAATTCCAAAGAATAGCAGGGAGAGATAAGAAAGCCTTCTCAGTGATCAATATAAAGAAATAGAGGAAAATAATAGATTGAGAAAGACTAGAGATCTCTTCAAGAAAATTAGAGATACCAAGGGAACATTTCATGCAAAGATGGGCACAATAAAGGACAGAAATGGTATGGACCTAACAGAAGCAGAAGATAATAAGAAAAGGTGGCAAGAATACACAGAAGTACTATACAAAAAAGATCTTCTCAACCCAGATAACCACAATGGTGTGATCACTCACCTAGAGCCAGACATCCTGGAATGCAAAGTCAAGTGGGCCTTAGGAAGCATCACTTCAAACAAAGCTAGTGGAGGTGATGGAATTTCAGCTGAGCTATTTCAAATCCTGAAAGATGATGCTGTGAAAGTGCTACACTCAATATGCCAACAAATTTGGAAAATGCAGCAGTGGCCGCAGGATGGGAAAAGGTCAGTTTTCATTTCAATCCATAAGAAAGACAATGCCAAAGAATGTTCAATCCTTGGTCAGGGAGCTAAGATCCCTCATGCTGTGTGGAGTTACCAAAATTAAAAAAAAAAAAGTTCAGAGAGTTGAGAGAATACAATCATTACTGAGTATGTCACTCCCTCTCCCTACCCATCAAATACTGTATTTTTAACAATTTCTTTTGCTTTGAAAATTATTTCTATCCTTTGTGATGGAGACATGCTGGATCAGGTCCTAGAAAGGTTGAAAGCTCTGACCTCAAGCATAAAGCATTCGAGGCTTACCCTCTCTCATAGTGTCATGTGAAATCTCTCTTCCAGACCTGACCTCTCCCCTGAGCTTCACACCAGGGTCTTGTTTCAGTTCACTAATGAGACATTGCTGTGTAACCAATCACCCCAAAGTCTGGAGCTTAAAACAACAAACATTTGTTACCTCACATACTTTCCGAGGGTCAGAAATCTGGGACTGTCTTAGTTGGGTGAATCTGAATCAAGGTCTCTCTTGAGACTGCAGCCCAGCTGTCACATGTGGTTGCAGTCATCTCAAAGCTCAACTAGGGCAGAGAACCAATTTCCTAACTCATGTAAGTGGTTGCTGGCAAGCCTCAATTCCTCATTCAGACAGGATATTTATAACACAGGCTTCTCCATAGGGTGGTTAACAGCATAACAATGTGGTGGGCAGTGGGAAGAAGCAGGGGAGGGAGAGGAGGCACCCCAAACATCCACTGGAACCCTCATTCATTGTTAGTGGGAATACCAATAGTATTGTCATTTTAGAAAAGTTTGTCAGTTTCTTGTAACATTAAATATATATTTATGTTGTGATCTAACAATCTCTCTCCTAAGTATTTATCCAAGAGAAATTATGTCTGTGCAAAGACCTGCAGGTGAAAGTTTATCAAAGCTTGAAGCATAATAGCCAAAACTAAAAATAATTCAGTTGTTCTTCAACTGGTGAATGTATATGCAAAGTATTGCACCTCCATACATAGGAATTCTATTCAACAATAAAAAGAAAGAAACTATTGGTACCTGTAAAGCAGGAGTGAATCTCAAAATCATTAGGCTAAGCAAGGAAATCTGGCACAAAAGGTGTGATTCTGGAAAAGGCAAAACTATAGGGATAGAGATCAGAGTTTTGGAAATAGAGTGAGGAGTTTGACTCCAGAGAAACACAGAGGAAATTTTCTGTTTGAGTGCAGTGGTGGTTATATGACCGTATACTTTTTTTTTTTTTTTAATTTCGGCTGGGCTAAGTCTTCATGGCAGAGAGTGGGCTCTTCACTGGGATGCACAGGCTTCTCTAATTGTGGCACAGGGCTTCGTTGCCCTGTCACATGTGGGATCTTAGTTTCCTGACCAGGGATCAAACCTGCATCCCCTGCATTGGAAGCACAGAGTCTTAATCTCTGAACCACCAGGGGAGTCCTTCTATGACGTTATGCTTTTCTTGATACTCATAGCATAATCTGGAAATGATGGATTTTACTGTATGTCAATTATACATCACTAAGTCTGATTTTATTCATTGGAAGGACTGATGCCAAAGCTGAAGCTCCAATACTTTGGCCACTTAAGGAAAAGACCCTGATGCTGGGAAAGATTGGAGGCAAAAGGAAATGGGGGCAGCAGACGGTGAGACGGTTAGATAGCATCACCAGTTCAATGGACTTGAATTTGAGCAAACTCCGGAAGATAGCAAAGGACAGAAGCCTGTCATGCTGTAGTCCATTGGGTCACAAAGAGTCTGACCTTCAGACTTAGTGACTAAACAAGCCTGACTTAAGGAAAATATAAAAGTAAAGGTGGGGAGGGCAAGAGAAAAGGCATGAAAGTATGACAGCATGGTGTATGCAAGAAAGAGACTCCAACAGTTCAATCTTACAAGGACATAACTGTCAAAGCAAGGAATGCAAGGACACAGTCCTGAGCCTTTCACTCATGCGAGCAGCTTTCACCTCAAGCTCAATATATTCAACATGAAAGCCCCCATCCCTCTGTCCTAGAAAAGTACCATCTTGCCTGTTGAGGATGTAATTTTCCTAGTCAGTGAAACCCTAAAGCTGGAGTCATTGTCCACGTCTCCCTCTATCTGCCCTGCCAAATCCATGCTGCTCTCTTGCAGTGCCATGGCTTTTGTGCTTTTGGTGGTGGCAGCAGTGGTACACTGATGAGCACGAGGGTTTTCCGTTTCTCTCGTGTACCATTTCTTTTTCTTACCCCACTGCTCCCATATAGTTCAGGCTTTTGTTTCGTCTCACCAGGATTAGAACATGGCAGCCCTCTAACCAGTGTTTGTGCATCTAGTCACTCACCCTTCTTGCCAGATGAAAACGCCAACCTTATCCTACCATGTCCTAAACGAAAATTGATTCAATGTCTTTGTCAACAAAAAGACTCTCTGCTTGATCCGAATCTACTTTTCAAGTTTATTCCTCAGTCCACCCAGGTCAACAGCCTGCTTCAGAGCCAGCCAATCTGAGTTGTGCAGTTCCACCTGTGTGTATTTTCTTCAAGAGAGATCTTACAGTTTTGAGTTGCCCTCTCCTTTCCTCTCCCTATATTTATATTTTTTTCAAATATATTTATTTATGAATGTATTCATCTATTTGGGTGAACCGGGTCTTAGTTGCGGCATGCAGGATTTTTCAGTTGTGGCATGTGGGATCTAGTTCCTGACCACAGATTGAACCCGGGCCCCCAGCATTGGGAGTGCAAAGTCGTAGCCGCTGAACCACCAGGGCAGTCCCTCCTCTCCATATATTTCAATCCTTTTCTTCTACCATGACTCAGCACAAGTCCTCTATCTCCCCACTTTCATCTCTTGCTCCTTAAGTTGCACTTGCTTCCTTCTCTGAACTCGGCAATACTGATTGTTCAGTATCCAGGAAGTGGTTGTATTGATAATGGTATTTCTACAGCCATTGAAAGAGATTACAAACTACTTTCCTTTTCATCATCCAGTTTGAGGACTTCTCAACAAACCTAGGAGATTATTCTTATTTCAAAGTTAAAAAATCTGAGGCTATGTAATGCATGGTGATTTGCCTAAGGCCACATAGCTAAGAAATGAATTTTTGAAATGAACAAATGAAGACAGAACTAGGAAATTGACTTAGCAATCAAGAGGAAGAGGCAGGACTGTTTTTAATAGAGAAGAAACTATTTAAAGTCAGAAAAGGACTATGTCAAGTCAGAATTCAACCATGATTTGCATTCTTACAGACCACACTATCTGTTTGGCTTTTGTCAGATCGGTAAGATACAGTAAATGGTAGTACTTAATCTAAACAGCTCAACAGATGAACTTTTAATAAACTTGAAACTGGAAAACAGTACCCTAAGCAAGGACTTATTTCTGCTTCTGTGACTGTTGGAGCTGGCTGTGTGGGAGAGTTAACTACTATGATAAATGTGGAATTAAAATTAAAAAGCTCTGATGTATATTTTTAGAGGACAGAAACAATTAAAATTAAATGTAACTCAAAATTCAGTTCGTAGAGTTGGCATTTAAATTGGCTGTTTAGCAAAATTCTATATGATTAAAGTAGTCACTTGAAAATGTCTTTCAAAGTAAAGCATTTTAGTATGCTCCAGTTCTTAGATGATCGATATCACTTGATCTTTGTGTTCTCCTCTGGAATTGACTTGTTCTGCAGGTTGAGTTAGGAACTCTTGGACTAATGTTTTAGAAAGGAGCTTATCAGAATAAAAGAAGAAAGAGAATCTTATCTGACAATAAAATATCCTGGTCCTTTAAATACTGATAGCATCTTCAGTGTAGAAAGGAGGATAGGGAGGAATCATTTTCTTCATATTAAAGGCTTGGACCTTTATCTCACAGTCCATTTTGAGTTATTGGATGTGTGACTATCTTTGAGGGTGCTGATGAATCAGAAAATTCTTGCAGTTGTGCTTCTGACCTAGAACATTTTTTAAACAAAAGACACATTTTTTAAAACCCCATGTGAACAACCATATGATCTCTGAGAAAGGATATCTAATTTATTCCATTTTTTATTTCATCTAGAGTTATACCAAAACCATGACCAGCAGATAAGAAACCAATTTTTAAAACTCCCCGGGGTACACATGAAAAGATGCTCAACATCACTAATTATAAGAGAAATGTAAATAAAAACTACAATAAGGTATCACTTCATACCAATCAGAAGGCCATCACCAAAAAAATCTACAAACAAAAAATGCTAGAGAGGATGTGGAGAAATGGAAACCCTCTTACACTGTTATTGGGAATGTAAATTGGTACAGCTACTGTGGAGAACAGTATGGAGGTTTCTTAAGAAACTAAAAATAGAACTACCCTATGATCCAACAATCCTACTCCTGGGCATTTACCCAGAGAAAATCATAATTCAAAAAGACACATGCACCCTAATATTCATTGCAACACTATTGACAATGGCCAGAACATGGAAGCAACCTAAATGTCCATCAGCAGAGGAATGTATTGATAAAGAGGTGGTATATATATACAATGGAATATTGCTCAGCCATGAAAAGAAATGAAATTGTGCCATTTGCAGAGACCTGTGCTGTGCTTAGTCGCTCAGTTGTGTCCGACTCTTTGTGACCACATAGACTGTAGCCTGCCAGGCTCCTCTGTCCATGGGGATTCTCCAGGCAAGTATACTGGAGTGGGTTGCCATGCCCTCCTCCACGGCATCTTCCCAACCCAGGGATCAAACCAGGGTCTCCTGCACTGCAGGTGGATTCTTTACAGTCTGAGCCACCAGGGAAGCCCAAGAATACTGAAGTGGGTAGCCTATCCCTTCTCCAGGGGATCTTTCTAACCCAGGAATTAAACCGGGGTCTCCTGCTTTGCATGTGGATTCTTTACTAGCTGAGCTACCAGAAATGCGGATGGACCTAAAGACTATCGAACAGAGTGAAGTAAATCAGAAAAACAAATATCATATATGAATGCATATATGTGGAATCTAGAAAAATAGTATAGATGATCTGATTTACAAAGCAGAAATAGAGACACAGACGTAGAGAACAAATGTGTGGATATCAAGGGGGAAGTAGCGGTGGGGGTGGTGGTGATGAATTGGGAGACTGGGATTGACATATATACACTATTGATGCTATATATATAAAATAGATAATTAATGAAAACATACTGTATAGCACAGGGAACTCTACTCAATGTTCTGTGGTGACCTAAACAGAAAGAAAATCCAAAAAAGGGGGGTTATTTGTAAATATATAGCTGATTCGCTTCGCTGTAGAGCAGAAACTAACATGACATCATAAAGCAACTATGCTCCAATAAATTAATACAAAAACAAACTAAAATCCCCAGGGCAGAGACTAGCTGGATATTCACCAAATACTTTTCCTCTTCCTCTGCACCCAAATAAACACTTCCCAACCCCTGAGCACTCAAGAAGACCATATAATCAGTTCTTGTGAATTAGATGTGAAAAGGGATGTGCCTCTGTCCATCAAGGCAGTTAAGAGGGCTTCCCCCTGTGCTACCTGGATAATGCTAGGGTGCCTCTGAGGTGACACGTTGAAGATAGCAGAGTCACAGCACTGAAAGAGCCTGATCCTCAGTCAACTGTATATAGAAGACCCTCCATACCTTCCACCTTCCACCACTAACTGCATTGATCTTCACAGTGAGAAAGAAATAAATTGTCATTATGATAAGGCATCAGAGTTTCGGAGATTGTTTATCAGACTACTGGCTGTTGGCCTGCTTACTATCTCTTTGCTCCCCTCAAAAGAAATTTCTACCACTATGAGCTACCATGCAATGTCTAAACAATTCTTTTGTCTTCACATTTATTTTTTTGTTCTAGCTGCCTGCTCAAAGCCAGTGGATCCTAACTTGGAAGCCAAGGAATTTTTTGAATTTGATAAAAATTCAAAACCCTTATCTGTCAGAAAATAAACAAATGCACTCATGTTCCCAATTTTTTTTTAATTGGAAGATAATTGCTTTACAATGTTGTGTTAGTTTCTACTACACAATGAGGTGACTCAGCTATAAGCATACCTATATCCCCTCACTCTTGAACCTGCCTTCCACCAACCCTGTCCCATCCCCTCTAAGTCATCACAGAGCACTGAGCTGAGCTCCCTGTGTTATACAGCAGCTTCCCACTAGCTAGCTAGCTATTTTACACATGAAACTGCAAGTGTTAGTCACTCAGTAGTATCTGACTCTTTGAGACCCCACAGACTGTAGCCTGCCAGGTTCCTCTGTCCATGGGGAGTCTCCAGGAAAGAATAGCCTTTGCAATTTCCAGGGGATCTTCCCAAACCAGGGATCGAACCCAGGTCTTCTGCTTTGTAGGCAGATTCTTTACCATCTGAGTGTAGTGTATATATGTCTAGACTACTCTCCCTATCCGTTCCACCTTCTTCCCCTTCTGTCCACATGTACTTCCTCTTTGTCTGTGTCTCTATTTGTGCTCTGCAAATAGACTCATCTGTACCATCTTTATAGATTCCATACACATGCATTAATATACAGTATTTGTTTTTCTCTTTCTGACTTACCTCACTCTGTACGACAAACTCTAGATTCATCTACATCACTTCATCCCTTTTTGTATCATGCCCAAAATTTTGCTTAAAACTTCAAAATATTTTCAGAATCCCAGACCCCAGGCTAAGATTCTCGCTATTAGCAATTAGTGTATTAGGAATATAGAGGAACCTGAGTTAAGTCTTAAGTGTATATTATTTTCAATCTTTCCAGTTTTACTTGTCATCCCCTTCATTGTACAACTGCCCAGTCATATTCACGTCTTTGATCTTTGGATTTTAAAAATGCAAAATAAAACCTAGTTCTCCAACATTGATTTTTCTCTCCCAGAATAGAGACATCAGTGTAACAGTCCCAATGTCAAATATCAATTCTGCAAACAGGCCTTTTGATTTCTGTATTGATTATGAGCAGTCTCTGCATCAGAACCATCAACGATGTGATGGTCAATATTCTATGCCAGGCACTGTGCAATTGCTTTTGGAAACAGCACCTTAACTTCCTAGCGTGAGCCTTGAGACCTTTTCAGTTTTGCCCTGTCAAGCTCCCTAATCTCATTTCTCATCAGTATGGCACATAAAATATTTGTTCTTATAGTATCACATGGCTCATTGGTACATGGAATCTACCATGCTCTATGACTTCTATGACTCTATGACATAGAATATCCTCTCCCTAACTATCCAAAATCTCCTGTTATATTTGAAGGTTCAGCCCACGCATCACCTTTCTGGGAACAGATGCTGGCCTGCACACTCCTGAATGAAGTGTCCTCAAGCCTGCTTCCACAGGGTGGCCCAGGCCCAGGCCATAGTACTCCTCACAGTGCAGATTTGCTGCCATGCCTCCCATGGGACTGTTAGCTCCTTGAGGGTGAAGACTGTCTTTTGTTGCATGCTCTTTTTCATGATTTTGTTATTGAAGTATAGTTATTTAAAATGTTATAGTACATTGAAGTATAGCTAATTTAAAATGTTGTGCTAGTTTCAAGTGTATAGCAGTGTGACTCAGTTATAGGCACCTAGCAAAAGGACACCTGCACCTCAGCCCTCTGTTTTCACATTAGTTTTTCTTTCAGGGGACTCCATTCTTTTCCTTTTTAAATTGGAGTATAGTTGCTTTATAATGTTATATTAGTTTCTGCTGCTACTGCTGCTAAGTCGCTTCAGTCATGTCTGACTCTGTGTGACCCCATAGATGGCAGCCCACCAGGATCCCCCGTCCCTGGGATTCTCCAGGTAAGAACACTGGAGTGGGTTGCCATTTCCTTCTCCAATGCATGAAAGTGAAAAGTGAAAGTGAAGTCGTTCAATCATGTCCGACCCTCAGCAACCCCATGGACTGCAGCCTTCCAGGCTCCTCCGTCCATGGGATTTTCCAGGCAAGAGTACTGGAGTGGGGTGCCATTGCCTTCTCTGACATTAGTTTCTGCTGTACAGCAAATCAATCAGCTATATGTATACATATAACCCCTCTTTTTGAATTTCCTTCCTATTTAGGACACCACAGAGCTTTGAGTAGGACTTTCCTGGAGCTCAAATGGTAAAGAATCTGCCTGCAATGCAGGAGACCAGGGTTCAATCCATGGGTCAGGAAGATCCTCTGGAGAAGGGAATCGAAATTCACTCCTGTATTCTTGCCTGGAGAATCCCAGGGTCAGAGGAGCCTGGTGGGCTACAGTCCATGGGGTCGCAAAGAGTCGGACATGACTGAGCGACTAACACACAGAGAGCTTTGAGTAGAGCTCCCTGTGCTATACAGTTGGTTCTCATTAGTTATCTATTTTATACATAGTATCAATAGTGATGGGGCTTACCAGATGGTGTTAATGGTAAAGAACCCACCTGCCAATGCAGAAAACTGAAAAGAGACATCAGTTTGATCCCTGGGTCAGGAAGATCCCCTGGAGTACGACATGGCAACCCACTCCAGTATTCTTGCCTGGAGAATCCCTTGGACAGAGGAGCCTGGTGGGCTACAGTCCATAGCGTTGCAAAGAGTCAAACACAACTAAAGCAACTTAGCATGCATGCACACATAAATAGTGTATATATGTCAATGCCAGTCTCCCAGTCCACCCCTCTTCTCTTTCCCCCTGACCCCCGCCCTTGGTATTCATACATTTTGTTGTCTGTGTCTGGGACTCCATTCTTTTTCCTTTATGCCAGTCTCTTCTGTACCTCACAGAATATGATTGCTGATGGATCCTAAACCTCATATGTCAGAGCTTCCATTACCATAAGTGATTTTTCTCAAGTTCGAAGGCAAAAAAAGTCCAGAAGGATGCTGGCCTGACTTTGATCATATTCTTATCCTGGATCAACTGTGACATGTTACATAATGACCCTCTCAATAGATGCCCACATCCTGATCCCAAGAACCTGCCTTACAGGGATCTTGCAGTTGAGACTAAGTTAAGGATCTGGAAAGAAAGATTGTCTTGGATTATCTGTGTGAGCCCAATATAATCACAAGGGTCCTTATAATGAGGAAGCAAGAGAATCAGAAAGAAACAAAGAGAGAGAGATGTAAAGGCAGAAGCAGAGGTCATAGAGGAGAGAAGATGCTATACTGCTGGCTTTGAAGATGGAGGAAGGGGCCACAAGTTAAGAAATGTAGACAGCCTCTGGAGGCCAGAAAAGGAAAGGAAATGCATTTTCCCCCTAAACTTCCAGAAGGCATGCAGGTTTGCTGGCACCAATTTTATCCCAGTGGAACAATTTTGGATTTCTGATCTCCAGAACTGTATAATAATAAATGTGGTTGATTTTAAGCCAATATGTTTGTGATACTACCTTATAGCAGCCATAGGAAATTAATATACCAATCAAATATGGCCAGGGAATGGGCTGAGCTTGAGTCCAACTTGAGTCAGATCCTGCCTCACATTGATTTCCTATGACCAATATCACCCATTAATAGTATCTGCGTTCTAGGCTACATTATGGAGCTGACAGATGTGAAATTGTTTAAGCTATTAAACTCCCTCGAGGACTCTCAACAGCTAAGATTTCTTTAGGATAACATGACCAATTGGTAAATTAAAGGTAAAGATTCTAATATACTGACTTTCCAAGCAATTTATATATATATATATATATATATTCTAAAACAACTAAATTGTATAACATATATTAAGATATAACAGTATAAGATTTAATTCTCTAAATTCTCTATTCAGTCATGATCATTAAATGACTCCCAAGTACCAGACACTATCCACCCAGGTGCTGGTGATTATAAATAAAAATTTATGTGTGAACAAAATGTAAGTGATCTCTGGGACTTCTGTGATGATCTAGTGATTAAGGCTCCGCACTTCCACTGCAGGGGGCTCGAGTTCAATCCCTGGTTAGGGAACTAAGATCCAGCATGCCTCATGGCATGATCAAAAAGTAAAAGAAGAAGAAGAAATAAATTATATATATATATATATAATTGAGCTTTGCTTTCACAATGTGTATTTTGAATAGGAGAGATAAATACTAAATAAAGTCAAATAAATATGTAATTAAAATGTAATTATAAATTATAATAATCTTCTGGCAGCAAAAAGGAGACAAATTATGAAGTAAAATTTAGAGAGAATATAATTTAAATGGGAAACAAGTCAGAAAAATTTAGAGTTTTTATCTCTTCAGATTTCAAGGTAAAAAAAAATCCATCAGAAGTAGAAGTGATTTAGCCACACTGACATCTTTCATCCTTAAGTAAATATAATATATTTCCTGAATAGAGGTTCAATCTGAATTTTGGACATATACCTTCTTCTTTACATTCTTCTTTTATTTATTCCAAATAACCCATTAAGGATTGGTGGCAACTTCCTGTAGAAACTTATTTTGGGCTTTCCAGTGAGCCAGTCTTTAAGACAGAAATATATTCATCTAAAAGGAAAAATTCTCTCTAAATGTATTTAAACACAGAATCTGTGTGTGCTGAAAGGTAGCAAGTAAGATAAATTTGGGAAAAGCTTTGGCTATATTTCTACCCTGGATATCGTTACAAAAGATATCCTGTTTATTTCCTCCCTGCTTTCTCTCAAAATGAATATTTGGGCTAAATTATTATTTTTACTTTTTAAAAATTCCTTTTCATAGTTTACCAAGAAGCCATTTACCCTTGGGATTGGATGGTAAAAATTAAGGCTGTGGAGAGGGTAAAGAGACCAGGAATCTTCCTGATTTTGTGGGTAGATTCTTGCTATCCAATGACTTCTAAAAATCAGCACTGCTTCTTCAAAGGCGAGACTGTCCTCCTCACCTGCTATCGATGGACTGCTGATCACGGTTACGCGGCTGCTCTCAGCAAATTGGGCTCCGTCCCAGAAAGGAGTTTGATCAAGATCACAGGAGTCAAAAAAGCCACAGTTAATAAGATATCTGAAAGAATTTGGAAGATGCTATTGATTCCTTATTCTCTACAAATTGTTTAATCTCCTTAATCTTCTTTAAAAGGACAAAAAGAAATCATACACACACGCACACACAGACACACAAAATCTTGGATTACAGCACAAGCAGAGTGTAAACAACAAATCAGATCTTATAATGAGGGCAGGTTCTTATAATGAGGCCCTTATAATGAGGGCCAAGTTACTCAAGGTATGAATTTGTGAATTAAACTGTAGAATCTCAGATCTTGGTTGATGAAACCATCATCATTATAATCACAGTTATGAGCGATTTCTTAGGGCCGGAATCCAGACTAAATAGTTAATATACATCAGATTACCATAATTACTTCTCACAGTGACTCTGAAAGATAAAAACATTTACCCTCATTTTACGAATAAGTGAAATGACACTTAGAAAACTAGAAACAGTAGAGCCAGCAGTCAAACCCAGACCAAACTTTTCACATCACACGATGCTCTCTGACTGCCTATCAGTATTGTTTTAATTGCTTATTGACTTTAAAAGCTCAACCTAAATAAACAATAGTACATGATTTTCTAATTTTGGAATTGTTAAGCCTTGAAGCACTGCTTTGGGCTTCCCAGGTGGCTCAGTGGTAAAGAATCCACCTGCCAGTGCAGGAGACATAGGTTCTGATCCCTGGGTTGGTAAGATCCTCTGGAGAAGGAAGTGGCAACCCACTCCAGGATTGCCTGGGAAATCCCATGGACAGAGGAGCTTGGCAGGCTACAGTCCATAGGGTTGCAAAAGAGACATGACTTAGCAGCTAAACAACAGTAAGTACTGTTTTGAATTCATCCAAACAGTTTGTCTTCATTAACTCTACATATATATAAGTCTGTCAGTTTAGATCCCAACAATAGTTATATATCAGATTTCAAAGAACAGTTGTTTTTTTTCTTTTGAACTTTTTCCTTTGTATTGGGGTACAGCTGATTAACGATGTTGTGACAGTTTCGGGTGAACAGTGAAAGGACTCAACCATACATGTATATGTATCATTCCCAAAGAAAAGTTCTTTAACCTACTGATTTACTTCATCTTTCATCTAATGTGTATGTCAGTTCTGTGTTTTTTAAACTAATGCTGGATTTCTCAAACTGATGTTCATTGTGAAGAAAAGGCATTCTTCAGAGAAAATCATTTACCTATTAACATTATTAAACACTCATCTTGTGGAGAAATCTATTACAAAAATGCAAGCGTTGAGATATACTGGGTTATACTGTGGCAATAAATTAATCTTGAATTCTTGGTTGCTTGCTTAACACAATAAAGATGTATTTTTTGCTCATCCTACATGTCCATCACAGGTCAGCAAGTATCTCTGCTCGATTCAAGGACCCAGGCTGACCAAGACCCTACCAAATTGCAGGCACTCCATATGGAACACATACCTTCCTCAATTAGAAAAGAAGAGAGGCTGAAAATTATACATAAGCTGCTTATTCCTTCACTCTGAAGATCTCTTTGGCTCCCATTTCATTGGCCAAAACTAGTCACACAGGTTCACAAACCATAAAGAGGCTGAGAAATGGAGGAGGAACCAAATGAAACATTTGACAAATGAAACATTTGGTGAGCATTCCTATTTCTCCCACAATAACAGAATGATTTTTTTGTCTTTTATTCATCTTTCTTGTCTTTTTTTTTTTGAAGGATAATTGCTTTATCTCTTGTCTTTTGAGAACAGCATAAATTATTGGTCAAGCTGCACACACTCAAGTAGAAATCCTTTTAAAATCATATTGTTTTGCCTTTTGTGCTCATTTATAATCTGTATCTATTTGAACTAGCTTAAGAAGAGTATGAAAAAAAAAGAGTGGTTTCTTGGTATTCCCACTAACAATTTCCATTGAGACAAAATAGGCCTCTGCAATGCCCCTCCCTGCTTTCTACTTTTTCCCTTGTGATTTGATAGCACTTTTTGGTAGCTCAAATGGTAAAGAACCCACCTGCAATGCAGGAGACTTGGGTTCAATCCCTGGGTCAGGAAGATCTGCTGGAGAAGGGTATGGTACCCACTCCAGTCTTCTTGCCTGGAGCATTCCATGGACAGAGGAGCCTGGTGTACTACAAAGAGTTAGATACAACCGAGTGACTAACACTCTCACTTTTTCCATGGTTCGGATACATGGTTCCACTACAAGCAGAGATAAACATTCTCTTATACACAGATTACATGCCTATTCAAATAGTCCAATATTGGCTTCAAGATAGAATCAAACTTTCTATTACATGACTTCCCTCAAAAAAACTAGAGACCAAGTATTCTCAAATCAAAGTCTTTATTTTTGTTCAATATCATCCAACCTTAAATGAGTTCATAATTTAAAACACTATAAATCCATTTATCAATATCTTACAACCAGTTTAACTTAATATTTCCATCAGAATATCATATTTCTTAAAGGTATACAATTTTCTGAGTCCTTTACTGAAATAGTTTTATGGCCAAGGTCAATGATTAATTATAGCTCCTCTAAAGTCTTTCCGGAATGAACTGATTGTGTATGTGGTCAGGGTAAAGAACTTTGACCTCTGAGAGCTCATTTGTCTGTGTTTTCACCCTCAGCAAATATTGCTTCTTGAGAAGAATCTTGCCATGCCTAAAGATGCTGCCATAGCCATCTCTGTGCCGAAGTGAGATGACTACTTTATGAGACCCCTGTATTGTAATCCCAGCCGGTTTGGTGTGAAAAGCTAAGGCTTGTGGCTCTGCACACTGAATACTCATTTGATAACTTTGAGTGAAGCCCCTCTGGGAGATTCGCAGAAATGAGAGAACTCTAATGACAGTAACAAATACTTTGCCGGTTAGGAGGTTTCTAATTCTGTGCTTTCAACAAAATTGAAGGAGCACCTAATCAAGCTGTCAGTTGCCCTATTTTTAGCACAAAACTTGAAAGAAGTTTTTAAAATTGGGTAATATTGCCACAATAAAGCTTCTTCCATTCCCATTACTTACAGGAATAAAGATTTCTCACAGGTTACATCATTAAATTTTTTTTGAAAATTGAATAGAATTGATGCTGCAAATTCCATCTTCTTCTTATGATATGTAATAGCTATCCATGAAAGTGAAACTGATGGTTGCTCAGTCGTATCCAACTCTTTGAGACCCATGGACTGTAGCCTGCTGGGCTCCTCTGCCATGGAATTCTCCAAGCAGGAATACTGATGTGGGTTGCCATTCCCTTCTCCAGGAGTCTTCCTGACCCAGGGATCAAATCTAGGTCTCCTGCATTGCAGGCAGATTCTTTACCCTCTGAGCTACCTGGGAATTATCCATAGATGCATGTAAAATGTGAGTAGTAAGAGTCACATCATAGTACTGCTGTGAACAGTAAATAAACTAACACAAAAATGCCGTAGACCATGAGTCACAAAAAATCAACACTAATACACATTAACTATTATTATTTTTATCATTATGACCCTTGTACTTGGCATAGAAGTAACAATCATATGAATTACAGCTGTTTCCCCATGCATTTCTAAAATGTTTAGAAATGCCTTAGTCTCTTCATCCATAAAATGTAGGTAATAAGAGTATCCTCTTCATGAAGTTGCTGTGACAATTAATTAACCCAGTTCACGTAACACAGACAATGCCAGGCACCTAAAGACTATTCTATCTGTATTAGCTATTAATATTATTCTCCCTACACTTGGCATGCGTGCTAAGTCACTTGAGTTGTGTCCCACTCTTAGTGACTGCATGGACTATAGACCCCAGGCTCCTCTGTCTATGGGATTCTCCAGGCAATAATACTGAAGTGGGTTGCCATGCCCTCCTCCAGGGGATCTTCTCAAGCCAGGGATTGAACCCGTGTCTCCTACAGCTTCTGCATGGCAGGTTGATTCTTTACCGCTGAGCCACTAGGGAAAATCAATAATGCAGACATCTTAGCACAAGCCTATCGGTTCCTGCCTGGTCCCATACTGCGTTTTCAGCCTTTTTTCTGTTAGGATCCAGCATGAAGTTATTCTGGGAGACTCTTACCTACTTTTCCTCACATTCCCTGCATTTCTTATTTTCTGTCTCTCCGTTTTGCTCAGTTTATTATTTTCCTGAAACGCTCCTGCTTTGTATGTCTGGGCTCACCGTGGTGCTGGCTTTTATGTTCCTGTTGCTTTGTTATAGGTGCACGCTAAAATAATTGCAGGCTGGGTTCCTGCAACCTCATCAAGACAAGGAAGTTTGATAAAAATGCTGGAAAATTTGAACAGGTCCTACTGACTAGAGTCACAAGACAAGATTGTGCCAATAACTCTGTGCATGCCTGGTCACTATGAGAAAACCCTTCCCAGGCAACTTCCCTGGGAGATGTCCTAGGAACCCGTCTACATCTTATGTTTTGTCTACCCCAGATTCTATGACCTCAGCTATCATGGAAAAAGTGTAATTTGGCACAACTCCATAGTTCTTGACCAAAACTAAGTCTTAGGTTTTTTAAAAAGTAATATAACTTTATAATCCCACAGCCCTACCTCTGAAATCTAAAAATCTCTTAAAACTGAAATCTTATTCATTACCCTGTTGGCAATAAAACCCGACCCAACTCAGACTCATTTGACAGTAAATCCTGGCCCAAACTGAGGAGATCATTTACAATCTTTATTTTACTTTGTGTGAATATTTATGTATTCTTGAGAAATATCAGAGTGCTAGATTACTTGATTATGAGTTGCTTTCCTAAACTTTATATATATGTGTATATATATATATAAATAATTATAATATGTATATAAAGAATATATGTTATATGTAATTATTATATTCTTTTTATATCTATCTATCTGGCCTCTGGTGGAGTTTGGGAAAATAGCTTATAATAGAGTAATCAAGCACTTCAGTATTTCTCAGCAAAACATGTATATGTGTATATATACATAAATACAATTTTTCTAAAATTAATACTTCAAAAAAATCTCTGAATTCTGAAACAGATTTGTGTCCAAGGGTTGCAGACGTGGGTTTGTGAACTTGAACAGATGTAAAAACACCTGTCATATACAGTCTTCCTTCCACCATGCATTTGACCAGGGTTGAAGCTGGGTGCAGAAACATTGTAAATGAGTAATAATGGGCATTATACCATTAATTTCCATGTACCATTTCCTGTTTACTAGCAACTTCTTAGACTCTCCTTCACTTACAGTCTCAAGGAAATTCTGGTAAGCTTGTTTAACTTTTCTGGAGATAATACACATCCTAAGTTGTGTATTATCACATGAAAATTTATGCTTTCCATGTGTCTGCTTCTTCACCCAGATGTTTAAGCTGTACTCCTTTCATTACCCAAGACTTTTACTGGTGCCCCCAGAATTTGACTGAAGCAGGTTTCTGAGTCACCCCTTTAGGGGTATCTCAGTGTCCTTTCTTTTAGCAGACATAACAGGCTGATTCCAATATTTGTATTTTTTTCACCCTTGTTCCTCTAGTTCAAAATTTCTAGAACCCTGTTCTCATAATTTGCCATCAATGCTATTGTCGTTTTCTTCTTTCCTATTTCCAGTTCTCTCCTTCCCTAAATTACTCCAAAAATAATCACTCACCTATTTTGGAAGTAAACTTTTCATGATTACTAAAATGCATACAAAAATAAGATTAAGTATATTACAATTTCATATAAAGAGAACTTGTGTTTAGGAAAGGACTGCTGGCTTTACAATCTCTGAATATAATTTCTAGCCATTACTTTCCGTGCGGACAACCCAGGACTCTCTATATATGCACTATGTGCTTGTTTGCACATGCGTCCTCAGTCACGTCCAACTCTTTGCGGCCCTATGGACTATAATGTAGCCCGCTAGCCTCCTCTGTCCATGGGGTGTCCCAGGCAAGAGTAATAGAGTGGGTTGCCATTTTCTTCTCCAGGGGATCTTCCCCACCCAAGGATCGAACCCACGCCTCTTGCATCTCCTGCATTGCAGGCAGATACTTCATCACTAGAGCCACCTGGGAAGCCCCCCATACATGCACCATAGTCACAATAATTTAATGGATAATGTGACTTTTCCCAAAAGATAGGAGTGATAATTTGTGTTTCCAGCTAATAAATAGTTTAATAACTCAAGCAGTTTCTCTCCTGCACATACCCTCACACCCAGTTTAAACTGTTGACTGGGAATTCCCTGGTCTTCCAATGGTTAGGGCTGGGTGCTTTCACTGGTGGGGCCCAGGTTCGATCCCTGGTTGGGGAACTAAGATCTCTCAAGTCACACCGCATGGTCAGGGTGAGGGGTGGGGAGAGCAAAAAACCTGGAATTAACTTAATCGTTCAGTCTGATTATCCAGAAGTTTCTCTCCATCATACTTTTAAAGAAATCAGTGCTGCAGATTCTGGTCTTTGCTGTGGTAGATGGTTCCACAGAATCAGATTCTGCTTTTTGAAGTTTATACTTGTTCACCTAGACACACACCAAGTAAAAAATCTCTCGTTCTGTGTGTGTGACAGTAATTAGGGATACAAGATGATTTTTCCACAAGACTTGCAGAGCAAGTTGGTGATCTGTACAAACTCTAAAAGCATGGCCCAGCAGAGGAAGATGTGAGAGCCTTAACCCCTGAGGTAACATTAAGGGCTTCTCTGTCATTTGTGAATAGTTCTGTTCTCTCAGCAATACTCTCTCAAGTAAGTAACAGTTGGGGTCTCTTTGTCACTGGCATTTGATGATCAGACCCAGCTCCAGCCCTGACATCATGATGCATAAGAGGTAAGAAGCTGCAGTTTATGTTCATCATAATACGTTCCTGTAGACTAAAAGTCAATATCCCACTTGACATTCAGAAAATGTCCTCATGAGCCTGCCATGAACAAATACCATAGACTGTGGGGCTTACACAGCATAAATTTATTTTCTCAGTTCTGAAGCTGGAAGTCTGAGATCAGGATGCTATCATGGTTGGATCCTGGTGAGGATTCCATTCCTGGCTTGCAGATGGTCACCTTCTTGCTATATCCCAACATGGTGAAGACAGAGAGCAAACTCTGGCATCTCTTCCTAAAGGTCATTAACCCCTTCTTGAGGGTCCCATCCTGATGACCTCATCTAAACTATAAAGAAGATTGAGTACTGAAGAATTAATGCTTTTGAACAGTGGTGCTGGAGAAGACTTTTGAAAGTTCCTTGGATTGCAAGGAGATCAAACCAGTCAATCCGAACAGAAACAGAAGATATTAAGAAAAGGTTGCAAGAATGCACAGAAGAACTATACAAAAAAGATCTTCATGACCCAGATAACCACAATGGTATGATCACTCACCTAGAGCCAGACATCCTGGAATGCGAAGTCAAGTGGGGCTTAGGAAGCATCACTATGAACAAAGCTAGTGGAGCTAGTGGAGGAATTCCGGTTGAGCTATTTCAAATCCTAAAAGATGATGCTGTGAAAGTGCTGCACTCAATATGCCAACAAATTTGGAAAACTTAGCAGTGGCCACAGAACTGGAAAAGGTCAGTTTTCATTCCAATCCCAAGGAAAAGCAATACCAAAGAATGTTCAAATTACCTCACAATTGCACTCATCTCACATGCTAATAAAGTAATGCTCAAAATTCTCCAAGCCACCCTTCAATAGTACGTGAACTGTGAACTTCCAGATATTCAAGCTAGATTTAGAAAAGGCAGAGGAACCAGAGATCAAATTGCCAACATCTGCTGGACCATCAAAAAAGCAAGAGAGTTCCAGAAAAGTATCTACTTTTGCTTTATTGACTATGCCAAAGCTTTTGACTGTGTGGATCACAACAAACTGAGGAAAATTCTTCAAGAGATGGGAATACCAGACCACCTTACTGCCTCCTGAGAAATCTGTATGCAGTTCGAGGAGCAACAGTTACAACTGGACATGGAACAACACACTCGTTCCAAATCAGGAAAGGAGTACGTCAAGGCTGTATATTCTCACCCTGCTTACTTATCTTATATGCAAAGTATGTCATGCAAAATGCTATGCTGGATGAAACACAAGCTGGAATCAAGATTGCAGGGAAAAATATCAATAACCTCAGATACGCAGATGACACCACCCTTATGGGGGAAAGCGAAAAAGAACTAAAGATAAGAGCCTCTTGATGAAAGTGAAAGAGGAGAGTGAAAAAGTTGGCTTAAAACTCAATATTCAGAAAACTAAGATCATGGCATCTGGTTTCATCACTTCATGCCAAATAGATGGGGAAACAATGGAAACAATGGGAGACTTTATTTTGGGGGGCTCCAAAATCACTGCAGATGGTGACTGCAGCCATGAAATTAAAAGACACTTGCTCCTTGGAAGAAAAGTTATGACCAACCTACACAGCATATTAAAAAGCAGAGACATTAGGTTACAACAAAGGTCTGTCTAGTCAAAGCTATGGTTTTTCCAGTAGTCATGTATGAATGTGAGAGTTGGACTATAAAGAAAGCTGAGCACTAAAGAACTGATGCTTTTGAACTGTGGAGTTGGAGAAGACTTTTGAGAGTCCCTTGGATTGCAAGGAGATCCAACCAGTCTATCCTAAAGGAAATCAGTCCTGAATATTCATTGGAAAGACTGATGCTGAAGCTGAAACTCCAATACTTTGGCTACCTGACATAAAGAACTGACTCATGGGAAAAGACCCTGATGCTGGGAAAGATTGAAGGCGGGAGGAGAAAGGGACGACAGAGGATGAGATGGTTGGATGGGATCACCGATGAGATGGACATGAGTTTGAGTAAACTCTAGGAGTTGGTGATGGACAGGGAAGCCTGGCGTGCTGTAGTCCGTGGGGTCGCAAAGAATCAGACATGACTGAGTGACTGAACTAACTAATCCTAAAGGAAGTCAACCCTGAATATTCACTGGAAGGACTGATATTGAAACTGAAGCTCCAGTACTTTGACCACCTGATGAGAAGAGACCCTGATGCTGAGAAAGATTGAAGGCAAGAGGAGAAGGGAATGACAGAGGATGAGATGGTTGGATGACATCACCGACTCAACATGAGATTGAGCAAACTTTGGGAGATAGCAAAGGACTGGGAAGCCTGGCATGCTGCAGTCCATGAGCTCACAGAATCAGACTTGACTGAGAGACTGAACAACAACAACAAAACCTAATTACCTCCAGAGGATTCTATCTCCGAATACCATGACAATAGAAGTTAGGGCTTAAATGCATTAATTTCTGGTGGTGGGGGAGGGGACATAATTCAGTCCATGACAGTTTCATAATGTTTTTTCTGAGCAAATAATGGAATAGTTATGCAGAGGTTAAGCTCCATGGGAAAAGCATGTGAAAGGAGTGATGTGGCAATAGAGGTTTAAGTGCAAGATCTTCATCATGAACTTCATGCACGCACACACAAACACACAGACACACATGATTTCACAAGTGGCATCTGGGAAATTTCCCCAAACAGTAGTGCATGGTCTTAACATAAGCAGCAATTTGCTTTCCTATTTGTTTCTAGAGGGGAAATTTATGGGCTTCCCTGGTAGGTCAGACGGTAAAGAATCCACCTGCAACGCAGGAAACCCTAGTTCAGTTCCTGGGTTGGGATGTTCCCCTGGAGAAAGGATACACTACCCACTCCAGTATTCTTGGGCTTCTCTGGTGGCTCAGATGATAAAGAATCCATCTGCAATGCAGGAGACCTGGGTTTGATTCTTGTGTTGGGAAGATCCCCTGAAGGAGGGCATGGCAACCCACTTCAGTATCCTTGCCTGGGGAATCCCCATGGACAGAGGAGCCTGGTGGGCTACAGATCATGAGATCACAAAGAGTCAGACACAACTGAGTGACTAAGCACAGCACAGGGAAATTTATATTTCAGACTAATTTTTGTTGGTTTTTGTTTTGGACAATTCCACCTGAAGACTAGCCAGAGAAAGAAAATAAAGAACAATCATTCTCCCCTGGCCATTTTGCCTGCTGAAGGGAAGTTTCTTCATATATCTACATCCACAACTGAGCCTTCATAACGAGCACTGCTTTGCCCATTATGGGATTGAACCAGTTAAGGGGAAAAGGAATTGCTGTCATTTATTATCAGCTCTTAATTCTTTTTCAGTTGCTGCATGTATCCAGGCTATAGTGATTCTTTACTTTAGAGGGGATTCCAGAAATAAAAGATTATCCTTTTGAAGACCTGTTCCTTCCTTGCTTGGTTTTTGTGTTTTGTGTTTGTTTAATTTTTACTAATAACCAATATGTCTCTAGAGAAGGAAATGGCAACCCACTCCAGTATTCTTGCCGGGAAATCCCATGGACAGAAGAGCCTGGCAGGCTACAGTCCATGGGGTCACAAAAGAGTTGCACGTGACTTAGCGATAAAAGCAACAGCAATATGTCTTTGCCTTCCACCCAAGTCCTCTCTCCCCCATGAATCATATTTCATTCCATTCTAAATTTTTCCTTTTTCTGGTTCTTAAAGCATGCATTGTATGGGCTGCATAATCACTTCCCCAATAGTTCTTTAAGGTGATCACATATAACATTCAGTAAATATTTGATATTCTGTATAAATACTTCTAGTCTATTAATTGGACTTCCCTGGTGGCTCAGGTGGTGGGGCTTCCCAGGTGGTGCTAGTGATAAAGAACCTGGCTGCCAATGCAGGAGACATGAGAAACACAGGCTTCGATCCCTGGGTCAGGAAGATCCCCTGGAGGAGGGCACAGCAACCCATACCACTATTCTTGGACAGAGGAGCCTGGTGGGCTACAGTCCACAGGGTCACAAAGAGGTGGACACAATTGAGGCAACTTATCACACACATGGTGGCTCAATGGTGAAGAATCCACCTGCTAATGCAGGAGATGTGGGTTCGAACCCTGGTGCAGGAAGATCCCCTAGAGAAGGAAATGGCAACCCATTCCAGTACTCTTGCCTGGAAAACCTCTTAGAGGAGCCTGGCAAAGGCTACAGTCCATGGAGTCACAAACGGTAGCACGTGACTTAGTGACTGAGCACAAGCACACAAGAGTCTATTAATTACCTGTTTCCTTAAAAAGAGAGAGCTAACAGGAGAGACAGCAAGCTATGTGCCATTGAGCTTCTTCTGGAAACCTCTTCATGGTTTATGCCATCAGGCAATGGTTTTCATTCACAGCTCTCAGGCAGGAATGAAGGGAGGTCAGGGCAGAATGGAACTCATTTATCAAGTATTCTTTCCAATTTCTCTGCCTTATACTTGGTCCTGGAGATTCAAATTTAAAAGCAAGGAAACAGTTGATCAAAAATAAGAGGTTGCTGCCTTAAGAATTCCTCCATTCGGGTTAGGATTCTGTGCTTTCGCAGCTGAGGACCTGAGTTCAATCCCTGATCAGAGAAATACGATCTTACGTGGCGCAAAAGAGAAAAAGAAAAAAGGAAGTTGCTACCTTGTTTTTCTGGTTCCATTGTCCTTGGGACATCTGGGGGCACTGGCAGCCTAACATCCATCCCATAGTACAACTGGGAAAGGGTTAAGGAAACAGAAGAACACAGAGGGGACCACATCCATAACTATTTAGTGTTCTAAAAACTCATTCGGGTGCAGATTATGGTGATTTGATTCAGTACCAAAGGCGGTTGAATAATTATTGAAGGACTTATTAAAAAGAATACATTTGAGAAACAGGATTTAGTGATCAATTTAAATAATTATTCTTAAATTAATCATAAAATTATGTTCGTCCTAGATTTCTACAGGTTTCTCCAATTCTTGGCTCACACAACTTACCCTATCAATGACATATTTTTTCCTACAGAAATCCATTAACAATTTATATCTGTAAAGTGCAATTTTGATCATTTGATTGCTGTGAAAAGCAGTGGTTTGCTTTCAGCAAAGGTGACATTTTGCCCCTGATCAAGTAAGAGAATAACTGTGTGTGGAGCTGCTATCTTGGTGCTAAACAATGGAGTCTGTGCATCTGAAACAAAGAATGTATTTGCAAGTTGTTGATTTCAGGAGAGATTTAGAGGAGGAAGTTAATACTTTCTTGTTAAATTCTATATCACCATAATACTTGGAATTAATTGCAAATTAATGCAAAGGTTTGTATGAGTGACAATTATATACAAAAAGCTACAGGAAAATAAATTTAGCTGCTGAAGATATATGTGTTATAAAGCTTTTTATTAAGAAATGGTTAATATTACATTCTTCTCCCAATATTTTCTACATTCTTAGTTCTGCTACTCAACTATGTTACAAGAGGAATTTATTACTTTCATTGCATTCCCATTAATCTTTTAAAAAATAAATACTGTATTGCTTTTCATTTTATTTCTCTGCTATTGTTTTTCCACTAGGCAATGATTTTTACCAGGAGGCTGAAATCAATAAACATTTAACAAGTACTATACATAGGTTTATCATCAATCAAAAACCCCAAGGACCTAACACAGCACTTATTAAAATTGAGTTGGATTTCATCCTTGCTATTGTATTTTGTGAAACCTCTTTTACAGGTTCTGGTTTATTTTACTGAGAAAATGATGCAATTCTCAATGATAATTGACAAAAGATTTAAGGAAATGTAATTCAGAAAAAAATAATTTACTGCACATAGCTGGAACATGAAAATCTGGAACCCTTTTCTTCTACTCTCATTCTGCTTTGGTAATATAGTAGAGATGGATATTTTGAGACTACTTTGGCTTTATGTAATTTTTACATAGAAAACCTTTACTTAAAAGGAGATAGGAGATAAGAGTGCTTTCCAGGAAGGCAAAACCAATCTCATATTTTTGAGGAAAAGCTGCTTAAAATAACATGAAGTTGTCTCTGGTTATTTGATTATACTGTCTCCCCCTAAGCCAAGAAACTAGAATGGGACAAGTCAAAAACTTAAAGATCAAATTATTAAAATGATGGCAGAACTTTAGAATTAGAGTGTGGCACTAATTATTATTAGGAGTAGAAGGGAAAATACATAGTTAATACTAAGGAAAGCTGAAAATATGAGTACAGATTCTAGCTAGCAATGAGAGGTCCTGGTACGGAAAACCACACAACTCCAGATGTAACAATGCAGAGATGATAGAAATGAGCTGTCAGGCCAGGACCTCAAACTTTTCATGCATTGGTCTCCTTGTATAATCCTCTGTCACTGGGTTACTTCTTCCTTTATTGCAGCCCATCACAGTCCAACCTGCAGTATTTCTTTGGGTTCTGGAACCCACTTGCTGGTTTTTCCCACCTACCAGGAAGAATTTATGGCTGAATATTTACCAAAGAATAATTCTCACTTATATTAACACAGCACAGCATCAACAGTGCTAGGAGCACACTCTTTCACTTCAAGAAACTCACAGCCATTATTTTTACACATTATCCTCACCAAATGGAACTCAATATTGTTTGAAATGGCTATGTTGTCTGTACATGCATGTATATGGTTATAAAGGAAATTTCTTGGGGAATGTTTTGATAGTTAAGAAAAGGAAAAGAAAGGAAAGGTGGGAAGGTGTACACACTTTGTGGAGAATACAGTTTAGTAATTAGAAATAAGTCTGTGCAAGAAACTGGGAATTTTGTAAGACTAACCATAAACTCTCTGGGCTTACAAACCCTTCTGTAATCAATCTATCCTCCCAAAAAAAGTCCTCAGAGGGCTGTCACTCCCTTTTCTCCCACCATTTGATTTATAAATTAAAGTCAGGGGTATTTTGTTGAAAATGTCCAACAAACCAAAAGAGGATAAGGCCCATTTAAAATTTGTATACTACCAGGTGTAAAATTAGAGAAGGAAATGGCAACCCACTCCAGTGTTCTTGCCTGAAGAATCCCAGGGATGGGTGAGCCTGGTGGGCTGCCGTCTATGGGGTCGCACAGAGTCGGACACGACTGAAGCGACTTAGCAGCAGGTGTAAAATAGATAGTTAGCGGGAACCTGCTACAAAACACAAGAATCTCAGCTTGGTGCTTGGTGATGACTTAGATGGGTGGGATGAAGGGGATGTGGCAGGGAGGTCCAAGAGGGAAGGGGAATATGTATACATAGCTGACTCACTTCACTGTACTGCAGAAACTAACACAGCATTGTAAAGCAACTATTCCGATAAAAAAAAAAGAATTTCAGTTTATGAAAATGCAGGAACTCATTAGAAAAGACTCTGATGCTGGGAAAGATTGAAGGCAGAGGAGAAAGGGATGACAGAGGATGGATGGCATCACCAACTCAATGGACTTGAGTTTGAGCAAGCTCCAGGAGTTGGTGAAGGACAGGGAAGCCTGGCATGCTGCTGTCCCCAGGGTTGCAAAGAGTTAGACACGACTGACTGATTGAACAACTGGTCAGTTCAGAGACTTCTTGGCTTCTCAAAGGCTAATATTACTTTTACAGAATATGTTACAACTTGAATGCATGGTAATCTATAAAATAGGAGAAGAAAAATCAGGGCAACAACCGTCACTCCAAGCTTTAGTTAATATTCCTTTAGAATGGGGTGATTTTTCAGAGCCTTAAATGCTTGCAACTGAAAACAGCTTTATGAATAAGAATAAGGTAAATTCTTAGCAGATCAATACCTTGTTTTCAAGGAGCCGGATTCTCATTCTATGTAACTATGGAAATCAGATTACACAGGAAGACAATCTTCCCCAGAGAGCTGGTTACAGGTGAACCTTCTCGTACTGCTAGTGAAATTAAAATTCCAAATCCAGCTATGTTGATTGAATTCAACACACTCTACTGGGCATATGCCTCATTTTAGCAAGCTTTATTTTAGTAAATGGAAACAAAGTACAAATACTCTGATTGAAAGGCTTATTTGACTTCTGAGTGTAATGCTGCTGAACAATGTGAAAACATCCTCTGCATCAAGAATCTGGTATTAACATCTTTTACAACCAGCAGTAACACTTAGCAATTGGTTTTGATAAATTGTTTTCTAAGCCAAATCACTGTTATATTTTCTAACATCTCCAAGGCTCCTCTCTCCATGGGGTTCTCCAGGCAAGAATACAGGAGTGGGTTGCCATTTCCTTCTCCAGGGGATCTTCCAGACCCAAGTGTCAAACAGGAATCTCCTGCAACTCCTGCCTTGGTAGGTGAATTCTTTCACCACTGAGCCACATGGGAAGCCCATTTTGTCTTAGGTAGCTCTATTTTACAAATTTCAAGTTGTTGATTCTGTACTAAAATTAACCAGTTTAAAGACTATCTTCCATCTTTTTAGGATATTAGCACTTGTTACATTTGCACTTGTGACTACTGTACTAAATGACCACAGACTCAGTAGTTTAGAACAATACAGATTTGTTATCTCACAGTTTGGGAAGTCAGAAGTCCTAAAGGAGTCTCACTGTTAAAAGTCAAGGTTTTGGCAGGGCTACATTCCTTCTAGAGGCTCTAAAAGAGAATCCATTTTCTTGACTTTTCCAGTTTCTAGAAGCTGTTGCTCCCTTTCATCTTCAAAGCCAGCAATGGCTAATCAAGTCTTTCTTACAGTGAATCATTCTGACCTCCATATGTTATGACCAACCTAGACAACATATTAAAAAGCAGAGACATTACTTTACCAACAAAGGTCCATTTAGTCAAGGCTATGGTTTTTCCAGTGGTCATGTATGGATATGAGAGTTGGACTGTGAAGAAAGCTGAGCACCGAAGAATTGATGCTTTTGAACTGTGGTGTTGGAGAAGACTCTTGAGAGTCCCTTGGACTGCAAGGACATCCAACCAGTCCATCCTAAAGGAAGTCAGTCCTAAATATTCATTGGAAGAACTGATGCTGAAGCTGAAACTCCAATACTTTTGCCACCTGATTCGAAGAACTGACTCATTTGAAAAAACCCTGATGCTGGGAATGATTGAAGGGGGGAGGAGAAGGGGACAACAGAGGATGAGATGGTTGGATGGTATTACCAACTTGATGGACATGAGTTTGAGTAGGCTCTGGGAGTTGGTGATAGACAGGGAAGCCTGGCGTGCTGCAGTCCATGGGCTCACAAAGAGTCAGACATGACTAAGCGACTGAACTGAACTGAATTATCTATATTCATTTGTATAATTTTTTCAGATTCCACATTTATGTGATATCACATGATATTTGTTTCTGACACTTCACTTAGCATGTTAATCTCTAGGTCCATCCATGTTGCTGCAAATTCTTTTTTATGGCTGAGTAGTGTTCCCTATACATGTATACGTGTATATGTATAGATATAGCTAAATGCATATGATATATATGTATGAGAAGTGAAAGTTGCTCAGTCATGTCCAACTCTTTGCAACCCCATGGACTATAAAGTCCATGGAATATCTAGGCCAGAATACTGGAGTGGGTAGCCATTCCCTTCTCCACGGGATCTTCCCAACCCAGGGATCGAACCCAGGTCTTCCACATTGCAGGCAGATTCTTTACCAGCTGAGCCACAAGGGAAGCTCAATATATATGTATGGAGTTTCCATACATATATGAAAACTATGCTCTCCACAGTGACTACACCAATTTACAGTCCCACCAACGGTGTAGGAGGGTCCCTTTTCTCCACACCCTCTCCAGCATTTATTGTTTACTATTATTATCTTCAAGTTTTTGGAATAGTTTGAGAAGTATAGTATAAGTTCTTCTTTATATATTTGGTAGAATTCCACAGTGAAGCCATCTACTCTTGGAGTTTTGTGTGTGATGATTTTTTAAAATTATAGACTCTGTTTCACTTCTAGCAATTGGTCTGTTTAATTTGTCTGTTTCTTCTTCTTTTTCAAAAAAATTGAGTAGAGTTGATTTACAATGGCATGTTAGTTTCAGCTATAAGCAGCATCATTCAGTTATACGTATAAATGTATAAAAGGGTAACCGACCACCATCACCAATATGTATAAATGTATTAATTCTTTTTCAGATTCTTTTCCCATTTAGGTTACTACAGAATATTGAGTAGAATTTCCTGTGCTATACAGCAGGTCCTTGTTGATTATCTGTATTATATATAGTAGTGTGTGTATGTTCATTCCAAGCTTTTAATTTATCCTTCTCTCCTACTTCCCCTTTGGTAACTATAAGCTTGTTTTCAAAATCTGTGAGTCTGTTTCTGTTTTTTAATGAGTTCATTTGTATCATTTTTAAAAAAAAATTAGATTCCACATGTAAGTGATATTATTGCCTGTTTCTTCTTGACTCAGTCTTAGCAAGCTGCATCTTTCTAGAAATTTGCCCATTTCTTATAGGCTGTCCAATTTATTGGCATATAACTGTTCCTCTTATGATTTTTTATATTTTGTAGTATTGGTTTTATTTCTCCTCTTTCATTTCTTATTTTGTTTATTCAATTAAATGAGACTCAATTTTAAGCAACTATTATGCTATGTAATATTAGTAAGAAATTCCATGAATATACCATGCTTGAAATTGTTTATTAACTTAGATGTTAAAATATCCCCTTAAGGGGAAAGCTTATTCTCTTACATCAGTAAAGGAATATTAAGAGTGAGCTAATGTTTCTTTCTCATTTGATACTTCTGATAGAATGGCTTTCTGGTGTATTATTTCTGTTTTATATTAGTGACAGGTCGCAAATGGCTTGATTTCTAGTAAGAATTACTTATTTTATATAAAATATTCAGTGAACCAGGGAGGCAACTTCTTTTAACTTTGCTTCAGGAAGCCCAAGTCTTGCTGTTACTTTCATTCCACTGTAGGATTTCCTTCTTTAGTGCTCTGCCCTATTTCAAGTATAGAAAGAAACAGAACGCTTACAAGCACTCAACTGTCTACAGCTTTGGTGCATCATTTAGAAAGTAAGAATCATTTTTCACTGAGTGCTGACTGGCACAACACAGCAGGGGAGTAAAGCCGAAAAGAGAAACCGGGAGAAACTTGTGTGTTCTCTACGCTTGGGTTTCCTGTCAAACGAGTAAAAGCAGGAATTAAAAAATGAATCGAATGTGCTTCAAATAAACCTTTGAAAGATTAAAGTCAAAACATCAGGTTTTAACTTCCAAGTGATCGATATGTATCGCTCCTCACAGAGGAATTAGAAACTACTGTGTACATATTTATTTGAGGTTGTAGGTCTGTAACTATCAAAACTAGTTTATGACAAACAAGATGTTGGAGTATTTTGTATTTTTCATTTACTCAAGCCATATATATATATATATATATATATATATATATGACTCAAAAGGTTACTTTTAAAAGGGTAACCGACCACCATTACTATCCTGTATAAAGTTTTTGCACTAAGAATTTTCCGTTACTCCAAATACTTTCCCTTTAAAACACAGTACCCCTAAAGTCCCTAGTTGTGTTAAAGATGACTGCATGTATGCACCTTGCAGTGTGTCGTGCAGGATGTCCAGAATATCTGTAGTGATGGTCTTGGTGAATTGAAGCCTAAGCCCTCCATTTCCACCTCGGAACTCATAAAGCCATTTTTTGCTACAGTTCTTTTGGAAAATAACTTCCTTTGACACACTTGCCACTGTTAAGTTTCTATTTGGGGTGGGGGGCATATCTTCTCACATCTTTAAAATTTGAAATTGTTTCTTAGTTGCTCTTGATGTCGAGTGATTACTATTTTTTTTGTTTTGTTTTGCTTCCAGTGGCATAACATGCTTCTATTATATTGGATCTTTGATCTCTTTAGAAACCCACTTCGGGCCACTAAATATGTTTCTAAGTTTTGGCCATCAGCCTTCTCATTGTATCCTCTACTTTGGCCATCTCATCCATTTTCATGGCTTTAATTTTTATTTTAATTTTTAGAAACCTGACTCCCAAATCAATATCTCCAAACTGAACTTTTCCCTTCACACCTCCACCTGCCTGATAGACAGCATCATCTAGATGTTGTGCTGGCATCTCCATCCCAAAAGGAACCCATCAAAATCCCCTCCCACACTTGCTCTCACCTGTGTTAAGCTTTCTTGCTTGCTTATTTCTGTTCAGGGTATTACTGCCCTTCCAAGTTTTGGCTTCCAAACCTTGAGTTCAGCTTTGACCTTTTGCTTCCCCTCTCTTGTCTGTCCCACAGCTGTTCAAACTTGCCTATGAAATCTTTCCATCACTTCTCTTCTCCCTTCCCAATGTTGTATCCCAGCAGCTCTCATAAATCTCTCCCAGGAAGAAGTTTCTTAATTAGCCTCTTTGCCTTCTGTCTCTTCTATTTTGTCCTAAGGATTCCCAGCTAGAGCTGCTCTTGTAAAGAACAACTCCAATTTTAAGACAACGCAAGGTGGCTCAGTGGTAAAGAATCTGACACAATGCAAGAGACATGTGGAAGACGTGGGTTCGAGCCCTGGGTCAGGAAGATCTTCTGGAGGTCAGTGGCAACCTGCTCCAGTATTCTTGCCTGGGAAATTCCCATGGACAGAGAAGCTTGGCAGGCTACAGTCCAAGGGGTTGCAAAAGGATCAGACAAGACTTAGTGACTAAACAACAAGTTCAGATTTGAGCCCCCAAATCTGGAGTAAGCTAAGGGTGGAGGATTAGTTAAGCCACTTTATCTTCAATTCACTAGTTCTTATTTATAAAGTGGATAATAATAATTTCTATAAGCTATCATTATAGTTGCAATTACATGAAAATATGCACATAAGATGATTTTTCCTGGCAGTTTTGGTCTTCCCAGGTGGTGCAGTGATAAAAAATCCACCTAACAATGCAAAAGATGCAGGAGACAGAGCTTTGATCCCTGAATTAGGAAGATCCCCTGGAGAAGAAAATGGCAACTCACTCCAGGAATTCTTGCCTGGCATTTTATTATTAATAGCACTCAGTAGATGGTAAGTTAATTATCATGTCACTTTGCTGCTCAAAATTGTCAGTAGACTGGCAGTCCAGTGGTTAGGACTCCATGTTGTCACTGCCAGTGGAGGTCTGATCCCTGGTCAGAGAAGTAAGATTCCTCAAGCCGTGAGGTGTGGTCAAACAAAAAATTATCAGTGGTTCTGTAATAGTCACAGCTCTAATCTACCTTTCTAGTGCTGAATCCCACTTACTGGACCCTCACAAACTATTTTCAGTCGTACGTGCTAAACTGTTCTCTACACATTTCATTTACCTAATATGTTTCTTAATTTCTCGTTTGTCTCATGGTTGTTTATTTAATTTCCCCTATCTCAGTCAACATTCTGTTAATTACAACTGACTTATATACCTTTCACAGTGAAGTTAAGTAAAAAGGGATATTATTAACTCAACCATGGGAGTCAATCAGGGACTACAAGGATGTCAAGCCTCATGGAAAGCACCTCCTTGGTCACTGGCTTTTGGGGACCCCACGGGCTCCACTTCTTTCTACACATCAGCTTCATTTCCTGCCCAGCAAGTTGGCTTTCTCTGCCTCTTCTTCTACCTGCAGCAACTCACCTCACAGGTGTATGCCTCACTATTTCCATCCACTCAGTTTCACACACAGATCAAGTGACTCTGCATTCCAACTGCAAATTTCTGGGTCAAAGAGTCATTACAATCAGGTACAACATGAGGGCAGATTGCCTCAAACAATCTGAGTGGCCAGGGCCCATCCTGTGTATTCCAGGCAGTTCTCAGAGCAAATCCATTCAGGGTAAGATGTTCCAAAGACAGTTAATATCTCAGAAAATAAGATCAATAGGGTATGATCCCTTGGACTACAAGGAGATCCAACCAGTCCATTCTAAAGGAGATCGGTCCTGGGTGTTCTTTGGAAGGAATGATGCTAAAGCTGAAACTCCAGTACTTTGGCCACCTCATGCGAAGAGTTGAGTCATTGGAAAAGACTCTGATGCTGAGAGGGATTGGGGGCAGGAGGAGAAGGGGATAACAGAGGATGAGATGGCTGGATGGCATCACCGACTCGATGGACATGAGTTTGAGTGAACTCTGTGAGTTGGTGATGGACAGGGAGGCCTGGCGTGCTGCGATTCATGGGGTCACAGAGTCAGACACAACTGAGCGACTGAACGGAACTGAACTGAGGGTATGAGTAGTGTCTTCTTATCTTTACATTTTCTCATCATTCTTACAAATTGTGACATCCATAGACCCTTTCAATAAATGTTCGTAGAAAGATCTGAAATTTTCTATTGTGAGTTTGCTAAAAGCAATACCAATATTAAAAGTGAAGTTAAATTTATAATTTACTTAGTCTGCAGAGAAAGATATAGACTTGAATGGGAGCTCCAAGACCTCATAATGCAATGGAAATTTTTGCCAAAAAGTGAAGGCCACATGAAAAGAGGCTCAGTGTCACCAATTATTAGAGAAGGCAAAACAAAACCACAATGAAGTACCACATCACACTTGTCAGAATAGTCATCATCAAAAAGTCAACGAATAACATACTGGAGAAGGTGTTGGGAAAAGGGAACCCTCCTACACTTTGGTGGGGATATAAATTGGTACAGCCACTACAGAAAACAATGGAACTTCCTTCAAAAAATATTAAGTAGAACTATCATATGACCCAACAATTCCATTCCTGAGTATACATCTTGACAAGGGAGAAAATTCTAATTTGAAAAGATACATGTATCCCTATGTTCATAACAGCACTATTTACCATAGCCAAGACACAGAGCAACCCAAATGCTCATTAATAGATGACTGACTTAAGATGTGGTATGAATACACACACACACATACACAGGCACACATACACAATGGAATGTTACTCAGCCATAAAAAAGAATGAAATATTGCCATTTGCAGCAACATGGATGGACCTAGAAAATATTATATTTAGTGAAGTAAGTCAGAGAAAGACAAATACTATATGATAGCTCTTATATGTGGAATCTAAAAAAGAATACAAATGAATGTATATACAAACCAGAAACAGACTCACAGACTTATAGTTACCAAAGGTGGGGAGAACAGCTGATAGGCACAAAATTAACATATGCAAACTACCATAAGTAGAGCAAGTAAGTAACAAGGGTTTATTGTATAACACAGGGAAGTATACCAAAAACTTGTTACAACCTATAATGGAATATAATTTGAAAAAATACTGAATGCCTGTGTTGTACAACTGAAACTAACACAATAATGTCAATCGACTATATTTCAACTTAAAAAAAGATGCTCAATTCGACTCAAAATTTAAGAAATGCTCATCAAAATATGGTACTATTTTTAAATGATGAGATTGTTTTAAAGGCTTGACAAAACATAGTTCTACTAAGGAGTCCTTGAAAATGGGTTCTTTTCAACACCTTTCTAAAGTGTTGATGGGACTGTAGCTGGTCCAACATTTAGGAAGCACAATTTAGCAACATCTGACGAAATTAGGATCACAAATTATTTTGATTTAACAATTCTTTACTAGGGAAATTATCCCATTCATATTTACCTATTCAAATAATCAAATATATGCACAAGGAAGGTCACTGCAGCATTTTTATATTAAAAAAAAAAAAAAGAAAAAATAACCTAATTGCCTATCAGAGAAATGGTTAATTGAATTACCTTCATTTATACCATGGACTATCATATGCCCATTAAACAGAATCCTGATATGGAAAACTTGTAAATAAATTACTGAGAGAAAAAAACAAAATGGAAAACCATCCAACTAAGTGGCATGAATAGATTTGTTAAGAAAATAAGAGTAGTAATAAGCATACATTGCTTATATATACAGAAGAAATTTTTTTTTTTTTTTTTTTTTGGTCACTGCATGGCTTGCAGAATCTTAGTTCCCCAACCAGGGATTGAACCTCAGTTCCTGGCAGTGAGAGTATGGATTTCTAACCACTGGATCACCAGGGAAAATAATATTTTAAGACTAAGTAAACCATTGCTGAGCCAAGTAACAGGGTGGGACTTGATCTTGGAGGTTAGAAATGGAGGAAGATGTTTATTTTTTATTTTATATCTTTATTTTCTGGTTGAAAATTTTATGCAAACACAAATTATATTTATAATTTTAAAATTAATGGCACCTAATTAGCAATCAAAAGAAGTCTCAGAACCATGGATATTTGGAATTTACAAATCAAATTTAAGTCTTTCTTCCCTGTCCACTTGCCCTTATATGTATAAAAAGATGCATTTTAATAAGACTGGTAAATGCAGGGAAATTTTTGAACTCTCTTCTCCTACCCCTCACACCACTTCTCATAGGGCTGTTAAAAAGTAATCATGTTCTTCTCCTTAACAAGAAGCTTTTCTGGGGATGCATGAGGAAGAGGTTCAAAAATTCATATTTATTAAAAACACACCTCCCACAAGCTTCACATTGAACTAGGAGCTTAAGAGTTAAATGATTCACAAAACAAAGGCTTTGAATAATAGGATGATTAGAGCAAATTTAGAGGAGTTGGCTATAACTTTTTTGAAAATATGATTTGTGCCCACTGGTGGGTGGGGCAAGAAAGAGGTTATTTAGGCTTTTTTTTCTTTCTTTTTTACAAAATAGGTACAATGGCCATGAGTCAGAGGGAAGGAGGGGAAGGTAGAAATTCGGTAACTCTACGTCTGGAACCATATTATTTGAAGGATCCCAAAGTGATGGTTAGAAATGCAAATTTCTAGAGCCCAACTTCAGTCCATTTAATCAGACTTTCTAGAGGTGTGGCCTGAGAATTTGCATTTAGGTCAAAATTTTCAAGTGAATTTATGCACACTAAAGTTTTAGAGTTTCTCCTGTAAAGAGTATTCAGATACTGAAGAATAAATCGTATCTGGAGTCAGATGTAATCTTCTTACATTAATTTTTCTCTTTAGAATTCTAGGAAGGTGGTAAGGTCCCATATCAAGCACTGCACTAGATGACAGTGAGTGAACTCATGGTGAAGAAATTGAGAAAAGATTCGATTATGTTAAAAAACAATCGGACTGGAAATTTAGAATCTCTTGCTGCTGCTGCTGCTAAGTTGCTTCAGTTGTGTCCAACTCTGTGCGACCCCATAGACGGCAGCCCACCAGAGCAGATGATTAAAAAAAACAATATTGTGACAAAATGTAAGAGCAAAGACAAAATTAAATCAGATCTAAAGCACAGTTTGTTAACGAGAAAGCTAGAGCCTGCGTTTTTGCAGTTCATCTGATATAGTGTAACAACTGAACATCCATCTTGCCATCTTTTGATTCTACTTGCCATAACTTTTGATTATAGATAATTTGGTTGACAAAACACGAATTCCCCAAAATATTTGAAAGGCAGCTGCAAATAGGTTCTTAGAGGTGTGCTGTGCTAAGTCGCTCACTTGTGCCTGACTCTGTGACCCCATTGACTGTAGCCTCCCAGGCTCCTCTGTCCATGGAGATTCTCCAGGCAAGTATACTGGAATGGGTTGCCATACATTTTTCGAGGGGATCTTCCCAACCCAGGTATCGAACCCAGGTCTTCCACATTGCAGGCAGATTCTTTACCATCTGGAGAAGAGCATGGCAACCCACTCCAATATCCTTACTTTAGTTCAGTTCAGTCACTCAGTCATGTCTGACTCTTTGCAACTCCATGGGCTGCAGCATGCCAGGCCTCCCTGTCCTTCACCAACACCCGGAGCTTGCGCAAACTCATATCCATCTAGTCAGTGATGCCATCCAACCATCTCATCCTCTGTCATCCCCTTCTCCTTCCTGCTTCAATCATTCTCAGCATCAGGATCTTTTCCAATGAGTCAGTCCTTTGCATCAGGTGGCCAAAGTATTGGGGTTTCAGCTTCAGCATCAGTCCTTCCAATGAATATTCAGGACTGATTTCCTTTAGGATGGACTGGTTGGATCTCCTTGTAGTCCAAGGGACTCTCAAGAGTCTTCTCCAACACCACAGTTCAAAAGCATCAATTCTTCAGTGCTCAGCTTTCTTTAGGGTCCAACTGTCTTATCATGTATGGATAAGACTAGTCATCTAGTCTAGTTGACTAGACGGACATTTGTTGGTAAATAATGTCTCTGCTTTTTAATTCGCTGTCTAGGTTGGTCATAACTTTTCTTCCAAGGAGCAAGTGTCTTTTAATTTCATGGCTTCAGCCACCATTTGCAGTGATTTTGGAGCCCCCCAAAATAAAGTCTCTTACTGTTTCCCCATCTATTTGGCATCAAGTGATGGAACTGGATGCCATGATCTTAGTTTTCTGAATATTGAGTTTTAAGCTAACTTTTTCACTCTCTTCTTTCATTTTCATCAAGAGGCTCTTCAGCTCTTCTTCACTTTCTTTTTTTGTTTGTTTCAGTTTTTTTTTTTTTTTTACAGGAAATAGCATTTATTGGTGAGCATGATTAAGGAGGAGACAGCGCTGATGCTCATGAGTGCAGGGCCCGCCATTTGTCCAGGAGACCACGATTAGAGATGTATTTGACCCCACAGCTGTCCAGGATGAGTCGCTTTTCTGCCACAAGGTTTTCAAATTCATCTGTGTTGAACTTGGTAAATCCCCACTTCTTGGAGATGTGGATGTTCTGGCGGCCAGGGAACTTGAACTTTGCCCGGTGGAGGGCTTCAATCATATGCTCCTTGTTCTGCAGCTTGATGCGGATGGACATTATGACCTGGCCAATGTGGGCCCTGGCCACTATGCCCTGGGGCTTTCCAAAGGCACCACACATACCTGTCTGGAGTCTATCGGCTCCAGTGCAAGACAACGTCTTGTTGACGCAGATGACATGAAAGAAGTCGAGCCACACTCGGATGTGAAAACCATCTTTGCCACAGCTTTTCACCATGTGCTTGTTGGCACAAATATAGGCAGCCTCCAGGGCTTCAGAGGAGAGCTGCTCATACTCATATGACACCATGTGGCCCCAGAGTGGGAACTCATCCACTTTGGCTTGCTTACGCCCCAAGTCAAAGATGCAGATCTTAGCATCAGGGACACCTCAACAGAAGCAGGACTTTGGGTATAGCTTGTTCTTCCAATACCCGTAACACCGGGTGGGGAGACAGCCCATGGCGACACCAGGATCTTCAGTGGCATGCTGAAGGGAAAGAGCTCTTCTTCACTTTCTGCCATAAGGGTGGTGTCATCTCCGTATCTGAGGTTATTGATATTTCTCCTGGCAATCTTGATTCCAGCTAATGCCTCATCCAGCCCAGAATTTCTCATAAAGTATTCTGCATATAAGTTAAATAAGCATGGGGACAATATACAGCCTTGATGTACTCCTTTACCTATTTAGAACCAGTGTGTTGTTCCATGTCCACTTCTGTTTCTTCTTGGCCTGCATAAACATTTCTCAGGAGGCAGGTTAGGTGGTCTGGTATTTCCATCTCTTTAAGAATTTTCC
Organism: Bos grunniens; assembly: GCF_055505025.1. Classification (NCBI taxonomy): domain Eukaryota; kingdom Metazoa; phylum Chordata; class Mammalia; order Artiodactyla; family Bovidae; genus Bos; species Bos grunniens. The sequence continues at coordinate 63,699,985 of NC_141173.1, read as the reverse complement.
ACAGTTTGTCGTGATCTACACAGTCAAAGGCTTTGGCATAGTCAATAAAGCAAAAGTAGAGACTTTTCTTGGAGAAGGCAATGGCAACCCACTCTAGTACTCTTGCCTGGAGAATCCCGTGGACGGAGGAGCCTGGTAGGCTGCAGTCCATGGGGTCGCTAAGAGTTGGACACAACTGAGCAATTTCACTTTTCACTTTCATGCATTGGAGAAGGAAATGGCAACCCACTCCAGTGTTCTTGCCTGGAGAATCCCAGGGACGGGGGAGCCTGGTGGGCTGCCGTCTCTGGGGTCACACAGAGTCGGACACGACTGAAGCGACTTCGCAGCAGCAGCAGATGATACTTTTCTGGAACTGTCTTGCTTTTTCCATGATCCAACAGATGTTGGCAATTTGATCTTTGGCTCCTCTGCCTTTTCTAAAGCCAGCTTGAACATCTGGAAGTTCATGGTTCATGTACTGTTGAAGCCTAGTTTGGAGAATTTTGAGCATTACTTTATTAGCGTGTGAGATGAGTGCAATTGTGCGGTAGTTTGAGCATTCTTTGGCACTGCCTTTCTTTGGGATTGGAATGAAAACTGACCTTTTCCAGTCCTGTGGCCACTGCTGAGTTTTCCAGTATCCCAGTTTGCTGGCATATTGAGTGCAGCACTTTCACAGCATCATCTTTTAGGATTTGAGATAGCTCAACTGGAATTCCATCACCTCACTAGCTTTATTCATAGTGATGCTTCCTAAGGCCCACTTGACTTTGCATTCCAGGATGTCTGGCTCTAGGTGAGTGTTCATACCATTACAATGTGGTTATCTGGGTCATGAAGATCTTTTTTGTATAGTTTTTCTGTGTATTCTTGCCACTTTTTCTTAATATCTTCTGCTTCTGTTAGGTCCATACCATTTCTGTCCTTTATTGTGCCCATCTTTGCATGAAATGTTCCCTTGGTATATCTTACTTTCTTGAAGAGATCTCTAGTCTTTCCCATTCTATTATTTTCCTCTATTTCTTTGCACTGATCATTGAGGAAGGCTTTTTTTAATCTCTCCTTCCTATTCTTTGGAACTCTGTATTAAAATGGGTATATCTTTCCTTTTCTTCTTTGCCTTTCACTTCTCTTCTCTCAGCTATTTGTAAGTCCTCCTCAGACAACCATTTTGCCTTTTTGCCTTTCTTTTTCTTGGGAATGGTTGTGATCACTGCCTCTGGTACAATGCCATGAACCCCCATCCAAAGTTCTTCAGGGACTCTGTCTATCAGATCTAATCCCTTGAATCTATTTGTCACTTCCACTGTATAATCATAAGGGATTTTGTTTAGGTCATATCTAAATGCCTGAAGTGAAGTGAAGTCACTCAGTCATGTCCAACTCGACCCCATGGACTGTAGCCTACCAAGCTCCTCAGTCCATGGAATTCTCTAGGCAAGAGTACTGGACTGGGTTGCCATTTCCTTCTCCAGGGGATCTTCCCAAACCAGGGATTGAACCCGGGTCTGCCACACTGTAGGCAGACACTTTACCGTCTGAGCCACCATTCTTGCTTACAGAATGGACATAGGAGCCTGCTGGGCTATAGTCCATAGGGTTGCAAAGAGCTGGACACGACTGAAGCAACTTAGCATGCACACAGTGTTGAGAGAGGACCATTACTCACTCTGTAAAGTCTAGGATATTTTTGATAATATGAGGATAAGTATAAATCCATTACCTATGACCGCCCAAAATGAATTGAATTTAGTTCAATGGGCATTTATTGACTGCTCATTTTTACCTTAAAATGTGTCAAGGAATATTAGAGAAGGGAGCCTGGATATAAGACACAATCTCTACCCTCAAAGGGCTTACAGGCTCATGAGCATAGACTGTAATAAAAAGCAAGATAAGGGATTTAAAATCAAAATGCAGTAAATAATAGATTGAAGCTATAGGAGTATTGAAGAGTGGTTATTTCTGTATGGAAAGTGGGGAGGGGGGGGCGGTGCATGTGAACTAAGGGAAAGCAGAACAAATCAGTCAACTCTACTTTGGTGACAGATATATCCAGACTTTTACTCCACTACCAAGATAAAGGAAGACTTATCAGAGGAGCCCTGATTACAGAGGGTGTGGTTGAGAGAATGAGGATGTGGAGAGAGGAATCATGAGTAAATGAACATTTTTGTAAAGGTGTGATAGAGGGTAAGCACCTAGTGGGAGTGATCTGGTCCAGTGTATGAACAGAATATTAAACACTCAAATTGACATTATTATTAGTTGTTATATTGAAGAATATACCTGTACGAATCACAGAAATCAGCAAAACTCCTAAGAAGTTGATGTCCTAAAATAGTAAAAGAAACCTGTGCATTTCCAAGTTCATCACACTTTGACAGACCTGTTTTTAAAAATCCAGATACCACAAAAGTGATATTCTTTCATGGATTTTCAATGAGGTAAAGGAAATGCAATGATTAATACTTAGAAATAAGAAAAATGCACTTTTTATATTGCCTTTCTAAAGGCAATTTCTATATTTCTTCTCTGGACAGACACTGTGAATCAACACAAGCATTCCCTGAGACAGCATAGACCACATTTATGATTTCAAGATTTTATTTTGCTTTATCTTGCCATTTTTTTTCACCTAGGTTAATATGTTTGAATAATTGAGGCTTTTTTTCTTTAGAATGCTATTACTCTTTCTCACCTGCACTGGGCTTTTCCTCGTGGAAAGAAAGACAAATCCAAATAGGCAATACAAATATCCCTCTTCATTAACTACTTTTTCATTTAAATATATCCCCTGGAGAGGGAATGGCTACCCACTCCAGTATTCTTGCCTGGAGAATCCCATGGACAGAGGAGCCTGGTGGGCTATGGTTCACGGACTGAGCAACTAACACTTTCACTTTTTCACTTTCATTTAAATATATATGCTATCTTCCTTCTGGGAAGAATTCAAGGACTCGAAGTAATCCCTTTAAATGCGGGCCCAGCGTTCCCGGTGCCTTTGGCATCGTTTCAGTGTGCGGCACAGCACCTGCCTGTTGTTTTCAACTTTGGACTCCACTCTCTGCTGTCTCATGAAAAATGTTTTCCTCGGAAAAGTGTGGTGTGTTTTTTACCGATTCCAAGAGACCGTCAACCCATGCTCCTTCTTTGTGTCTGCACACAATGAGTGATTCCCAGACTCCGGGCGGCGTGGGGTGGGGAGCGGGGGATACTTTCTACCGGACCGATCCCCAGACAGACTCCAGCCCTCACCTCAGAGATTCAGAAGGCGGCCTGTCGGGCCTGGCGGCCCAGCCCCTCGGAGAAGAGCAGGTAGAGCCCACCGGAGACCCAGCAGCCGTGCCCGCGTCTGGGCCTCCGCACGACAAACTCTAGCATCCCCGCCGCTCCCTTGAGAGGCTCCAGCATCCCTCGGCCTGGAGATCCCGGGCGGTCGCGACTCCTGAGCCAGGATCCACAGTGGTTCCGCGGACTCGATCCGCAGGGCTGGGTGGAAGAGCCGCGCCGCCAGATGTCCGGGCTGCGGCTGCTAAGCGCCGGCCTCCGGGCAGCGAGCTCCCTGCCGCGGAGTGGGGACCCGAGGACAAGGCTAGCCGAGCGGATCGGAGGCAACCTCAGTCCGGCTCCAGCCCCATGCACCTTTCCGGTCGCCCCAGGAGAAAGCCGGGGAAGGGAGAAAGGGCGGCGGGAGGGCGGCGTGCCCTCCTCCCTCTGCTGCCCGCGGGCTCTCCCAGCTTGCCGGGATTGCTCTGCGCCCTGGGGGCCTCAGCCCTGAGCCATCCGCCGCGCCAGCCGCAGCCCGGGCGCGGCCTTCTGGCTCTGTTAGCAGGCACAGCCCCACGCCCTTCCGGATCCCAGGCTCTGCTATTTCAAGAATTTTAGGGGGGAAAATGTGCACTGGCGAGGTGGGGGCCCACGCAGCCTGGGAAACTCGTGAAGCAGGCTGGCAGGCGCGGCCTGGATGCAGTGACCTCTGCCCCCTAAGGGTGTCCCCAGCTTTGCTGATCGCAGGGGTGGAGTGGTGGTTTTTTTCTGTCTCCCAAATTTACTCTGAAATCGAGTCTCTGGTGAGTGAAGGTCCACATGATTATATCACGTCCATAGCAGTCGCGCTGTGTCCTATATGGGTACGGGGTACTCGCGACGCAGACACTGAGGTCCCCAGAGACGCTGAGTCTCTCGGCCCCAGGGCTTATGCTTGTTTTCTGGATGGAACAGGCCTCCGAATTCCTCCAGGAACGTCTCAGTAAGTAGGGGTGGGTGTGCGTGTGTGTGCAGTGATTCCTATGACCTCACAGGTGTGTTATTAATATAAGACCAAATAGACTTAAGTGCAATAATACATCGTGTACTTGTAGATACCTTTTTGAATAGATAATGAAATTTCTGCGATCTTGAAGATCAACTCGTCAAAGCATAGTATTTCCAGTCCTCGTTTAATTAAAAAACCTGCATTCTGTAGAGATTCGATGGATGTGTCTAGCTAGCACCTTTGGAGTTCCAAATTGAATCTCCATTCATTTTCACAATGGAACACTTGTCAGAGAAACTGCCATAGCAGGTTACTCTTCCTCAAAACTGTAAGCTGCCTCCAGACAGGGATAGTTTTCATTCATCTTTGATTTTCCCCTGCGCAAAAGTACTCAATAAATGATTGTTAAATGATTACACCACACCCTCCAATCCTTACATGTTCTATAAATTCTAAAGGAGGAATGTAGGAATGGGGCGGGGGGGGGGGATGAAAGATACCAAATAAAAGTGAACGATTTAGTAGTCCAAGTTGGGGCACATTTGCAAGACAGTGATAATGCTTAGAATCAATTTGTTAATCAAATCTTTTTGGTTTTAGGACTATCATGGGCAGGAAGTGGAAATGATCCACATTCTCCGGCTTTTTTTTTATGCCAATAAGTGGATACATTTCTTTGGGATATATTTTGCTTTCTTCTCTTTTTTTTTTCTTTCTTTCTATATATTAGGTGTGGTGTAAGCCATTATACTTGAAAGTATGCCTTGCTGGCTTTTGAAACCTTAGATGTTTTGGATTTACTGGTAGCTAATCTCATATTTCTCACTTTTTATATTTTCACTGGCATCCTACCATAACATACATTGGCGAAATCTGGTTTAGATACCTAAAATACTTCACTTGGGCACATGACCTACAAATACTAAAATCCATTAGCTGCCTTTATTGTTGCTTTTTAGCTCTCAATGATACTTTTGTATCTTTGTTCCTTAGCCTTTGAGTGTACTCCACAGACTTTTCTATTCCTAAATATCTGAAGAACCTGTGTTGTTAATAGGTAATATCAGCACACACATACTGTATTATTATTTAGCTGATAATAATTTTCATAAAGGATTCATTTTGTGCCCACTCATATAATGGCAGTTAAACATTGCCATCACTGATGCATTATAAAACATTCATTCTGGACAACACACTGTCTAGAATGTTTTCTACTAATACTAGAAATCTCTAGATACCTCATCACTATCATTGTTTCTGAATTTCTGTAGACCAGTTGTAAGGAAGATAAGCCTTTTGTCTAATTTTAGACTACTAAAAAATATTTGTTTTAGTCTGAACTTTAGGCTTAAGCACTTGAATTTTTGTACTACTTTTACTGTTTTGTTCAAGTGCCAAGTATCCATTCTTCTCAGGTTGTAAATAAAATATGGTTCAGAATACCATCTCTATTTGCAGCGCCAGGAAAAACTGCTGTTAAACTTATAACTCGATAACCTTATTCTTTTAGCAATTTTACCTCCGTTGTGATTTTTAATGAAGTCCTTATTGCTTTTTTTTTTTTTCCTTGACCTACTTTCAAGAGCTTTCATATACAACGTGTTTTCAGTGATGGTGATTTCTGTAGTGTGTAGGAGAGTCTTAAATCGCGGTGGAACAGATTAGTTGGCTATCATTTATTCCATAAATGTCTTCGTGGTTTCAAATCACCTGGTTCCAACGTCCACAGTTTCACAGTCTGTAATCTTTTAAGCTCTGCTTTTCATGGGTTTGCTCCGTTCTCCAAACTGAGGACTGACTGGACCTCATTCTGCTGTGATCCAATTGTTACTTTTCTTTGTTGCCTCCACCCCCTAGAGATTGTATTTTCAAGGGAGATGCGTTCTTGGGGCTGCAGAGGAGAGTGGGACGAGATCTGGTACCTCAGGCAATAGGAGGAGATCCCTCCTTCGCATGCCGGTGAAAAGCTGGGGACAATTTTGACAGTTCAGTCTCGCTTTTGCTCTCGGGCTTGTGGTCCATGGGTCGGTTTTACCTGCTCCCACTTCGCCTGCCTCTGGCCTGCCTTCGGGCCAATAGCAAATGCAGCCCTTACTCCACCCCACCCAGAGCGCTCCCTCACCCGTTCTCTTGGGGAACTGGGGCATGTGTCCGTAGAAGACTTCGGGGACTGGGGAAAGCCACGCCGGGATTCGGACGCTCGAAAGGGCAGCCCCTCCCTAAGCTTTTCCCCGCGTCGCGGCACCCACGTGACCGAGAACAGGCCTCCACCGGCCCGCCCCTTTCGTCCGCTGCTGCCCACTTCCCGCTCGCGGTAAGTAAACCGCGGTTTTCCGCACCGCCCAACCCCGCCCTCCTCCTTTCCCCTTCCCTTCACCTCCCTCCGGCTCCCTCTCACCACTCTACCCGCCCCCATCCTCCCCACCGGGCCCTTTGTACGTGCTCGGCGGCGTGCGAGCGCGCCCGGCACGTGACCCCGCCGAACGTGGCATTGTGTTATCACGTGACCCAGGTGCGTACGCGACGGAGCGGGGTGTGAAGATGGCGGACGAAGAGGCCGAGCAGGAGAGGTTGAGTCGCGGCGGAGGCGGCTGCGCCGCGGAGCTGCAGCGCCTAGGCGAGCGGCTCCAGGAGCTGGAGCGGCAGCTGCGGGAGAGCCGGGTGCCGGCCGTGGAGGCGGCCACGGAGTACTGTCAGCAGCTGTGCCAGGTGAGGGCGCCTGGGGTCCCCTCCCCCTTTCCCCCTGCTAGAGGGGGAAGAGGGCGAGCGAGCGCCTGGCGGCCGAGCGGTGGTCGGCGCTGCCTTGGCATCGTCGGCGCCGCCGCCCTGGCGGGAGCGGCGAGTACCAGGAAGACGCCTTTGTGTGGTTGCCGTTGTGGCGGTTGTTGTCGGCTGGGGGAAGGGAGTTGTGGTCAGGATGGAAAATCCCCCCTCCTCTTTCCTTCCCCGAACTCGGGACTGCGCGGTCCCCGAGACCGAGAGATGCAGACGGCGAGGTCTGGAGCCCTCCCCTCTGTGGGAGAGGGTAAGCGTGGAATGGAGGCCAGGTTCGCTTCCTCCTCTTATTGTGCACTGGGGATTACCGCGCCCCGCGCCTCTGCGCCCCTGCTTCCCACTCCGACGGGCCTGCGCCCCCACTGGTTTGATTCCTTTGCCTCCGCTAGCTTGCTTTCATCCGTCCCGCCCCCCGGTCCCGTTCTCGCTGTCTCCCGGCCTTTGTTGTTCGAGTTTCGCTTTAGGACTGAAGGGGCCTTTGTTGATGTTCCGAGGAGCAGTCCCCGCCGACCCCTTCTAGCCTGCGATACCTTCGGGGGTAGGGGGGCGGAGATTGTCCCCTCCTGCCTTTACTTGCTAGGAGCCCCGCTTCCATGGTAGAGGTTGCTCTCCTCGGCGGAGGAAAGCTGTGTGTGTATCCTAGGGTCGAATGTCTCTATGGGGTGGTTCTCCAGAGTCCGGTTCTCTTTTGCTTTCACCCTTGGAGGAGTGTGTTTTCCTCTCTGCCCTTCCTCCCTCGTCTACCCACCCCCTATCACTTAGAGCCGTCCCTGTTTGGCCTCCCGGTGGAACGGAGATGATTATGTGGACCCGTGCTCAGGTCAGTTTCAGGCCTTACCCCCTTTTTTTTTTGCAACAAGGACACTGCTTTCCAGTAACTGCGTTCTAACCAGAATTTGGAATGTTAATAGCACTGTTTGATAGAAATCGGGGAGTTTGTGTCTACATTTGGACTTGATTACATACCCTCCAGTTAAGTTTGAATTTCAAGGTGCTGCTGCTGGCTATGGTGAAAATTTTGGTTAGATTATTTTCTTGAGGAAGCAAAAGAATTTATACGGGTCGCATTTCGAGTTAGCTTGTGAACACATTATAGAGAAGTTGTTTCGGAAAGATACTTAACTTAAGGTGGAACAATGGTGGGCCGTTTTAGCATATCAGAGTCATCACATTTTCACTTAATTTTTAGCCTCCACGTTCTGAAATCTTTACAAGATCAGGGATACTTGATACCATACTCAAAATTCTCCATTGTTGTTTGCACCTTGTTGTCACAGATTATTTGATAGTGGTTCATTTTCTTGAAACAAGCAAACCAAAAACAACTTTGTGAGACCGCAAGATGACTTTCTGGGAATAAATGCTATGTGAAAGCCACCCTGTTAAAGTAATATAGGTCTGGTGAATACCTATGGCATAATTAGAGATTATGTCATTCCTTTGAATCCTAGGTTTAAAGAATTGTTGAAATTTACTAATTTCACTATCCTGACTGTAACCACTCATTCCTAATTGGCCTTGTAGATATTAAAGTTTACTTAGATTTTTTCTTTTAAAAAGCCACAAAACTTTAGTAAGATATGCATAAAAAGAGCTCTTTCATTTGTAAGTGAAGTTAGCTTTTTAGTCCGTGAAAAGTGTATCTTAGCTGAAAGACATTTTTCAGGTAGCAGTTCCCACTGATGGATTTAAGGCTGATTACTGTAAATACTCTTGACCAGCTGTAATTATAAGCAGAATTAATAATTCTGGGAAAGTGAAGTCTCATGCAAGTCGGTCTTCATCTGGAGGGTGTGCAGCATAGAGAGTTGTCACTTTAAAATGATTTTTCATGTATGAAGCAGTCTTCCTTTTTTGTCAACATGAAAGAAATTTCCTGTAGCAGTTTTAAGTGTTCAGTCTTAAAACATGTACTTTGTTTATACTGACCAGTGCTACTTGAAATAGTAATAAAACAAATGCTGGGTTTGTGAATTTCAAAAATAATGAAGTATTGCAGGCACTAAAATCCCGCAATAATGTAACTGCATTTAAAAGTGGTCTCCATTATTTGAATATGAGGGTGTATCTGATGTTTCAGATCCGCTATAGAACATTTTCTTTATGTGTGTGTGTATATATATTTGGTTACCTGTTTGGTCTTGCCAGATGGGAGGTAACTGGAAACAATTGTTTCTTTAAAATTGTATCATAGCCGTTGTTACTTAATATTTCAGATAGGAATTGAGCAGAACAATGGTTAACAAACAATTACAGAATTTATTAGAGCGGTCTAAAAACAGTGCTAGAAATACTAGGAGCTAGAAATTGCATCTACCTTTATTATTTAGCTTTTTCTCTCAGGTTTCCATGTAAAACTGGGATATTCACATGCTTCAGGAATGCAAAGATGAATAAATATTTGTCAGAGTTAGTGTGCTTCAGAGTTAACATTCTCTGAGTGTTGATGCTTAGTGCTTGTGTAATCCTCATTGTTGCATTTATTTTAAAATACAACTTAGTTTATATCCTGAATTTTTTACCTCAACAAAAGGTGAATTCTGGAGAATGAAGTGAAACCAACAGAAATAAAGTTGCTTACTCTTTTCTGTTACAGATTTTTCTTTCTTTTTGAATGAGGTATAGGAGAGTAACAGATTTCTTGAGTTCTGAGAACTCTTTCATTTCTAAAATAGAAATGAAAAATGTTTAAGTTCTTCTTATTGTTAACAGTATTGTTTTGCTCTTTATATTGGGTTGCTTCCTGGAAGCATGCCTCACTTTTACATGAGCATTTGCTTTAAGCTTAAAAGGAAAAGGAGGGGAAGATGGTAGAGGATGGGTACATGGGAGTGTCAGTAAAGAAAAATCTTAGATTTCTTTATATCTTTATAAGCTAGTTGTAATCTGGATAATGCTTACTTTTTAAAAAACCAAATTAGAATAAAAATATCTGTTATCATTATTATATATAAAAACTGATTGTAGTTGGGACTTGGGACTCTTTATTGTATTAGACTAGACCAGCATTCACTCACGCATTCACCATTATTATTGAATACCCGCACCGTGGACCAGGTAACCATGAGTGTGGTCCTTGGTCACAAGGATTCTACAGTCTCTGGAGAAAGACAAATAATTGCAGCAAAGTGTGATTTATATCTTTTATACGAAACACTGTTTATTTGGAAGTTTCAGCAAAGGCATTCCAGTAGAAGAATTGTTCTGAAAGGATTTTAAAATGACTGTTCATTTAAAAAGTTATGCCATTGTAATAGTTGAAGAATGAGTTGTTGGAGCATGGTGTCTGTTGACAGCATTATATACTGGACTGGATGACTGCTTGATGAATGAGTAATGACTGTTTTTTGGTTATTATCAAAACTGATGACCATTTTTAAATTTTTTTTTAAATTTTATTTATTTGGCTGCGCCAGGTTCAGTTGTGATATGAGATCTTCAATCTTCATTGCTACATGTGGGGTACTTAGTTGTGGCATGCAGGATCTAGTTCTTGAGTTGGGAGTGTGGAATCTTAGCCAGCGGACCACTAGGGAAGTCCCTAATAATTATTTTTAAAGGTGGAATTGCTGTTGTGGAAATTCAGTTGCATATCATACACACACACACACACACACATATCTCATACCTTTGTTCATACCATAATTCATATAAGCAGTGCTTCTCAACTAGGCATAGTGCTTTTCCCACTGCATTTCTCCCTTCAAGGACATTTGGAAATATGTGGGTCAGTTGTTTGGTTACTCCAGTGACTGGGGTTGTGGTAACTGGCCTTTAGTGCTCATGGGCCATGGATGCTACATTTTCTGAAGTCACCAAGACAGTTGCACACCATTGAAATGTACCGCTTTGCCTAAAGACCCACAGTTCCCTTTTGAGAAACAGTGGCAAGAAAGAAAAGGAATATATTCATGTTTTTGGTTGTTATATTCTTTTTACATTAATATATAGGTATATTAGGCTTTCCTGCTGGCTCAGACAATAAAGAAACCACTTGCAATGCTGGAGACCTGGGTTTGATCCCTGGGTTGGGAAGATCTCCTGAAGGAGGGCATGGCAACCCACTCCAGTATTCTTGCCTGGAGAATCCCCCATGGACAGAGGAGCCTGGCAGGCTACAGCCCACGGGATTGCAGAGTTAGATATGACTGAGCAACTAGGCACATAGGTATATTAAGAAATGTAGTTAATCTGGAACAGATCCAGGCCAGAGCTTTTTGACCGTTGTGTAAGTGCACACTGAGCTTCAGTGCACATTGAACGTGAGCATTTCTACTTTCTTAGCACAGATTACAAGCAATTACTTAAACGGTAAAGCATCTGCCTACAATGCGGAAGACCTGGGTTTGATCCCTGGGTCAGGAATATCCTCTGGAGAAGGAAATGGCAACCCACTCCAGTACCCTTGCCTGGAAAATCCCATGGACGGAGGAATGTGGTAGACTACAGTCCACGGGGTCACAAAGAGTCGGACGCGACTGAGTGACTTTCACTTCACTTCACTTAAACAATTACTCAAACAATTCACTTTTACTAGGTTAAAAAAGGTGACAAATTCAGCATACTTAGTTGACCTGATTAAAGCAGAGATTTGACCTTTTGATATCACTGAAATTCTGTGCTTATAAGATGATACAGGAGACTAGTAAGATGTAAACAAATAAGATTTAAATATCACTCTAGGTACATCCTTGGCGGTCCAGTGGTTAGATTTCTGCTTCCACTGCAGGGGGCGTGAGAGTCAATCCCTGGTCTCATAGGTGAGCTAGGATCTCACATGCCAAGTGGCAAAGCATTGTTCCCTCCCCACCCCACCTCCCCAAAAAAGAAAAGATTTAAATGTCACTTCAAGATGACAGTTGAAGAGAGTCAAAAGGCTGTGTATCACTAATATACTTGCTTTATTTTTTATTCTCTTTTTAAATTGAAAATGTGGTATGTTAAAATGATTTTTTAAAAGACGAACACTGAAAACTTGATCTCCTTCCCACCCTAGGTGTCCAGTCACCTTCCACAAAGACAGTCCCTTAATAGTATTTTATGGATCTTTCCAGAAATGCCATTTACTCTTTTAAGAAAAAATTTAAAAATGAAGGCATAGTGTACAGTCCATCTTTGTTTCACAAAAAAAAAAAAAAAAGGTATCTGAGAGCATTTTGTAGCTGCACGTGTAAACCTGTGGCTTTCTGTTTTAAATTGTATATTGATTCTAGTCTGTGTCTTAATCAGTTAATTGTTGGTGATTATTTAAAAGAATAATTTAATTTCACCTGCAGTAGTTTCAGTAGAATTCAAAATAGGTAGTAAGCACCTCAGCCTGGGGTATCAGAAGGCTTTATTGAAGAGATGGGATTTGACTTAGACCTTAATGCCTTTATTAAAACTATGTTTAGTGCCTTATTGGTGTAAGAAACAAAAATGAAATTAAAACTGTTGAGAGCTACTCAGTTAAAATTGTGCAGTTACAGTATATCTTTGTATATGTTTCTTTCATCTATTTGATACAAGTTGATTCTTTTGTCTGCATGTTTTGCTTCCTTTTAATTGTAGTGGCAAGAATTTTGAAAATTCTTAAAGTTCTCCTTGAGAAACCAGACTTGATTGATAGAGACTATCTTAATTTGTAGGTCACTTCAAATCAGAAGAAAAGATGGCTTGCTTGTTAATTAGTGATAATTACTTTAGGTATTGAGGGAGTAATAAGTCATTTAAACTTCAAAAGTTTAGGTAATGCTCAGGGGAAATAATTTAAGTGTTCATAATTAGAATGATTGCATGCTAGAGACATTAAATTCCGCTTTCCAGAATATACTTTTACCAGTTTTAGCAAAGGAAAGCTTTACCAAATTTTGCTTGTCTCCTTCTTAACACTTTTTGGTCCTAACTTAAAATAGGGGAAGGGAAGATGTATTCTGCAGTTGCTATTCATAATATTTTATATTACTAACTTGCAAAACCAAGGATTTTTAAAAATACATGGTCTTAACTATGAAACTGCCGCTGCACTTACTTTCCTTGAGATTCTTTCAAAGTTGAGAAATTACATTATTTTTCTCAACTCCCACACAAATTCAGTTCATAAAATTAACCAACCAATATGTGAGTAGCCTTGCTTCTAAAATGGAAAGTTTACTTATTATTAATGTGTTTGTCAGATACCCTGTGTAACTTTTAACTATGTATTTTCCAGGAGAGTCTCTTGATTCATTGTTTATCTTTTAGCACTTAGAGTTGCACAGTGCACCTCATTAGAAAAAATGTTACCTTTCTCGCCTTACCTATATTTAGCCAAGATTTGTTAAAATTCAATCAATTACATATATATTTTTAAATTTATTTTAAACAAATATTTAAATTCCTCTTATGTGGGAGCACTAAGAGAGCTATGGAGACTTGTAGCATAGAGTTTACAAGATCTGGCACATATATTCATAGTTAAGTAATACTATTAGATAGTAAAGTACCTGGTGATACAGTAAATAGAGTGTGAATTAAGAAAAACTAGATGGAAATGGCAACCCCACTCCAATGTTCTTGCTTGGAAAATCCCAGGGACGGGGAAGCCTGGTGTGGTGCCGTCTATGGGGTCGCACAGAGTCGGACACGACTGGAGCAACTTAGCAGCAGCAGCAGAGCATTTTGAAATTACTTAAATTAACTAAAAATTGAACAGGAAAGGAAAGCACTGTTTATGTTGGGTCTTAAATGTGGGTAACTAATGTTAGAAGGATGAGAATAAACCTCAGAGAACTGGAACAACTTTGGCATCTTGGAGAAAACGTCAGGGGCTGAGATGAAAAATAGGATAGAAAAGGTAGATTAGAACCAGCTTAAGGGTGTAAGATCCAAACCAAGGACTTTTAACTGATCTTTGTAAGTATAGATGATGTATAGTTACCGTTTTCTGAAGACTTGCGCTTCCAAGTTTGAGGTCCTGGCATATTTAGAAGTTCAGAATCTTACAGCCTTTTTTTTTTTTTTGAAATATCCTGTATCAGTTAATGCCAGGTAACTACTCAACTACAGTGGTGCTAAAAGAGTAGCCCGTTTTTATTATTGTTATCAAGTTTATGGGTCTGATGGATAGTTCTGCAGTCAGCTGGTTGGTTGTCTGAACTGAATGATCCCAGATGATCCCACTCATGTCTTGCGGTTGGTAGTTTGGTTGAGGAGCCCCAGTTAAGTTGGCTAGTCTCTGCTCCACTCTTACCCTCTACCCTCTAGTGAGGTAGCCTCAATTTCTTCACTTTGCAGCAGGAATGCCAGTTCCCTCAAACAACTGCTTTCCAAGCTTCTGATTGTGTCATCACCCACTGGCTCAACAAGTAGTCAAAATCAGCCTCTTTGGGTATAGGGAGATGTGATTTTTCAGGGACCAATTTTATAACAATCTGTGACATATCCTGATGGTGTAATTACTCACCTAGAGCCAGACATACTAGAATGTGAAATCAAGTGGGCCTTAGGAAGCATCACTACAAACAAAGCTAGTGAGGTGATGGAATTCCAGTTGAGCTATTTCACATCCTAAAAGATGATGCTGTGAAAGCGCTGCAGTCAATATGCCGGCAAATTTAGAAAACTCAGCAGTGGCCATAGGACTGGAAAAGGTCAGTTTTCTTTCTAATCCCAAAGAAAGGCAGTGCCAAAGAATGTTCAAACTACCACACAATTGCACTCATCTCACATGCTAGCAAAGTGATGCTCAAAATTCTCCAAGCCAGACTTCAACGGTACATGAACCGTGAACTTCCAGATGTTCAAGCTGGTTTTAGAAGAGGCAGAAGAACCAGAGATCAAATTGCCAACATCTGTTGGATCATCGAAAAAGCAAGAGAGTTCCAGAAAAAAACATCTATTTCTGCTTTATTGACTATGCCAAAACCTTTGACTGTGTGGATCACAACAAACCGTGGAAAACTCTTCAAGAGATGGGAATACCAGATCACCTGACCTGCCTCCTGAGAAATCCTTATGCAGGTCAAGAAGCAACAGAACTGGACTTGGAACAACAGACTGGATTCAAATCGGGAAAGGAGTACATCAAGGCTGTATATTGTCACCCTGCTTATTTAATGTATATGCAGAGTACATCATAAGAATGTATGGACTGGATGAAGCACAAGCTGGAATCAAGATTGTCAGGGTCAATAACCTCAGATATGCAGATGACATCACCCTTATGGCAGAAAGCGAAGAAGAGCTAAAGAAAAGAGCCTCCTGATGAAAGTGAAAGAGAGAATGAAAAAGTTGGCTTAAAACTCAACATTCAGAAAACTAAGATCATGGCATCTGGTCCCATCACTTAATGGCAAATAGATGGGGAAACAGTGGAAACAGTGACAGATTTTATTTTGGGAGGCTCCAAAATCACTGCAGATAGGGACTGCAGCCATAAAATTAAGACGCTTGCTCCTTGGAAGAAAAGTTATGACCAACCTAGACAGCTTATTAAAAAACAGAGACATTACTTTGCCAACAAAGGTCCATCTAGTCAAAGCTATGGTTTTTCCAGTAGTCATGTATGTATATGAGAGTTGGATCCTAAAGAAAGCTGAGTGCTGAAGAATTGATGCTTTTGAACTGTGGAGTTGGGAAGACTCTTGAGAGTCCCTGGACAGCAGGGAAATCAGCCAGTCCATCTGACAGGAAATCAGTCTTGAATATTCATTGGAAGGACTGATGCTGAAGCTGAAACTCCAGTACTTTGGCCACCTGATGTGAAGAACTGACTCATTGGAAAAGACCCTGATGCTGGGAAAGATTGAAGGCGGGAGGAGAAGGGGATGACAGAGGATGAGATGGCTGGATGGCATCACTGACTCAATGGACATGAATTTTAGTAAACTCCGGGATTTGGAGATGGACAGGGAGGCCTGGCATGCTGCAGTCCATGGGGTCGCAAAGAGTTGGACGTGACTGAGCAACTGAATTGAACAGAACGACATATCCCACTTGGGTTTATTCTCCACTGCAATTCCGGGCACTTTTATGGATCAGATTTTTATTCTGTATAGCCCCACCTCTGCTTTCTTCTCACATATATTCTGTGATATTCAAAGATGTTCAAAGATTATTAGATTTTCAAAGCATATCTAATTGCCCCTTTTCTCTCTGGTTGGCAAAAAGCATTTCATTCCTGCTTTCTAATCTCAGTCTCCAAATAGAAAGGCACCCCACCCCATCATTGTACCTTTGAAAAATGTATGGAACAATCTCTCATTTCCCATGGTTCTTTACCTTAATGTTAAACCTAGTCTGTATTTGGTGTTTTGTGTTGTCTCTCTGCCTTACACAATTTAATAATATAGTTATTGTCCTAATGTTTGAACTTATTTTTTCTTAACTGATCAACTTCTTTTAACCTGTCATTCAGTTTGAAATTCTCCTGACATCCTGCTTTTAACCTTCTACCTCAGTGACAGTCCAGTACTCATGACAGTTTTTTTCAGGTTTGTGTTTGCAGAAACTCAAGAGTCTGCAGATTTTAGAGTTACTCAGCTCAGTAAGATGTGACTTTTTTTTATGGCATCACTTAGTTGTCCACTGAAACAAGATTATCGGACAGAAATACTTACCTTTACTATGTGTAATGCATTCTGTATTCATTTATTATTTTTTGAAAGCTGCTGTTGATTTTGTGATCCACTAATACATCATAACCAACAAATTGGAAAACACTACTTTCGGGGAATTTCTGGGCACAATTCACTAATAAGCACAAACCCAGATAGCCCTTTGTTGTAAGGTGGCCTTCTAGTCTAGTTGATTCAGAACATGCATACATTTTTATTTTAGAGGAGCATCAAAATTAAAATATAATTTAAAATTTCTTATAATGAATGCTAAAAACCCAACATATGTCCAGGGAATTGGTTTGAGAAATGTTGGTACATAGGCTCAAATCCACACTGAAGCTTGAGCCCAGTGATCTCCATGCTTTGTTACTACTTTTTTTTTAACACTTTCACTATTCACCAGGAATTTTCTGCTCCATCTAAATTGTTCATTCCTCATTTAACTGCTTTTGTGACTTTGTTCAAAGGAGCAGTGTTATGCAGTGAAAAGTCAGATGTCTTTTGAGTTCAAATAGGAGGTCTCCAGCAATCCACACAAGGTTTTACTCATACTTTGTCTGGGGTGAGGATGAAGCTTGGCATTAGAGACTAGACCGAACAGATTGAAGAGGAAAAGAATTAATGTTCAATGCAGGCACTATTAGATGCTTTACTAACAGTGAATTGTTTAATCTGAAGACCTATGAGGTCATAGGATTAAGAACTGTTTAGTCTGTTTAAATGTTTGTTTACCCAAATTGCCTCTTAAGATCTCATCTTTGCTATATAATGCTTGTTCATTATGACATTGATTTATCAGAAAATGTTCAGTGTTGTCAGGCATTTGTTTAGGAAGACTGAGCTATGTGGATAAATGGTCAAAATGAAGCAGTTCTTTAAAACATGATTTTCAAATATATGGATAATGTATTCGTGTGGAAGATTTGGCATCCTAGTGATGCCTGACATATAGGCAGTGTTATAGTGTGTGTTCAGTTACCTAGTCATGTCCAGCTCTTTGCAACCCCACGGACTGCAGCACACCAGGCCTCCCTATCCCCTCACCATCTCCAGAAGTTTGGTAGGCAATGTTATTTATGTTCTAAGTTTATCACTCCTAGATACAAGCTTTATTTACTTTTTTTTTTTTTTACTATTATTTATTTGTCCGGATCGGGTCTTAGTTGTAGCATGTGGGATCTTAGGGTATTTGGGCTCAGTAGCCGTCATGCGGCCTTCGTTGCTCTGCGGCATGTAGGATCCTAGATCGAATCTGAGTCCCCTGCATTGGAAGCGCAGAGTCTTAACCACTGGGCTGCCAGGGAAGTCCCAGATTTTACATTTAGAGAGAGGTAATCTAAATTTAAAAATAATAATTAATTGATTTGGTTGTCATTCCAATTAGTTTGGGGATGTTTGTTTGTTTGGCCTCTTAGCTGCCTGACCAGGGATTGAACCCACATGCCCCAGTCCGTACCCCCCACCCCCACCCCTGCTATGAAAGTGCTGAAACCTAACCACTGGACTGCCAGGGAACTCCCCTAATCAATTCTGTAGAGATACTGGAAAGCTAGCATAACAAATATTTAAATTAAGTCCTGTAGTAATTTTGACTTACCAGAGTTAATGAAGCAGATATTTGTGATTTGAGAGAAATTTATTTCCAGTAAATCAGGATGATTGTGTTTGCTTCTTCTTTTAGATGAGACATTATTGTCAAAAGCAGGCATTTAGAATTTTTACTTGTATAAATAGCTTACATTTTATGTTTTCTAGATAAACATTTGTACATATTCTTGATCATTTCCTAATTTCTGTAAATAAAAGAAATCCCATTTAACATAAACTTGAAAACATCATTATATACTTAATTCAAAAGCGTGAGTATTTATATTCTGAAAAGTGTAGATTTTTATTTTCTGAACAAAACTTGCACAAGATTATATTTCAAAAGAATAAAACATGAAGCTTAATAAAATGACTATTAAAAATTAATGGGCTTTCCAGGTGGCTCAGTGGTAAAGAATCCACTGGTCAATGCTGGAGAAGCAGGTTCAATCCCTGGGTTGGGAAGATCCCCTGAGTTGTTCAGTTGCTCATTCATGTCTGACTCTTTGCGACACCATGAACTGCAACATGGCAGGTTTCCCTGTTCTTCACCAGCTCCCAGAGGTTGCTCAAACTAATGTCCATTGAGTCACTGATGCCATTCAGCCATCTCGTCCTCTGTTGTTCCTTCTCCTCCTGCCTTCAGTCTTTCCCAGCATCAGGATCTTTTCCAGTGAATCGAGTCTTTGCATCAGGTGCCCAAAGTATTGGAGGTTCAGCCTCAGCATCCCTCCTTCCAATGAATATTCAGGGCTGATCTCGTTTAGGATGGACTGGTTTGATCTCCTTGCAGTCCAAGGGACTCTCAAGAGTCTTCTCCAACACCACAGTTCAAAAGTACCAATTCTTCAGCACTCAGCCTTCTTTATGGTCCAACTCTCACCATCCATACATGACTACAGGAAAAACCATAGCTTTGACTAGACAGACCTTTGTCCATCCCCTGAGTAGGAGGTGGCGACTCACTACAGTTGCCTGGAGAATCCCCATGGACAGAGGAGCCTGGCAGGCTACAGTCCATTGGGTTGCAGAGAGTTGGACACGAGTGAGCACAAGCATGACTTAAAATTGATGCTTAAGTACTTTGTATCTGTAACTTGCCATGTTTTATCCACTACATACATATATAACTGTATTTTGAATCTTTTTAGGGAAAGTTTTTTAAAACCGCTGGACTAAAATGGGATATTGCAGATAGCATAATAGACAGTGTGAATAAAATTTATATCCTCAAACAAATTGATCATGAAGTTCATCATCAGCGTGAAGATATTTTATAGGGAGAATATCTGAGTGCTTGTAGGAAGAGTATATGAATGCTTGTCATAAATTACTGCTTCTTAGTAATTCAGGATTAACCCCAGTAGTATGTAAAATTGAATATGTTGGCAAGAAATGAGTCAGACTTAGTATATTTAGTATTGTGACCTATTTAGTATTTCTGAAAAGGCAACCTAATGTTGTACATGCTACCTAAAGAGAAATTACTAACACCCAAAAAGACGTTTGAGGATTTACCTATCTTGAGTGAAAACATGTAGTGTTTGGTACCCCCCTCCCCCCAGAATCATCTTTTATTTTACTTGATGGGAAAACCTACCCTTTAGATTCTTTCACATGTACTTTGCTTGACAGCCCATTAGATACTGTGAATTAAAGTATTGGAATTCTAAGGGTGTTGATTTTAGTTTTCATAAAAATTGTTTATTGTGACCCTTGACATGCTACCTATGACTTTCCTGTTTCTTTATTGAAATTGAGATGCTACAGACTTTTGTTGGTTGTTATAAGAATTGATCAAAGGCATGATTATGTAAAGTGATTGTTGTCATATAAAGTACCATTTTAATTTACACTTAGAGACTACTTTGGAAACACCTTTGATGTTTTATATATGATAATGATCTAGCATAATTTTTTTCATTAATACTGTCATTTCCAGGTCATCTATTATCACTCTGAAAATAGCATTAGATGACTGATTTACCAACTTGGTTGAAGCCTACATTTTAGAGAACGCAGGATTAGATTTTATAATAACTTATAAAAGATCTTTTTGTCTTTGGAGAAGGGGTACATATTACTCAATGTGTGTGAATATGCCAGGAGAAGAGAATTGACTTTGCAATTAAAATCTTTCCTTTGTCCAAAATTGTAAGACTGGGATTTGAGAGGCTGGGATGAGAGAATCTAGTATTACCTAGTAACCAAAAGCATAGATTTTGAGCTATGATTTGAATTCCAGCTGTCTTCTGTGGGACTTCAAGCTTGGTTTTGGGCCTCTGTCCTCATCTCTAGACTAGAAGTAAGAATAATATCTGCCTTAAAGCTGCTATGATTAAGATATAATATATGTTGGGTGCTTTGCATATCATGATGCTGGAAGCACACAGCAAACATTAGCTATTATTTATAATACATTTACAAGTATGAGATCTGAAACTTTCCCTCATAAAAGAATATTTTTCTGTCACCAAGTCAGGTCTGACTCTTTTCGACCCCATAAGAGAATATTAATCTTAGTAAAATACTATTTAGCTTCTTCTCTACTGGTTTTCAAACTTAAGAAAAGAAATGAGGGAACTCTCTTTTCCTTCTCCTCCCCCCCTAAAATCTGACTTGAAATCTTGATGAGTAAAACAGAAAAGTTACAGCTGTGAAACAGTTTGGTAAGTATAAGAATAATGTAGAAAATTAATAACACTGTTGCCAGAGATTGTAAAGGGAGTTCAAGCATTGTTCTCTTCAGATGTTATTTTCTTCTCAGATGGTTCTTTTTTCTTTCTTTATTCTACTGCTGCTCTACACTCTCCCAAAAGAGAATGAATGACCTTGTCTTAGAGGCATTAACAAAGCCATCAATGAAGTAATATATTGTATTTAATTTTTCCACACTAAATAAGCTCATTTTTTGGTACTTCAGATTTAAAATATATTTACTTCTCTGGAAGCAGGGCACTGATGTAAATATGTCTAAATAGAGAAACTATTTTATCAGAGAAACAGTAAATGTTAAATAATAGTGAAACTTACACATGGAACAGTCCCACAAGTATACTCAGTGTTTGTGGTTAATTCTTTCTGAAAATTTATTGAGAGGACCTAGACCATCTTGTATATTCCCTCAAATATCATATTTTTCTCTAAATTATTTATTTTCTTCCTTGGATTTGAGAAGAAGTGACTGTTACCTGGCAAGAGGATCTTTATATCTGTGACCTTCTTAGATAACCTTTCTGCTAACCCTAATCCTTGCTCCAGACTGGATGGTCTTTTCACCTGTGCATCTTCTCAGAGAACCTTTCCACTTTCCTATTCCTTTACATTTTTCTTTCCATCACTTATCTCCTTTAGCTTATAGAGATGTGTGTGTGTCTTTCTTGTCTTGTTGCTTTGTTGATCATGTCTTCAGATTGTCTTCCTTTTTTCTAACCCCTTCTCTCCACATATGAGATGTCTCCTATCCTAAAATTTATTTTCTTTTTAATTTTTAACTGGAGGGTAATTGCTTTATAATGTTGCATTGGTTTCTGTCGTACAACAGTGCATATTAGCCGAAAGTATCCATGAAATTAAAAGACGCTTACTTCTTGGAAGGAAAGTTATGACCAACCTAGATAACATTAAAAAGCTGAGACATTACTTTGACAACAAAGGTCCATCTAGTCAAGGCTATGGTTTTTCCAGTGGTTATGTACAGATGTGAGAGTTGGACTGTGAAGAAAGCTGAGTGCCAAAGAATTGATGCTTTTGAACTGTGGTGTTGGAGAAGACTCTTAAGAGTCCCTTGGACTGCAAGATCCAGCCAGTCCATCCTAAAGGAAATCAGTCCTGGGTGTTCATTGGAAGGACTGATGCTGAAGCTGAAACTCCAATACTTTGATCACCTCATGCGAAGAGTTGACTCATTGGGAAAGACCCTGATGCTGGGAGGGGTTGTGGGCAGGAGGAGAAGGGGACGACAGAGGATGAGATGACTGGATGGCATCACCGACTTGATGGACATGAGTTTGAGTAAACTCTGGGAGTTGGTGATGGAAAGGGAGGCCTGGCGTGCTGCAATTCATGGGGTCGCAAAGAGTCGGACATGACTGAGCGACTGAACTGATACATATATATAACCCCTCCCTCTTAAGCCTCCCCCTGCACCCACCACCATCCCATCCCTCTAGGTCATCACAGAGTGCCGGGCGGGGCTCCCTGTGTTACATAGGAGATTCCCACTAGCTATCTGTTTTGCACATTGTAATGTGTTTGTGTCAGTGCCACTTGATTAGTCTCACTTTCTCATTCCCCAGCTGTGTCCACAAGTCCATTCTCTTTGTTTGTGTCTCTATTCCTGCCCTGCAAATAGGTACATCAGTACCATTTGTAAATGTGTTTCTTTAACTCTTGTTTTCTAGTCTTTCTTGCCAGGCTTTGGGAAAGTACCCCACATGTTGTCTTTTGAAAATTCTCTTTTTAAGGTGCTTTGCTTGGCATATTTGTAATACTTTATTAATTTCAGACCCAGGTAGCAATCCAGCAACTTAGACTATTTCATATGCCTGCATGTTGTGTTTAATAAAATTTAATTGTCAACATTTTAAAAATCATAAGCTTTCATGTTGACATGAGAGTAATTTCTCCTGGAGAATTAGAAAATTGGGTAATATTGGACTCATTCATGGCTACAAGCTGAAGTAATGCTTGCTCAGCCTCTGTTAGCATTTTAAAATGTTTGACCCCATTTTAAGTTGCTCTCCCTTCAATTTATTTACACTGCTCTTAAGATTCTCCTACCTTTGTGACTGCTTCTTAGTCGTCTTCACTGACTTTTCCTTTCACCTGCTGGAAATCCTTGGTCATTATTAGCTAGTATTAATATATTAGTATTTAAGGGGACTAGACCCAATATTTCTGAAAATTTTTGTGGCATTTCTTCAGTGTTCTTCCTTTCACTCTTCCTTGGTGACCCTCAACCATTTTTCCCACCTCATCATCATGCCTGAGACAGGACACTAATCAGGAGGTGGCTTATGTGCCCTGGTTGGTAATCCATGCTTACATACTCATCTTCAGCAGGTATCCACTCTGACAGCCCCCTGTCGTTCTGGATGCGATTTCCAGGGGGTCCCTTCTCTTAGGCCTTGCCACTCTTCTTAGCTCTTGCTTTCTGTTCCAACCACTTGTGGAACCCTTCCTCATGGGAGTTCAGTAGGTACTTTTTTTGTTGTTATTTTCATTTTTATTTATTTACTTATTTTTGGCAGTGCTCAGTCTTTGCTACCGCACTGGCTTTTCTCTAGTTGCAAAGATTGGGGGCTACTCTCTAGTTGCGGTGCTTGGGCTTCTCATTGTGGTGGCTTCTCTTGTTGCGGAGCCCTGTCTCTAGGGTGCCTGAGCTTCAGTAGTTGTGGCTCCCACCCCTTGGAGCACAGGCTCAGTAATTGTGGTGCACGGGCTTAGTTGCTCCTTGGCATGTGGGATCTTTCCTGATCAGGGGTTGAACCCATGTCTCCTGTATTGGCAGGTGGATTCTTTACCACTGAGCCATCAGGGAGGCCCCAAGTTGGTATTTCTAATTAAACAAGTCTGAAATTGAACCCATTCATGCTCCTCTCCACTCCCCCACCCCCTACCAAAAGAAAGACTGATGGTATTGGTGTAACTACTCCCCTCCCCCTCAAACTTAGTGAAACCTTGAGTCATTTTTAGCTCCACCTTTCACTTCCGGAGTGCAGTCACTGAGTTCTGTTAATTTTATACACACACCGTTTCTTGTATCTTTCTCTGGTTATATCTGATATACTCTTAGTAACCATTTAGTTTCTTATAACAAAAAAAACCCAACAGAGGTTTTTTTTCATGAAGGTACTTTTCTGTCCATTCACTTCGCTAATCTGTTTCCTACATTGTCATTAAGATTATGTTATCCTTTCAAGGCATGGGTATCATATTTTTAAAGACTTTTAGAAGGGTAACGCAGTGTGGAAGAGTTCAGACACCATGAATTGAAATCCCAGCTCCACTGTTTACTGGCTACGAGCTCAGTTTCTTAACCTGTTAAATGAGGATAGTTGTATTGTGAGGCATCAGCACAGCACCCATCACATTAACAAGCACCACATAAAATGCTCTTCCATGAAAAATAAAATTCAAGCTCATTAGCCTTGCATTCAAGGACTGTCATGACCTGGCACCTAGCATGCCAGCCTGACTGATTGGCAGCCATATCTTATTTCTTTTTTTAGGTAAAGCCTTAAGAGTTTATAGTCTGTTCTTTTACTACGGTTTACATAACTTCCCTCACGTCTGTGCTTTGGCTTTAGCTTTCCCCTTTAGTGTTTCCTTCTTTTATCAGCTCCATTTCTCCATATTTTTTCTCTTAAATCTGATCAGATTGTTAGTTGTTATTACATTTTTCATGGGGCTTTCCTGTACTTCTAAATGGATTTAATGATATATTCCCTATCCTTTTTTAACGAATTGTGTGTGCTTTTCTGACTTTTTATCACAGTTTTTCCATATTAACATTGTGGTTGTTGCTTCATCCTCTCCCCAAATTGGAGCTCCTTAAAAGCAGGGGCTATGCCTTATTTTACTGAAGCAGAAGTGGTTAAATCTGTTGAATGATTGTCTCCTCTTTTTTTTCTTGAATAGGTTGGTTTAAATTGTGGGTTGAATTTTGTGCTCCATTACTTACTGAAATTAGGTTTCTTCTGAACACTCTTGTTTCATCTCAATTCCAACATCAGTTTTCTATGTTCAAGGCAAGGGTTCAATTTGATCAAATGTTTTTATAAAGCAAACTTGAGTGTATGATGAGTAGTAGCTATCATAATATCTTGCATTTATTAAGTGCTGGAAGGAAAGTTATAACCAACCTAGACAGCATATTAAAAAGCAGACATTACTTTGCCAACAAAGGTCCGTCTAGTCAAGGTTATGGTTTTTCCTGTGGTCATGTATGGATGTGAGAGTTGGACTATAAAGAAAGCTGAGCACAGAAGAATTGATGCGTTTGAACTGTGGTGTTGGAGAAGACTCTTGAGAGTCCCTTGGACTGCAAGGAGATCCAACCAGTCCATCCTAAAGGAGATCAGTCCTGGGTGTTCATTGGAAGGACTGATGTTGAAGCTGAAACTTCAGTACTTTGGCCACCTGATGTGAAGAGCTGACTCATTTGAAAAGACCCTGATGTTGGGAAAGATTGAGGGCAGGAGAACGGGACGACAGAGGATGAGATGGTTGGATGACATCACCGACTCGATGGACATGGGTTTGGGTGGACTTCAGGAGTTGGTGATTGACAGGGACGCCTGGCGTGCTGCAGTCCACGGAGTCGAAAAGAGTCGGACACGACTGAGCGACTGAACTGAACTGATTGTGTGCAAGACACTGGTGTATGTGTGTGTATGTGTGTGAGAGAGAAACAGAGATGGCGTGAAGGACTGATAGAAAGGAGCTCATTGTAATCCTCAGTCATCCTCTTAGGTGGGTGGCTACTATCCCTATTTATATATGAGACTGCTGAGGCACAGATAAGTAAAGTAGCTTGCCCAAGTCAGTAAACTCGTTTAATTGAAAAGAAAAACAAAACCCAAACTAAGTTTAACATTTTTTTTTCTTTTTGGGTATTAAAATTTGTTTTACATACAAAGAGAACTTACAATAATAACCTTAAATTATTTGAAACTAAACTTCAGGAAAGCAGAGCAATGAATATAGGCAGTTAACTGTGATCAAATTTGAGTAATAGTCTTATTTAAGAATGTCTTGATCTCTTTGTTTAGCAGTAGTGGGAATTTCATTAGTTTTGAATTTCTTTGAGTAACGTTGCAAATTGAGGAAGAAGTATGTCAAGGCTGTATATCGTCACCCTGCTTATTTAACTTATATGCAGAATACATCATGCAAAATGCCGGGCTGGATGAAGCACAAGCTGGAATCAAGATTGCTGGGAGAAATATCAGTAACCGCAGATATACAGATGACACCACCTTAATGGCAGAAAGTGAAGAGGAACTAAAGAGCCTCTTGTCGAAGGTGAAAGAGGAGAGTGAAAAAGCTGGCTTAAAACTCAGCATTCAAAAAATGAAGATCATGGCATCCGGTCCCATCACTTCGTGGAAAATAGATGGGGAAACAATGGAAACAGTGAGAGACTTTATTTTCTTGGGCCCCAAAATCACTGCAGATGGTGACTACAGCCATGAAATTAAAAGACGCTTGTTCCTTGAAAGAAAAGCTGTGACCAACCTAGAAAGCATATTAAAAAGCAGAGACATTATGTTGCCAACAAAGGTCCGTTTAGTCAAAGCTGTGGTTTTTCCAGTAGTCCTGTATGGATGTGAGAGTTGGACCATAAAGAAGGCTGAGTGCCGAAGAATTGGTGCTTTTGAACTGTGGTGTTGGAGGAGACTTGAGAATCCTTTGGACTGCAAGGAGATCAAACCAGTCAGTCCTAAAGGAAATCAATCCTGAATGTTCACTGGAAGGACTGACACTAAAGCTGAGGCTCCAATACTTTGGGCACCTGACGTGAAGAGCTGACTCATTTGAAAAGACCCTCATGCTGGGAAAGATTGAATTCAGGAAGAGAAGGGGATGACAGAGCACGAGATGGTTGAATGGCATCACCGACTCAGTGACACAAGTTTGAACAACCTCTGGTAGATGGTGAAGGACAGAGAAGCCTGGCATGCTGCAGTCCTTGAGGTCCCTCAACAACAATTTATAGGTCTTTTAAGGGTATAATCAATACATATTTATAAATTAAAATCAGGGCAACTTGTTGAAGAAATCTGTTTCTAATGTCCTAATATAACTAAGATCAATTCTTTATTGGATTAAAAAAAATGCATTTGTGTTGTTTGGCCTCTTTATATGGTGCAAAGAAGTACCTGAAGTCCATGGGGAAAAGTAGGTCATCAGTGGTCTTTAAGGCTGCTTTTAGTTGGGTATCCTGTAAACATTTTAATATGAAACCTCAGTATAGGGATGTCTCATCATAAACTTCACACATGTGCATGCATATTACTTCAGCTTATATTGCTATTTGAATGTTTATTAAGTAATAAAATTTGTATTTTAGATAGATTTCATAGAAAAAGTTTTTTCCCTCTTCTGTACTGTATTTTATACTCTGTTTGGAAACTGCTGGTTTATAGTGCTACAAATAGCTAATGTTTCTGAGATAACGTTAAATAACTGCTGGGTTTATTTTCCCCATTTTCATAGTGTACTGGAGAAGTGACAGTAGTGCCCAATCAGATTTTGTTTTTCATCCTGCCTTTCAGTCACATTTAATATAATGTGTATTCCCAGTTTATTGTTTCTGTCATGCTTTACCCTTTATGAAGATCCCTGAGCATTGAGTGCCTGTTAACATCAGATTCCCTCTCAGCTCTGAATCAACTTGCTCTGATATTGGAGCTTGCTCCTTTAAGCATCTCTCCATTGATTGGTATTAAGTTTGTCAGTAGAGGATCTGAAGGGACTTTACACAGAGGGGCTTCTTGCTGCTACTGCATGACCATGAGTGGCACAGATACAGGGACATCCAGTGGTTCTCTGCCCCAGGTGAGTGCTCAGAGTGGACAGAGTCTTGTTGAGCTCACAGCCCCAGCCCCAAATTTGTGACCACCTCTCCATGTCCTGACACGGACACTGCAGTCCCCAGCTCCAGCACCCCACCTTTCCCTGTGTGGCTGCTTGCTCCATAGGTTGTTTCCCGTGGCCCTCCGTGCAGATGCTGCTGGCAAGCAGGTTCTCAGCTCCCTTTGTGGGCTCACCTCCCAGCGACTTAGGCCCAGGGAACCCAACCTGACAGACTTCTTTACTATCCAGTAGGCTGCAACTGTATCTTCTCCAACAAAGTTCAAGCCCTAGCTTTGGGGAAGGGCCCTCTACCTGGTGTGTTTTTTTGCTTCTGGTACTGTCTCGGCTCTTGAGTATTTTTTTAGAGTGCTGTTTAATTGTCTGTGTTTCTCCCTGTTATGATCATTCTTCATGTGAAACTTTCCCTGTTTGAATCTCCAGTTTTTTGGTTTGACCCTGATGCAGTAGACTAACATGAGATAAATTACATACTAAACATAAAAACTGTATGCAGATTAGTATCAGTACTTTCAGCCTCATACACTTTGGATATTTGGCTCATCAGCTAGTTCATGGAAACTGGCTTTGGTATTAAAGGAATATATATATATATATATATATATATATATATATACACACACACACACACACCATGGTTGTAAATTCAGTTTATTGCTCCCCAAAGTTGTTTAGATGAGGGAATGGAGCAATTGTGTGTGTTTTCATAGTTTAATATCCTTATACTTGAAACAATCAGGAAGTGTCAAATGAGAACTTTCCAGTCTTATAAAGTTATTAGCATATTTATTGCTCAAAAAATTTCCACCTGGTCAGTTTTTGGAATAAATTAGCAACTGACAGGCAGAAGTTATCTTTAAAAAACTTCCCCAAGTAGTCGTTTGGGTTAAGAAAAAAGAACACCCACACTCCCAGAGGATGTAGGGCTGGTGAGGCAAGGCGACAGAAATGTTATCTTGAGTAACTTATTAGTAGTAGTAACTTCTTAAATGGTTTATTTGTAGACTTCTAAATTTGATTCTGTTTAACATTTTCATATTAGAGGTTTCTTGTGGATGTTTAAAATCAGCTTTGCTAATTTTAAGATTCATCTCATATCTTTAGTAACACGTACCACATACCTGCAGTTATTGCTATACAGTTGACTAAAATACTCTATTAATACTACATGCATTCCCAGGAATTTTTCTCAATTTACTGGTTACTGGATTTCTGACTTCCACTATGGTTTGTGTGAACCCTAGTTCCAGCTTTTTCTTTGAAGCTTAAAATGGATGAAGATAATGTTTCTAGAAGTTAAAGAATAGAATAATAAAAATAATCAGATTATTGATTCTGTAGCCAATAATTTTGAGGTATCCAATAGCCTTTACACTGGCATGAAAGTAATGAATCTACAGTGTATTAAATAAATCATGTATTTTTAATTAATAAAAGGACACCAAAATCTGATTTGTGTTTAACTTCACTATTTGTGACAACTTTGGTAGAAAGATTATTGAAGATAAAACTGATAATCCTGACTTTGTAGATGATTATTTTCCCAGTGGAACATTTATCTAGTTAGTATTTTAAGTAAAATTTTAAAAGTAAATAACATTTCCTGTGAAGGAGCCAATTTAAAAAAAATAAACCTAGCTTATAATTACTGTGTACACCATGAGTGCTTTTGAAAAGGAAAAATGTATTTTTTAATAAAGTTACAAGTAGAAATTTTTCTCCCTGCAGTGGAAAGAATGGTACCTTATATGTCTTTAAGTCTTTAACATATAAGATTGATTCGATAAGGATGTGATGTACTTGAGAAGGACTATAATTACAAAGAGATGGACCTAATCATCTTAAAGAAAAATAGAATTCTTTGCAATAGTAAAAGTAATTGGGAGGAAAATAATTTGTAGTGTGTGTATGTGTATATTAGTCACTCAGTTGTGTCCAACTCTTTGTGACCCCCTGAGAAGGAGCCCACCAGGCTTCTCTATCCATGGATTTTTCCAGGAGAGAATACTGGAGTGGGTTGCCATTTGCTTCTCCAGGGGATCTTCCAACCCAGGGATTGAACCCAGGTCTCCTGCATTGCAGGTGATTGTTTACTGTCTGAGCCACCAGGAAGCCCAATTTATAGTATGTATTACTATCAAATACCTTTTTTTCTTGCTGGTTGTCTTCTGCAAGAAAATATAACATGAAATAGATGTGGCATATGTTGTATCTTACTAAAGTAAAATTCAAGTATATTATACAGTGTTGTAACTTAAAAGTTACATTTTTTAAAAGCCTCCTTTGGTTGACACAGTATGGCAGTTAACAGTAATTTTAATTTTCTTGGTGTACTCTCTGTATTCTTTTAGAACTTTAAAGCATACTTTTCTGTGTTATTAATGGAGGTGAAAGTGAAGTCGCTCAGTCGTGTCCGACTCTTAGCGACCCCATGGACTGCAGCCTACTAGGCTCCTCCGTCCATGGGATTTTCCAGGTAAGAGTACTGGAGTGGGGTGCCGTTGCCTGTCTTTTTATTCACACAGTAAGCCTTAAATTATTATTTTGTATTCTAGGAACATGATGCCATGGAGGAAAGAAGGGTTTCCTACTATTTTTTTTGAATATTAGGCAAGCTTACTCTGCAGTTTAGAAATAATAGTTGTGGGTGGTTTCTTTTTTTTTTTTGAGGAGGTGGGGAGGTTCCTTAAAACTTAATTTCATTCCTTCTCCTTTCCCCTGCGCTTTTCCCCAAGTAGTCACTGTTTTCATATTTCTGAGTCCCACTTTGCATCCTCACTCACACCGCCTATTGCAGGTGTTGAAGAATTCAGCTACCTGTTAAGGAAGATCTAGACTAATTTATGATGTCTTAATTAGATAAAATATTGAATAGATAATAAAAAAATATGGATAATTTGGGGAAGGGTAAGTTAGAAGAGTCTTCAAAGAGAAAAACCACATTATTGCTGTTACCTGAGTGCAACCTTGTATTATTTTTTTTTAAGTTGTTCTGTACTCCTAAAGTCATATAGTTTCTCTGAAAACTTGAATTCAAAACATGTCCCTAACTGCTCTTGTTACATGACAGCAAGTGTTGATGGAATAGATGAATAGGAAGATGGAGCCTTAGGCATAGTATGGATTTGTATGTTCAGGATTCCAGTTATGTCGTCATCACTCTCATCTTCCAGTTATGTGGGCAAATAAATTAACTTTTTTTCCCCTTTTTTACTTAAGTGATTTTGTGTTGAATTTCTAATCCTAATAAGAATATAATCCAAATTTTAAGGGGAAATTAAGTACAAAAATGTAACAAGGTGTCGGCCCTTTCTGACATAAAACATACAGATAATCATGGGTTTGGATAAATTATATGTGTCAGTGAACTTTAAAGAAGAAATCATCTTGTCCAATAACTCACTTGACTACACCTCTGGATTCCAAGGCCTTGGCACCTAATACTGAAAAATATACGTGTCCTCAGCCGAATCTTTAGTTGATGGCCTGTTGAATGAACCTGTTTTGTGGACAAATGTTTGATATTTACTGATGACCTAATGTAGTTTGGTGCTTCTGTGTTAAAATTGCTTTTACTGCTTAACTGTTTGCGCTGGCAGTGAGAACACTGAATGCCCGTAAATACCAGGAATGTGAAATAAATAAATCACTTTGATAGGGAAAGAGCAGCGAAGAACCAGAAAGCTCCTCCATGTTTCCTGAGGTGCTCTCTTCTTACTTATTACTGCCATGGGGAGTTCTGGATCCATTATTGCTAGATCTTCCAGTTTTTCCAAGAACTAGAAATCGTATGTGTATTGTCCTAATTTTGAAATATTGGCACTTAACTCAAAATGTCTGGGAGGATCCCCAAAACACATTGTGTCAGCCAAACAAAACATGTCTGGGAAATTTAAATTTATTCCTGGATATTTTGAGCAGTCTACAGTTTGCCAGAAACAGTACATGGAAAAACTCCTCCCCCAGAGTGAGATTTGGTTATGATTCTATCACTGTTAATGTGTTTCCCTTCTTCATTTCCATCTCTGAAAATAGTACTCTCCTGAAGGCATCTGGAAAGAGGTGTGTACAAATGGCTAATATGGTGGGAGGACAGAAACAAGTCAGTCTGCTTTGGCACCTTCTTTAGAATAGAGAGCTCCCTGAGGTAATGAGTCCTGTTGGCAGATACCTAAGAAGTCTCTTACCATCCTCCAAGTCTTGTATTTCTGCTGTAGGACTCTATGCATTGTTTAATTTATCCTGAGGCCTGACAGATTTTTAACCAGTATTCTAAGTTTCAGAAACTGTTTAAACGTTATATATATATATCCAAGGGTGACTGTATATCAATGGACAGACAGAGGAAAGCACATCAGATATTAGCTTGCAACCCTGTTAATTTGGTTTGGGTGATTATTTTAAAGAGTTAAAAATATACTTCTGTTAAAATTAGGTTTTAGAATGTTAGTATTCTTATTTAATTTTTTTGCATTATCTAAGAAGAATTCTTAAGTTTAGAATTAATTAGCTGTATTAGCTTTTGTAACAAATAGCCAAATACTAAGTTTAAAAATTAATGAAAGATTTTAACAAGTAAATAACCTTTTAAAAATAAATTTCTTTTTTATTTATTTGTTTGGCTGTATTGTGCTCATGCTCAGTAGTTGCAGTGTGGGTTTAGTTGCTCCAAGGCGTGTGGGATCTTAGTTCCCCAACCAGGGATTGAACCTGCATCCCTGTACTGCAACGCAGATTCTTAACCACGGGACCACCAGGGAAGTCCCTAAAAATAAATTTCTTGTTAGGATAGTTTTAGATTTACAAAAACATTGTAAAGACAGACAGGACAGTGAATTCCCATTTACCCCATGACCAGTTTCCCACATTAGTCACATCTTGCATTTGTGTAGCGAATTTGTCAGTTAATGAACCTATATTGATACATAGTCACTAACTGAAGTCATACTTTATTTGCATTTTCTTAGTTTTTTATCTTAATGTTTTTTCTGGTTTCAGAATCCCATGTAGAACACTTCACACTTAGTTGTCATATCTCCTTAAGTTTCTTTGTGCTGTAATGAACTTCTCAGACTTTTTGTATTTGATGACCTTAAGTTTTGAGCAGTTCAGTTCAGTTCAGTTGAGTCACTCAGTCGTGTCAGACTCTTTGTGACCCCATGGACTGCAGCACACCAGACCTCCCTGTCCATCACCAACTCCCAGTGTTTACCCAGACTCATGTCCATTGAGTTGCTGATGCCATCCAACCATCACATCCTCCATCGTCCCCTTCTTCCGCCTTCAATCTTTCCCAGCATCAGGCTCTTTTCCAGTGATTCAGTTCTTCATATCAGGTGGCCAAAGTATTGGAGTTTCAGCTTCAACATCAGTCATTCCAGTGAACACTCAGGACTGATCTCCTTTGGGATGGACTGGTTGGATCTGCTTGCAGTCCAAGAGACTCTCAAGAGTCTTCTCCAGCACCACAGTTCAGAAGCATCAATTCTTTGGCGCTCAGCTTTCTTTATAGTCCAACTCACATCCATACATGACTACTGGAAAAACCATAGCTTTGACTAGACGGACCTTTGTTGGCAAAGTAATGTCTCTCCTTTTTAATATGCTGTCTACGCTGGTCATAATTTTCCTTCCAAGGAGTAAGCGTCTTTTAATTTCATGGATGCACTCACCATCTGCAGTGATTTTGGAGCACAAAAAAATAAAGTCAGCCACTGTTTCCCCATCTATTTGCCATGAAGTGATGGGACCAGATGTCATGATCTTCGTTTTCTGAATGTTTTAAGCCAACTTTTTCACTCTCCTCTTTCACTTTCATCAGGAGGCTCTTTAGTTCCTCTTCACTTTCTGCCATAAGGGTGGTGTCATTTGCATATCTGAGGTTCTTGATATTTCTCCCAGCAATCTTGATTCCAGCTTGTTCTTCATCCAGCCTGGCATTTCTCATGATGTACTCTGCATATAAGTTAAATAAGCAGGATGACAATATACAGCCTTGACCTACTCCTTTCCCAGTTTGGAACCTGCCTGCTGTTGCATGTCCAGTTCTAACTGTTGATTCCTGACCTGCATATAGGTTTCTCAAGAGGCAAGGTTAGGTGGTCTGGTATTCCCATCTCTTTCATAAAATTTCCACAGTTTGTTGTGATCCACACAGTCAGAGGCTTTGGCATAGTCAATAAAGCAGAAATAGATGTTTTTCTGGAACTCTCTTACTTTTTCAGTGATCCAACAGATGTTGGCAATTTGACCTCTGGTTCCTCTGCCTTTTCTAAAACCAGCTGGAACATCTGGAAGTTCATGGTTCATGTACTGTTGAAGCCTGGCTTGGAGAATTTTGAGCATTACTTTACTAGCGTGTGAGATGAGTGCAGTTGTGTGGTAGTTTGAACATTCTTTGGCATTGCCTTTCTTTGGAGCTGGAATGAAAACGGACCTTTTCCAGTCCTGTGGCCACTGCTGAGTTTTCCAAATTTGTTGGCATATT
The DNA here is from genome assembly GCF_055505025.1 of Bos grunniens. Taxonomy (NCBI): domain Eukaryota; kingdom Metazoa; phylum Chordata; class Mammalia; order Artiodactyla; family Bovidae; genus Bos; species Bos grunniens. Next base: position 63,665,715 of record NC_141173.1, on the reverse strand, counting down.
GAGTGCAGCACTTTCACAGCATCATCTTTTAGGATGTGAAATAGCTCAACTGGAATTCCATCACCTCCACTAGCTTTGTAGTGATGCTTCCTAAGGCCCACTTGACTTTGCATTCCGGGATGTCTGGCTCTAGGTGAGTGTGAGTGATCACACCGTCGTGATTATCTGGGTCGTGAAGATCTTTTTTGTACAGTTCTTCTGTGTATTCTTGCCACCACTTCTTAATACCTCCTTCTGTTTTGAGAAGTACTGGTGAGATATTGTGAAAATCCCTCAATTGGAATTTGTCTAATGATTTTTTTCTTGATTAGACTGAAGTTATAGTTTTTTGGCAGGAAGACCAAGCATGTAAAGTGCTGTTGTCATATCAGTCATGTTACAGGTACATATTAAAGATATGATCTAACACTGTTGATGTTGACATTGATTACCTGGCTCAGTAGTGTTTGTAGGTTTCTCCAATGTAATGTCACTCTTTTTTTTCACCCTTCCCATGATGTACTCTTTGGAAGGAAATCACTACACTTAAGATGTGGGAAGGTAGGTCCTACCTCCTTGATTATGGTGTCTGGATAGATTATTTGTAATTCTTTTTTTTTTTTTTAAGAAATTAATAACCTTTTATAGTCATTTAAAAATATTTATTTTTGGTTACTCTGGATCTTTGTTGCTGTGTGCAGGCTTTCTCTAGTTGCAGCAAGCAGGGCCTGCTCTTGGTTTTGATGCTTGGGCTTCTCACTGCAGTGGCTTCTCTTATTGCAGAGCATGGGCTCTAAGTTCATGGGCTTTGGTAGTTGTGGCTTGAGGATTCTAGAGGGAGGGCTTAGTAGTTGTGGCACATGGGGTTAGTTGCTCCGCAGCATGTGGGATCTTCCTTGACCAGGGATTGAATCTGTGTTCTCTGCATTGGCAGGCAGATTCTTACCCACTGTACCACCAGGGAAGTCCTTGTAATTTTTTTGTAATGGGAAGTTTGTCTCTTTTGCCACATTTATTTACATCAATATGCATTCATGGCTATGTTTTATACTTTGGGTTATAATTTAATACTATGGTACTTTGTTGCTCAAATTGTTCCAGTTTGGGGCATTGGCAGCTCTTTCATTTGACTCATGTGTCCTTTTGGATTACTTCCTCTCCCTACCAATTCTGTATGTGTGTGTGTGTGTGTGTGTGTGTTAGCACAATAAGTCTATCTAGGAAAAAAAATTGTTTTTAATAGAGGTTAAGTTTTAAACACAGGTAATCTTTCTATTTTTACTCTCTTGCTAACCCTAAATCTCCATAGTAACTAGCAAAATTCCACTATTATGGTTATGCCCTATTCTCGGCTTTCTTTATTCTGGTACTTTCACAGGCATTGGTGAACATTATCTTGGAAGTGAATATTGTCAAGATAGAAAATCCTAGAAGATTTTGAAGTTCTTGAAGCAGTGAAAAATGCCTATGCTTGCTACAGGAAAATTTAGCAGAAAAAGGAGTTCTTAGGCCCATGGATATATTTTTTAAGAATACTGAGAATTCCTTCAAAGGAATATTTAAATATCTAAAAAATATCTTTGAAACATACATTTATTTTACTTTTGATCAACTTTAATAGTTTTTGGTGATATAAAACTCATTTCCAGGGATTGGACCCTAATATATAATCTGTCTGTAGAGTTTGATTTATTAGGAGCCAGTGAAGTCATGGTTTGGAGTGAGGTTACTCACTGATAGTAATTATTCATAGAAATGTAATAGTCATTAACATCCTCTGAAAGTCAGTTCTAACACAGTTATCTATGTAGTTGAAACATTCTTTAAGTCAGATAAGATGCTTCTGTGTTACTAGTTTTTCTTAGCTCTCCAGTACATAATATTAATAGTCTCTTTCCATTTTTTAACTATTCCCTTTAAGTTAAAAATGACATTTGTGTTATTTAAAAATCCATCAATACAAAAGTGTCATCCTCCCTATCCTGTTCTACTCTTCACTCCAGAGATAACTAGTTACAAAATTGTATCTTTGTAGACATTTTCCATGCATTCACTTAAATGTAATTCTTTATATGTTTGTATTTAAGTAGCAAGATAATAAATATTGTTCTGTGCTGTACATTTTTTTCATCTAATAATATATACTGATCATTTCATGTCAGTAAATTCAAAACTACTTCATTCTTTTTAAATAAAACATTTTATAATGAGCACATACCATAATTTAGGGCTTCCCTGGTGATTCAGGCGGTAAAGCGTCTGGCGGCAATACAGGAAGACCCAGGTTTGATCCCTGGGTCGGGAAGATCCCCTGGAGAAGGAAGTGGCAACCCACTCCAGTGTTCTTGCCTGGAGAATCCCATGGACAGAGGAGCCTGGTGGGCTACAGTCTGTGGGGTCACAAAGAGTCGGACACAACTGAGTGACTTTACTGTACCTATACCATAATTTATTAAACAATCTATTACTGTCATTTAAGTTTTATAATCTTTGTCATTTTGCAAAGTGAAATGGTAGTTCCGCGCTGCTCTTAGTCTTATATTCCTGACAGCTGGGGTGGTATGAAATTTCTTTTTCATAGACTATGCGATGGAGAAGCCTTTCAGAAGGTTTTATTTTCCATCTCTGATTCAAGGTTATAAAGGAGCTACAGCTGAAATGGTTTTCAGATAGTTTCTGTTTTAGGAGTATTTTGTTAAATCTTTATATCAGGTGCCTCTGAATTGATAGTTAATATTTTTTTGGAAAAAATATTTCAAACCATTAATGTTTTAAGCAATGTTAAATATATTGATCAGTATTTTCCATTAGTTTCATATTGATTCTATGAATATGATGCATTAAAATTAGGAAATTCAGACAGCTAAAGATCTATGTATTATATGACGCTGATCTGTTTAAAATTTAAATTTTAAAATAATTGAGTCATATCACATAATACACATTGTCTTTGTGCTTCATGTTCAGTCATTTAAAAAATGTTAAAATAAGGACTAATTTGTAGTTGGGAAATGGATGATGCTTAATATAGGTGATTAAAAGATACAGAATACTTGAATGTGTTAGAAGGGCTTGAGAAAGTTATTGATTCTGACTTCAGCAATCCTTATTTGAAACCATTGAAGCCAGATGTGATTCAGAATTCAAAATTTTATGACTTTTCAAAAAGTTATATGGTATATGTACTGTGTTTTACACAATACCAAAGAGGGGCTTTGGGTTGCCCATAGGCACATAGCAGGATATATGAATATTCTTAGTAAGTGGGATAAAAGCTGTGAAGTATTTCATTTCTTTTTATTTTTTTTCATTGGATAATATTCAACTCTATGGATATAATACAGTCTGTTTGCCCATCTACTTGCCCAACAAGTAAGTGGGATAAAAGCTGTGAAGTATTTCATTTCTTTTTATTTTTTTTCATTGGATAATATTCAACTCTATGGATATAATACAGTCTGTTTGCCCATCTACTTGCCCAACAAGACATTTGACTTGTTGCCAGTTAGTGTTGCTATGAACATTCATATACATTTCTTTTTATCAATGTGTTTATATTTGTTAGGGTGCTTTGCTAGTAGAATTGCTGGTTTAGATAGTGAATTTATTTTTACAGTTTTGTGAAACTGCCAGACTATTTGTCACAAGTGGTTGTATGTACCATTTTATATTCTTCCCAGCATGGCATGAGGGTTCTAGTATCTCTAGATTCTCACCAAAACTAGGTATTGTCTGTCTTTAATTACAGCTATTCTAGTGGATTTGTGGCTTCCCTGGAGGCTCAGACAGCAAAGCATCTGTCTACAATGCGGGAGACCCTGGTTCAATCCCTGGGTCAGGAAGATCTCCTGGAGAAGGAAATGGCAACCCACTCCAGTGTTCTTGCCTGGAGAATCCCAGGGACGGCGGAGCCTGGTAGGCTGCCGTCTATGGGGTCGCACAGAGTCGGACATGACTGAAACGACTCAGCAGCAGCAGCAGTGACTAATGATATTAAACATCATTTCATGTGCTTCTTAAGTCATTTGTTAATCTTTGGTGGACTGTCCATGTAAAACTTTTGCCCATTTATTTTAGGAGGGGGTGGTCATTTTTCTTTTTATTATAGAGTTGTAATAGTTCTTTATGTATTCTGGATACAAGTCCTGTATCAGGTACATTATTTGCAAAAATTTTCTCCCAGCCTAAGCCTTGTCTTTTCATTTTCTTTTTTTTAATAAATGCTTTCAATTTTTTCCAGGTCTCTTGAGGTGCAATTAATAAATAAAATTGTATTTATTTAGGGTGTGCATGATGATGATTTGATATACATACACATTATGAGATTATTACAATCAAATTAGCCTAACCATCACCTCACATAGTTATCATATTTATGTATGTGTATGTATGTGTGTGTGTGTGGTGAGAACACTGGGATTTACTGTCATAGCAAATTTGAAATTAATTCTGGTCACTGTACTGTACATTAGATTCCTAAAGCCTATTTACCTTATAACTGAATGTTTGTACCCTTGGGCCAGCATTTCTACATTCCTCCCACACCCCAATCTCTGGCAGTCACCATTCTACTCTTTGCTTCTATGATTTTGACTTAATTTTTTTTTTTAATTCTGTGTATGAGTGAGATCATATAGTATCTCGTTTTCTGTCTGGCTTATTTCACTTAGCATAACGTCCTCTAGGTTCATCCAAGATGTAGCAAATAACAGGGTTTTTTTTCTTTTTTTGTGACTGAATTTGTGTATATATAACATTTTCATTGTTTGTCAGTAGACTCAGCTGTTTCCATATTTTGGCAGTTGTGAAAATGCCACATGAACATGGGGTTCCACATATCTTTTCAAAATACTAATTTAGTTTCTTTGGGTATATATTCAAGAAGTAGAATTGCTGGATCATACAGTAGTTCCATTTTTAATTTTTTGAGGATCCTCCATACTGTTTTCCATAATGGTTGTACACTTTACACTCCCACCAATGTTCACAAGGGTTCCCTTTCCTCCACATCTTCTCCAGGACTAATTTGTTCTTTTTGATGACAGATACCCTAAGAGATCTGAGTTGATACCTTGTCATGGTTTTGATTTGCATTTCCCTGATGATTAGCAAAAGTAGATAAGGAGGACCACATCGAACTAAAAGGCTTCTGTACAGCAAAGGAGGTTTTTTCCTATGTTTTATTCTAGAAGATCTACAGTCTCCAATCTTCCTTACTTTTACCTCTGCAGTCTATTTTGAGTTAATTTTTATGAGTGGTTTAAGATAGAGGTTTAGTTTTGAAGAATTGATCACTTTTTAAGGTGGGCTTTCTGCTGTAATATTTCATGTTCTAAAGTAGGTGTATTAGTTCATTTGAGATGCTATAACCTAATTAACATAAATTTGGATGGCTTAAAAGCAATAGAAGTTCATTTCTCACAGGTCTGGGGATTGGGGAGTCCAATATCAAGGCATGAACAGAATCTGGTCTGGTGACAGCCCACTTTCTAGTTCATAGACAACACCTTTTCACTTTGTCCCACATAATAGAAGAGGCAAGGGAGCTTTCTAGGACCTCTTCTATAACAGCACTGCTGCTGCTGCTGCTAAGTCGCTTCAGTTGTGTCCAACTCTGTGCAGCCCCATAGACAGCAGCCCACCAGGCTCCCCCATCCCTGGGGTTCTCCAGGCAAGAACACTGCAGTGGGGTGCCATTTCCCTCTCGAACGCATGAAAGTGAAAAGTGAGAATGAAGTCGCTCAGCCGTGTCCGACTCTTGGTGACCCCATGGACTGCAGCCTACCAGGCTCCTCCATCCATGGGATTTTCCAGGCAAGAGTACTGGAGTGGGGTGCCATTGCCTTCTCCATAACAGCACTAACCAGATGTATTTTGTGTTCTTAGAATATAATTCTAAAAATGAGAAATTCTGTGGAGACGAAACTGCAGTCACAGTTGTCATTTTTAGGGTAAAGTTCCTGTATGCAGAAAGAGTTATACAGTGTTGTAAGAGTTAATTGGATAGAATCTAAAAACACTTCCTTTCTAGGTTATGTTCTAGACATTGTTACTTTTTAATCTCTGTTACATCAAGTTTCTTAGGAAATTAAAGAGTCAATAATGGGCATTTTGGTTGAGCTGGTAAAGAGTCCACCTGCAGTGCGGGAGACCTGGGTTCAATCCCTGGTTTGGGAAGATCCCCTGGAGAAGGGAAAGGCTACCCACTCCAGTATTCTGGCCTGGAGAATTCCAAGGACTATATAGTCCATGGGGTTGCAAAGAGTCGAACATGTCTGGGCCACTTTCACTTTCATGGGCACTGTGAACAGGTTAGTGTCAAACATGTATATATTAGTCTAAAATTGAGACCTTCTACACCAAGGAACTCATTTGACTGCTTTTGTAAACCTTGCTTATGTTATTTGTTCATTTGCTAAGTCTTGTGTCCAACTCTGCAACCCCGTGAACTGTAGCAAGGCAGGCTTCTCTGTCCTCTGCCATCTCCGAGTTTGCTCCAATTCATGTCCATTGAGTTGGTGATGCTATCTAATCATCTCATCGTCTGCCAGCCCCTTCTTTTGCCTTCAGTCATTCCCAGCATCAGGGTCTTTTCCAGTGAGTCACCTCTTCACATCAGGTGGCTGAAGTATTGGAGCTTCAGCTTTGGCATCATTCCTTTCAATGAATATTCAGGATTGATTTCCTTTAGGATTGACTGGTTTGATCTCTTGCAGTCCAAGGGACTCTCAAGAGTCTTCTCCAGCCCCATGATTCAAAAGCATCAATTCTTATCAACCTTCATTATGGTCCATCTCTCACATCCATGCATGACTACTGGAAAAACCATAGCTTTCACTGTATGGATCTTTATTGGCAAAGTGATGTCTCTGCTTTTTGATCTGCTGTCTAGGTTTGTCATAGCTTTCCTTCCAAGGAGCCACGTGTCTTTTAATTTCATGGCTGCTCTCACTGTCCACAGTGATTTTGGAGCCCAAGAAAATAAAGTCTGTCATTGCTTCCACTTTTTCCTCTTCTGTTTGCCATGAAGTGATGGGACCAGATGCTGTGGTCTTTGGTTTTTGGATGTTGCATTTCAATTCAGCTTTTACGTGCTCCTCTTTGACCTTCATCAAGAGGCTCTTTCGTTCCTCTTTGCTTTTTGTCATTAGAGTGGTATCATCTGTGTGTCTCTGGTTGTTCAGTCCCTCAGTCGTGTGCAACTCTGTGACCCCATGGACTGAAGCATGCCAGGCTTCCCTGTCATTCACCATTTCCCAGAGCTTGCTCAAACTCATATTGGTTGAGTCAGTAATGCCATCCAACCATCTCGTCCTATGTCATCCCCTTCTTCTGCTTTCAGTCTTTCTGAGCATCAGGGTCTTTTCCAGTGAGTTGGCTCTTCCCATCAGGTGGCCAAAGTATTTGGAGTTTCAGCTTCAGCATCAGTCCTTGCAGTGAAAGTCCTTGGAATCCTTCAGGATGGACTGGTTTGATCTCCTTGCAGTCCAAGGGACTCTGAAGAGTCTTCCCCAACACCACAATTCAAAAGCATCAATTTTTTGGTGCTCAGCTTTCTTTATGATCCAACTCTCACATCCATACATGACTACTGGAGAAACCATAGCTTTGACTGGATGGATCTCTGTTGGCAAAGTGATGTCTCTGCATTTTGATAATGCTGTCTAGGTTGGTCATAGCTTTTCTTCCAAGGAGCATCTTTTAATTTTGTGGCTGCAGTCACCATCTGCAGTGATTTTGGAGCCCAAAAATCTAAACGTGCGTATCTGAGGTTGTATTTCTCCTGGCAGTCTTAATTCCAGTATGTAATTCATCCAGCCTGGCATTTTGTATGATGTACTCTGCATGTAAGTTAAATAAGCAGAGTGACAATATACAGGCTTGTCATACTCCTTTCCCACTTTTGAAGCAGTGATTTGTTCCATGTCTGGTTCTAACTGTTGATTCTTGACCTGCGTGCTGGTTTCTCAGGAGACAGGTAAGGTGGTCTGGTATTCCCATCTCTTTGATTTTCCACAGTTTGTGTGATCCACACAGTCAATTTAGTGTAGTCAGTGAAGCAGGAGTAGATGTTTTTCTAGAATTCTCTTGCTTTTTCTGTGTTCTGGCAAATGTTGGCAATTTGATCACTGCCTCTTCAAAACCCAGCTTGTACATCTGGAAGTTATCTGTTCACATATTTCTAAAGCCTTGCTTGAAGGATTTTGAGCATTATCTTGCCAGCATGTGAAGTGAGTGCATTTGTATGGTAGTTTGAACATTCTCTGACATTGCCTTTCTTTAGGATTGGGAAGATATATTGGGTTGGCTAAAAAGTTCATTTGAGTTTTCCATAAGATGGTATGGTAAAACCAAACTTTTTGGCCAAGCCAGTACTATTAGAACTAGAGGAATTAATGAGCCATACCATGGCAAGGAAGGGAATAGGAAATTTTGGGGTTGTGATGTTCATGCCACCAAAATGCTGCAAGGAATTAGGCCTTGGATTCTTGGAAATTCTGGAAAGTGAGTGTTTATAGCATCCATATTAGAAATTATTTAGGATTTAAAGCTGTCAGACACTCAGGTTCTGAATGGTCACTTCACATCCTAGAATGAGCGTATGGGCGTGTGAATTATGTCAAGTTCATAATTGATTTTCTTTGAAAATGCAGAAGTGCTACTAAAATAGCTACAAGAGTGGGCCATTGGTCAAGGACAGTAGACTGTGGTATTGGGAAACAAGTGTCTGCACCAGAATAATATGGAAGTAAGATTATGAAATAATTTTGAATTTCATCACAAGTAAGAGTGACTTAACCTCAGATATGCAGATGACATCACCCTTACGGCAGAAAGTGAAGAGGAACTAAAAAGCCTCTTGATGAAAGTGAAAGAGGAGAGTGAAAAAATTGGCTTAAAACTCAATATTCAGAAAATGAAGATCATGGCATCTGGTCCCATCACTTAATGGGAAATAGATGGGGAAACAGTGGAAACAGTGTCAGACTTTATTTTTTGGGGCTCCAAAATCACTGCAGATGGTGGCTGCAGCCATGAAGTTAAAAGACGCTTACTCCTTGGAATTTTGAAAAGTTATGACCAACCTAGATAGCATATTGAAAAGCAGAGACATTACTTTGCCAACAAAGGTTCGTCTAGTCAAGGCTATGGTTTTTCCTGGGGTCATGTATGGATGAGAGAGTTGGACTGTGAAGAAAGCTGAGCACCGAAGAATTGATGCTTTTGAACTGTGGTGTTGGAGAAGACTCTTGAGAGTCCCTTGGACTGCAAAGAGATCCAACCAGTCTATTCTAAAGGAGATCAGCCCTGGGTGTTCTTTGGAAGGAATGATGCTAAAGATGGAACTCCAGTACTTTGGCCACCTCATGCAAAGAGTTGACTCATTGGAAAAGATTCTGATGCTGGGAGGGATTGGGGGCAGGAGGAGAAGGGGACGACAGAGGATGAGATGGCTGGATGGCATCACCGACTCGATGGACGTGAGTGAACTCTGTGAGTTGGTGATGGACAGGGAGGCCTGGCATGCTGCAATTCATGGGGTTGCAAAGAGTCAGACACGACTGAGCGACTGAACTGAACTGAAGAGTGACTGATTCAGTTCTCACTGTTTAGGAGAAAGATGATACAAAAATAGCACCAGCATTAAGGGACAAACTCTAGCCTGAGATGCTGAGGAAGACTCGGGAGTTGCCAAGGATGCAGATAAGTGTCATTCGATTTTTTGAAGTTAGACTTCTGACTAGTTTGGTAGTTGGGAATAACTTCCTTTACCAGTTCTATTCAGAGGAACTTTTTATTATGGATATGTTAATATGTATTCCTGGGAATATGGGTTTCAAATACTTCTTGCCAGTTGTAGCATTTCATTTTATGTGGGGTTTTGGTGACCAAATACTAAGTTCTAGTGGAACTATAGCTGTCAGCATCTTCCTTTATGGTTGTGTGTTTTGTGTCTTGTGTAAGAAATCCTTCATTGTCCTTTGAAATACTCTCAAGATCTTGAGATCTTCTCCTGTATTCTTAAAGTATTGCTTTTCACATTTAGATTTTTTGATATTTAATCCATTTGGAATATAATTCTGTTATATACTGGGAATTGTAATTTTTTTCTCCTGAGGAGATGGTTGTTTCAGCATTATCTATGGAACGCTCTGTATATTTCTCACTGATAAAACTAATGGCACATCTGTTATATACCCAAATTTCCATATACACTTAACTCTGTTAAAGCCCTCTAGTTCTCCTTTGTCATCTGTACCTGTACAGATATCATGCAGTCTCAATTTCCATCTCTTTAAGATATCTTTCTATCTGATTAGGGGATATAATCCCACCTGGCTCTTTCAAAATTGGTTTGGCAGCCTACCAGGCTCCTCCATCCATGGGATTTTCCAGGCAAGAGTACTGAATTGGGTTGCCATTGCCTTCTGTGATTGATGAGGGCAGGCCCTAACTTAATCAAGTGACCAACATAAACATCATCCATAATGGGACAAATTGAAATCATGTGTTGCTTGATAGGATCCAGTGGGCAGAAATCATCATGCTTCTGTGATATTTCTGCCAAAATTCATGGGTAAAATTATGAGAAAACACTGAATCCAATTTGACAGCTTTTCTACAAGAATAACTGGCATCTAATCTTTGATAGCGTAAGAGTCCTAAATGAGTCTTTAAGGTTCCACTTAGGATTTAGAGATTGAAGGGACCATGTCAACTAAATGCAGAACATGGTTCTGAACTATATCCTTTCCCGTCCAAGATGACATTGGAATAATTGGCAGACTTGAGTGGTGTCTGAGAGTTAAATGGTAGTAGTGTACTATTTATTCCTGATTCTCATGGTCTTACTCTGATCATGTAGGAAATAGACATTAAATACTTGAAAGCCATGGAGCACCAGGTTGGCAACTTACTCCCAAATAGTTCTGGAAAAAAACTTTCTTTGTACTGTGTTTTCAACTTTCTATAACTTTGTGATTGTTTCAGTATAACTTTGTGATTGTTTCAGTTTGTTTGTTTGTTTTTTTAATTTTGAGAGTTTATTGCAGGATTTGGTTGGGTAATATTTGGGATTTTAAAATCTGTTTACTAAGTGAGATTGGTCTGTGATTTTCCTTTCTCATATTATGTTTATTCGGTTTGTAGCCTTTTGGGGGAACTTTTATTCCCTCCCTTTATCCCTTCCTTTCTTCCAAAGGTTTCTTTAGTAGACAGTCTGTTTCCTAAAGGATCACTTCCTGGATTTTCCTATAGAAAACCAACTTGATTCTTTTTTAAAAAATGGATTCAGTTTCTTTAGAGAGTAAAGAAACTTTATTATTGAGATAGTTTTAGTAACTTTTTCTAAAACACTTCCCATTTCATTCATATCTTTAAGCTGTTTCATTAAAAAACAAATAGTTAAAAAGATTTTTAAAGCTGTTTCAAATAAGGAATAACAGTGTATTAAGATTAAAAAAATTTGTATTTTGTAGTTTTGGTCCCTTTCTCATTCCTAAGTGTATTTGTACCTTCTCTTTTTTCTTGATTACTTTTGCCTAAGGATTTTTTTTTTTTTTTTAAGTCTTTTCAGATGACCAGTGTTTGGTTTTGTTGATCCTGTCTGTTGCATTTTTATTTTCTATTTCTTATACGTCTGCTCTTATTTTTTATTACTTTTAAATTTTTATGCTTTCTTTGTATTTTTCTCTTTGTCTAATTAACTACTTAGTTGTTTTGACAAAATTCTGTGTAATAACCACAAAACCCTAGTGACATCTGATAGTATATATTATCTGAAGTCAGGACAGGGTTGGCAAGGCAATATGCTGGCCTTGGCTGAAGTCGTCATACACAGGTTTAAGGTTGACTGGATGTCAACTGATAGAGGGTGGTCTCAAGAGATAGAGGGTGGTTGCTCCCTGGAGCAACAGGGATGACATGTTCTCATCTTCCTGGAACAGCAGGCTAATTTGGACACACCTCCTTTTGATGGTAGAAGCATACAAAGGAGGAAGATTCTTAAACTCATAGATAACCTACTATCACTTCTGCCACACACCGTTAAAACAAGTCACGTGAGGTAGGAAAATATTCTCTGCCATTCTGAGAGAAGTATTCCAAAGTCATGTGAAAAAGTGTGGATACAAAGAGTGAGGAATTCAGTCTGCCACTTGCCATCCCCAGTATTTTGCTTTTCCAAGCTTTTTATTATAGAAGAAGTACAAGGATAGTACACTGAATGCCCAGTGTTAGCATTTTGCTATATGTATTTTGTCTCATGCTTTAATTCTCTTTTTTTCCCTTGAATTCTTTAGAGTTAGGCATCATGACATTGCTCCCTTGTGTTTCTCTCTTAAGTCCAAAAAATGCAGTCATCACAGTCAGGAAATTTAATACTGACACAATAATAATAGTATTGTCTGATTACAATATGTCTTCAGATTTCTCTGTCTCAATATTCTCTGACTTTTCATTTGGTCTTTTTCTATTGCAGCCAGTTTAGCTTTATCGCAACGTAAGTATTACTGCCAATCACTTTGCTGTGCAAAATTGCACAACAAAAATCACAAGGCTTATGGGGGAAATGGGGTTAAAGGTACAACACTCAAAACTTCATCAGTGTCACCCATGGAGTCTTGTAAGAACTGCAGTACAATTTTATATCTAGTGGTTAAGACGTACATAACTAAGATAAACGTGGTGCTTTACCTTGAAAAAGACCTATACTTTGTAGGAGTGGTGTCAGAAGAGTTGCAGTTTGTTGGTGAGGTAGTGGGAAGAGAATTCTCTGAAATTGGACAGAAAGTTGAAACCATGTGTGGATAGATATGGCTAATCACACACCTGGTGAACTGACATAGCTGGTACATATTTGAGTTGTATGCATTTTCTGTTTTCCTACACAGCTTAGTTCAGCCGGGTGTAGTTTTCTAGTTTCACCTAATGTTTCTCACTAAAAAAGTTACACATAGGCAAATAGAAGATTAATGTTTTGCTCATACTGTGTTGGAACAAATTTGCATGTTTTTTTTTAAGCTGTAGCATAACTTAAAGTACAAACATACGCATCTATAAATTTCCCTCTTAAGATTGCTTTAGCTGCATCCTGCAGATTTTTAAATATTTTGGCTATAATTTAAATCTGAGTATTCTCTGATTTCTATTATGATTTCTTCAACCCATGATTTAGAAATACACACGAGGGAGGGATAGATTTGGAATTCGGGGTTAACATGTACACACTCCTATATTTAAAATAGATAACCAACAAGGACCTAGCACAAAGAACTCTTCTCAATATTCTGTAATAACCTAAATGGGAAAAGAATTTGAAAAAAGAGTAGATAACATGTATAACTGAATCACTTCACTGTACACCTGAAACCTAACACAGCTTTGTTACTCACCTGTACTCCAATATAAAATAAAAATTCTTTTAAAAAAAGAAATGCTCTTAAAAATTTTCAAATTTGTAGTTTTCTTTGTAGGTGTATCTTGTTAATATTTTCTAACTTTATTGCCTTGTGTTCAAAGAATGTGAAATGTATAATATTCTTAGTTATTTTTGTGACTGTGGCATAGTGTGGAGTCAGTTTTTGTAAATGCTTTGCATTTTTAAAGATGTGCATTCTCTAATTGCTGAGTAAAGGTTAATATATTTAAATTACCTTATTTTCTTAGCTGAATATTCTATGTTTATCTCACTAATGCAATCCAGACTCTCCCTCAGTTGTATAAATCTCCTCTCAGCTTATTCAGGCACGTTAGGTAGTCTGTTAAGTTCATCTTGAGGAAATTGGTCCTAGAGTCATCTGATATGTGATAGTTGTTTTTCAGGCCCATTGTCTTCTTGGGATGTTTCTCCTTTACCTCTCTCCTGTTTCCCTTTTTCCTAGATATCATTTTCATTCCTTCCTTGGTTTATCTCCCCTCATTTTGATGAAATTCTCTCTTCAGTAGCAGTGTGAAAAAAAATATGCCGACAAGTTGAACTTTTTGAGAGCTTGCATGTCTGAAAATGACTTTTCTGTCTTAATACCTGTGGTAGTTGGGCAGAAATGATTCCCCTTCAGTTTTTAATGGAGTACCTCATTTTCCTTTGGCTCCAGTGTTGCTATTGAGAATTCTGTTCTGCCCCAGTCTTGTCTGAAGCTTGTTTTGATCTTCTCTGTCCTTGAGTGCCAGGATTTTATGAAGTAGTGCTTTGATACAGGTCTAATTTAAGTGATTGTGCTGCACACTCAGTGGGTCTTTCAGTTCTTAGAATTTGTGTCCTTAGATTCTAGGAAATTAACTCGAATTAGTTCTTTGATTTCTTCCCCTCCGTTTTTCTGTTCTAATTTCTGGAATTCCTGTTGTTGATTTTGAGATCTCTAGCGCTCTTCTCCAGATCTCTTTTCTTTATTATGCCTTTTAATTTGGGGGTAAATTTTCTGAATTTACCTTCCAACTCTTTGATTGAGGTTTTCATTTCTGCTATTACATTTTTAATTTAAATCTTTTTTCTATAAATATTCCTTTATGATACGGTATTTTTATTCATAGGTCTAATACATTCTCTGACCCCTAAATAGTAATGATAGTTTCTTGAAATTTTGTCTTCTTGTATACTCCAAGTTTCCTTTTAAACTAATATGTTTTAACCTCTTGAGTGCTCCTTGGTTACCATTCTTTAAAGGGGTGTGTGTGTGCATGAGTGCTCAGTCATGTTCAACTCTGCAACACCATGGACTGTAGCCCACTAGGCTCCTCTGTCCGTGGGATTTTCTAGGCTGGAATACTGGAGTGGGTTGCCATATCCTTCGCCAGGAATCTTCCTGACCAGAGAAAACTGCATTGGCAGGTGGATTCTTTCCACTGAGTCACCTGGGAAGCCCCATTTAAAGATATACTACCAATAAACCGACTGAGAACTCCAGGCTCATGAGTGGGATTTGTTGTGACTTTCACCATAAGGGGATTCAGCTGTTGTCTTTTAATGGTGGAAGACTTTGTTTCAGAATCTTTGGGTCTTTTCTCTTGAATTTCCTGAGAATGACTCAGCTAAGGAGATTTTGGCAATTTTGAGGAGAAAGGAACTCAAGAAGGGAAGTTGTCTCTATAGTCCATATTTGGAAAACTCAGCAGGGGCCACAGGACTGGAAAAGGTCAGTTTTCATTCCGATTCCAAAGAATAGCAATGCCAAAGAATGCTTAAACTACCACACAATTGCACTCATCTCACACGCTAGTAAAGTAGTGCTCAAAATTCTCCAAGCCAGGCTTCAACAGTACGTGAACCGTGAACTTCCACATCTTCAAGCTGGATTTAGAAAAAGCAAAGGAACCAGAGATCAAATTGCCAGCATCCATTAGATTATTGAAAAAGCAAAAGAGTTGCAGAAAAACATCTATTTCTGCTTTATTGACTATGCCAAAGCCTTTGACTGTGTGGATCACAATAAACTGGAAAATTCTGAAAGAAATGGGGATACCAGACCACCTGATCTGCCTCTTGAGAAACCTGTATGCAGGTCGGGAAGCAACAGTTAGAACTGGACATGGAACAACAGACTGGTTCCAAATAGGAAAAGGAGTGCGTCAAGGCTGTATATTGTCACCCTGCTTATTTAACTTCTATGCAGAGTACATCATGAGAAATGCTGGGCTGGAAGAAGCACAAGCTGAAATCAAGATTCCCGGGAGAAATATCAATAACCTCAGATATGCAAATGACACCACCCTTGAAAGTGAAGAAGAACTAAAGAGCCTCTTGATGAAAGTGAAAAAGGAGAGTGAAAAAGTTGGCTTAAAACTCAACATTCAGAAAACAAAAACTATGGCATCTGGTCCCATCACTTCATGGCACATAGATGGGGAAACAGTGGAAACAGTGACAGACTATTTTTTGAGGCTCTAAAATCACTGCAGATGGTGACTGCAGCCATGAAATTAAAGGATGCTTGCTCCTTGGAAGAAAAGTTATGCCCAACCTAGACAGTATATTAAAAAGCAGAGACATCACTTTGCCAACAAAGGTCCATCTAGTCAAAACTGTGGTTTTTCCGGTAGTCATGTATGGATGTGAGTTGGACTATAGAGAAAGCTGAGTGCTGAAGAATCGATGCTTTTGAACTGTGGTGTTGGAGAAGACTCTTGAGAGTCCCTTGGACTGCAAGGAGATCCAACCAGTCCATCCTAAAGGAAATCAGTCCTGAATATTCATTGGAAGGACTGATGCTGAAACTGAAACTCCAAATACTTTGGCCACCTCATGCGAAGAACTAACTCATTTGAAAAGACGCTGATTCTTATAAAGATTGAAGGTGGGATAGAAGAGGATGACAGAGGATGAGATGGTTGGATGGCATCACCAGTTCGATGGACATGAGTTTGAGCAAGGTCAGGGAGTTGGTGATGGACAGGGAGGCCTGGCGTGCTGCAGTCCATGGGGTTGCAAAGAGTCGGACACAACTGAAGGACTGAGCTATTGAACTGAACTGAATGCTCCCCTCATCTCATGCAGATATCTTTTTTCCCCTCTACTTCTCCCCAGAATAAACTACTGGGGATTGTGGTGGTGCCCAGCTTGGGTCACCTAACTACAGAGAGGGATGCAGAAATCAGAGGGGCCACCTGCCTACACAGTCCTGTCATTCTCGGTCTCACCTTTGCCTCATTGCCAGAGGCACCAAATGCTCTGGTTCTTGAGCCCTTTGGTGATTGCGAAGAATTAGGTCTTTACCTAAACCCTACTTAGGAGTCATTTTTCTCAGAGTGCTAATCTTACATATGCTTTCCAGTGTTTAAAATTTTGTTTATCTTTCCCCTACTTCTGTTTTCTTAGTCCTTGTAAGTTTATGTCACTTAAATCACTCTTGGTTTAGTGAGGTTTGAAGGGAGCAAAGTACAAATTGTATGTGTCTAGATCCACCGTTTTCACACAAAACCTTAAAGTAACATTTAGCAAGTTTGAAATTCTGAAAGAGTATCACCCACACTCATGCTCAGTGGGTACAAAAAATTGAAAACCCTGTTATTTCTTTCACTTCTGTCCAGTGGAGTTTTCTGGAGGTTACATGATATGTGATATTGCAGCAGATTAAATGCAGAGATAGATACGAGAATCCTCTTTTCTATTAAGTCAAACATTGAAGAGATTTGAAAAATGTAAAAAAGGCCACTCTTCTAATTTTTTGAAAAAAATTTTTCATTAAAAATACCGTGTTGATAGTAATACAGGATGAGTTTCTTGTTATTTAAAATCCATTTGTAAGTATATAATTAAACATCTCAGTTTTCATTTGTAATTCTCACGTGGTGAAAAGCAGTAGTTACAGCCTTCATAAACACTTTGGATTTCTCAGTAATTTTTAAGAAAGTAAAGGATTATGAGGTCAAAATTTTGAAAACATGTGCTCTAGAGAATCATAGATGTAAACTGAAATTGGACCATGTTTTTAACAATATAGACATATCCAACACTCCAGTCTTATCTTTACCTAGCACAATAGTGTAATTTAATCCTCATGCTTATTAGATTGAACACTCCTGTGGATTTGTTCTTCTTTTGTTTTTTTCTCCTAATAATCATGAGAGGAACTAAATGAAGCTTCTGGAAGTTACAATCTATACTGTCGTTATCCCTATAGATATTCCAGTGTCTTCTGATTTAGATAATAATAAATCAGCTTGGCCAGAATATTAAATGTCTATTTTTGTTCCCTAGGGAACAAAACTGGTTCTCAGGGAGTAAAAAGAATTTTAGATATTATAATAGTTTGTGGTCCATAAACAGTTATATAGTACATTTGTGGTCTTACAGTTTCACTGGGGGTGGGGGCGAGTTAGGGAAAAAAGTTAAGTCTCCATAGGAGCAGATGAGAGTGAAAAAGAGGTTGAGAAACACTGTTTTAGAGATCCTGCTGGAATATGACCCTTTAACCTTTCTTTTGCTTGTATTTCTTTCTCAGATCCCAGGCTTGCTGCCTAATACACACTATAGAATTGGGGTGATGACAGTAGTTAACTTGTGGGAATCCAATAGGTCCCTTCAAGAGGGAGACGCTAGGTGAGGATTCCAGCAACCAGAGAACTAGTGCCTCAGCTTCAACCACTTGTTGCAGGGCTGGACTATGAACCCAAGGATTCCAAATTTTCCAAATTAAAAAAAGTTAGAAATCCAAATTCTCTGTAAACTTATGATTTCTAAATGTTAGAAACTAAACTAATTTGTAAACAATATGCCCATCAGTCAAAACCTCTGTGAATCACCAGTTTAGGGACTCCCTCCCACCGCCACTAGTATAGTCTCTTTAGGCATGATGGAATGTGTCTCCCTAAGTATGATTCCTTTATTTATTGCATTCTAAACTCAGAGCCATTTTGTTGCTGCTTGGGTAACTTCAGTGATAGATCCTCCTGTCCCAGGAGGCCAACCTGCTCAATTTTTGGTTAACTCTGTTGCATGGTCAGTCTGATAGAAAGCAGAGATTTATCTTAAAACTTTAACCTGGTGGTCTTGGTTTATCCTGTGAGACCACAAAGAATAAGACTAAAACTCTGGTTTTGTGCGATAAGTCTTCAGATTTGTTACTTTGGCTGTGAATCGGCGCTTTATTTTTCTAGAAATGTAGAGCTTAGTATTTGAGAATTGGGGCTCTGAAGTCAGACTACTAAGGTTTGAATCTCCTCTCTGTGTCTAGTTCTGTGATCTTATGACTTATTTATTTTATACCTTTGTCCATTTTAATACCAGCATATGACTGTAATTTATCTAATTGGTGGTATGTATTACGTGTCTGGTATATAGTAAATATTCAGTAAATGTTGTTTATTTCCCACATTAAGCATCTGAGCCTTAGTTCCATCAGTCATTCTTCAAGCTGTGCTGTGCTTAGCTGCTCAGTTGTGTCTGACTCTTTGCAACCCTATGGACTGTAGCCACCCAGGCTCCTCTGACCATGGGGATTCTCTAGGGAAGAATACTGGAGTAGATCGCCATGCCCTCCTCCAGGGGATCTTCCCAACCCAGGGATTAAACCCAGGTATCCCACATTTCAGGTGGACTCTGAGCTACCAAGGAAGCCATTCTTCATAGACCACAGGTTTAAATTTGCTTACTAAACTTATAGTTTACTCATTAATGGAAGCAGTCTATGCCTTGTAGGAAGACTTACAGATTTCTTTTCCTATCTCTTCTATACTATTTCCTCCCATATGCCTCTCCAAACCAGTTCCCGATGACTTTTATCTTTGTTCATTTCTGTATGTATATATAAATATAAAAGCACCACACACAGGCACACAGACTTACTCATTCTTGAACACAAGATCATTGGAGGGACAACCAAAGTGTGAAGCTTAGGCTGTCCCCACTTCTAATAGAACCCTGATTTTGCTCACACGTTTTTATTTTAAAATAGGAATCTTGGAGAGTGCCATTTGATTGGTTTAAAAGTCAACTATGGAGTTCCTTTATACTGTGTGATTTTTTTTTTAACTTTTTATTTTGTATTGGAGTATAGCAGATTAACCATGTTGTGATAGTTTCAGGTGGACAGCAAAGGGACTCAATCGTACATATACATGTATCCATTTTCTCTCAATGGCTCTGTGATTTTTGGCATAGGCATGTGATGAAATTCTGGTCATTGAGACCTGAGGAAAAATTTACTGATAGAATTGAGCTTGTGGTTTCTGGAAAAGGTTTCTCTGTTCCTTAAAAAGATGCACATGAAGTGGTGGTCTCATCTTCTGGCTATTGCTGAGACCTGGGGATTGGGTGGGAGTACCACCTGAGGATGGCAGAGTGAAGGCAGAGATGGGTCCTTGGAGAAATTGTTGAGCTGCTAAACTAGCCAGTCCCGCAACCTGTCCTTCCTCTAAATTTCTTATTATGTGTGAAACTTTTCTTACTGATTCTGCTGCCTTCAGTTGGATTTTCTTACTTTCACCTGAAATATGGCTGGCAAATTGGATAAATAGTCCATAACCTCATAAAGTTAGGAGGAGTAATTGAAATAATAAAGTAATCTACAGGTTTACAGTTCTGTGACATTGCCACAAACAGTATGTGAGTGGACAGAATGTTTCATAGAGAGTGAGGCTACCTGGCTTTGGTAATTACTGATTCAGTTAATATTCAAATTGCAGGTCACTCAACTTCATAAAACAAAATTAAGTGATCTTTAAGATCTATTCTGATTATGCGTAAAGATTATTATTCTGGAATTCCTGCCTGAAACGGAAGGTTTTGTATATATTAAGGCAGTAGATATAAATAACCTTTTTATTTGAAGAAAGCGTAATTTATTAGCCAGTCATGTTGGGAATGCTTCCAGTTCCACAGTGGTTCTACTAATTTTAGTGTCTTGGGAAACAAGGGAAGCTCTACTATCAGTACACTAACCAGCTTGAATATCACCTCATAGCTTTGTAAAAATAGATATTTGTTTTTTAAACCAACTTTGAAACTTATTCCCCTGTAAGTCATCAATATGAGCATGTCGTTAGTTTTCTTTTTCATACCATCTCATCATCTGCTGTGATCCTTTTCTTCTACCCTTTCCCCAGTTATTAATACACTTAGTCCCAGACCACTAAGCAGCCACCTAAGAGCTCTGCTTTTCACGAGACTCTTTCTCTCTCTTTCTTCATCTATAAATGAAGTGAAAATATATAATTTTTAAGGTGCTTTATGGTTCTAACATTCTGTGATTTGTCAGTTATTTTTCTCATCAGTTCAGACCCTGTTATACCTAAAATAACTCATCTTTGGTTATAACTAAAGTTAAGAAATTTTTTACCTCAGGACAGTAGAACTCACTTATGTAAAGGAAAAAAAGGTAATGCATTAAATACCCTGTGCAGAGCCAGATATATCAAGAAATGTAGAGCCTGGGCAAAATGTAGATATATATACACACATGTAGATATATATAGTTTTTTTAAGGGTTTTTTTGGAAGGGGATTGATTGGGAGACAAGAAAAGGAAGAAACTTACAACTTCAAAACTTTGGGGAACTCAGTACATTATTTTCTTTTCCAGGAAAAGTTAAAACTATTACAAGATTGATTCATTACTGCAAGAGAACTAATAGGGGAGACCTAAGTGTTTGATCAAACCCATATTAACATTTGCCAGGCATGAAATTCCCTAGACATCTACACTTCTTTTTCCAGAAAAAGGAAAATAATATTTAATGATCTTCAGTAGAGAGACAGGTGCTAGGTGAAGTAAGAATTACACGCATCAGTTCAGTTCAGCCGCTCAGTCATGTCCGACTCTTTGCAAGCCCATGGACTGCAGCATTCCCAGCCTCCCTGTCCATCACCAACTCCCAGAGTTTACTCAAACTCATGTCCATTGAGTCAGTGATGCCATCCAGTCATCTCATCCTTTGTCATCCCCCTTCTTCTCCCGCCTTCAATCTTTTCCAGCGTCAGGGTCTTTTCCAATGAGTCAGTTCTTCACATCAGGTGGCCAAAGTATTGGAGTTTCAGCCTCAGTCTTTGATTTCCTTTAGGATGGACTGGTTGGATCTCCTTGCAGTCCAAGGGACTCTCAAGAGTCTTCTCCAACACCACAGTTCAAAAGCGTCAATTCTTCAGCACTCAGCTTTCTCTATAGTCCAACTCTCACATCCATACATGACTACCGGAAAAACCATAGCTTTGACTAGATGGACCTTTGTTGGCAAAGTGATGTCTCTGCTTTTTAATATACTGTCTAGGTTGGGCATAACTTTTCTTCCAAGGAGCAAGCATCCTTTAATTTCATGGCTGCAGTCACCATCTGCAGTGATTTTGGAGCCTCAAAAAATAAAGTCTTGTCACTGTTTCCATTGTTTCCCCATCTGTTTGCCATGAAGTGATGGGACCAGATGCCATGATCTTAGTTTTCTGAATGTTGAGTTTTAAGCCAACTTTTTCACACTCCTTTTTCACTTTCATCAAGAGGCTCTTTAGTTCTTCACTTTCTGCCATAAGGGTGGTGTCATTTGCATATCTGAGGTTATTGATATTTCTCCCAGCGATCTTGATTCCAGCTTGTGCTTCTTCCAGCCCAGCATTTCTCATGATGTACTCTGCATAGAAGTTAAATAAGCAGGGTGACAATATACAGCCTTGACGTACTCCTTTTCCTGTTTGGAACCAGTCTGTTGTTCCATGTCCAGTTCTAACTGTTGCTTCCTGATCTGCATACAGGTTTCTCAAGAGGCAGGTCAGGTGGGCTGATATTCCCATTTCTTTAAGAATTTTCCACAGACTCTATGTGTTTACTTCCACTGTGTAATCGTAAGGGATTTGATTTAGGTCATCATATCTGAATGGTCTTAGTGGTTTTCCCTATTTTCTTCAATTTAAGTATGAATTTTGCAATAAAGAGTTCATGATCTGAGCCACTGTCAGCTCCCCATCTTGTTTTTACTGACTGTAGAGAGCTTTTCCATTTTTGGCTGCAAAGAATATTATCAGTCTGATTTCAGTATTGACCACCTGGTGATATCCACATGTAGCGTCGTCTCTTGTGTTGTTGGAAGAGAGTGTTTGCTGTGACGCGTGCATTCTCTTGGCACAACTCTGTTAGCCTTTACCCTGCTTTGTTTTGTACTCCCAAAGCCAAATTTGCCTGTTACTCCAGGTATATTTTGACTTCCTACTTCTGCATTCCAGTCCCCTGTAATGAAAAGGACATATTTTTGGGGTGTTAGTTCTAGAAGGTCTTATAGGTCTTCATAGAACTGTTCAACTTCAGCATTACTGGTCAGGGCATAGACTTGAATTACTGCAATATTGAGCATTCTGCATTTCAGACTCTTCTGTTGACTGTGATCGCTACTCCATTTCTTCTAAGGGATTCTTGCCCACAGTAGTAGATACAATGGTCATCTGAGTTCATCTGGAATTCATGCATTCCAGTCCATTTTAGTTCGCCGATTCCTAAAATGTTGATGTTCACTCTTGCCATCTCCTGTTTGACCACTTCCAGTTTGCTTTGATTCATGGACCTACCATTCCAGGTTCCTATGCAATATTGCTCTTTACAGCATCGGACTGTACTTCCATCACCAGTCACATCCACAACTGGGTGTTGTTTTTGCTTTGGCTCCGTCTTTTCGTTCTTTCTAGAGTAATTTCTCCACTGATCTCCAGTAGCATATTGGGCACCTACCGACCTGGGAAATTCATCTTTTCAGTGTCCTGTCCTTTTGCCTTTTCATACTGTTCATGATTGGTGTTAATTTCAAAAAACTTGAAGGTGTGAGTGAAGTCATCCTGCATCATATCATCATATCATAAAATAACCAAAGTGAAGTGTTAAACACTCAGTGTGTTTGACTCTTTGTGACCCTGGAGACTGTAGCCTAGCAGGCTCCTCTGTCCACGAAATTGCCCAGGCAAGAATACTGGAGTGGGTAGCCATTCTCTTCTCCAGGGGATCTTTCTGACCGAGGGATCGAACCCGAGTCTCTTATGTCTCCTACATAACCAAGGAAAACACTAAAACCAACCATGACAACATTTGCAGATTTAACGTTTTTTAGACACAGAACATCTGCTGAGTTTTATTCCTAGAAGTAGAAGGATAATCACAAGACCATTCCAGAATGCAGATTTTTCCATTCAATTGGTAGGTTTTGTTTTGATTTTTCCAAGTCCTATTGAGAGAGATTTGTACTGACAACTCTATAAACACGTGGTATTTCTTCCAGTACCACTTCTAAAACGCTCTTAACACCAAATAGATGTCCTACAATTCAATTCAATTAGGTCATACTCCACAGGTAAAGGGCTCAATCCCACAAGACTGCTCTTGTTTCACATGCCAGTTCCAAGGACTAGGCCTTCAGGTAATTTGTACTTCTGTCCAACTTGGAGAGGGTCTGGGTTTAGGAATATATATACTCAGAAAAAGTAACTTGTTACTATGTTGCTCTTCAGTTCACCAGATTACCTTTTCTATTCTTCCTCCTCTCTGATGGCTTACTACTTCTAGTAGTTATAGGGTTGTAGAGAGGACAAGGTAAGAAGTGTTTTCTTTTGAGTGTTTGATAGTAAAATATAATTCTGTCCTTCCTACTTTCCTCCTTGCACAGTTTTAAAAAGCTTCCTCTGTATGCCAGAGGATACAAGCAGGACCTCATGGAGTATTCCTTCAAGATGCCCTCTTTTCTAGGAAATAGCACCTAAATTTGCCATGTGTTGATGAGTCTTAAACCTTGAAGTGTGAGAAGGCCACTAATTGTGGCCATCTTCTATATTATAAAAACATTTAATTAGAGTTCTATTTCATTTAGCATAATTGTAGAACCTTTTAGATAGTTTTTAGTAAGTTAACTATTTTAATAGTTGTAGAACAGATGTGTGTCTAATTACTGCTGCCAGTTTCTTCCATTTCTTCTGTAGGATAAACAGCATTTTGATTTTCCTTGTAATAATTTTGATGAGGTGAAATATTTGAACTCTTTACTTCATTAAGGAATAGTGTTCTTTATTTAAAAAAATAAGCGCTTTATTATAAAAATTTCTTGAACTTATAATCATTCTTTAAGTCTTTAATAATGATTTTATGTATGTTGAACATCTTTAGATTCATTTTTTTAATGGTAAAACTTGTCATAAAACAGTAATTTTTTATGACTGAAAATACTTCATGTCTTTTCTGGCCATAATGTGATTCATTTATTGTTAGATGTTGAGTTTTATGTTCCTTGAATGAAAAATAGAAAACATAAATATTTGAAATTCTTCACTGCATACCTGCTCAAATATAACTTGCCCACACATCTTCTTTTTAAAATAACTTTTAAATCTCTGAAATTTGGGGGTGAAAGATGGCATTTTGACTCAGAAAGATAGAAGAGAATGCTTACACTATTTAAAACCAGACTTCATGAAATGATGCTATTTTTGGATGAATTAACACTATTATTTTCTCCTACAAAGAGCTGCTGGATTATGGCTTTATTACTTTTAATATTTTAATCAGTATAAACTGCTTTTTGTTTTTATAAAATAAAGTTGTTTTTCAAAATTTCCTAGGGAGGAAAGAAAAACAGTTGATTTGTCAATCTGTATTTTGATTTACATTGAATACTTTTTATTATTCCTTCCAAACAGACACTCCTTGAATATGCAGAGAAATGGAAAACTTCAGAAGATCCTTTACCTTTATTGGAGGTATACACAGTGGCTATCCAAAGTTACGTTAAAGCCCGACCTTATCTTACCTCTGAATGTGAAAATGTAGCTTTGGTTCTGGAACGCTTGGCATTGTGAGTAAACTTTTGAGTAAATAAAAAACTTAGATTAAGCTTTTTGTTTTAACTCTGCATCTCAGGTCTTATGATAGTTTAATTTTAAATAGATTCGTTATGGAGGCTCTACTGATAATATTAGAATTATTTATCTTATTTTACTTTAAATTTTAATAATTATTTGTATCCTTAAAACTTCTTGTTTTTTAGAAGCTGTGTTGAACTTTTACTGTGTCTGCCTGTTGAATTATCTGATAAGCAGTGGGAGCAATTTCAGACACTGGTGCAGGTGAGACTATTTACCTACTAGATTTAACATAGGTATATCTTATGGTGATTTTCTTTATTCTGAATAAATTATTTAGTTAAGATTTAAAAGATTTAAGTGATGACAAACATTAATTGCTGTTCTTATTAATGGTGATGACTTGCACATAGTCAGTACTCAAGATGTTTATTAAATGAATATATACATTTAAGTAGATTGATTGAATATTGCACAGTTCTTTAAGATCACATTAGAACTTTGCCACAGCAGTAAAAGAACACAAAAGAAAATGCCCTCATTTGTGTTTAGAAACAGTTTAATTGCTGAAAATTGTGGTGTGCTTTATAAGAATTTAACATATCTCATTTAATCCTTATGAAAACTTTGTGGGGGTAGGTATATTTTTCCCATTTTAAAGGTGAGGAAACTGAGGCTCAATTCTACAGTATTTATTGGCCCATACTTATACAGCTAATATCAGAGTAGTAATTTGAACCAAGATTCTTTATTCCATAGCCCATACTTTTTCTCCTATATCTGAAAACACATGCTTTATCTCTTTTACTTAGTGCTGTTATTCTACTTATAAAAGTACTACATAGTTTAGCACTTAGTTGTTTTGGAGTATTTCAAGAATATTAAATTTTGTTTAAGCACTAGATTGTGCTGGATATATTATAGCTTTGAGTAAATTTTGATTAATTGGTTAGTTTAAAAGAATGTTCCTGCCAGCTGATCTCAGAAAGTATAGTTGTCTCTCTATTCCTGTAGCCAGAGTTCTTAAAATACCTTTTGGCCTTATGTTTTTCCATAGAAGAAATATAAAAGTAGATTAGTCTCAGATTTTAGAAGCATGTGAAATAAACTATAGTTAGGCAGAAAAGTCAACTTTTCTATTTTAATATTAAATATTAAAATCTGTCGAGTGCAAAATTCTTGAAGATAGGAGTCATGTCTTTATACCATAGGATTTCACATAGTATTTTACACATAGAGATACTTAATAACTGTTGGAAGTGTCTTGTCCTGTTTGTCACATTGCAACTAACTTTTTGATCATGCAGTTTCTACTTCAGCATATCAATAACTTGTGTCTCAGGTTTTTTCCCCAGCAAGTGGTTATTTTTAGGTAAATGATTGTTTCAGAACTATTTTCATAGTTTGGTACTCACATACACTGTACCACAGAATTAATTAAGTAGATAGTTTATATGCAAATATAATACTGAATTCCTCATACTAATTTTATTGTTTGTCAGCATAAGGTAAACTTTGAAACTTTCCTTTTTGAAACAGTAGCACTACTTGATACTTTTTCATGTGGATTAATGAGAAAGAAATAACTAAATCCCAGTATGGTAGCTCTCAGCAGTTGCTCAAAAAAAAAAAAAAATCTTAAGGCACTTGAACTTGTTTTGGTGAGATTTTTATGGTTTTGAGGAATAGATTTTTAATACAAATACAGCATGAGCTTTAAGAGTTTCCATGATACTTTGCTTTCATTTCAGAGCTTCTTTGGGCTTATTTTATACTGGCTTAACCACATTTATTTTATTTTGCTTGTGTTTTAACTAAACATTTCTCTACCCCACTAGAGGATAAGCCCCAGAAACGCAGGGACTAGTTGCTCTCTTCCCTGGTACTTTGCCCACAGAAATTCTCAGTAAACATTTTCTGAATTGAATTAAAATTGTTGGTCTTTTGTGGCCTGAAAAATATGCCAGTTGCACGAACACTTTTAAACAAGTAAGCAAGGTTCAGT
The DNA here is from genome assembly GCF_055505025.1 of Bos grunniens. NCBI lineage: Eukaryota > Metazoa > Chordata > Mammalia > Artiodactyla > Bovidae > Bos > Bos grunniens. Next base: position 63,638,477 of record NC_141173.1, on the reverse strand, counting down.
GTCAGCTTTAATAGGATATTGCTAAGACTATGCAGTCTTACAGATGTATGAAAAGTCATACATTTAGTTGTTTCCCTAAGTCCATTTTATTGAAATAACGTGTATATAAGTTGTCATTTAGCCTTTGATGTAATTTGTCATCTGTTAATGGTAGAAGTTTTTTGGAAAATTTTTTTTACTAACAGAGGATATAAAATGTATAAGGTCTTTCATGGTATGGATATTCTGATAGCTTCCTCGAGAAATAACTTTGCTGTTGGTTTAGATCTTGGGGGAAAAATAATATGAACTTATTTCTAGAAATATATTTTATTTATTTAAAATTTATAATTAGTATAATTCTTATTTTTGAGATTCATCTTAAAAATCAGAAGGATGCAGCACTTTGTAATGTGACATGAAAATTTTAAGTTAAGTCTTATTTTTCAAAAGTTGAGTATTATATTTAAAGGCTGATAAGCTTGCTTTTGAAAATCTGTTGTAATTCTTTGGATGTTTATTTAATATTTATAGGTAGCTCATGAAAAGCTGATGGAGAATGGCAGCTGTGAATTGCATTTTTTAGCTACTCTAGCTCAAGAGACTGGGGTGTGGAAAAACCCGGTACTGTGCACTATTCTTTCCCAGGAACCATTGGATAAGGATAAAGGTAAATTTTCTAGAGAGAAGAGAGAAAGAAAAAAGAATCATTAGACTAGAGAAAATAAGTACTTAAAATTGTTTTGATATAATCCCAGAATATTCCAAGAAGGACCATTTTGTTTAAGTTTTATATGAGGTACTTGAGGCCCTTCACTTTTTTTTTTAATTGGGGGAAGATGTATTTACAGGATTATGTAATCTTAGGGTAACAGAGAAACTCTTTTTTTTCCTCAACATTATTTTATCCGAGGAATTCCCTCTGTAACATCTGACAGGTGGCAATCTAGCTTATACTTGATAACTTATTTGACAGATGGAGAAGCAAAAGTAGGGTAGTGAAATGATTTTTCTCAAAATAGATAAGAAATTAATGCTAGTAACTCTAAAGTCTTGTGCCTCTAAGATTAGTACTCTTTCTTAAACAGTTTTTTTTTCTCAGACTTATTTTATCCTGCTTTGTTGTTATTATATGGGCTTAGGCAATAAAGATCCCAGTTAAACTGACAGGTATCCTACTAGATAGATGGCTAAACCACTAATATGTATAACACTTAATGTTCAGAGTTCAAAAACTGTATGTGCTGTGAAGAAGAGCACATATTATTATCTTTGGTATTTTCTTGAGATTATTTAGGAAAGTGCTCAGATTTCCCAAGGTTTTTAACTAGAGAAATAAATAAGCTTCTTCCATTGTCGCTTTTCGTGTTGGTTGATGGCAAAGCTTAGGCATTTTGCTATGTGATAGCAATTTCTGATTTAGAAAGGAGTAAACTCATCATTTGTTAACTCTTCTGGTACTTTGATATTTACCAAAAGACTTCTCAGCTAATCTCCAAACTTCTCATCAAGCTGATTGTTCCTACCTGACTCCTCTCTTAATATTTACCCAGCTTTCTGGATAGTTTTAGCAGTGTTATCTGTTTCTTGGCTTTCACTGCAAGTTTATTTGTATTACTGCCCTTTGTGTATTTCCCCAGATTAGTTACATTAGAGGTCTCTTAGACCTTAGAGAAATAGATCCTCATTATTTAAAATAATAAGAACAACATTTAAAGGTTGAGAGTCTTAGGGGCTTTTTGCCTTTGGTGTATTATTTTTTATCCCCAGTATGTTACCACCACTATGTTTTTATTTCTATAATTAAATTCTACTTTTTACTCTTCTCAGCTTTAGAAATATTGGATAGGATATATTAATAATAATACCAAATTACATTGTATAGTTATTGCAGTTTGAAATGTGCTTTTAATCTTCACAATGATCCTATGGAAAAATGGGATCTTTTTTTGTCCCTGTTGCACAGGTGAGAAAATACAGGCTCAGAAAGATTAGTTGTCTTTTCTGTATCACACTGCCAGTGATGTGAAGTAGAGCTGGGAATCGAAGTGAGGTCCCCAGCTCTGTCCTTTTTATATTATGCCATGTTGCACCCAGCCTAATAAAATAAAATCACACCTAGCTTAAATAAAGATTTAACTCCTTTTTTCTGTTGTCAGCTTCTGAAGAGCATCTTTGCCAAACTCTCACATTATGCTGATGCAGAAAAATAGAACCTTTACCTTAGCAGAGATTTAAAATTTACCTTAAAAGAATATGTGCTCAGTATGTGCTCAGTGTCCTTTCTTGTTTCAATGTGCCTAACATTGTTTCTGTTAACAAATGTCTTTGCCCATCTCTGTGCCACTTTATTTCATGATCCTCACCTGGCATAGCTACTGGAATAATTTGGGCTATAAAGCAAAAGGAGTTTCTACAGTAACAGATAGACTGTAGGTAGCCAGATTTTAATATGACTCGTGAAGTAACCAGAGGGATGTTATATGACTGAGAGACTGTGCAGCTATAATCTTTATTTGGCCCTGTTATTTAGCCTACTTCTTTGACGGGAGTTACTCTGTGGGTAATCACATAGACTTGAACTATATGTTGAAGTAATTAACATTTTACACATATACACTAATTTATTTACATTTTCAAATTGGGCAATTGTACAGCATGTGGAACTTTCAGCTTTTTATATGATATATCCAAACCCTTGGTTTAACCTATACTGGCCTATGGCAAGTTTGATAAGAGCTAGAGCTCTGCCAGCAATAGGTACACTGTAATAGGCTATGTTCATTAGTTTGTTGATAGCAAAGCGTTTGAAGTTTTGATGTAGTATTTGAACAGTGGATAATCGACTTAATTCTGATTTATTTTAAATAACTAATTTTTATTGACTAATTTTAGAACTAAAATTTAGTTTTATTGACTAAATTTAGAACCACAAAGCCAGGTGGCTCAGTGGTGAAGAATCCACCTGCAGTGCAGGAGATCTGGGTTTGATTTCTGGTTCGGGAAGATGCCCTAAAAGGGAATGGCAACCCACTCCAGTATTCTTGCCTGGAGAATCCCAGGGACAGAGGAGCCTGGCAGTCTGTAGTTCGTGGGATCGCAAAGCATTGGTCGTGACAACACACATGCAAAGCCCAGCTAAAACCAACAAATGTTCTTTGATTTAGGGATTGAGGGTGTATGGGACTCAATTAAAAATGCTGGTTTCCCTTTAAGGTTTTAACATCTTAGAATAATGTAACTTTGATATTTAAACAGTGTAATTAAGTTGATGGCCTTTGAATATCACAAGAACTTTAGGCTTACATGTTACTTGTGCCTTCCTTTAGTTATCATCTAAGAATTGGAAAGCCGCTGAATAATCATTTATCTTTTACTCAATTTTAACTCCCTTCTAAAACATTACTCACTGGTAAAATGAATGGGCCTTTGCTTGAATACTCATAGAGAATGGTAACTATGTAATTCACTCCATTTATAGCTGCTATTAGATAATCTTTATTGTGTAAATTGTGAAAAACTATGTACTTAAGAGTTGCTGTCTTGGATCTAGTGCTACCCATAAGGCCATGCATACCTAACAAAGTACAAATCCCTCTAAAGGGACTAAAAGCTATCCTGGTGTGTCCTGATTTTAAGTCTACAATCATGATTTCTGACTTCAGTGCATTTTGTTTCTTGTTCATGTGTAATTCTCGAAACTTAACATGAACCCCGAATATGATCTGGCCAGCATTTTTATACATAGTATTTTGGCATACAAAGTATTCCTTTTTTTCTTTTTTTAAATTTCACTGTGTTAAATCCATTCTGCCTCTGCAGCTTGTCCATATTATGTTACATCTTGGTTTTGTTAGTTCAAGGGTTTTGTCTTTCCAAGTTTAAGCAGATATTATTAGCATACAGTATGTTGGCATCCAGGTTCTTGATAATGACCATTAAAAAGGTCATACTCAAACACCTAGCCCCTGGAATACTTATAGACATTTTCTTGTTTCCTTTTAGTCGTTTAGCCAGTGCCCTTTTGATTATGGTTGTTTCATCACATATGCCTGTTTCCTTGTGTCTGGTCCATGGCTTTCCTTTTTGTCTATAGTGACACTATGATGAAAGACCACAAGAGGTATTTGGCTAGAGTTTTATTAAGTAAGATTATTTACTATTGAGGTTAGTCTGACATTAATGTTTTAAAAAATATTTTTGTTTATTTATTTGACTGCGTCTGGTCTTAGTTGTAGTGCACAGAATGTTCATTGCATCATGTGAGATCTTTTACTGCTGCTCATGGGCTCTAGTTGTGGCACAAGGGCTCCAGAGTGCGTGGACTCAGTAGTTGTGGCACAAGGGCTCCAGAGCATGTGGGCTCAGTAGTTGTGGTACAGGGGCTTAGTTGCTCCATGGCATGTGATATCTTAGTTCCCCAAAAGAAGACTGAACCCATGTCCTCTGCATTGCAAGGTGGATTCTCAAACACTGGGCCACCAGGGAAGTCCCTGACCTAATCATATTTTAAATGAACTATTTTATAATAGTTTTCTAAATACTCCACACCAGTTTTCCCAACTGTTAGTATGTATATATTTATTAATTATATATGTTAATATAGTATATCATTAGTATGATCTGTTTGTCACAATTAATAAACCAGTATCAATACTTTGCTATTAACTAAAGTCTATACCTTATTCAGATTTCCCTGGTTTTTACCTGTTGTCTTCCTTCTGTTCTAGGATTCCATCTAGGATATCACATTACATTTAGTCATCATGTCTGCTTAGGTTCCTCTTGGCTATGATAGTATTTTCAGACTTTGCTTGTTTTTGATGATCTTGGCAGTTTTGAAGAGTATTATAGGATTTCCCTCAGTTTGGATCTGTCTGATGTTGCTCACGTGATTAGTACTTGGCTTATGGGTTTAGGGGAGGAAGATCACTGAGGTACAGTGCCATGGTCATCATACGAAAGGTACCTGTAACCAACATGACTTCCTCACTGTTGGTATTAACCTTGGTCACCTGGCTGAATGTGTTTTTCACATTCAGTGAAATTACTGTGAAATTACTCTTTTTCCACCTTTCCATGCTGTACTCTTTGGAAAGAAGTTACCTTATGCAGCCCACACTTAGGAGTTGGAGAGTTAAGCTCTACCTCCTTGAGGAGGCAGTATCTACACAGATTGTTTGGAGTTCTCCACAGCAATTTGTCTTTTCTTTTTTAAAGATTACTGATGTTTTGGCTGTGGTAGGTCTTCGTTATATGTGCTGCCGAAGCAAGCACTGTGGCAGGTCTTAATTACTGCCCTCGGGCTTTCTCTTAGTTACGGTGAGTGGGGGCTACTGTTTGTGTGTGAGCTTCTCATTCCTGTGGCTTCTCTTGTTGCAGACACTGGTTCTAGGCTTGCCGGCTTCAGTAGTTGCAGTGCCTGGGCTCAGTAGTTGTGGCACCTGGACTTAATTGTGGGATCTTCCCAGACCAGGGATCGAACTGGAATTGGTTGCATTGCAAGGCAAATTCTTAACCACTGTACCACCAAGGAAACCCGAAATCTGTCTTTTCTTCCTTATCTATTTGTTTAATTAATATGGACTCAACTGATATTTACTTTATGCTTTAGTGATAATACAACACTATTTTGTTGATCAAATTGTTCAGCTTTGGCCACTGGGAACTCTTCAAGTTAACTTCTCTGTCCCTTTGACATAGCCCCATGGTTGTGGGTTATGTTTTTGTTTGAGTACTTCCTTGTTTTTTGTTTCTACAAGATGCTCTATGTTTATTCTGTGTATTTCTTGCCCCAATCCTATAATCAGCTGTTTCTCCAAGGAACCTTAGTTCCTTTCAGTGGAGAATAGTGTTAGGAACCAAGCCTTGGTAACTGGTTGTGCTCGTTGCTACTGAGGTGTCATTGCCTCCAGGAACTCTCAGCAGACAGAGTAAAAAAATATATGTAGGTATAATTAATCTGTGTGTGCACACATATTTATAAATGTTTGTATATGTAACCAGTTGTATCTATATTACACTAAATGTGAGAGTTTATACAGATGTCTCCAACTCTAATCTATAGCACCTGGATCATTCTGACCTTCTCTTCTTATCTATAACCTCTCATTTCAAAAGAATGTCATATAATTGGAATTATACAATATGTAGCGTTTTCAGACTTCTTTTACCGTAGACCATCCTATATTGCTTAATCATCCATATATTACTACTTACTTACTCCTAGTGTATGTATAGTGATTTCAGAATTGATAACCTGTATCCCTGTGGAAAACAACTTTTATCAGTGTACACAGTGCCTTTTTCCATATTTGTACTGACTCCTCTTATCCCAAGTTAGGTGAGCAGCCCATTCTCCCATCTCTTTCAGTGAAGTTCTTTCATTACATTTATAAGACAGAATCTTTTGCCATATTCTACAGTCTCTCCTGGGCTTCGCAACCTCCTAAATCGTATTTTCAAATTTGCCTACCATTGGAGTCCTTCTTCATGCCCTCAAGTTGTTTGGGTTTTGACCAATGCATATTATCATGTATCCTCCATTATAGTATCATACAGGATAGTTTCATTGCCCTAAAAAAGATTAACTGTGCTTCACCTGTTCAACCCTCTCCTGAACGATGACAATTACTTATCCACGTTTATAGACTTTTCAGTCTACCTTCATTCATGTAACAATATGCATGTAACATTTATCTATGTATTAGAGTGACTTAATAGCTCATTCAAAAAAAAGTTGCTGAATTATATTCCATTGTAAGAATCTACCACAGTTTGTTTATCCATTCACTTCTTAAAAGACATCTTGTTTTCTACCAGTTTTTGGCATTAATGAGTATAACTGCTATAAATATTTGCATACAAGTTTTTTGGATAAATTTTCAGATCAGTTGGGTAAATACCTAGGAGAAAGATTGCTTATATGGTAAGAGTATATTTTGCTTTGTGAGAAGCTGCCAACCTATACCATTCTGCATGCTGTTCTAGATTCTCACTGGTAGTTACTTTTATCTATTTGGGCAATTTTAGCCATTCTAATATATGTGTGTCATGATATCCCATTACTTTAATTTGTGTTTCTGCACAGACAGATGATACTGAACATCTTTTTACATGAATATTTGCCATCTGTATATCTTCTTGGGAGAAGGATCTGTTTATATGTTTTGCTTTTTTTTTAATTTTTTACTGGTGTATAGTTGATTTACAATGTTGTGTTAGTTTCTGCTGTACAGGAAAGTAAATCATTCATACATACACATATAGCCACCGTTTTTAGCTTCTGTTCCCATGTAGGTCATTACAGAGTATTGAGTAGAGTTCCCTGTGCTATACAGTAGGTTCTTTTTAACTTATCTATTTTATGTATAGTAGAGTATATATGTCTATCCCAATCTCCCACTTTATCTCCCCGTCTTTCCCCCTTGGTAACTGTAAGTTTGTCTTCTACATCTGTGACTATTCCAGTTTTGTGAATAGGTTTATTTGTACTCTATTTTTTTAGATTCCACATATAAGCGATATCATGATGTTTGTCTTTCTTTGACTTATTCAGTATGACAATCTCTAGGTCATTCACTGTTCCCTTTAGTTGTTATAGTTTGATATAGGTCCTTTAGCAGATAGGAGCTTGGCAAATATTTTCATTTACTCTGTGACTTGTTTTTCTTTACAGTGCCTTGCAGAGGGCAGAAGTTCTAAATTTTAATTAAGTCCAACTTATTTTTTTTTTCTTTCATGGATTGTGCTTTTGTTGTTTTGTCTAAAAATAATCACCAAACCCAATATCATATAGATTTTTCTCCTCTTATCTCCTGGACCCTGGAGAAGGAAATGGCACCCCACTCCAGTGTTCCTGCCTGGAAAACCCCATGGACAGAGGAGCCTGGTAGGCTACAGTCCATAGAGTTGCGAAGAGTCAGACACGACTGAGCGACTTCACTTTACTTTATCTCCTGGATGTATCATATTAATAGTTTTGCGTTATATATTTTGGTCTGTGATACATTTTGAGATAATTTTTGTAGAAGTGCAACCTAATTTATGTTTGGTGAATCTTTCTTGGTTCTTGACAGTCACTTTTTTTTCCTGAACACTCACAAGTCATATTTCTAATGTATTAATTTTAAGAATCTTCAGTTCAGTCGCTCAGTCATGTCCGACTCTTTGCGACCCCATGAATTACGGCACACCAGGCCTCCCTGTCCATCACCAACTCCCGGAGTTCACTCAAACTCACGTCCATTGAGTCGGTGATGCCATCCAGCCATCTCATCCTCTGTCGTCCCCTTTTCCTCCTGCCCTCAATCCCTCCCAGCATCAGAGTCTTTTCCAATGAGTCAACTCTTCACATGAGGTGGCCAAAGTACTGGAGTTTCCGCTTTTAGCATCATTCCTTCAAAAGAAATCCCAGGGTTGATCTCCTTCAGAATGGACTGGTTGGATCTCCTTGCAGTCCAAGGGACTCTCAAGAGTCTTCTCCAACACCACAGTTCAAAAGCATCAATTCTTCAGCGCTCAGCTTTCTTCACAGTCTCTCACATCCATACATGACCAGAGGAAAAACCATAGCCTTGACTAGATGAACCTTTGTTGGCAAAGTAATGTCTCTGCTTTTCAATATGCTATCTAGGTTGGTCATAACTTTTCTTCCAAGGAGTAAGCGTCTTTTAATTTCATGTCTGCAGTCACCATCTGCAGTGATTTTGGAGCCCCAAAAAATAAAGTCTGACACTGTTTCCACTGTTTCCCCATCTATTTCCCATGAAGTGATGGGACCAGATGCCATGATCTTCGTTTTCTGAATGTTGAGCTTTAAGCCAACTTTTTCACTCTCCACTTTCACTTTTATCAAGAGCCTTTTGAGTTCCTCTTCACTTTCTGCCATAAGGGTGGTGTCATCTGCATATCTGAGGTTATTGATATTTCTCCCGGCAATCTTGATTGCAGCTTGTGCTTCTTCCAGCCCAGAGTTTCTCATGATGTACTCTGTATATAAGTTAATAAGCAGGGTGACAATATACAGCCTTGACGTAAGACTCTTAGCAATATATTTATTCCTCTAGTCTACAGTTTGCAAAATGTACCTCAGGTCCCATTTTGAAAATTATATTTTCCCACCTGTTTCCATTTGCTCCATTGTTCTATCTTTTTCAATCTAAAGGTTGTTATCAGACCCACCATTCTATCATCATAAATAATGAATAATCAAACCCAAGGAGCAGAGACCCTTCTCAAGAAGTTACCCACTTCCACCAATTTGATTATATTCATCTTATTTGGCATGCTTGTTGTTTATTTGCTATGTTGTTTCTGACACTTTTTCGACCCCATGGACTATACCCTTCCAGGTGCCTCTGTCCATGGGATTTCCCTGGCAAGAATACTAGAGTGAGTTGCCATTTACTTTTCTAGGAGATTGCATCGCAAGCAGATTCTTTACCACTGAGCCACCAGGGCAGTCCAGTTGGTAAGCTAGGGGTCATCTTTTTAATAACAGTTTGCATGGTGTATGCATCCTTGGTCCTGAACCTGCTGTTTTTTCTTTTTTTGTATATGTCATTATTGTAAAATCTAAACTTTGAAAGAGCTCCCTACTAACAGTTACACTGAATTCCTTCAGCCCTTTCCCTTCTATTTTGGAATAATTTGCAGTTGCATAAATTGTGTTTTTATTCAGCTTGCCAGTTCTTTCTTGAATCCTAAGCCCTGGGGTTCATTTTTTGTTTTTTGAACTCCTTGGTTTTCAAAGGAAATTTCTAAAGCTTAAGATTTTCCATAGTACTTATAAGTCCTTCAGAGCTTTGTGAGAAAATAAGTCTTTATTTCAGTAATAAACTTTACATTTTAAAATAAACAGGAAAAACATGCTGCTTGGTTTACCAGATATTAGCATATCTACGATGTAATAATATTTTAAAGGAAGAGATGGGAGGAGAGAACAGATGAAATGAGGCCAGATCTGATTACATGCAGCTGAATTTGTTTTCAGATAGAAATCTCTAGTTCTTCTACTTGTTGAAACTTTTCCTGTATATTTTATGGGCCTATGTGTATCTTCACCTGTATTCTATGTATAGAGTACCAAAATGGGTGATTCTGAAACCTACACTTAAATATGTTGACAGTTTTTTTGAGTGTTAAAACATTTCTTATACAAAATCACTAAAAAGAACATCTTGTAGATTATACATTAAGTAAGCTTAAGAAATACAGTTCTCCTAACATTTCTATTTGGTTATCCTTTTTTTTTTTTTTTTTTTTTAGTTAAAAAATTTTTTTTGCTTTCTCTCTCTTTGGCTCTTACTGACCTTGTCTTGTTATAAAAAACAAATAAATGGAATATTTTGAATTTTATTTTTAAAAATCACTGCTAAATTAGATTGCCCTCTTTAGGTTTTACTTAGATCATTGAGGATCAGTGACTCTGAATAGAATTAAGCTGATGGAATTTAACGGCAGTAAAACTGTAGAAGTGTTCACTTTCCCATTTCAGACTGATGTTTTATTTTGCATTTTGTTAACCTTAATTATATTCTACTGTTACATAACTAGATATATGGTGACCACCAAGATTTTATTTTTACTAGTAATGATTTAAAACATAAACTTACTGGCTTTTCTAAACATCCTAGAAAAAGTCATTGTTTCTGTTCTAATGAGTCTGATTTCATTATCATGTTACATGGATAAAGACGTGAGAATTTAATTAAATGTAATAGTAATAATTAAATCTTACTCCACAAGAAAATTTTATGGTTACATACTTACTTTTGTTGTTGTTGTTCAGTTGCTAAGTTGTGTCTGACTCTTTGCAGCCCCATGGACTGTAGCACGCCAGGCTCCTCTGTCTTCCACTATCTCCCAGAGACTTACTAGATTCATCTATAACATGGAATTTTTAAAATTTATATAAATTCTATTTTACATCAATCATGTCAAAAATCAGTTACGATCATAAAGTTTCAGGCTTAATGACAAAGCAGGTGGTTTAAGCAATTCTGAAATCTTCAGTGAAAATGCTGTGTCTTGAAATTTAGCTTATTCTCCCAGGAAAGGGTGAGAGGTTGGGTGAAGGAAGTGTTAAGCTTTTATTAAATTTCTGAATTTGAATTTTTTGAACTAATGCTGAATTGATTTTTTCATTGCATTTTTTTCTTGTGGTAAAAACGCAGAATTTAATCATTTTTAAGTGTATAGTTGGAGAAGGCAATGGCACCCCACTCCAGTACTCTTGCCTGGAAAATCTCATGAACGGGGGAGCCTGGTGGGCTGCAGTCCATGGGGTCGCGAACCGTCGGACACGACTGAGCGACTTCACTTTCACTTTTCACTTTCATGCATTGGAGAAGGAAATGGCAACCCACTCCAGTGTTCTTGCCTGGAGAATCCCAGGGACGGGGGAGCCTGGTGGGCTGCAGTCCATGGGGTCACGAAGAGTTGGACACGACTGAGCGACTTCACTTCAGTAAGTGTTTGGTAGTGTTTTGTATGTTCATACTGTTTTGAAACATATCTGCAGAACTTTTTTAATCTTACAAAAAGATTTTATCACTTGCAAGAGTGATTTTAAACAATAGCTCCCTCCTTTTCCCATACTCCACTCCCAGTCCCTGGTTAGTCAACATTCTGCTTTTTGTTTCTATGACTTTGACTACTTTACATACCTCATATAAGTGTAATCATACTACATATTTACCTTTTTTTGACTGGCTTATTTCATTTAACATAATGTCCTCCAAATACAACTGTTGTTAGCATGTGACAGAATTTCCTTCTGTTTTAAAGGTGAATAATACTACATTATATGTATGTGGCACATTTATTTATCAGTTCACCTGTTGATGGACATCTGGATTACTTCTACCTCCTGGCCCTTGTGAGTAGTGCTGCTGTGAACACAGGAGTGCAGATGTCTCCTTGAGACCCTCCTTGACTTCTTTTGTGGCATCCAAAAGTGGGATAGCTGCACCACATGGTAGTTCTGTTTCTGATTTTTTGAGGAACTTCTAGACTGTTTTCCTTAGAGGTTGTATCATTTTATAGTGCTATCAGTAGGACACAAAGGTTACAGTTCCTCTACATCTTCAACCAACATTTATTTTCTCTTTTTGTTTTGTTGTTGTGTTTTTGAAAATAGCCATTCTGAGACAGGTGTGAAGTGATATCTCATTATTTTCATTTGGATTATTTGATTGTTGTTGTTGAGTTATAGGAATTCTTTATATATTCTGAACATTAACCTCTTATCACATATGTAATTTGCAAATATTCTCTCCCATTGTGTAAGTTGCCTTTTTACTCTGTTGATTCTGTCCTTTGATGTAGGAAGTTAACTTTGATGTAGTCTTATTTTTTTGTTGTTGTTCTTGGCTAACCCTTGGTATCATATCTAATAAATCATTGCCAAGTCCAGTTCTTGAAGCTTTTCCCCATTGTTTTCTTCTAGAAATTTTATAGTTTTGGGTGTTATATTTAGGTCTTTAATTCATTTCAGATTGTGTTTTTATATGGTATAAGGGTTTAATTTTAATCTTTTGCATGTGGATATCCAGTTTACCCAGCACCATTTGTTGAAGAGACTATCATTTCCTCTTGAGTGGCCTTGCCACCTGGTTGAAGATTATTTGATCATTTAGTGATGGTTTATTTCTGAGCTTTTTCTATTCTGTTGCATTGCCTATATTCCTTTTATGCCACTTTTGATTGTTTTATAGTCCATTTGAAGTGAGGAAGTGTGAGACCTCCACCTTTGTTCTTTTTCAAAATTGTTTTGGCTGTTTGGGATTCCTTGAGATTGCATATTAGTTTTAGGGTCAATTTTTCTATCTCTTCAAAATAGCCATTCCAGTTTTGTTGGGATTACATTGAATCCATAGCTTGCTTTAGGTTATTGGACATCTTAACCACATTAAGTCTTCAAATCCATGAACATGAGGTTCCCTTGCATTTCCCTGTGTCGTCTTTAATTTCTTTCAGTAATGTTTAATTTCTTTCAGAGCTTCCCTGGTGGCTCAGACAGTAAAGAATCTGCCTGCAGTGTGGAAGACCTGGGTTCAGTTCCTGGGTCGGTAAGATCCCTGGAGAAGGTAATGGCTACCCACTCCAGTATTCTTACCTGGAGAATTCCATGGACATAGGAGTCTGGTGAGCTGTAGTTCATAGGGTCGCAAAGAGTCGAACGTAACTGAGCAACATGAATTCAAATTCATTCAGATTAGCTGTTTACTTCCCAGGTGGCACTGCTGCTGCTAAGTCACTTCAGTCATGTCCAACTCTGTGCGACCCCAGAGATGGCAGCCCACCAGGCTCCCCATCCCTGGGATTCTCCAGGCAAGAACACTGGAGTGAGCTACCATTTCCTTCTCCAGGTGGCACTAGTGGTAAAGAACCCCCCTGCCAATGCAGGAGACGAAAGAGACTCGGGTTCAATCCCTGGGTTGGAAAGATTCCCTGGAGGAGGGCGTGGCAACCCATTGCAGTATTCTTGCCTGGAGAAGGCCATGGACAGAGAAGCCTGACAGGCTACACTCCATGGAGTTGCAAAGAGTTGGAAACGCCTGAAGCGACTTGGCACACACCCAGTGTTTATAGGTTTCACAGTACAAGTATTGCACTCTCTTGGTCAGGTCTGCTAAGTACTTTATTCTTTTTGTTGCTATTATAAATGGAATTGTTTTCTGAATTACCTTTTCAGTTTGTTCATCGTTAGCGTATAGAAATGAGTCTTGTTTTTGTGTTCTGATTTTGATATCCTGCAACTTCACTAAATTTATTTAGTGTGTGTGTGTATGTAATCTTGAGGATTTTCTACCTATAAGATGATGCCATCTGCATTCAGATGATGATATTTCTTCCTTTTTATTTTAGATGCCTTTTACTTCTTGCCCAAATGCTGAATCGATTTTAAGAGAAAATAAATTTTTTTAATGGAATAGGTGATGCAGATTCATGAAGGTTATGATGGGAATTTTGGAATTTATCATTTGAACACAAAGGGAAACCACTTGGAGATTTTAACTGGGAAAGGAGAGTTGCGTATGTTCTTCAGAGGTGCAGGGAAAAAAAGCATCCTGAGTCCTAGTGGAGATGTGTTAGAAAGACTAGCAGAATGCAACAGAGTGGTCTGGGAGATTAACAGTTTGAGCTGAGAGAAGAGGGTGAATGGTAGCTGTGTAGGTGGAGAAAAGTGAATGGGAGTATGGATGTGAGAGTTGGACTGTGAAGAAAGCTGAGCACCGAAGAATTGATGCTTTTGAACTGTGGTGTTGAGAAGACTCTTGAGAGTCCCTTGGACTGCAAGGAGATCGAACCAGTCCATTCTAAAGGAGATCAGCGGAAGGAATTATGCTAAAGCTGAAACTCCAGTACTTTGGCCACCTCATGCGAAGAGTTGAGTCATTGGAAAAGATTCTGATGCTGGGAGGGATTGGGGGCAGGAGGAAAAGGGGACGACAGAGGATGAAATGGCTGGGAGAATCTATGGACTCGAGTTTGAGTGAACTCCGGGAGATGGTGATGGACAGGGAGGCCTGGCGTGCTGCGATTCATGGGGTCACAAAATGTCGAACATGACTGAGCGACTGAACTGAACTGAACTGAAGTATTTGGGAGTTGGAAGTGACAGGATCATATGGTGGATTGTAGGTTAGGATAAGGAGGAACAAGGCAGAAGAGGAAAGTTTTCATACCACCTTTTAGTTCTCTTTAGTTTTATAACACATATTGTGGCATACATATTTTTGTATGCAGAGTTTGAGATGATTGTGAAAGAGCTAGCTGGAGATGCTGCAAGGGGAATTATGTGCAAATCTGAATGTGGAAATAGACACTCAGTGAATAGATTTGACTCCACTTTGGGGGGAATCCAGGACCTAGTCCTGGGTACATGGTCAGTTAATATTTATATAAAGATTTATCACAAATATTCAACTTACATATTGTAATAGTTTAAAAATTAATTATCTTTCATGTTTTTCTTTTTACTATTATGTAAGTGGCATTTTATGGAAAGAAAGCCATTATTACTTTAATTGAACTGACAGTATCACTCATTTACATTGCCATTGTAGGTCATCCAGATCTCTTGATAGGGTTGAGTGTAGTAAAACCTGCTTTTTCCTCCCAAGGATGTAAATACACAGGACATAAATAAAAAGGCTACCCAAGTAAAATTCAATGTATTTTATGGTTTTCTGGGATAGGGGTGGGGAAAGCAGGGTCAGATCAGATCAGATCAGTCGCTCAATCATGTCTGACTCCTTGCGACTCCATGAATCGCAGCACGCCAGGCCTCCCTGTCCATCACCAACTCCCGGAGTTCACTCAGACTCATGTCCATCGAGTCAGTGATGCCATTCCGGCCATCTCATCCTCTGTCGTCCCCTTTTCCTCCTGCCCCCAATCCCTCCCAGCATCATGGTCTTTTCCAGTGAATCAACTCTTAGCATGAGGTGGCCAAAGTACTGGAGTTTCAGCTTTAGCATCATTCCTTCCAAAGAAATCCCAGGGCTGATCTCCTTCAGAATGGACTGGTTGGATCTCCTTGCAGTCCAAGGGACTCTCAAGAGTCTTCTTCAACACCACAGTTCAAAAGCATCAATTCTTCGGCGCTCAGCCTTCTTCACAGTCCAACTCTCACATCCATATATGACCACAGGAAAAACCATAGCCTTGACTAGACGGACCTTTGTTGGCAATCTGCTTTTGAATATGCTATCTAAGTTGGTCATAACTTTCCTTCCAAGGAGTAAGCGTCTTTTAATTTCATGGCTGCAGTCACCATCTGTAGTGATTTTGGAGCCTAGAAAAATAAAGTCTGACACTGTTTCTGCTGTTTCCCCATCTGCAGGGTAGGGAGTGAAATTTGATGTGACTAGCTACTTAAGAATAAAGATAAAGCTTTTTTCAAGAGTCTGATAATCTTTGATGTGCTGTTATAACTTTGTAAGGAAAACAGGTCCTGGAGTGGAGAGAAATAGAGAAACATATAGAAGAATGAGGGAAGGAAAGCAGGTAAAAGGAAAATGGAGAAGGAGAAGGGGGAACGTGGGGAGTGAGTTTCCCTCCCCTAAGGGGGAGGTTCTGAATAGAGGTTAAATGTAATCTACTTTTGATCCATTTGAACTGTGAGCTTCAGAATACATAATTACTTTCCTCTGAAAACAAATGCTGCTTCACAGCTCTCTTACTTAAAGTGCTATTCTAACAAGTAGTAGGCACACTAGCTAAAGAATTTACTTTTTCTCATTGCATCACTATGTTAAGGTGGAAGTTTGCAAGACTGGGCTGCTTCTGGTCCCGGTTCTATTGTTAACTGGTTTTATGACCCTAGGAAGTCATTTGCCTTCTGTGAGCCTCAGTTTACTCATCTGCCAAATGATGGAGCTGGATAAAATGATCTATAAAGCTCCTTGTGCTCTAATAGTCTGTATTTCTTGGAAATCTGTTTTGCGCTAAGTGTGGCAATGGTTTCCCATTGTTTAAAAACATGCACACAAGTATGTTTTTGAAATATATAGTAACATATTCTACTCTACTTGAGTTAGTACAGAAACTATTTTGTATAATTTGTCATTCTAACTACATGCTGCTCTTTGAGATTTTAGGGACTGTTTGAAATTCTATTAAGATTATCATTAGTTTCATTTAAAAGTTGCCACCTTTAAATAATTTCTTTGCTATGATCTTCAGAGTTCGCTGAGTATGAGTTTTTGTGGGAGTATGTGAAATAATTACCAGGCTTTTTACCACTAGTGTTTCCTGGAACCTCAGGCTGTTTCTTAAAGTCCATAACTTATAGCCATAACTTAAAGAATAACTTTTTAAAAAAACTCTTATTTCCTTATGTTTTCATTGAAAATCTTTACAGATTTTGCTTTGGCTGTTGAGTTAAACTATGAAAAGATATTTGCAGTGTAATTGTCCTAACAGAATCGTGTGATATTGAAAAGAAAAGTAATGCCCTATGTATGTCAGACATACCATCAGAGGTACCAGAGGGTTATACAGATAGTGTTATTTATCTGTGTTTAGTCTTTATACTTTTTTTTTTTTTTTGGTGTAGTTTAATGTGTAAAGAATAGAGAGTAGCAGGAATAAGGTCTAGACTTCAAGAAAAGGATGAAATTTGGGATCTTGTATTATTAAATTACTTATATGCTCATGGTTTTAATACTGAGGAGCTTTGATCATACTATTTTATAGAAGAATATTTTCACAGTGGAGTACAGTTAGAGCTAAAGTTACTAAATGGTAGCAAAGGATATTTACTATCCTTTGCTACCATTTAGTAGCAGAGAAAGTAGAGAGGAAGAACATCTTTTATTTTCCATGTTCTAACCCACAAATTACTTCCTAGACATGTTTTCCAGTCCTTTCACAAGTTGAGAAATCTTGTGTTTTATTTATAGGGCATATAAAATTTTATCACTTGAAAGCCTTCCAAAGGTTGTCGGCTAGCCGTCACCAAGTAAATTTTTAACCACCATTTTCATCCTGGTAAAGAAAACTTAGGGAAAAGTTTAAATTTGTGTTTGTTAAATTTTAAAATCTCCTTCACAAATTAGAAAAAAAGTTAAATTCTTCCTTGTAGTTCATCAGACAAGCACTCAGAAATCCAAAGTTTGAACAGAATGAATATTTATTATACATTAGTGGGTCTTATGGAGAAGGCAGTGGCACCCCACTCCAGTACTCTTGCCTGGAAAATCCCATGGATGGAGGAGCCTTGGTAGGCTACAGTCCATGGGGTCGCTAAGAGTTGGACACAACTAAGCGACTTCACTTTCACTTTTCACTTTCATGCATTGGAGAAGGAAATGGCAACCCACTCCAGTATTCTTGCCTGGAGAATCCCAGGGACAGAGGAGCCTGTTGGGCTGCCGTCTATGGGGTCGCACAGAGTCGGACACGACTGACGCGACGCAGCAGCAGCAGCAGCAGCAGTGGGTCTTAAGCAAGTGTTGAGGTTTATTGGTTGATACTTTTAAAACTTAGAGAACTTTCAGCAGACTACCCTCCAACCCCTTATTTATTTTTCCATGGATAATTTAAATTTGTCCTAAGACACCTATAAAGGCAAGATAGGGCTTCCCTGATGGCTCAGCGGTATAGAATCCACATGCAGTGCAGGAGCCGCAGAAGATGCGAGTTCCACCCCTGGGTCAGGAAGATCCCCTGGAGGAGGAAATGGCAACCTACTCCGGTATTTTTGCCTGAAAAATCTCATGGATAGAGTAGCCTGGCAGGTTACAATCCATGGGGTCACACAGAGTCAGACATGACTGAGCATGCATGCTCAGACTTCACCTTTTAAAATGAAAAATACATCAACAGAATTGAACACAATATTAGTTGAATTTCATCCTCTAGAATATCCAAACATCCTTTTGTGGTTACCATATAAGAATCCTCCTGCCATCACAGGAAATGCCAATAGAGACAGGTTCAATCCCTGGGTCGGTAAGATGCCCTGGAGTAGGAAATGGCAACCCACTTCAGTATTGGCTGGAATAGTTTATGGTCAGGGGAAACTGGTGGGCTTTAGTCCATGAGATTGTAAAAAGTGAGGCACAACTGAGGGACTGTGCATATACACATGAATGTGTAATGCCCTCGCCCTGCAGATTTCTAGAAATGCTAACCCCTGATATTCAGGAATAAAAGCTGTGGGAGAAAGAATTTAGTATAATTTTAATAATACTGACTCGGAATCCAATGCAAAATTATTTTTATAATCAGGAATTCAACTCACCTCATTGTAAATAACTATAAATGGTACTTTAAGGGGCTAAAGTATTAATGCAACTCTAAAAAATTAACTACATAATCATCTTCTGCTTATAAGATCAAATATTTTGTTACAGTCTGAGAATAATAGAAAATTGCAACAACAAAAAAGTTTAGTTTCTCTGCTTTAAACAAATATTCCTTGTAAGTATTTGTATTGCAAATGAACTATTTACCAAATGTTAATAATCTATTATGTCTTGTTTTTTAAAGTGAATGAATTTTTAGCTTTTGAGGGTCCCATCTTGTTGGATATGAGAATTAAACATCTAATCAAAACAAATCAGTTAAGTCAAGCAACTGCTCTAGCAAAGCTGTGTTCTGACCATCCAGAGATTGGTACAAAAGGTAGTTTTAAGCAAACTTACCTTGTCTGTCTTTGTACATCGTCACCAAATGAAAAGTTAATCGAAGAGGTGAGTATGTTTTCTTTTGTCAGTAATTATTTTTTAAAGTAAAACTAATAATTTTTAATTACATTAGAATGTCTTTGACTTCCTTTTCTCTTAAATAGTGAAGAGCCATTGTTATCAGTGTTAAGTTTTTGATGTGCTCTTAGATAGTGATTGTAAGCAGCTTTCAGGATTATATGTAAACATTTCACCTGGCTTCTACTTTAAATAAATTGGCTCTTTTTTATCGGAAAGATGGTGGTAGCTTAATTTAGCTAGCATTTTTTATTAGTGTTCAGGCTTTAATTTCAGTTTTACCTGACTTCACAATACTTGCAGATTTTATTTTAACTAAGTAACTTAAAAAAATGTATGTCTTCCCCCTAAGTATACTCTCTCTCTGTCCCTCTGTATACATATCTATCTCTGTATCTATCTATATTCATTTTTATTTGCATAGTTTAATTTAAATTTGCATGTTTAGTTTTTGTTTGTAAGACAAGTGATTGTGTTTTTTTCACTTCTAGTTGGCATAAAGTATAGTATTCATGTATTTGTGTATTTTATACTACAGATTTCTAAAAGTAGAATCGTAATCCAAATGGAATTTTGCATCTTAGAGGACTCAATTCCAAAATGAAGTTGAAGATAGGGTAGGAGAATTGAAAGTTGTTGATCAAAAAAGCAGAATATGTATATAAAGACAGTAGATAAAGAAAACTATAATACATTGGACAGTGATGTGTATATATGTCTTATTATCTCTAATATAAGTATCCTTTGATTCCAGAGCAGTAGCAAATGGAGAACAAAGGGATTGTGGGACAGATTTTAGGATATGCAAAGGGAGAAGCTGAAATAAAAGAGAGGACAATTAACAGAGGGTGCATGATCCCCTGAATAGATGGAGATTGTAATCAGAATCCAGAAGAAAGATAACCTCTAACAGAAAGCTAAATGGCCACATGAGGTTAAAGGTTGGAATTATAATGGTGATTGTGCGATTTTTCTTGAGAATAGAAAAGAGGAAGACGATAGCCTTGGACCAAGATGAGAAGCCTGTTGTGTATGTTTTGGATAATGAGGATCCTAGGAAGAGTGATGGCATGCAGTTTCTAGACCGGATGAAGTAGAGCCAAGGGCTCTGGCTTAGGAGATCATTAGTTTGGATATTAGCTATTTTTCTCTTTAGTGTTTCTCTTTTATCTCAGGTAATGGCTTTTTCATTGCTGTTTAGTAGGAGCTAAATAGAGGATTGAAATTTTCTTATTAGTCAAGAATAACTTTGTAGACAATTTATTGGCAAATATATAGTTTCTTGAGATACAGCCTTTGAAATGTGTGTGACATTTTTTAGTCCTTAAATCGTTATTATGATATTGTATCCTGTGTATTTTTCAGCTTCATTTAAGTTTTTATTATCAGTTCAGTCCCAGCCCTTAATTAAGTCTGTCCATCTGCTCATCCTTCCTTCAGGAGATTTTTATTAAGTAAATGAAAGGTGTCATCTAAACACCGAGGGGGTTGTAAGTGAGTAAAGCATGGGTCCTTAGAAGCATACCTTCTAGCAGGAAACTGTCTAAAGATAGGGTGGTTACATTAACTTCTAAAGTCCTGTTTGAAGTTGAAGACTGAATTTGTTATCTCCAGGAAAGTCTCTGTTTCTAGCTATCCTGAATAGTCAAAAAAATCTTGCAGCACTGAACCTAAATTCCCTCTTGGTTTAATTATCCAGAGTTAAGTAACAACAGCCCACCCTGCTGTGGGAGATCCTCAGGAAAATTCTATCTCTGATGTCGTATGAAGTTGTTTTTTCCTTCTCATTTTAAGCAGGTGGAATTAAGATACTTCATGTTCTTTAAGCAGAGTACACAGAATCAGTTTCCCCACCCAGAAGCAAAACTAGATCACATGCTGTAGAACAGAACAGGATATGTGTAAGTCTAACAACATTTCTTGTTAGAAATCCCTTTTCACTTAGAGATTGTTTGATTATTCATTTATTTTTCTATTAGAAACATGTTGAAACTGACTCTTCATTGTTCCAAGTGAAGTAAATTATGTCATCACTTCTGCCCCAGGGAGAGTAATCACTTTGGAGCAATTGCCCAAACATTGCCCCCTTCGAAAGAGGAATGCTCTCTCCCTCACATGACCCACTTGAAACATTTCCTTTACCTATATGGTTCTTGTAAACATTTGAGGTTTTTACCCATTCCTTAGACTAGGTGGGAATAGATATTGGAAAGAGTCAACCATGACCTGGACCTATAGTCTGTGTCCAGATGAGCCAGTAAGCAAGGAATTGACTATTTCTCAGGACCCTTCCACTGTGATAGAAATAACAGCTAGCCCTGGTGGATGGCCGAGGAATGAGGCTGAGAGAGACCAGTGTTTATCTGGCTTCTCTTGAAGGACTGGGCTTTGGCCTGGGTTCTTGGTGTCAATATAAAAATGAAGTTAGAAGTGTTCATGTATTCAGTATTTCTATTGGTTTTGTTGTCAAAATAAACATAAAAGTAAAATCTTCTACTTTGTCTCTCTCTGTTATTTCCCATTTGACCCAAGTAATCATTAAATGTGAAATTTGTTTATTTCTAATATTTTTACATAGAAACATACTTTAAACATGCACACATCCTTGCTGCTAGGCACTTTTCCTGCTCTTAGTATGGACATCTTTCCATGTCATTTCTTTATAAATCAACCTCATTCCTTCTTCTGGCTGCATAATTCCATAGTATAGGTTTGTAATTAATATTTTAGTCAAACTAGAGGATATTTAAATTGTTGCCTGGTACTTATTGATAGATCCTTTCATTCTTCTTGGGAGTACACTGGTGGGGTAAATTTCTGTAAGTAGAATTGCTGAATCAGAGAACCTACACATCTTAAATAGGGCCGTGCTAACAACCCCTCCCCCCCCCAAAAAAAAGATTATATGAGTTATGCTCCCATAAACAGTATATGAAATTTTTTATTCCTTAACACTATAGAGTATTTATCTTTTAAATCTAGCTTAAGATTTTGCTATTCTGAGAGTTTAAAAAAAAAACAGCTAATTATTTTAGTGTAACAGGTTTACCGTTTAAGTCCTTTTCTGGATGGAGGAAAGCAGTTTTATTTTGATAAGCAAAAAGCTTCTCCTGAAATGTGTTTAAGCCCATACATTTTAAAAGTGCACTTAGTGAATGTATGTGAAATATGAAGTGTTCTGTATTTTTTGAGTATCTGGCAGAAGGCCATATTAAAACATAAAAGTCATTATTTGCAGTTTTGAAATAATTTTTACACTTTACAAAGGGATTTAGAAAAGTATATCTTTAACAAACAGATCATGCTAATTGACTTTAAGAGTTTTATTCATATTTTTAAATTTTCTAGTGTTAAATTTTTGGTCATTTTTTCAAAGCAATACAGAGTAGATATTTGTAACACATAAATAGTCCCTATATTGGTAATATATTGATAGTCCTTACTTTATGCTGCCTTGGATTATGAAAAATAGTTCTTGCTCATTGATGGCTAAAGTTGACCTATGTTTCACTTGCACAGTTTTAATTCAGCCATTGATTAGGTTTCATTTTCTCTGTAGTGTCCTATCTTTTTTTTCAAGTGGGGTATCTATATTAGGGAAATAAAGGCTATCGAATAGTGCATAGTAAAAATTGCTTCCATAGCATACCAATAAAAAGTGAAGTTTTCTGTGTAATTAAATATAGCAGATGTTTCAGTTCGTATGTTGTGTATTTGTGAATTTATAGTTGTTGTTGTTTGTTTATAGTACCTTTGTTGTTTTTATATTTTACATAGATACATGTTTTATTATTAAGTGTAAGCTAATACAGATAATATCCTTGGAAAAACTAATTTATTATATATAATGTATACATTTTACATTATCTAACCATTCAGTAAGAACACCTTAGGTTTTTAAAACACATGAAAATTTGATTCAAAATAAATTAGACTTTCATGATTTAAGAATTTTTTTAAAATTGAACTTGTAAAATCAGCATTGATCAATGAAGACCCTCAATGTGCTTATGCAATATGCTTATGTAGAAGTCTAGAAAAAGCACAGACTTTGAAGCTAGATCTGGGTTGAAATCTTGACTGCTAATTAAGCACGCAGCTTTGAGCAAGTAACTTAATTCTCTAAGCCTTGTCTCTAAAAGAAATAGTATTAGTTTAAAAAAAAAAATCGTAGTAGTATTTACCAGGCAAGCCATTGTGTTGGTTTAGCAGTGCTGTTCCTGAAGAAACTGACACAAATAAATGAATAGGAGAGTAGCTGCTATTTTTATTATTACTGACATCTTAATGTATAAAATGTTACTAATACCTATCTAGTAGAAAAATTATGATTAATAATTATATACATGTATAAGATGTCTAACAATACATTTAACTTACTGTAGGTATTTGAAAATACTAATTGTATAAATGTGTATTGTTCAGCCCTTTTTGTGTTTGTTTACATAGGGTTCCTTATAGATAAAGATCTATACAAAAGAGGAAGACACAGGAATAATGGAAAAAGTACTGTGCCAGGGAATTCCAGGATTTGGGTTTTAATCATAACTCTTATACTAACTTCATATTTACTTTAAGAAGTGATTGTTCTTAAACACATAGATTCAGAGTTGGGTCTTAGTGTTTTCTAGCTTGATTTACTGTGTAAAATGGAACTTCTGAATCTGTCCCCTTGCAGTCTTTATCCTTGTTGTCAAAGATCAAACCTCAGGATTACCCCATTTCCATTCAGACACTTGTTTAATTCTAAACACCTTACATTTTACACACAGACACACACAAACACACACACTTTTCCTGTACTCAAAAATTAATGAGGAGACACAGAGATTAACAGAGATATGTGTAGTTAGCTCTGTGGTACATGGGTGCTAATGGTTTGTATTGATCTTCAATTCTTTTTGCCATTTGACAGTTGTACCATGTTAATTCTGTGGAACACCAGTGATTTGGGATTGTATGCTCTTTGTCACATCTTTATCTTAAAGCAAATACTTATAGAGATCATAGGTAAATTCTGATTGTTTTATGTAGTAAATCATTGTAGTAGAGATAATAAATTTTAATTTTTAAAAAATAAGCAATAGATGTAAGTGCATAATTAAATGAAGCAAGTTGCCTTCATCTAGGTTATACTTATGCATGCATGACTTGACAAGCTTTGAGATGGAATGAATATATATGAAAAGAAAAATAATGGAGATTTATAGAACTCTGAGGTGAGCTTCATTTAAAAGTGGTATAGCTACATAAAATGTTTCATGTTTTATTTTATTCCCTCTGATGAATGGACACTTTGTTTTTTAGTCTATATCCAGTAAATGTTTGTCTTTTTGTTCATTCTAATGCTTTTTAAATTACTGGATAAAGGGGAAAAAATACAAGTAGCAGCTTTTCTTTTTCAGTATTATAGACCTGATTTAATGGGTAGAGGTTGCTTATAATTAGCATTAGTTATTTACATATAAATGAACAGTTGTAAAGGTCTTGAAAATCATTGGTTCTCTGACTTGAAGAAAGATTATTTTTTTTTAACAGTAGCCCAGTCATGACAAATTATGAATTGCTAATTTATGAGTTAATGAGGTTTTGCCAAAGAAAATGATCTGTACATATTAATAAAAATTGTAAAGTATATTACTATATATTCTAACATAAAACCATTTTATGGCATATTTCTGTATCCTTTCTCTGTAGATTTCAGAAGTTGATTGCAAAGATGCCCTAGAAATGATCTGTAACTTAGAATCTGAGGGTGATGAAAAAAGTGCTCTTGTCTTATGTACTGCATTTTTATCACGTCAGCTTCAACAGGGAGATATGTACTGTGCTTGGTGAGTTGATTTTCTTTTGAAAAGAGAAGGTTGTTAAATAAGATTACAGATAGGTTGTGCAGATACCTTAAGAACATATTTTTAAAAGTCTTTTTAGTGTTACCAAGACAAAAAAGCTTATTTTCAGATACTATATGCTGTGTAAACTGATTATCAAGTAGTTCATATTATAACTTTAAAATTTTTTTGTATTAAGAGACCACACAATTCCTTAGTATACCAGTAATGATCATATAATGATCAGTTATAATTAGGAAAATTTTAAATGTTGGAAGGTGAAAGAAGGGCTTATTTTATTTAATGCTACAATAAAAATGTTTTCAGCTATGTAAGCCACCTTTAATTTAATGTATGTATTGTTCCTTTGCATATTGCACACTTTTTGCTATTAATGCATAACTAGGTGCTAGTCATTAATGTGTAGAAATATAATTCATTTACCCACTTACGAGGTGTCATTCTGTTAATACTTCACTAAATTCTTCAATACACATTTCTACATATGGTACATTCCCTAGTGTGCAAACCTGTTAAATATATCATCTTTTGGGAGGATACAGATAGCAGGGATAATTACTTCAGTTAAATCAAAAAACTTAAGATCAGCTGTCTTAAGTTGGTGTTAGCTCAGACTGGCGATTTATCTGATCAGTCGACTGTATTATTAGTCTTAAGTGTTGTGCTTGTATTGTGGAAACACAAAAGAAAATTTAGTGTACAACATTCTGAAATTTAAGAATATTTACCTGAACTGTGAGGGTGAGCTCATGGTAGGAAGTGGCAGTACAGGGAATTGAGTTGAGATAGAAAAATCAACTAGAAAGCCTGTAAGTAGTTCAGCTGGGAAGTTAGGAAAGTTTCCTGTGGATATGGGGTGAGGTGAGAGAAATGTTTGAAGAGGCTGATAGATAGGGTCAGTAATAATGATGCGTTAAATTAGAAGGGCAGTGAACCAAAAAGAATGTTAATTATCCTTTTCATGTATTAACTTTCAGGTTTCAGGAGAGATCAAAGTGGGGAATTCTTAGAAAAAACTAAAGAGGTGAAAGTGGTCAAAACTAGAGAGACAGATTCTGAAGTCCTCAGTATGCAGGTTAAAATCCAGTAGATGAGCGGGTTATTCAAGTGGATGGTGAAAAGGGCAAATTTTGTAGGACTGGAAACTGAGGAGCTAATTGGAAAGGCCTGTATGGAGAATACTTGAAGTAGCAAAGATTTGTGTGGAAGTTAACTGTGGAGGACAGAGAGAAATAGGATGATAGGTAAAAAGGTGGAAAATTTCTCAGTTCAGTAGGGTTATTTTCTAACTGTGGTAGCACAGAGCAGTTATTTTCTTCTGGGTTCTATGTCATCATTGATTCTTAACATTATCTAATAATAAATTATTAGAAGATAAAAATTAAATGCTTTTTAAAGATCATTTTGCCATTGATGCATTTTATATATACACATGTATTTTGCATTTCTTATTACTTTTAAAGTTCAGATGTGGTGTGTGTATCTTGTTTAAATGTGAGGTATGTATCTTATTTAAATGTCACGTGCTTTCCTAGTCAAAGGTAGTGAGTGCTTCTTTGAGATTGAAAAATCTTAATAAAATGATAAATCATATCTTGATTTTATTTAATAAGTCTCTAGAAAATTGAGAGTCTTTTTCTTTTAAACCTCATTCCACATATAGCTTTAGAATCTGAAACTAGTTTTAATTTCAAATGTAATTACTAGACTAAGTTCATGATTTTACATTGCACCTCCAACTTACTTTTTTACTTTTTTTTTTCTTTTTAGGGAACTCACTCTCTTTTGGAGTAAACTACAGCAGAGAGTAGAACCTTCTATTCAAGTGTACCTAGAAAGGTGTCGTCAACTTTCTTTGTTAACCAAGACAGTATATCACATTTTCTTCCTGATTAAAGTTATTAATTCAGAGGTAAGAATGATCAAGGTATCTTAATTTCAGATATGTAAATTACACATTTAATATGTGTACTTCCAGTGACTTTTATTTCATTTAATGCTTTGAACATTGATTTTCTTATTAGTCCTTAATTTTACTTGATACAGAGAAACTTAAAAATGCAAATAAGAGCCAGGGGCTTGCTCTTAGCCCAAAGACAAGCAATGTATACATAATACTCATATTTTATCATTCCACAGTTTTTCTTCTAGGTGTTACACTGTTTTGATAATTTGGTTCTATATAAATTTAGAAAGTGTAAAAAGAAATATAGCTTCCTTTGCTTGCCATCTGGCAGACTACAGTATCTAAAATTCCTTCTTCTACAAAAGACCAAGAAATACTTGATGAAATAAAACATTGTTCTTAGTGCTTAGCAGCTTGATTACAAGAATAGTGGAGAATTCCCTAGGCTCAAAAAGAAGAATCTAAAAATTGGAGTAGAAACTTTGAGCTGAGGCTAGGGTTCTCTTAACCTGCTGGGGAGTGGGGTGTGTTAGAACTTGGAGCAGCTAAGGGGTTTGAAGTTTTATATCCACACAGGGATAAGAGATAGGATCTTGGGCCCTTTTAAGTTGGAGATTTAGAACTGAGTTCCATGTCCCCCACCTCCTCTCCACTAACTTGTAAAGTACTATAATTTCATTGCAAAGTGAACTAGGAAAATATTACTTGAACACAGATGATGGTCAGGAACCTTGTACATGTCCATCTGGACTATGGGTCAGAGAAGGAAAATATTTTCCCTAACAAATTATAACCATAGGTCTGCCCTCACACAGATTTAGGGTCCACATTTACCCTACACTATAACCAGGAATCCCCACATCAAGTGAGTGTCAGGGAAGAAGACCTTCTCCATTTCCTTCTTAGTTATGTTGGTTTTTCTAAGAATTAAACAGACATGGGGCAGATTAACAGGAGAACACCAAGCAAAAGTTTAATAACAGATATACATAGGAGAGGCCCAGGAAAACTAAGAAGCTCGCCAAAATGGCCAAAATCCTCACCTTAAATACCACTTTCAGTTAAAGACAAAGAGAGGATGTTGGGAGTAGCGGTTTGGGCCTTCAGAGCAAAAGGAGGCAGTTCACATGGAAATGGAAAAGCAAGCGCTTGTTGGGTCCTGCAGAGACAAGGGGACACAGTGGACTCTGATCTCCAGGCCCTGCAGAGTCTCCTCCACCATGCCCAACCCATGTTCTTTGCAGATACATCTGGGATAGCTCTGTTACAGGAACAGGCCCTTTTTCTAAATTCTTTTAGTCGATAAAGAGGAGTTTTGGGGGGTAACAAGAAAAACCTTCTTAGTCTCTTCTTAGTCTTCTGTTTCTTAAACATAATCAGCCTAAAATAATCCTCCTGTCAAAGAGACACATTTTGGGGTGGTGGAGTTTGCTCCCCTACATAAATAATATTTGAAAAGGTAAGCGTGAAGTCCTGGGCTGGTAAATGCCTAGGATTCCTGGCAGAAGCAAATTGAAGAACTACTTTGGAGGAACATACCTTCAATACATGATTCTTTGATAAAGTTCTTCTCAAGATAGGTTCACCATCAAGATTTACAATGAAAATGTCATCCATGGGCAGTTTTTGAGGAGAGAACTAACAGTAGGATTAAACTTTTTAAAGGATAAAAAGTACATAAATTACATATATTTAAAGACATAATTTAATCATAAATATCTATTAAGCATACAAAACAATCCAACATGAATGAATTTCAGTAGACAGAATGATGGAATCATTTGCTTAATTCTTTAAATACAGTCTGATAAATCTATAAAATACATATATTTAAAGATATAAAATAAGGAATGAAAGTATGAAAAAGAGAGAGAGGTCCTATAAAATGACCAGGCAGATTTTAAAAAGAGTCAAAAGAACTTTTAGAAATATAAAAACATAATCATAGACATGAAAACAATAGATGGATTAAACAGTACATTAGACAAAATTCTAAAGGGAAGTGATAACAGAGATTGCATATGTTTCCATTCATTTACTAGCAAAAATCAGAATCCAGCTTTTACAAAACTAATTTCTTTGGTAATAGTAGTCCTTGTAGGAATGCATTTGGTTTCCACTTTAAAAGTACACAAGGGATGCCAAACAGGTCTTAGGGATCCTTGAAAGCTAGGATGTAGCTAGGATGTAGCATGACATGAAGTATTTGTATGTATAATTTTATTTTTGAAAGTAGGGTCCAGCAGACATTCTTACTGTCTTTGATCTTTTAAGATCTATATTTGGTCAGTAAATCTTACATGTATCTTTTGCTTTTTTTTTTCTCCTGAAATAATTTCTCTTCATTTTCAGGATTAAAGAACAGGAATGAACAGTAAAGGAAAGAACAGTAAAGAACAGGAATGTTTATCTGGTGTACCCCTTTCCCCTTTGTACCTCAAAACTCTAGGAGTTGTTGAGAATTGTTGCCCAGCTACTCACATAATGAGTATTAAAATAATTATTTCCTTCTTAAACTGTAATTGAGATCTGTAAAGAAAATGGAGCAAATAACTTAGTTCATCATTTTATTTATTTTTTCCTAGACCCCTGCAGTCAAAGAGTTGAAAAAATAAAGCCCTACCCTTAAGGACCTCATTTTTGCCGAGACACATTACCAGTTGCTTTGTAATGTGTCTTTCTTTAATAGTGGAATATCGAGACTCCTGAGAGGGAAAGAGCACATGGCTTAGCACAGTCTCTGGTATAGAGTAGGTGCTGAGTGAAGAAAGAAGAGGGCCCTCTAACCCATTTACCTATTAGACTCTCAAGTAGTGTTGGCCAAACAAAGTTCCTAGTAACCAAAAAAGCATGAAAAGTAGTATAAAGAAAAAAACTGTTTTCTCCTCTGTTCGCTACTCACTAAGTGCTTCTGAGCACCACGTGTGTGATTTTTTTCCTACACTAAGTACTCCTCTGATTCTCCAGACACCAGTTCAGTGTTCTGTAATTTAACTCAGTTCTGACACTGTTCACCTAACTCAATCTCTACTCAACTCTAAAGATAGTTGACATATAACCAGTTTATGAATTGAATATTACCTGTAAACTTAATCATCAGTCACACATACACAGAAAGATAAAAAACTCAAAAGAACAAAAATTTTGATACTGTTTTGTTGGCCTTATTTGTTAAGGTTTCAAATTGATTTACATCATTAAGATGGCCAGTTCAGTTTCTCAGCCTGTTTCACCCACTCTTCTTTTGGCCCACAAATCTAAGCTTCCCTTTCAGTAAAATATTTTGTTTTCTTAACCTGTGAAAATACAAATCCTTTCAGCTCTTTTGAACTTCTTTTGACTTCCTTGCCCTTTGGTCTAAAGCACACATATTTCATTACCCTGAATGTGGCCACATCTTGTGACTGGCTTATTTTTCAATTGTTTGTTCTCTTTTAGCCTTTTAAAACCCATTTTTATCTCTTCATATATTTTTCAACTGACTCTTACCTGTGTTACTGCTATATTATCATAATAGTTCAAGATGCTAATTCAAAAGGATAAAAGGTTTGTTGTGTCTTCTGCTATTCCTTATTCTTAGGATGTTCCAGTCATGAGGTAGGTGATTTGGCATTCAATTTTGGGCTTCCCTCGTGGCTCAGCTGGTAAAGAATCCTCCTGCAATGCAGGAGACCTGGGTTCAGTCCCTGGGTTGGGAAGCTCCCCTGGAGAAGGGAAAGGCTACCCACTCCATCCAGTATCCTGGCCTGGAGAATTCCATGGACTGTATAGTCCATGGGGTCGCAAAGAGTCGGACATGACTGAGCAACTTTCACTTCACTTCACTTTATGATCAAATTAGGATTCCCAGTATTAAAAAAAGAACTTTATTCTCAAATGTGAGAATCTCTTTTCATTGCTAATGAGTTAGGAATTATGGGGACATTCTCAGTTTTATAACTGAACTAAGAGGGTTGTTGTTTTCAGAAGGATTGTAAATACAAACTTAGGAAATGAAATTTGCGATAAAGTTAATGACGTTTCTTGATCACTTACTATGTGCCAGACATGATACTTTAGATCCATGTTATCTATTAATGTTCACAGCAGTTTGATTAAGTTTAAGTGCTGTTTTGATCTCTTATTTTATATTGTGATATGAAAGATCAGAGAAGTTAAATAACTTCCAAATTTGCTAGGACATTACATGATTTTATACTCTTGTCTTAGCTATCAGTGTTTATGTTTTTTGCTATTCTCTACAGCTCATTTCACACACACACACACACACACATACACAGCCACGATGCTTGGGAGGGGTTATCTTCATAGATGGTCTATTGCAAAATTTGAGAAAACAAACCTCAGTTTTAAAATGACTAAATTCACAAATCTGCATTGATGAGTGTAAATTAAGGTAACATTTCTTGCTTGCTTCTTCACAGACCGAAGGAGCTGGACTTGCCACTTGTATAGAGCTGTGTGTAAAAGCTCTTCGCCTGGAATCTACAGAAAACACTGAAGTGAAAATATCTATCTGCAAGACCATTTCATGCTTGTTGCCTGATGATCTGGAAGTTAAACGTGCTTGTCAACTGAGTGAATTTCTTATTGAGCCTACAGTAGATGCATATTATGCTGTGGAAATGTTGTATAACCAGCCAGACCAGAAATATGATGAAGAGAATCTTCCAATACCAAATTCTCTACGCTGTGAGCTCTTACTTGTATTGAAAACTCAGTGGCCCTTTGATCCAGAATTCTGGGATTGGAAAACTTTAAAACGACAGTGTCTTGCATTAATGGGAGAAGAAGCATCCATTGTGTCTTCAATAGATGAATTAAATGACAGTGAGGTTTATGAGAAGGTAGCAGACTACCAGGAAGATAGTAAAGACACTTCTGTGAATGGTGGAATTGGTGCTAATTCTGGCCTTAGAGACATTTGTGATGAAA
Organism: Bos grunniens; assembly: GCF_055505025.1. Classification (NCBI taxonomy): domain Eukaryota; kingdom Metazoa; phylum Chordata; class Mammalia; order Artiodactyla; family Bovidae; genus Bos; species Bos grunniens. Next base: position 63,606,585 of record NC_141173.1, on the reverse strand, counting down.
AGCAGAAAAAGAGAGAGATAAAACAGTTAAGAGAGAGGGGATTTATATCAGCTCGGTTCAGGAATTGGCAAGCCTACATGCAGTATTGTGTGCTGTGTGACAAAGAGTTCCTTGGTCATCGAATAGTACGACATGCTCAAAAGCATTACAAAGATGGGATTTACAGTTGCCCCATATGTGCAAAGAACTTTAATTCTAAAGAAACTTTTGTCCCTCACGTCACGTTGCATGTTAAACAATCAAGTAAAGAGAGACTGGCAGCTATGAAACCATTAAGAAGGTTGGGAAGGCCTCCTAAGATCACAGCTACCAACGAGAATCAGAAGACAAATGCTGTGGCCAAGCAGGAGCAGCGGCCAATCAAGAAGAACAGTCTCTATTCCACAGACTTCATAGTGTTTAATGACAATGATGGCTCAGATGATGAAACTGATGACAAAGACAAATCTTACGAGCCAGAGGTGATCCCAGTCCAGAAACCAGTACCTGTTAATGAGTTCAATTGCCCTGTCACTTTTTGTAAAAAGGGCTTTAAGTACTTTAAAAATTTAATTGCTCACGTAAAGGGACATAAGGATAATGAAGATGCCAAGCGCTTTCTTGAAATGCAAAGCAAAAAAGTTATTTGCCAGTACTGTAGGCGGCATTTTGTAAGTGTTACTCATCTCAATGATCACTTACAAATGCACTGTGGCAGTAAACCATACATCTGTATACAAATGAAGTGTAAGGCTGGTTTTAACAGCTATGCAGAGCTCTTAACCCACCGAAAGGAACATCAAGTCTTTAGAGCAAAGTGCATGTTTCCTAAATGTGGTCGAATTTTTTCAGAAGCTTATTTACTGTATGACCATGAAGCACAGCATTATAATACCTACACGTGTAAGTTCACAGGTTGTGGTAAAGTTTACCGTTCTCAGAGTGAGCTTGAAAAGCATCTGGAAGATCACAATACACCTGAAAAAGTGCTGCCTCCTGAAGACCAACTTAATTCAGCCAGAGATTCTGTTCAGCCTTCCAGAGTGAATCAGAGTGCAGAAGGGAATGCTGAGAAAGAAAGATCCATGCTTCCTTCAGAAAATAGTGTTGAAAACACCATCCCAGCTGATAGAAGTGGTGCTTGGGATAAAAGCAAGGCAGAATCACCTGTGACCAAGCAAGACCAGATTTCTGCTTCGGAGCTTGGGCAGGCTGATGGACCACTGCCAAATGGTTTGGGAAACACTGCTCCCACTCCTCTGCTTCAGGCCAGTGAAGTAGCCGTGTCCATTAAGGTGTCCCTCAATCAGGGGATCGAGGAGAACTTTGGAAAGCAAGAAAACTCAACTGTGGAAAACACTGGTGAATCACTGGTCACAAACTTACATATACCAGTTGAAAATGCTTGTAATGATTTGTGTCACACGGATTTCCAAGAGAGAAAGGAACAGGAGTGTTTTAATGAAACCCAGATTACTCAGAATTCTTTAGTGGCCTCAGAAGCCCTCAAGATAGACGGCATGACCACACAAAACTTAGAAAGACAAGTGAGCAACCTGATGACCTTTTCTGTGCAAAACCAGGCAGGGTTTCAGAACAGTTTACCAACTCCCAAGTTTGAATGTGGAGGTAATGTTAAAACGTCATCTAGTCTTTATAATTTACCTCTGAAGACGCTGGAAAGTATCACATTTGTTCCACCACAGCCCAACCTCAGTAATTCCTTAGGAACTCCATCAGTGCCTCCAAAAGCGCCAGTTCAGAAATTCAGTTGCCAGGTTGAGGGATGTACTCGAACCTACAACTCTTCACAGAGTATTGGGAAACACATGAAGACAGCACACCCTGACCAGTACGCAGCATTCAAAATGCAGCGCAAAAGCAAAAGGGGCCAGAAAGCTAACAATTTAAATACACCAAATAATGGAAAATTTGTTTATTTTTTGCCATCACAGGTGAGCAGCTCTAATAATGCATTTTTTACACCACAGACCAAAGCCAGTGGGACTCCTGCCTGTTCTGCTCAGTTGCAGCATGTCTCATCTTCCATTTTCCCAGCTCATCTAGCAAGTGTGTCAGCTCCACTGTTGCCCTCGGTGGAAAGTGTCATGAATCCAAGTATACCTTCTCAGGATAAAAACGAACAAGGTGGTGGTCTGTTATGTTCCCAGATGGAGACTTTATCCAGCACCACCTTGCCAGCACAGATGGAAGACCTAACCAAAACGGTTTTGCCTTTGAATATCGACAGCGGCTCAGATCCTTTCCTTCCGTTACCTGCAGAAAGCAGCTCTGTGTCTCTCTTCCCTTCACCAGCAGACAGTGGGACTAACTCTGTTTTCTCCCAACTGGAAAATAATACAAGTCATTTTTCTTCACAGATCGAAGGAAATACCAATTCCTCCTTTCTAAAGGGAGGGAATGGTGAGAACGCAGTTTTTCCTTCACAAGTCAGTGTTGCAAATGACTTCAGTGGCGCTGGTGCCCAACAGCCTGGACCAGAAAAAGTGAAAAAAGACCGCGGGCGGGGCCCAAATGGGAAGGAAAGAAAACCCAAGCACAACAAAAGGGCTAAATGGCCGGCAATCATCAGAGATGGGAAATTTATCTGTAGCAGGTGTTACAGGGCTTTCACTAACCCCAGATCTCTGGGTGGACACTTGTCTAAGCGATCTTACTGTAAACCACTGGATGGAGCAGAAATTGCTCAAGAACTTCTACAGAATAATGGGCAGCCTTCTCTTCTTGCCAGCATGATTCTCTCCACAAATGCCGTGAACCTGCAGCAGCCACAACAGTCTGCATTCAGTGCAGAAGCATGTTTTAAAGATCCATCATTCCTGCAACTTCTTGCTGCCGAAAACCGCTCCTCAACATTTTTACCAAATACATTTCCTCGGACTGCTGTGACTAGCTTTAATTCAAGTGTTAGTCAAGAGGGGAGCGAAATCATCAAACAGGCTTTGGAAACTGCTGGCATTCCCAGTACATTTGAGGGTGCTGATGTGCTCTCTCACGTCCCCACAGGTTGTGTCTCCGACACAGCACAAGTAAACACAACAGTGATGCCAAATCCACCTGTGCCAACCCTGCTGCAGACAGTGTGCCACCCAAGCCCCCTGCTGACAGACCAGAATGGGACACCAAACCCCAAAACTTCCTCCATTGAGGAATGCAGAAGTTTGCCTGTTTTTCCAACAAACGACTTACTACTAAAGACTGTTGAAAATGGTTTGTGTTCTAGTTCATTCCCTAATTCTAGCGGGCCATCACAAAATTTTACTGGTAGCAGTTCTCGTGTTTCAGTTATAAGTGGTCCTCAGAACACAAGGTCTAGTCATTTAAATAAGAAGGGAAACAGTGCTTCTAAGAGAAGAAAGAAAGTTACTCCTCCACTAATTGCCCCTAATACTCCCCAAAACTTGGTAACGAGTGACTTAACAGCAATGGGACTTATAGCAAAGAGTATTGAGATACCAACTACTAACCTTCATTCCACTGTAATTCCCAATTGTGAACCTCAGGGTTTGGTGGAAAATCTAACACAAAAATTAAATAATGTTGACAATCAGTTGTTTATGACTGATGTGAAAGAAAACTTCAAAACCAGTCTTGAGTCCCATACAGTGTTAGCTCCTTTAACATTAAAAACTGAAAATGGTGATTCCCAAATGATGGCTTTGAATTCATGCACACCTTCAATAAATTCTGACTTGCAGATCTCTGAAGACAATGTCATACAAAACTTTGAAAAGACTCTTGAAATTATTAAAAGTGCTATGAATTCTCAGATACTTGAGGTAAAAAATGGATCTCAGGGTATTGGTGAAACATCACAGAATGCTCAAATAAATTATAACATTCAGCTTCCTTCAGTAAACACTGTACAAAATAACAAGTTATCTGAGTCGTCTCAGTTTTCCTCCTTCATAGGTATCATGTCAACAAAAAGTAACATTCCTCAGTCTGAAGTATTACATAAGGAGGATCAAATACAGGAGATTTTAGAAGGCTTACAGAAATTAAAATTAGAAAATGACCTGTCCACTCCAGCACCCCAGTGTGTACTGATAAATACATCAGTGACACTGACTCCCACTCCTGTGAAATCAATTCCAAATGTCACAGTTCAGCCAATTTCTGAAATTATAAGCAACATTCAGTTTAATGACAGAGTTAATAAACCCTTTGTGTGTCAAAACCAAGGCTGTAATTACAGTGCTATGACAAAAGATGCACTGTTTAAGCACTACGGTAAAATTCATCAGTACACTCCAGAGATGATTCTTGAAATTAAAAAGAATCAGTTGAAATTTGCTCCATTTAAATGTGTAGTACCTACATGTACGAAGACATTTACAAGAAATTCTAATCTTCGGGCACACTGTCAGTTGGTACATCATTTTACAACAGAAGAAATGGTCAAATTAAAAATAAAAAGACCTTATGGAAGAAAGTCTCAGAGTGAAAATTCATCAGCCCCACGAATTACACAAGTGAAAAGACAGCTAGCTCTGACAGAGGAAAATAAAAGGGAATTCCAGCCTGCTTTAGAATTGGGAGCAATGAAAGAAAATACCCTCAGTAATATAGCGGTGATCCCAGAAAAACAACTTCTAGAAAAAAAAAGTCCTGAAAAAACAGAAAGTTCTTCTCAAGTGATTGCAATTACTTCAGAACAATGTAATACAAATCCTCTTACAAATGTGCAAACCAAAGGACGGAAAGTTAGGAGACATAAAAAAGAAAAGGAGGAGAGGAAACGCAAGAAGCCAGTTTCTCAGTCTCCTGAGTTTCCCACAAGATACAGTCCCTACAGACCTTATCGCTGTGTTCATCAGGGTTGCTTTGCCGCTTTCACAATACAGCAGAACTTAATTCTGCATTACCAGGCTGTGCACAAATCAGATCTACCTGCATTTTCTGCAGAGGTTGAAGAGGAGAGTGAAGCTGGTAAAGAGAGTGAAGAAATTGAAACGAAGCAAACTGTGAAAGAATTTCGATGTCAGGTGAGTGACTGTTCTCGAATTTTCCAAGCAATTACTGGCCTAATACAACACTACATGAAGCTTCACGAGATGTCGCCTGAAGAAATTGAAAGTATGACCGCTTCTGTGGATGTTGGGAAATTTCCATGTGATCAGTCAGAGTGTAAATCTTCATTTACCACATATTTAAACTATGTTGTTCATCTTGAGGCAGACCATGGAATTGGGGCCAGGGGAAGTAAAACTGAAGAAGATGGCATATACAAGTGTGACTGTGAAGGCTGTGACCGAATATATGCAACCCGGTCTAATCTCCTCCGACACATTTTTAATAAGCATAATGACAAACATAAAGCTCATCTCATTCGGCCACGAAGATTAACACCTGGTCAGGAAAATATATCAAGCAAAGCAAACCAAGAAAAGACTAAGTCTAAACACCGGGGGACAAAATACAGATCTGGAAGGGAAGGAATCAAAATGCCTAAGACCAAACGAAAGAAAAAAAATAATTTGGAAAACAAGACTGCAAAGATTGTGCAGATTGAAGAAAATAAGCCTTACTCTCTGAAACGTGGAAAGCATGTATATTCTATAAAGGCTAGAAATGATGCCTTGTCTGAGTGTACGAGCAGATTTGTCACCCAGTATCCATGTATGATAAAGGGGTGTACGTCGGTTGTTACAAGTGAAAGCAATATAATCAGACATTATAAATGCCATAAATTATCTAAGGCATTTACATCACAACACCGCAATCTCCTCATTGTCTTCAAACGGTGTTGCAGCTCACAATTAAAGGAAGCTTCTGAGCAAGAGGTTGGAAAGAGTGGTGTGAAGGATTCTGACACAAGTGTATCAGAGAGCAATGATAATGCAAGAACAGCTGTAGTTCCACAGAAGGAAGTTGTAAAAAATGAAAAAGATGAAGTGGATGAACTAACAGAATTATTTATTACCAAATTAATAAATGAAGACAACACAAGTGTGGAGACCCAGCCTCAGACCTCTTCAAATGTAAGTAATGATTTTAAGGAAAATAACCCCTGCCAGTCAGAAAAACCAAAAGCAAATAATTTGAAGAGAGTTAATAAAGAAAAAAATGTCTCCCAAAATAAAAAGAGAAAAGTTGAAAAAGCCGAACCAGCACCAGCAGTTGAATTAAGTAGTATACATAAGGAAGAAGAAACTGCTGTTGCAATTCAAACCACTGAGGAGCACCCTGCGTCTTTTGACTGGAGCTCATTTAAACCAATGGGATTTGAGGTATCATTTCTCAAATTCCTGGAGGAGTCTGCAGTGAAACAGAAGAAAAATACCGACAAAGATCATCCCAATAGTGGGAGTAAAAAAGGATCCCATTCAAATTCAAGAAAAAATGTCGACAAGACTGCTGTGACTAGTGGAAATCATACATGTTCTTGTAAAGAAAGTGAAACTTTTGTACAGTTTGCCAATCCAACACAGCTTCAGTGCAGTGATAGTGTAAAAATTGTTTTAGACAAGACTCTGAAAGATTGCACTGAGCTTGTCTTAAAGCAGCTTCAGGAAATGAAACCTACCGTCAGTCTGAAAAAACTTGAAGTACGTTCAAATGATCCAGATGTGTCTGTTATGAAAGACATCAGTATGGGCAAAGCCACAGGGAGAGGGCAGTACTGATAACTGATGTGCTATAAATACATTATTTACAGTTTTATTTTAAATAGGAAGCCATCAAGCATGCTAAAATTGTGAATCCTTTTCGTTATTTTTTGTTGTTGCTGACGTGAATTAACCTGGCCAAAAAAGAAAAAAAAAAAAACAAAAAAAACATGACGTTTTGTCATGTAAAACTTTTTTTTATCCCTATGGGACTTGAGGAACAGAATCCATACTTCAGTTACTGTAAATAGTTGAGCTAAACCTCAAATTTCTATCAGCCAGTTGCCCTTTTCATGAACTAAACTGAGTTATCTGTGTGATTGATTTGTCTCACCAGGTCACTGCTCATGTGTAACAGTACTCTTTGTAGATACCTTTTTTTGTATATATTTATTATTGTAAATCATTTGCTGCCACCAGCAGTGTGTAAGTCTAAACTATTAAATGACACGTTTATATTTGGAATTTTAATTTTTAACCAAGTGATCAAGTTTTTAAAACTGTTCTTTTATTGTTTTAAATTAAGAATTTTTTGAACTAAAAACTAGAAACTCTGCCATAGTTCATTGATTTTTTTTACATAAAACATTTATTTATAAGATGATCTCCCAAAAAAATTTACTTTTCACAGAGTAGGCACATTATATCAGCAACTTGCTCTGCTTTGTAAATTTACCTTCCAGGATTTTTTTGGGTGGTATACATATGAAATTAAAGCAGATTCTTTAGCAGTTTCCTATAGCTACAATTTTTTTTTCAAAGCTTTCAATTGGATATAGTTACTATGATTCCATGAAATATAATGGGAATGTGAATAAAGGATTTCCTACATCAAAGATTTTAAACATTTGGTATTTAAAAAAAAAATCCTTTGTGAATGTGATAGAAACTAGTAGTGTGGAGCAGTGTAAATATTTGAGGTGGTGATTTGTGAAGTAGCCCAGTATTGCCTTAAATAAAATCACATTTCATTTCTTGTTTTATACATGTGATCTTATAAAGGTTTTGTTTTTTTCTCCCCCATTTTCTGAGATTTATAGATTGGTGTATAGCTTTAAACTGTATAAACTTTTGTGGAAAGATTTTTTTAAACATTTTTATAAATCTTAAAATTGGTATCATCAAAGTGAGCCCATCTTGTGTTTATAAAATGCAAGAGTTCCTTAAACATTTATAATTACATAGATAAAACACTTTCTATAAGGAAGTTGGATGTTTTGATTTTACTGTTTATAGATGTTAGATTGTACAGATTTGTCTGTATTTTCCTGCCATATCTAATGATACTTTTTTCATTAGATTGGTCTTCCAGAACAGTATTAGTTGTTATAATTGATTATTTTGATTATTCAGTATATAGTTAGCTCTTATAGTTTAGCTTTATTCACCATATTTATACTGTGGATTTACGGCCAGAGATAGAGGTTATTTCAGGAGAGTTTATGAATCTTTCTTTGAAGTCCAACTACAATCAGTACTGGAAACAAAAGAAAACATTCTCTCAAATTTACTTTTGTTTCTGTTTGCCATGAATAGTAGCATTGATTTTTGACTTTGTTTGTTATAAACCAGTTACATTCACAATATTATTGCCTGAGATATTGATGATATTGTGATATGAAAATGTGTATATTCCCTGTGCAACATCAGACTTGGCAGGAAAAATGAAGCACTTAATATTAACTGAAATTGCTGGTACTCTGAATAAATAAGCATGGTCAAGGAGTGAATTATTTTCTTTTGGGAAATATTTTTTTAAGTTTTATTATTAAAATATTATAGTTTTATTTTTAGGGCCAAATGGGGTATATGGAATAGTTGGTTTCTCCTCCTTAAGGTTTATTACCAATATGCATAAAACTTGACACATTAAAATCTCTACCCTTTGGTAAGCCCACTGTTATTTATTAAAATAAAAATTGTTCTTATGGGTGATTAATACATGTTTTATTCCTAAATAATAACTTAACTTTGAGTAATTTTAATATTAAATTTTGTCAACAACTGAATGTTTCCGTACAGTTTTCTTAGAAGTTGACCTAACTCTTAAAGGTAGGCATTTGGCAAACTGCTTATAGTACAGCAACAAATAGGTTTATTTCTGATGAATGTAGTGATGAACCTGTTAAGGAAAAATGCCAATGTATTGGGGCTTTTCTTTTGCTCATTAGCTTAAGAAAATTAACCACTAGATGTTTCTGTAATTGTTCTCCTACGTGTCAGTGGGGGAGATTTGCCAACATTGAGTTAATTTTTTTTATATTCCAGGTACTGTATGCTTAAACTAATTATGGAATAGTGGGCTTTTTAGCATGGAACAGAAAAATCAAATTATGGTATAAAATAAATAATGAATTTATAGAACAACAGCATGTTGGTAAAATTTGATACGGAATGTAATGCCTAAGTATTAAAAAAGAATCAAAAATTATATATTTTTCATGGTATACTTTTCCTCAATGCCTTGTCTTTGAGATATTTTCTTCCCACAGTGTAAATTTGCCTAACCTTTCATCATTTGAAAAATGGATTTTTTTTCCCCCTCTTCTAAACCCAGAGAATTTGAATCTTACCAGTCAGAACATGTTATTCAAAATCGAGTTAAGTGAAATGTAACGTTTTGAGAATTTTTTCAGCGATGTCAAATTCAGTCAGCATAAGTAAATTTTTTTAAACTGTTGGACAGAGAGTTTAACAAGGCAAATTTTGATCAGGTAAGCAAACACAGTTGCTATAGCTATTAAAACTACATAAAAGCTAGAGATATTGAGGAAATGCTCTGTTTTCAGGGCGAAAGATAAGTGGTTATGAGTGTTTATAGAAAGATGAGTCTTGAAAGATGAATGAGAGGTCAGCAACTGATCAGAGGGGAAAAGGGAATTCTAGGCTGTAGGTAGGGAGTAGCCTAGTGCATTTGCAGTATTAAGGTGGTCAGTGTGGAAACATAGGGAGTTGCAGAAGCTGAACCCAAGAGGCAGATGGGCCAGGTCATGAAGGTTCTCATATGCCATGTTATCTTCACCATGCTTTGATTTGTAAGTGCTTACTGAATGCATTTATGTTAAACGATCTAATCAGGTACCAATTTTAGAAAGGCAGTTGGTACAGTATAGAGGATAGGTCGGATAAGTTGGAAGTTAAAAGTTGGGAAACTTGAAATAGTTCAGGCAAAAATTAGTGGGTAGTGTGTGTGATGTCAGTGCATGGGAAGGTGATGGGAGTGACCAGAGAAGTTTTCTAAACTGTATTAGATGTCCTGTTAAAGAACCCAGTGTGTCTTAGCATGTGGAACTTTTGTACAGAAAAGATGTTAAATGTTAAAGTGGAAATTTTTCAGACTTCAATGATGGTGAAATATAATATTGACTATAGTTCCCTATGCTATACAGTAAACCCTTGTTTCATATCTATTTTTTAATTAGAAATCTAACATTCTACTCATAGTCTAGTGGAATCAAAATGTCATAATGTTTTTAGGAAAAATTCATTATTTTCCTAATACATATATAATGCATTTATATATATATATATATACAAAAGCTTTCCTACTACACTTGATAAAGACTTGAGAAAGAACATAAAAAACAAGAGATGGAAAAGTTGAAAAACAAACTAAATGAAATGGGAGCACTGAATATGAAATAGAAAAAGTAAAACATAGTAGATAAAAGATCATTGTGTAGTCCAGTTGTTTTTAAACATGACTGCTCATTAGAAACATCTGGAGCTCTAGTGAAAAAAGCAATGCCTGAGCATTTGTATTTTTCAAAAAATTTCAGATAATTCTGATATGCATCTGGATTTTAAAAGGTGATTGTAGGTTTTTTCTATTATATCCTAGTTTTGGTGAAAATGTGGTTAGTCACTCAGTTGTGTTTAACTCTTTGCAACCCCATGGATTGTAGCCCGCCAGGCTCCTCTGTCCGTGGGATTCTCCAGGCAAGAATGGGTTGCCATGCCCTCTTCCAGGGGATCTTCCCAACCCAGGGATTGAACCCAGGTCTCCTGCATTGTAGGCAAGTTCGTTACCATTTGAGCCACCACAGAAGCATTTCAGTGAAAATAGAGTTTTATTCTTTTTCTGTTGACCAATCATACAATGATATTAAGTGAGTAATAGTTACATAATTCACTAGAGTAAAAGACGTTTATCAGTTTCATAATCAATAGCCAGACAAAAAAGATCATTGTAAGCCATAATGGGAACATGATTAACATGATAATATAAAATAATTACATATAATTTGGGGAGTCTGCGAGTCATGTGGTAAGTGGAAGTGCATACATGCACATGTTTTCATCCACCCAGTCAGTGTCTTTCGGTTGATTTAATCCATTTACATTTAAGGTAATTATCCATATGTATGATCCTACTACCGCTTTCTTAATTTTTAATTGTTTTGGGTTTACTTTCTGTAGGTCTTTTCCTTCTCTTGTGTTTCCTGCCTGCCTAGAGAAGTTCCTTTAGCATTTGTTGTAAAGCTGGTTTGGTGGTGCTGAACTCTCTTAACATTTGCTTGTCTGGAAGGCTTTTGATTTCTCTGTCAAACCTGAGGGAGAGTCTTGCTGGGTAGAATATTCTTGACTGTAGGTTCTTCCCTTTGATCACTTTTAGTATATCATGCCATTCCCTTCTGGCTTGTAGAGTTTCTGTTGAAAAATCAGCTGATAGCCTGATGGGAGTTCCCTTGTAGGTCATTTGTCATTTTCCCCTTGTTTACTATGTGTTGCATTTAATATTTCATCTTTGTCTTTAATTTTTGTCAGTTTGATTACTATATGTCTCTATGTGTTCCTCCTTGGGTCTGTCCTGCCTGGGACTCTGTGCTTTCTGGACTTGGTTGATTATTTCCTTTTCTGTGTTCGAAAAGTTTTCAGCTATTCGTTCAGTTCAGTTGCTCAATCATGTCTGACTCTGTAACCCCATCAACTGCAGCAACCAGGCTTCCCTGTCCATCACTAACTCCCAGAGCTTGCTCAAACTCATGTCCACCCAGTTGGTGATGCCATCCAACCGTCTCATCCTCTGTCAACCGCTTTTCCTACCTTCAGTCTTCCGCAGCATCAGGGTCTTTTCAAACGAATCAGCTCTTCCCATCAGGTGGCCAAAGTATTGGAGTTTCAGCTTCAGCATCAGTCCTTCCAATGAATATTCAGGACTCATTTCCTTTAGGATTGACTGGTTTGATCTCCTTGCAGCCAAGGGACTCTCAAGAGTCTTCTCCAACACCACAGTTCAAAAGCATCAATTCTTTAGCACTTAGCTTTCTGTATAGTCCAACTCTCATATCCATACGTGACTACTGGAAAAACCATGGCCTTGACCAGATGGACCTTTGTTGGCAAAGTAATGTCTCTGCTTTTTAATAAGCTGTCTAGGTTGGTCATAACTTTTCTTCTAAGGAGCAAGCATCTTAATTTCATGGCTGCAGTCACCATCTGCATTGATTCTGGATCCCAAAGAAATAAAGTCTGCCACTGTTTCCACTATTTGCCATGAAGTGGTGGGACCAGGTGCCATAATCTTAGTTTTCTAAATGTTGAGTTTTAAGCCAGCTTTTTCACTCTCCCCTTTCACTTTCATCAAGAGCAGCCCACTCTAGTACTCTAAATCCCGTGGATGGAGAAGCCTGGTAGACTACAGTCCATGGGTTTACAAAGAGTCTGATTCGACTTGAGTGACTTCACTTTCACTTTCAGTGTTGAGAGGTCTCTTAAGCTGTCTTCATTTCTTTTCATTCTTTTTTCTGTATTCTGTTTTACAGCAGTAATGTCCACCATTCTGTCCTCCAGGTCATTTATCTGTTCTGGTTCAGTTATTCTGCTTTTGATTCCTTCTAGTGTATTACTCATCTCTTGTTTGTTTGTTCTTTAGTTCTTCTAGGTCTTTGGTAAACATTGCTTGCGTTTTCTCAAGTCTTTGGCTCCATTCTTTTCTCGAGATCCTGGATTGTCTTCAGTATCATGATTCTGAATTCTTTTGGAAGGTTGCACCTCTCTATTCTTTAGTTGTTTTTCTCAGGTTTTATCTTGTCCCTTTATCTGGGACATAACTTTCTGCTTTTTATCATGATTAATTTTCTCTAATTTGGTTTTTGTTTTAGCCACTGTGAGACTGTGCTCCTTCTTCTGACTGCCTTCTGATGGATAAGGCTAAGAGACTTGTGTAAGCTTCCTGATGAGAGGGACTGGTGATGGGGAAAACTGGGTTTTGCTCTGGTGGGCAGGACCTTGCTCAGTAAAGCTTTAATACAGTTAGCCGCTGATTGGTAAGGTTGCACTCCCTGCATTGTAGTAGTTTGGCCTGAGGCAACCCAGCCCTGGGGCATGCAGACTCTATGGTAGGACTAATGGCGAGCTCCAAGAGGGTTTACACCAAGGGTGACCATCCAGTGTTTGCATCCCTGTGGTGAGCCCTTGCCGACCCACATCTCCACAGGAGGCCCTCCAACACTAGCAGGTAGTTTTGGTGGTTTTGTGCCCTCCAAGACTGGAGTCTGTTTCCCCTAGTCCTCTAGAAGTCCTATAATCAAATCCCACTGGCCCTGAAGGCAAGATTCCCTGTGGAGTCCCAGTTCTTTTGTCGGATCCCTAGGCTGGAAAGCCTGGGGTTAAGAACTTTCACAACAGTGCAGTAACAACTTCGGTATTCTTGTTCTCCAGTCTGTGGGTCACCCACCTGGCAGGTATGGTATTTGATTTTATTGTGATTGTGTCCCTCCTGCCATCTCCTTGCGGCCTTTGTCTTTGGGTGTGGGCTGTCGTTTTTTGTTGGGTTCTAGCATCCTCCTCTCAATGGTGGTTCAGCAGCTAGTTGCAATTTTGGTCTTCTCACAGAAGGAGATGAGTGCACCTCCTTCTGCTCCACCATCTTGAACTAGAATCTTTCCAGACACTCATCCGATTTCCCATTTTCCTGATGCTTCCACATCCTCGAACACATTGTAAGCTTACCCACCCCCACCACCTCAAGCCTTTACACATTTTCTTTGTAATGCTTATTCCTCTATTTTTATAAGCTCAGCTTAAATGGCAGCTTCTTAGAGAGTCACCCAGATCTCTCTAGTGAAGTTTCATGTGTTCATTTTCTATACCAGTGTGTTTAATTTTTGTATTTGTGGTTAATTATCTGCCTCCCAACCTACCACTCAGTGAACAAATTATATCTTCTTTTATTTCCTAATGACCTTGCTCATTAAAGGTACCTCTCATTGCAGTGATCTTCCCATAAATGGGAGCACTGTGCTTTGACATAATCAAAACCTGTATCACTTACAAGTCTGGAATTAAAATTCCATTTCTCCAACCACAAACTTTCCAGCTCATCTGCTTGAGCTCCCGCCACTAAAAAGTATTTCTACGACATCACAACTAACAGTTAATCCCACCACTTGATCACTCTTTACCAGTTCATTCCTGTCTTCATCTGGTCTGGCTTAGAGGCTAGATTCCACTTTACAGATACCTTCAGACCATACCCCCGCACCTCCCTTCACATCATGATCTGGAAAACCCTCAGTGTTTTCTGTCTACTGTTGAGCAGTTGAATGGGAGAAAATTATTACAAAAGGCAGGTTAACAATCTCAAATAGGCCCAAAACTACCTGGCAATTTTTAAATTTTCTGAGAAAAATGCAAAAATTTGATAGGAACTTTGTCAGCTTTTCATCCCTAAATTTACAAACCCATTGATATCTGCACTCTCTTCTACTTAGGAAAAGTCAGTCCCTCTTCACTTTCTCAGAACTTCGAATTAACTATTCTTGTTTCATCAGTCTTTTACTAGATTCTTCCCAACAGCCCATAATATGCCCCTAATGGCTGCTGCTATTTAAAGAAAGGGGTGAAAGAGAGGGGTCTTTTGTTCCCATCCAACTATAGCCTCTTTTATTTAGTTCCCATCATAACTAATTTGAGTTACCTCCATTTTTCATGTACTAGCACCTTGTATCGGAGAAGGCAATGGCAACCCACTCCAGTACTCTTGCCTGAAGAATCCCAGGGACGGAGGAGCCTGGTGGGCTGCCGTCTATGGAGTCGCGCAGAGTCGGAGTCGACTGAAGTGACTTAGCAGCAGCAGCAGCACTTTTATATCCCTACAAGTTTTCTGAAATTACTTGCATTAGGATCAGCAGTCTCTTCCATGCTGTCATAGCTGTTGGTTCCTTTTCTTCTCTCATTTACTACCTCAGGAGCATTCAGTAGGGTTGACGACTTCCTCTTTAAAGTATTTTCTTGGTTTTTTGGGTTTTTTTTTTTTTTTTTTTTTTTGCATTTTCTCTTGGTTTTCTCCTTATCTTTAGCTTTTCTGGCTGCTTCATCACTGGATCCAATCCTAGTTCTCCTGGGACCTGACCTTTGGCTCCATGTGAGTCTCTACACTCTGGATGATGCAGTCCATTCTGTGGAGTTCAGTGTTACCAGTGTGCCTGTCACACCTGTCAACCCAAAGATCAAACTTTTTATAGCTTCAGGCTTTCATGTTCAGCTGTCTACATCACAGTTAAGCATGTCACGTCCAAAGTCATTGTGTTCCCTTCTTTACCTTCAACCTATTCCTCTCCCAATTCTCTCTATCCAAAGTCACTACCTAGGTTTCTCAAGTTAGGCTTTGTAGCCCCAGCTGTAACATGGCCAGTTAACAGTGTTAACAGCACTCAATGTCCTTGATACCACTCATCTTCAGTTGTAATTGCTTTTTTTATACCTTGCTGAAATCTCACCACCCATGCCACAGAAGCAACTTATAGGTTGCCCGAGGGCAGAAATCTTTAATTAGATCACCTACCACTTTATGCCAAGTACCTAGTCCAGTACCTTGAACATAACAGAACATACTTAACAGAAGTAAAATTTTATTGAATTCTTAAATGGAAGATTATTCAAATTCTCATGGAGCTCAGAATTACACTTATTATAATTTCTTAGTTCTAGGGATACCGTAAGATTAATAAGGTGAGAATATGATACTGTATGGTCTGTAGTGAGGGGAAGCAGTTAAAGGTTTAACTGAAGAGGGAGATATTGAGGGAGGGAAAGAGAAAGCTCCAGGCTATGGGGAAATATGAAAAGCTGTGGTAAGAATAACTTTTGAGGAGATGGTAAAAAGCTGAAAAGAGTTTAAAGTGAACAAGGAAAGATAAGCAAGGGCCACATCACACAGTGTCTTAGACCTAATTGTATTTGACTTTATCCTCTGTTCACATTTGGGTTTCAAAACGAAACAATGAAATTCTTACAAGTTTAAAAATTCACTATTGAGAGCATTTTACTGGGGAATTCAAGTAGATCAGTTAAGGCTTTCCAAGTCATTTGGGGGAGAGAAGATACTGTTGGTGTGGAATGGTGATGGCTGAAGGAGAAAATTGAATGGACTTGAGAGATCTAGAATATTGGACAGGACTTAAATCATTATGAGTTATGGAAAAGGAAGAGGAAGGGAGAAGTAGAGAAGATTTCCAGGGTTTTGGCTTGAATGGTTGAAGAAATACCATTTATTCAGGGAGATGAGACTGGAAGAGGAGCAGTTTTGTGAATGGGTGATTGGCTAGAGAAGTGTATACAAAAGGGCCTAGGGCTGAACTCTGAGGTGAGTTAATTGAGTATTTTAAAGTAGATTAAGAGAAATAGGAAAAATCATGAAACTAAAAGGAAGCAAGTATCCTCTGGATTTAGTAGTAAGAAAGTTAATTGGTGACCTTGGCAGTTTCGTAGCTTGACTCTGTAAAAACCTATTTTTGGAAAGTTTGGTTGTGAAGGAGAAGATAGAATGGTAGCTGGAATCCCATGGACAGAGGAGCCAGGCTGGCTACAGTGTATGGGGTCACAAAGAGTCAGACACGACTGAATGACTGAGCACGCGCACACTGGGGAAGTACCCATTAAAGAGGCAAAAGTTGACAGATTAGTAGATGGAACCTCGCCTCAAGAATAGGTGGCCAAGGTCAGCGTTACCAAATAGAAAGGACATCTAGACTAAGTCTGTTAAGTAGGAATGATGATCTAGGAAACAGCATTCCTGCCCCACAGCAAGCGTTGAAAAAGTAGGAAATCAACTTAAATGTTAAAGTTTGAGGTGAAGAATAGGAGAAGAGGCTGTATATACAAGGATTGCTGATAGAGCATTCAAAACCCAGCTAAGTTAGAACATAATCTTGCAGTATTTCCAGTAGTGCTGCTCAATTTGAATAGAGGAGGAAGAGGGAAGAGGTTGCATAGTCCCAGGACAGGTATTTCATCAGTGAGTCGAGCCTGGTTAGGGTAGGAAACAAAGCTAAGAGGACAGAAGAAAATTGAACAGTCAAGGGACTGGAGGTCTTTTGGGGGGAGAGTGGGAGTGTTAGAAGGCTCAATGTTTTTTTATTTTTATACAGTTTAAGTTTTTTTTAATTTTGGAGTATAGTTGATTAGCAGTGTGTTTCAGCTGTACAGTAAAGTGATTGAGTTGTACATATTCCCATATGCTTTTTCAGATTTTTTTCCCATTTAGGTTTTTGCAGAGTTCCCTGTGCTATACAGTAGGTCCTTGCTGTGCATGTCAATCCCAAACTCCCTATCTGTCCCTCCCCCTCATCTTTCCTCCACCCTGCTAACCGTAAGTTCTTTCTCTAAGTCTCTGAGTCTGTTTTGTTAATAAGTTCATTTGTTTTATTATTTTTAGATTCCACAGATAATCAGTATGGGACTGGAGGTCTTAATGGTGCTGAAGAGAGGGTATTATGGGAATAAGGCTGAGAATTAGGTATGAAAGACTAGAGTGTTGAAACTTAAGATTGTAGGAGTAATGCAGTGTCTGGAAATGACCGTAGAAGTATATTATTGAATTAGAATGTCGATGAAGGCTAAATTAGAATGTTGATGAGTTGAGAAATTGAAACAGATTTTGGTCTGATTATTGGATGGACTGTATACAGAAGATGCTGTTAGTAGGAAGTGATGTAAGAGCCCGAGTCCAGTGCTGAAGTCCTGCTTTTATTAGAGATTTGGTGGGGAGCTTGCTTCCTTCCAAACTATGTGGTACATGTAGAAGTTTGGAAAATAGTTTCTTCATAGTATCATCGTGGCCCCAAATCCTTGGGAGATCCAGGTTCAGTGAAGATTCAGTTCCAGAATATAAAGATGAGCTTTGAATTCTTTCTTCAAGACCAAGGGTACAGTCTAACAGGAATCTGCTGTATCTGGCTTGCCTAGGCCTAGGCTCCATGTTCAGACCTGCCATTGACAGTAAAACAGTTATATTGTGTGTGCTTAGTCACTTAGTTGTGTCCCACTCCTTGCAGCTCCCCAGACTGTAGCCCTCCAGGCAGGAATACAGGTGTGGATAGCTTCCAGGGGATCTTCCCAACCCAGGTCTCCCATGTTGCAGGCAGATTCTTTACCAGTTGAGCCACCAGGGAAGCCCAAGAATACTAGCATGGGTAGCCTATCCCTTCTCCAGAGGATCTTTCCAACCCAGGAGTCAAACTGGGGTCTCCTGCATTGCAGGTGGTTTCTTTACCAGCAGAGCTACCGGGGAAGCCCAAAACAGTTGTATTATTTGACTATTACTGTGTGCCAGGCACTGTGCTAAGAATTTTCCTTGTATTTTCATTTATTCTTTTACCAACTCAAAGAGTTTGGTGCTCTCATTCTCATTTTAAGATGAGGAAGTCTAGGTGTCTTGCTTAATGATTTCATGGCTAGTATGTGGCGGAGCTGAGAGCTGAAAACAGGCAGACTGACTCCAGAGTTTGCGTATCCCTTGATTTGGAGAACAGGCTGACAGCTTGCTCAGTGTCTTTAGCTGAAATGATGCTGTGAAAATTGTCCTGGTAGCTGGAGGGAATTTTCCCCAAATGATTAGGAATCAGTATTAGGAGATGATTGGTAAATGATAACTCTTTTAGGGCTTCCCTGGTGGCTCAGCTGGGAAAGAATCTGCCTGTAATGTGGGAGACCTGGGTTTGATCCCTGGACTGGGAAGATCCCCTGGAGAAGGGAACAGCTACCCACTCCAGTATTCTGATGTGGAGCATTCCCAGGACTGTATAGTTCCTTGGGGTCACACAGAGTTGGACATGACTGAGCAACTTTCACTCTTTTAAGACCCACATCTACTAAATTTTTTGGTCTATAGTTTAATAGTGATTCCAAAGGAGGGGAAACCCTTTCTGGAACCCAGTTGAGAGTCATGACAGAGGTGGCAGTGATCATGAAAGTAGGGAACCTGGAGGAGCAGAGGACCCCGCATTAGAGGTCTGCACTTGGAAACCAAAGAAGCTAAGAGAGAAGAAAGTGAGAAGCGGCTCTGGAGGACTGGAGTGGACTCTGTCTCACTCTCTACTCTAGTTAGCATATGTTGGAAGCCCTATACTTGAAACTGTAGTCTGGCCTTTTGTTCACTGCCACCTTGGCTACCAGGTTCTTGTGTGTTCCACAGAATAGCTATGGGCACAGCAAAAGAACGTTCATCCTGCATGCCCCGAAAGCTTTGGTGCTGCCAGTCTTGGGCCCCCCAAATGTCCCTGTTCCACAGGAGAGGTTGGAGAAGAGGAACCAGAAATAAGGGTCGTAACAGTAACCCTCATGTGCCAAGGTCCCTGTGAAGCAATGAGGTGTTAAAGTCGCAGGGGGTTTAAGGACACAGGGTGGGTTTCAAACTGTTCAGGAACAGATCACACCGGGAATAATTCTTAGGAATCAGGTACCTAGGAGTCATTCTGACCAGGGGTTGGCCCCTCTTTCTTACCAAATCATAGTCCTTTCTTTTATACAGAGACTTCACAATGGTCATCAACACCTAGACAGGGATGGAAAGGGGGTTGGGGTTTTTTAGAGAGTCTTACGTGTTTCCAGAACACTTCTGTAATCAGTACAACCCAGATGTTCAAACAACTGAGTCATTTTGGCAATTCTTGCTTGTTTTCTCCAACTCTCCAGAAAACCACTTAGCTGGTAAACTCATTGTCTTTCCTTACTTGAAAATTTCAAAAGCATCCTTAATGTATTTATTAAACCTGTTAACACAGCTACTTTAAACTGGAGCATATCAAAGGTTTTTTTCTCAAGTATATCTGCCCTCAAACGGAAATTTTCTAATCCATGATGGTGGTTGGGTGGTATTCTAGCCTGAGTTACACAATTTAAAATGTAATTCTTAACCACAGGAAAGTTAGCAACCTTGTTTTATGGAAAGTTCTTGTTGATGGTATGGGAGGCAGTGTAATATTTTAGTAATACAAATGTTTCAAGTCAAATGCCATGGCATATGTTGGTGTCTTACACTTCAAAAATAGTTTTTTGAAAAAAATGTAGTCTACATGTTACCAGTATAAAACAAGAAACTAAAGCAATTCTCGTTTCTTCGAACAAAACCTTGATCCCACACCAGTCCTTCAGCCAAAGTAGATGAGCCAGAAGTATGAAAGGCAACAGTTGCTCTGCTAGAAGTGAGGCAATCAAAAACATCCAGAATGTTCTGTGTGATGATGGTGTGCGCCTTTCCAACACAGAATAATGGTTGTGTGTAGTCATTGAGCTTTTAGCTTGTGTTATTGCTCAAGTCTGGCTCTATCTAAGTGAACAGTGGATAATAATTAATAAACAGTCATGTCAGACACTGTTTGAGTTCCTGACATGCTCCGTTGCGTTCCTGACATGCTCCGTTGCTCTGGAGTGTCTGACTTTGCAACCCCATGGACTGTATCCCACCAGGCTCCTGCACCCATAGGATTTCCCAGGCAAGAATACTGGAGTAGGGTGCCATTTCCTACTCCAGGGGATCTTCCCAACCCAGGGATGAAACCCCTGTCTCTTGCATCTCCTACATTGGCAGACATTCTTTACCACAAGCGCCACGTGAGCCCAAAGCTCCTGACAGTGTCCACTCATTTAATCACAACCATAGGAAGAAGCTGGCATTGGACATAACTGTCACAGTTTCTATTTGTGTCACCACCATACTCATCTATTCCAGGAGACCTGTGTGTTCTTACTGAGGTTGCCAATCCTAGAATACTGCTTGAAGGGAACTTACATAGTAGTTACAATAGTATGTATGTGCATGTACACACACGTTTGTATGTATACCTTCAAGAGAGAAAGCAGACATCGCAGTAGATTTTATAATCCTGTCAGAATGGGAAGAGAGACCTTGCCACCGTTTGATTTGATAAAAATCTGTATTTAAACCCTGTTACCACCTTACTTTCCCATCTTTATATGAGGCGATGTTCATATTGTCTTCCCAGGATACGTTACACACACACCTTTTCCGCAATCACATATGCATGTGGCAGTTCATCAGTACGTAGGTGGTTTATGCGCACTTGTCTCCGTGCAGGTTTAGCTGCCAGCACCTCTCTCTCTGACTTAAAGTTTGTAAGCCTTTGCTGAAATGAAGTTGGTCTGGAGGTGAAATTTGCGGTGCAGCTCGTTTACATGCATATAAATACATCTAAAGTGGATGTGCCTGTGTAAAGTCACGGATACCAGAGGCCTTACCATGTGTGCTGGTCAGATGCTGAGCTGCATGAGAGTGAGAGGCCACAAGATGGCAAGCTAACACTGGAAAGCATGTGTGCAGTTAGGGTCCCAAAACTGAACGAGAAATTACATTTTCATTGTTTTTATTTCTTTTTATTTCTACTTTGTAAAGGGTGTGGGCTGATACGTGGTGGTCACTTACATTTTTGAATACTTACGATTGGAATAACTATTGAAACAGTTTTAAAAATTGGGAGATGACTATAATAGATTGGCTGTTGATTCATTTTAGGATAAGTAGGCCACGGTTTACAGTAGAAACAGACTAGAGTCACCTTGCATGGATTATGCGTATTTTTAACTTTTCCCAAAGCACCAGTCAAAAAGTCTTGTTTTGATAAAAAGATCGTGCTTTGTGTATATGCAAGGGAGACTTGGAAATGTGACTTTTAAACTGAGCATGTTGCCATTCCCAACAAAATCAGAATCATCAAAATCAGAATTCGTTGCCTAACAAAGTAGAAAAACAAAAATAACTGGATGTAGCGCAGTTGGTTGTTACATGGAATACCAACATTCCAAAGATCTTTGAAACTTTGTACAGGAAGATTCTGGAAGGCTAGATTTGGAGTTTTAAAAAATCGAATTCTTGCTCTGTCATTTCATTTAACATTAGGCAAGTCACTTTATAATTCTGAGTTGTCATTTTTTCATTTGTAAGTATTTTTAAGATTTCCTCTGATTCCAGAATGCTATAATTTTTTTTTTTAGTTTATACAATGTAGATATGCTGTGAATTTCATGAATACATTAATTGATGCCAGCAACTACTATGGATTAAGCCCTAAAGGTATGATGATGAAGGCCTTGATTTTTGCCTGCATTCAGTATACTTATAATTTAGAGTGGGGTTAAGAAAACAAGCAAATAATATAGGAAGAAGTGATATAATAAAGCCATGTGCTAATTACAATATCTAACACTTTAAAAAGTAACGTCTATATGCTGATGCTTCACGTGGATCATCTCATTTAATTTGTTCAACAACCCTATGAGATAGGTATTATCTATCCCCATTTTACAGCAAAAATTTGCTCTCTAGTAGAAATACTTGATCTAAGCTTTGAAATGAGAATTTCTCAAGCTGGAGAAAAGAAGAATGGAATAATACAAAATATTGATTACCTTACATGTCACTATAATATAGCCATGATTTTAAAAAAGATAAATCTTATAATCATTTCTGTGGAACTTCCTAAATTGTTTGTTATACAAGGAGGTCTTGTTATTGTACATGCCATTTCTTTTTTAAGGTGATTCTCTTAATTATCAGAGATCTTTCTACGATATCAGGTTTATATAGTAATATAATCAGTATAATGTCTCACTTTGCATCCACACAATATATGTTCTAGGTACAAGAACCACAATCTGGACCTTGGGGAATTCAAAGGAAATATTGAACTCATCTAGCTATACCTTCCATTCAGTCCAGCATTATTCTTGATCATCTCTTTCAGTGTTATTTAGGAATCTCACTGCTTTATCAGGCAATCACTTAAATATCAGGCAGTTCAAATATTAGGTAAAAATCTTTATGATGTTCACCCATTGGTCCTGGTTCTCAAATCTTGGAACATGAAATAAGCAATTTGTCTTCCAGGCGTTGGGAAAGTCAGTCTCTATCATGTTTCATTTCTGTCATTCAGTATATTGGTCATTTCTTCTGTCTTCAGTAATGCCTTCAGGAAGCATGCCTTCTCTGTCTTCATCCTAATCACTAACGTGAATGTAGTCAGGAACTGTTTTTGTCTGTAAATAAAAGAGGCTAACAAGTCAATGACTTCCCTAAGGTGGAAGTTAAGTTCTCTGTCACATAACAACAAAAATAAAAGCAAGGAGGGACTTCTCTGGTGGTCCAGTGGTTAAGAATCTGCCCTCCAATGCAAGGGAAGTGGGTTTGATCCATGCTTGGGAAAAGAAGGTCCCACATGGCACAGAGCAGCTAAACCCACACACTTTGGAGTCCATGTGCTGCAACAAAGACCTCCCATGCTGCAACTAAGACCCCAAGCAGCAAAAATAAATAATAAAATATTATAATAATAAAAAAAGCATAGAGACAGGCGGTGCAGAGCTGATGGTGATTCCATATTGCATCATCAGTGTCACAGGAGCTATCTTTCTACTCCTTTATCCATAAGGTCCATAAGCAGCTCCAACTATGATGTCTCAGGCAGAAAGAGGATGGGGAACAAAAAACATGCAAGGTAGTTCAGCCCCACTTTTTAACTCTTCCCCAAAGCATCAGTCACAATACCTTGTTTTGACAAGAAGGTTCTCACCCTGCTAAATCTGCGTGCAAAGGAGACTTGGAGATGTGCTTTTCCTTTTTTTAAGCAGGGGACATTGACATCCCCAGCAAAATCAGAATTCTTTTAGGTGGAGAGGAATAAATAGATGGAAGAGGCAAGAGGAACACATTTTTTTCCCCCAGAAACACTGTGCTTCTCAGTACTATGGACCTAAAAAGCTGTGGCAATACAAAGATGTGAATAGATGAATTAGATAAGATTCTCAACCTTGGTCATAGTAGTTTTAACGTCATCATCAAATTAATGTGATTAGGAGCAGTCTTCTCTAGGAAGATTGGCTTATCAGGTTTGCTAATCTACAGAAAGTCAAGTCTCAAGTTACTGTACTTACTCTCCTTTGAGATACTTTTTAATTGAAGTCACTTGGCTAACCTGATGATTCATACTTCTTTTAGTAACGAGATTGATGATCATCAATTTAGTTAATGACATTTTTATAGCAAGAATGTGGAAATTGTGTTGCTTAATATTTATCACTAAAAATTAATTTAAAAATGTGTCTCCTCTGCCTCACTCTACTGCAGTTTTACCAGTGACCTTTTCCTAAGGGTCAGGACCCTGCAGTCCACTTCTTCAATGTCCTGTTACTCTGCACAGACGAGTAGCGTCTGCCTCAATTCTATACCATAGTTGTCCTGTCAATCTCTACTCTGATAGGAGCATTAATGTCTGAAAAATTTTAAGATAAAAATAAGTTAACAGAAATTACATATATTACTTTGAACATGTTTTCTTTTTCCTTTTAATAGAACATTAGATCTCCATAGCTGGGGAAGGATCTAATACTTCACCTGTAAGTACAGGGACTGTTGACTTACGCAGTCATTTCCCTTTGCTTTCAGACACAATATGTGGGTACATTATAGAATTGTGAAAGTTCATCTTTGTCTTCTCAGAGTCAGAAAGTTGTTTACTAGACCCTCTGGCACAAGAAGGACTTCCCCTGGTGGCCCAGAAGGTAAAGAATCTGCCTGCAATGCAGGAGACCTGGGTTAGATCCCTGGGTCGGGAAGAACCCCTGGAGAAGGCAGTGGCTGCCCACACCAGTATTCTTGCCTGGAGAATTCCATGGCAGGCAGGATAGCTCTGTGGAAAATTCTCAGAACTCACCACAATCACCAATGCCTTTTATAGCTGAAGGAAGATTTGCTTTGGAGAGAAGACCCAAATCTATAATGAAGAAAGAGCTGCTGGCAGGTCTCTTCCACACCTCCCTTGGGCTTTTGTCATTAAAATTCAATTGAACACTGATGCTTTTTGTCTCCACAGGCTCCACCTCTGCTTTCTTTCTTCACCAGATTTTCAGAGCTGTGAAATGGCCTCTTGTTTATGCTGTCATACTAAATATACAAATAAAATGTAAACTAGGGATGAATTCAATCAGTGTTTATGAAAAGTGTTACATACCTGTGATGGGATATGAGCTAGAAATATTTTGAGATGGGGCTCTTTGGGGTTTTCAATTGCTTTGTTTATTAAAAACTTAAAAGCAAAAGTACATGCAAAACAATGAAAAGATTTGTAAAGAAAAAGTTCATCTCTCCTCTTATTGTGACCAGTGTTGACATCCTTCTCATTCTTTCTTCCTATTGACACAAAAATTCTATACATACACATATGTCAAAGTTAGAATGCTTGAAGCCTGAAAAGGAAAGGCTGATACGAGTCATACCTCTTTTTTCTAGTATACAGGGAAGAAGTTTTTGAAGAACATGAATTTTATTAGGACTCTTTTAGTTGCAAGATCTAGAAACTTAATTTAAACCAATTTAAACAAAAATGGGGTCTTACCTTCCATGTAAGTAAACTAGAAAGGGTAGGGTGGAGCCAGTGTCCGGGACAGCAGGATTGAAGAATCAACATCCCCAGGTCTTTGCCTTTCCCCCACCTCCTCTCTAGTCTGCAGTCTGTCTGAAGAAAGCTGGCTTAATTTCCTTGGAAAGACTGGAACCATAACCACTTGCATGCCTAGGCATTCTTTCATCCAAGAACTTGAAAAACATTTTTTTTTTCCTTCCAGCTCCAATTAGAAGAAACCCTGTGGCCAGGGGCAAAATCTGTAACCAGAAGTATTTTTGCAGAAAAGTACAAGGAAGACAAAATCATTGCAAATCAAGAATGAACATGAAAAGTGTTAGTTGCTCAGTTGCATCCAACTCTTTCGGACCCCATGGATTGTAGCCTGCCAGGCTCCTCTGTGGAATTATCCCAGGCAAGAATACTGGAGTGGGTAGCCATTCCCTTCTCCAGAGGATCTTCGCAATCCAGGGATTGAACCCACATCTCCTGCATCATAGGCAGATTATTTACCATCTGAGCCACCAGGGAATGGCTTGAATTAAATCTGTTTACTGATCTGGAAGCCTGGTGTGGTGAGCAGGTGGTTTAAGGGAGACCTATTGTGATTTTTAACTCTGCTTTTACTAGATGAGTGTCTTTGAAAAGGCAACTGCGTTTTGGGATCTCACCTTCTCTGTCTGCTTCCTGGGCACCAGAAGCATGCAGGGGGTTAAGTGAGGTGGTACATTAATAAATACAGGACACAGGTGTGAAATACTCCATGGCACTTTCGCCTCCACCCTCGTTAATAGAAGTGGAAATTTTCTTGAGATGGGAATTATGTATCTCTAAAGATGCACAACACAGTGTCTTCTATTAATTGTTGCTCAATAAATATCAGTGTATCCATAAGAGAAAGAATAAAGAAGGCAAAGTTTAACTGCCAGTTTTTCTCAAATGCTTTGAGTCTTCACTGACACCCAGACAGCTTCCAGAATGTTTGTACAGGAAACTCATTTTGTAAATTAAGCTTTAAAGAAAAAAATTATCCCCCTTTCTATCTAAACAACTTCACACATGGCCTTTGCTTCCATTAGCTTTAACTCTTCTCCGTATGCAAAATGGAAAAGCACAAATGTACATATGTTTTCATTCCTTTTAGCTTGAGCAGAGCTTGTTGTCAGGTGAAGAGGCTGAGGTCCCCAAAGACATTTTGACAGCAAATTCATCCTCAGACTGAAAAATTCCCTGACCTCCCTCCCAGTTGTGTACACAGAACCCTATTTTCTAGATTCCATGCCATGATCAGGGCCTCCAAAACCTTAAACCTCTGTTAACTGCAGATATATATACATATATATATATATATATATATATATATATACACACACACACATATATATATATCTTATATATCCTAAAGGAGTATATATATAGTGTGTTACTTGCATTCAGTATAAGGCTTTCAGTGGTTACCTGCATTTGTGATGGCTACCTGTTTTCATAGCACGAGGTGAAGTAAACTGGATATAAGTGCCTGAGTCCAGCAGTGACCTGTGGAATAAACTGGAGGAAGGGGGACCACAAAGTTCACATCCTCTCTGCTCTCCAAGACAAGTCCTTAAGACAGATTACAACTGTTGTTGGTGGCATGATCTGTGGGCTACATAATGACACAACCTTTGTTACACATGAATTGTAATGAGACAGTTTAGGTTAAAGGAGGGAAGGCCAGGGAAGACATGACATAATCAGTTTTTGTTAAAATTACATTTTTATGCACTGACTTTTTGTTTAAAAAAGCCACAGCAGAGAAGAATGATTTCTGAGCTGTCTTTACCAGGGAGGGTTGCAAATCCTATTCTAAAATTGTCAGAACAAGTTTTATGTCACAGAATAATCATGCCCAGTGTGGCCAAGTAGTGATATCAATGACAGCCAAGTAACACCACAAAGTCACTTCATTTTTATTCTGGAGAAATGCACATGTGTTAGCATATTAAATCCAAAAAAGGAGGAAAGTGAAAGCAATAGTCTTCAAATCAAGTAATAATAAACATCTTTTTTTTAACATTTTTTTACACTAACATAACAGCATAATACACTGTTACTGTCTATCCTAGAGGGAGATGTACCAGCAAATTGTAGGCAAACCACAACCCTTGTGAATTCCTGCTTGTAGAAAGGTCCAACAATATGGAAATTTACAAAATCTTTTGAGTGTTCTATGGTTTAAGATAAGTGTTCAGAAATTATCAGGTGGGTGTATTTTCTTTCTGGGTTCTGCTCCCCATCCACGTGGGACCTACCTCCCTCGTGACTACAGTGCCCCTTCCACATGTCTGCTAGTTCAGGCTCAAGTAGACTATCCCCCAGGAATATTTGTATTTAAGTTGCCTTGCATGCATGCTCAGTCATGTCCAACTCTTTGCAACCCTACGGACTGTACCCTGCCAGGCTCCTCTGTCCATAGGATTCTCCAGGCAAGAATTCTGGAGTGGTTTGCCATTTCCTTCTCCAGGGGGTCTTCCCCACCCAGGGATCGAACCCAGGTCTCCTGCATTGGCAGGTAGATTCTTTATCGTCAGAGCCACCTGGGAAGTTGGATACCAATAAACGATGGCTTTCTTCCCTTTCCCCTAGTCCACTTCTATCCAGAGACACTTATACTGCAAAGTGTCCTGGACTGAACCTTCTCACCGAATGTGCTCCTGTGTGCCCCTGGCTCAGCTGCTGTTCCACCCTCATCACGGTCTTTCTCCACAGAGACTGAGCAGGGCTGAGTGAGGGGAGCCTTGGCTGCAACTTGAGAAAGATCGCCAGTGCCTCCATCGTTGCTTGGAGGCCATCACATTTGTCAGAAGTGTCACTTTTTATGTTTTCCAGTTGATAGATCTAAGTGCTTAGAAGAATGTTGTTGGATTTCTTCAAACTAATTTGCAGTTAACTATTCAAACACAACTCATGTAGCCTCACGAACCCTACAACCAAACAATAAGACCTCTGTCTAGTATATACAACTGAGCATGAAAATTTTTAAGAATTTCTCCCAAATGACATTAAAGTTGACACACTTTGTTTGCCAAGGAAGCCTGCTACTGCTAAGTCACTTCAGTCGTGTCCAACTCTGTGCAACCCCGTAGACGGCAGCCCACCAGGCTCCCCTGTCCCTGGGATTCTCCAGGCAAGAACACTGGAGTGGGTTGCCATTGCCTTCTCCAATGCATGAAAGTGAAAAGTGAAAGTGAAGTCGCTCAGTCGTGTCTGACCCTCAGCGACCCCATGGACTGCAGCCTTCCAGGCTCCTCCATCCATGAGATTTTCCAGGCAAGAGTACTGGAGTAGGGTGCCATCGCCCTCTCCGCCAAGGAAGCCTAGTTCTTGCTTAAGGGAGATGCAGGTTTTGCTTTGTTTAAGCCTCTTGTGTGTCACAGAGTAACTTTGTTTCACCTCCCTGGGCTATGCTTGTGGCCAAGTCTGAAGAGTGCTTCTGGAGCAGGGGAGGGGCCCCTATCTCAGCACATGTAACATACTTGAGGTTGTGGCATTCACACTTGGAGGACTTGAGTCTTTTAGAGTATTTTTGGAGGCAGCACTTAATAAAACACTTGAGGACCAAAAAGCTCAGTTCAGTGACATTCAACACAATGCACAGGCATGAAGTCACGACCAGGAAGAGGATGAAAATCGTTTTCTCTGTGGGTTTGGAGACAAAGCAATCCACAGTATTGGGGCAGGGCTTCAGATCACACTTCAGGAGGTAGGGAACACGAAAGCCATCATATAGCTTGTAAAATAAAACCAGGAAGCCAATTTCGAAACCGGTTTTAACCATGAGGCTGATAAGGTACGTGTACCACAGGCCCCCACCCATGGTGCCTGGGCTGACATAGAGTTTCTTCCTGTGCCTTTTCTCTCTACCCTCACGATAGGCTACATGTAGAACCACCAGCAGTGAAGGCGTGGAGACCATGATCAGTTGTAAGGCCCAAAGTCTGACCTGGGAGATGGGGAAGAAGTAGTCAAAACACACATTTTCACAACCGGGTTGTCTAACGTTGCACTCAAACTCTTTCTGCTCTTCTTTCCACACGTGTTCTGCTGCCACCATGTAGACCAGCAAACGGAAGATGAACACGACAGCCAGCCAGATCCGCCCAATCCCCATGGAGTATTTATTTACTCCACTCAAGAGGTCTCTGAGGAACATCCAACTCATGGCTGAGATTCCAAAGAAGGCAAGATTCTGCAAAAGAAAATCCCTCATGATTCATTTATCTTGATTCCATTGATTGTTTCTGCTACCTTACCTGTTGGTTATGGAATTGACATTTTGCATTATTACAACCCTGGATATTGAGGGCTCTCTAAGAATCCCATAGGATATCCTCGCTTTCATACAAGGAGATGACACAGCTGGTCTACAGGACATAAATGATCCTATGCCCAGTTTGATTTGGAATTTGTTTGGTCACCCAGACTACCCCATCTCCAAACAAATCCTTCTAATTTATGACTTCTCTCTCAGGGTGGTTGGGCTCTGTGGCTGAGCTGGGAAGAATTAGATGTGACCCCCTAGGTGACCTGGGTACCTTCAGATAACCTTCACATGCCATCTTCTCTCTCTCTTTGTATAATGTTCTTTTTTTTTTTTTTTAATTGAAGTACAGTAGATTTGGGCTTGCCTGGTGGCTCAGCAGTGAAGAATCTGCCTGCAATGCAGGAGAACTGGGTTCTATCCCTGGGTTGGGAAGATTCCCTGGAAGGGGGCATGGCAATCCACTCCAGTATTCTTGCCTGGAGAA
The DNA here is from genome assembly GCF_055505025.1 of Bos grunniens. Lineage (NCBI taxonomy): Eukaryota > Metazoa > Chordata > Mammalia > Artiodactyla > Bovidae > Bos > Bos grunniens. Next base: position 63,576,552 of record NC_141173.1, on the reverse strand, counting down.
TCCCAATGAACAGAGGACCCTGGTGGGCTACAGTCCATGGGGTCGCAAAGACACAACTGAGTGACTAAGCACAGCACACGTAGTAGATTTAAAACATTGCTTTGGTTTCACGTATATGGCAAAGTGATTCAGTTATGTGTTTTTTTCAGGTTGTTTTCCATTATATGTTTTTACAAGATACTGAGTAGAGTTCCCTGTGCTATGCAGTTAATCCTCATTACTCAGCTGTTTTACGTATAGCTATGTGTATCTGTTAATCCCCAACGCCTAATGTATCCCTCCCCTCCTAGTACGCTGTCTGTGCTGCTCAGTTCTCTTGCTCCCCTCTCCACCTCTTCTGCTCTCTTCCCTGTAAAAGCAGATGGGAAGCTGTCATCGTGGTGACATGGTCTTTCTTGCACTCTGCTTCCATCTTGCTGTAGAACTGAACTCTGGTCTGGGCCCTGATTTGTGCATTGGGCCCACAGAGTGCTCAGCACTCTCTGTTTAGCAGTCTTTTGAGTTGATCTCTCACAGTCACCCTAGAGAGGCGGGGTTTTGTCTGTCTGTGGTGGTGGTGGTAGTGTTTTTTCAGATGAGAAAGCAGACTCTGAAAAATAAAGTCATCTGCCAGGCTCACAAAATAAGAGGCAGAGCAGGGTTCAAATCCAGTTTCCATTACGCTAAGACGGAGTCCCTCCCCACGGTCACCACTGACATTGGGGCTGGGTGATTCTTTGTCCAGCAGCTGTCCTGTGCATGCAGACTCTTTAGCAGCATCTTTGGCCTCTACCAGCTATATATCAGTGTCACCTCCCACCCTGTTTGCGATGACCAAAAATGTCTCCAGACATTTCCAAATGTACACTAGGGACAGAAAAATCTCTCCAGTTGAAAACCATTACTCTTGGGACTTCCCTGGCAGTCCAGCAGTTAAGACTCAGTGCTTCCACTGTCGAGGGCATGGGCTCAATCCCTGGCTGAAGAACTAAGATCCTGCATGTCACACGGTGGTGACAAAAAAAAAAAAAAAAAAAACACACCAAAAAACCATTGGTCTTAACTCTCTACCACAATCAAAATATATGGACTGGAGCTCCAGGTCTGCTACTAAGATACTGCGTTATTTCTCAGGTGAAAATCTTGCCACTTTAGGTTCTATCTCCAATTACAAAGATGAATTACTTCTTGCTTTCTCTATAGACTCAGCTAAGGGAGTATCATGCAAATGACGATGTAAGGGAAACCAGGGGGTTAAGAAAATGGGGATGTTGTGGCAACAACATTCCTATTAGAGCACATCACATGGTCTCTTCCAGAGGGAACAATATGTAACGAGCCCTTGTGCTAGAGCCCCGAGGAGATGTATGAAAGTTAAGAGGTGTTTTCAGAAAAAACAAAGACACAGGTACACAATGCCCTATTCAGTAGGGAATAAAATACTTCAATGTCCTTGGCTTCAGAACACAAACAAAATTGCATTAAATAAAAAGGATTCTCAAATCCACCTCAAAGGTTAACATCTCCATGAATTATTAAAACAAAGCCTCAGAGATTAAAAAGGGGAAAGGGGGATATTATGTTTCCTATGACATGTGTCACTGGGCATTTGTCCACGTTACTCAGGAGGATGTTTATGTAATGTTGCAAAACGTTTAAAAGTAGCCTGTTGGACATTTTGGAGAAGGGATAAAGGTTAAGAGATTATCTTCCTGTTTTCCCAAAAGTAGTAAGAAAGTGATCAGTGTTTAAATAGAATCAGAAGACTGCTGCCATCAAAAGTGCCGGGATTATGAGTATCATCTGACTAATGTCCATCCTATTTTGAATCTCTCTGCTGGTAGAAAGGCTAGTTTTCTCAGGAGGGAGGGGTGTTCTAACACCCACTTTACACGGGGATGCTTTTGCACTGTGGATAAAAGCCTGGACACAGTGTTGGACCCCTTGGGTTCAAGTCCAAGTTCATCTCTGATGCAGACAGTACTTCCCTCATGGGGCTGAAAACAGAGACTGACCCATGTTAGGTACTCGGTAAGCATTATCATTATGATTTTTAGTTTTGCCATTTTATTGATGTCTAAGTGAAATCTTTCCAATTGCAAGGTAAATGCATTTTTTCTCCTCTAGCTCTGTTCCTATGAATATGGGTAATAGGAATCTCCCAATAGCCCTTTTGAGCATTTGAAAGCTGTGAAGTCATCAGCTCAACATTTTAATCTCTTAATAATGTAGATCACCTCCTTAATTTTAAAAAGGGTCTTTAATTTATCCCTTTTCTTAAATCACTAAGTATTGCTCCCAATTTTTGAAGAGTCTCCACTTATCATTTCTAATGTACAAATTATCCTGTGACTTTCTCCTTTCCCTTAAGAAGCAGCAGTTTACTGCACAGGAATTTTAGTTTGGAAAACTCCAATATTTTTTAAAAGTAAAATGTTCAGTATTCTAATATAAGGAATAATTTTGAAAATTAGAAATTTCCCCCAAACATTTGATCTCAATTAAAAGTGAGAGTGGGAAGAAGGTGTGAGAACAATCATATTTCCACATGTGAAAGAATGAAATTGGATCACTTCCTCACACCATTAAAAAAATGAACTCAAAATGGACTGATGGCCTAAAGAGCTAAAACCGTGCGTACATTTGTGTTAAGTTGTTTCAGTCGTGTCCAACTCTTTGTGACCCTATGGACTATAGCCCCCCAGGCTCCTCTGTCCATGGGAATTCTCCAGGCAAGAATACTGGAGTGGGTTGCAAAAACCATAAAACTCAAAATCCTCCACCAGCTATTCTAAGGTTCTACGAACTGATTCATCCAGACAAAAGGATTAACCTTGTTTTACTTTTTTTTTTTAATCTTTAATATGTCAATAGGATTTCCAGTATCACCAAACCATTTTAGACTTTTGTTCCTTCCCTCCTCACACACTGGACTTAATGAAAGAGTGCTTTCTATTTTAACAATACATTGAGGTCACTGAGTAAAATTTTCCAGTTGCTATCTGTTTCAGCTAAGTACCATAAGGAAGGTTCCACCATAACAACCCTCTGGAGTTAGGAAAACTACCACAGACCTAGAGCTTCGGTGGGTCATTAACTTCCAACTGGTCTTTATTTCTTGTGATGAAATGATGTGCCTTTACTTGCCTAATCCCTTCCTGATGTGTATCAGCATTATTCAATGTCTTCTAATTTAGCCATTTTTAATAAATATGTCTGTAAACATTGAATTTTTAAAAATCTTATTTATTTATTTCATTACTGTAGTACTTGACTGATTTTAAAAAAATAACAGTAGTTTCTTACAAAATCCTAAATCTGTTTTTTTTTTAATAAAAAATGAGATTTTAAAAAAAGAAAAATTAATGGAATCACAGCCCTCCATAAAACATGACACCCTGGAGTGAGAGTATAGCCAGGATAAATTAAGTAACTCAGAATTTGGAGACAAATACCTCCTTTGAGTGTGAAATGAGTAAAAACCATTATGGAAAAGGATTAGCTCTTTATAGAAGAAACCCACACCAAAGAGATCATCTGTCCTGTATTCCTGGGATACGCTGGAAAGTACTAGAATGTTGGTAGATAACAAGGAGTAGGAGTATGCAGGACTTCAAACAGCAAGGTAAGAATTGGGAATTTCATAGCAACCAGAGGGTACCTGAGTAAAGTGGGAAGTAAAGAAAGAAACGGAAGACAGTCAATCATGTGGTCCTGTGACTGGCATCATGATAGAGCAGCGAAGATTCACAAGGGACTAGAGCTCTGTGTGAAAGATGGGTGAGCAGAAATGACCTAAAATGACATATACCTACCTGCTCAGTGTCTACACGGCTCTCTACATGGAGAGAATACTGAAATGTGTGGACACTATTCTCCTGTAGCCAAGGATACTGGATTTTCTGAGACAACCCCCACTGCAAACGTGCTGCGCTGTTGTCAGAGCTACTGAGAACATGTGCAAGTCTTAGGTTCAGAAAATGAGTTCCATTAACCACCTGGCAGAGCAAGGAGGGCTAATGGATCTGGCATCTCTGGAGTAAATGTCCATCACAATCATTTGCATCTCACTACTCCAAGTGACCTTCTGAGTAATCATGTCCTTGCCAAGACTCCTTAAGCTATCCAAAGAAGTTTTCCTGACATTAGATACAGGATTTCCAGTCCCTGGAGAGGCACTTTATAAATCAGGCTTCCCAGGGCTTGGTTAATCTGGATGAGTCCCTTGTGGATGAGTCCCTTAAAGCTGACTCCGCTTGGGGTGAACTAACTATACACCCGAACTTCTGAACATTTGGCCTGAGTACCAGCCTTCCCATCCTTCTCTTATTGCAGGATGAGCCTTTGCTATGCTAGCAACTTCCCGCACGGGAGGCTTCTTGTGTGGTTCAGGCATCAGCAAGCCAAGTGCCCTCCCAGGGCTCCAGATGGCACTGTTCAAGAAACCCTGGCACTGCTGGAAGCCAGGGACCTGCTCCATCATTACCAAGGACAACATCATCAGCCTCCGTGCCCAGCTGCTTTCCCTTCTCAGTAATAATAACACCTTGGATATTATTATCCTTGGATAGGGCTTGACTATTTCCAAAACATCTCACAGCATCTCGTCTGTCCCCCGCCCAATCCTCTGTAGTTGGCAGTGTACAGTAGGACCCTCAGTGCAGTGATAAAGAAACTGAAACACAGAGGGGGAAGAGGCTTGTCTACAACTCCCAGCAATCAGGTGGAAGTCCAGCAGCAGAAACTGCAGGACGGGTCTCCAGTTCCCCCTGAAGCTGGTTTCTGTCCTACTTTGCACACGAATCATTTAACCCCTAAAGAAAAGCTTCCTCTCAAGGGCCTTTTTCCACCTCTGAGACCCATAGGACCTCCTGACGTGTGTGAACTCTATAACCTCTTGTTTGAATATAAAGTATTTCATTTTTAGAGATGCCTGCTTGGAAAAATCCCCCAGAGATTTTCTCAGCTCAAGATCTGTGGCCCCTGAAGGCCTGTTGTTAGATTCTCAAGGGTGTGTGAGAAGTGTATGAATGTGTGTGCCTTTGGTCTAGGATCTTTAAACAAACAAACAGAAGCAACGCTGGACAACCAGCTCATAACCCAGGCTGCCCCAGGCTCTCAGCGCTCGTATTTACCAGTGTCCGGCAGACTACAAAGCCTTCTGGCCAAATCCAGTCCACCACCTGTTCTGTAAATAAAGTTTTGGGAGACAGTCATGCCCATTCATTTACTACTGTTGTTGGGCACTTTCATGCCAAAACAGCACACTTGAGTAGTTGCAACCGAGATATAACAGCTCTCAAAGCCTAAAATATTAACTCTCAGGCCTTTTGCAGCAAATGTTTGTTGACCTCTGATATTTAAAGTGTGTTTTAAAGCATCTTGGAACAAAAAGTTGCAGAACTTTAATCATCTAGGCTTGTGAGCAACAGCACAGGATGGGTTGTGCTCAACGGAAGGCCACAGGAAGCAGCAGGGAGGGTAACGGGAACCAAGGTGCTGGTCGCTAGAGTGGGACCAGCGATAGGAGAAGCAGCCAGGACTGCCCTGCTGTTGGGCAGGCCCATTGCAAGGACTCTACAGTCAGAATCTCATTCTCTCAATGAGTAGCAATTTTATTTCAGGCAAAATGATGTCTTTTGTCCACTAAACTTTAATTTACTGGTTTTGTGATGTTTGATTTTCCTTTGGTAAATATAGCCTCATGAAACTCGTAAGTTCAGGGACTTCCCTGGTGGTCCAGTGGCTAAGAGTCTGTGCTCCCAGTGCAGCAGGCCTGGGTTTAATCCCTGGTCAGGGAACTAAGACCTGGTGCAGCCATATAAATATATATATTTTAAAGTTGTAAGTCTAAAGATGAGCCTGTAAGTTAGGTGTAAAATTATTTTACAGCTCATTTTATTTTTTGTACCTATCAATCACAGTATACTAAAAACGTGTCAATAGTGAGGGTCTACGAGCAGCACTGAGGCGAACAGAACCCACCCAGGCTGACACATGTCCGTACACAGGACTTGTCTGCTACTTCACTTTCCTATATGAATAAAAGTGTTGACACTTTCAGAGTATCCCCTCATAGGAACAGTGCAAAGGTTGTCCTCAGGCCACACAGAAAAGGCCACTGAAAGGTCCTGGGCTGTGCCTCTGTGCCCCCATTACCCCACTTACATCAGCCAATGTCCCATTTTCCTGCCAGGCTTCTGCCCTGGCCAGAGCCTCCCAAAACCCTTGTCACCTCCACGTTCCAAATGGGCAACTTTACTTAAGAAGCAGCTCATCCAGAAAGGGCACCTGTGATGCAACACAAAACTGCAAAGCAGTTTGTCTAGGTTTGTAATACAGTAATTAGGATTCCTTCCTAAAGGGAAAGAGGGAATGACTACTCAATTACAATAAGTAGCTTACCTTCCCATTAAATAAACAAATCTTACCACAGGAGAAATAAGCTTAACTTACCTCTTGACACAGATGTGAAGATTAAGAAGAAATCCGGTCCGTTGCTCATTCAATTTAAAAACCATGAGTTGATTATATTATTTCCCTGAGAGGGAATGGTGTTTTAAGCTGAGGAAAATGGAGTCTATTGGTTTCCAAGGTAGTGTAAGCTGAACAGGTGTAACCTGATCGTTTGTTTTGGCTCATAACTTTGATGAGAATTCTGGTGTCTCTGCTGTTTACAGTAAACGTTAGAAGAGAATTGAAACTGAAAAACGAATTCAAAGCTGTTCACGTACACACAGTTTATTGAACATGCCTTTTAAAAAAAACCTTGTCATCATCTACACAAAGAAGCCGGGACAATAGGACAGGGTGTTTCATCTCTTCAAATGATTTCCCAAGGTTATTTATCAGAAGACATTGACAGAGGAAAAATACTAGGTGAAAGAATAAGTCAATCTATCTTTAATGAGCTTATTTTAACTTCACGTCATGGGTTCTAATCTTAGAAATCCTGAGAAGTTAAAAGGCATAGTAAAAATGACTTTTCTAAACCCAGGGAACATTGATAATAGACATTTTCTATGTATATAAATAGAGAAAGAAAGTACTTTATCTTTTTATGGAGCCATTTCTAGGCATGAGTTCAGCTAAAATTAAAGATGTGCAGAAGTGAAAATGAAATCCCTCTCTCTTGGAATAAGAATAGTTTAGAAACAGAATTTTCACAGTTAGAAATGATATTAGATGTCATGAAATCGAATGCCATCATTTTAGAGATGAGAAAAACAGAACCACAGCGAGCAGCTTGCCGCAGGTCCCAGAGCCAGGGTATAAAGTGTAGAGAAGGGCTAAGCAGGAAACCCAAGTCCTAGACTTCCACACTGTGATAGCCACTTCTACAGACCATGTGGATTTCAGTTCTCTCTTAACTGCTCTTAACATGCATGACCTGTAAAAGTATTCCATATGTTCACATATTTAGTCCAAAATTAGAAGTGCAGTTTACTTTGAGAAAGCATTGATTTACACTATGAATTGTATTACTGGATAAACCTTTTCCATACCTAATGAAGCAAATCTTGTTTGATTTGGTTTTGTTTTTACAGAGAGATCCCAGGATCCCACAATAGTGACCCAAAGGTTTGTGTGTGCTCAGCTGCTTCAGTCGTGTGCGACTGTTTGCGACCACCAGGCTCTTCTGTCCATGGTTACTATCATGACAAGATCCCAAAGCTTGTTTTCAGATGTGATCATTTCTTTTAGTTTCCACTCCTTTGTTATAATGAGCACTTATCAAACTTCACCCTTGGCCTTAGAACATTACCTGTTGTACTAAGACACCTGCTGCCAGGAAAGTTGGACTGATGTGGTGTGTTGTTAGGGTAATCTTCAGGTGGCCTTGCTGAAAGCTCCAGCACTAATGATTTGAAAGATCCCAGCCTTCAGATAATGTTAGCACTAACCCAAACAAAGGTAGCATTTGATGATCTAGTGTGGCAGAGGTGTAATTTTCTAGGTAAAGGTCCCTGTCCTCAGGGGTCATGTAACATAAGCTAGAGGAGGCAGAAATTGCTGGGGTAGGGGGCCATCAGGAGAGATTGTATAGAAGAAAGTATATGGGTTTGCTCTGCTGAACCTGACACTTTCTTAATCACGCTCATGTTTTCATGTTTTTGCCAAACAATTTAATTCTCCCACCCTCCTTTTTTTGTTGTTGTTGAGAAACAGACATAATAAGAACTGAAAAAGGAGTGGCATGTTGTAGGGAAAATAACATTTTAGAGTTAGAAATTTAAGGGCGGGGAGAGGTAAGAGAAGAGCCAGAGCTGGAAAGAGAATGGAATGAATGCTGTTTGCCTTGTTCTCTGTTTTCAGTGTGAAAATGTGGCCCTGCAGGACGTCAGCAGGAGCAGAGCCCAGAACAGGATAAGCCAGAGCCGTCGAGTGTCCAGTGTGTCCCCCTGGATGAACTGCACAGGGGTCGGGGCTGCAGGAAGACCTGCTTGGGTACAGAGATGTGTTGAATGCAGAGCTGTATGACAGCCAAGGTCTAAGTGTTAACATCACAGCTGGTGGTGGTGATGCAGGTCTAAGCTCTCCTGTGTGTCGGGAACCCTCATGCAGAGTGCTGTGCTCTGAACTCAACCTTGATTGTTTCCCAGCATAGTTTCTCTTCTAAGGGAGGTAAGCAGTCCTTCCTGCTCATTTTAGACACAACTGGAGCACTGCGTTTTTTTCTGGCCTCAGTAAGACCTTTGATGAACTCAAGTAGGTCTTGAAGACAGTGACCAGAGTGGAGAGGGTGTCTCTAAACAAATCTTAAAAAGATGGATTGACGGTGTTTGTTTAGCCTAGAGAGGCAAAGTTCAAGGGAGTTACTTATCAGAATTTGTGTCAATTCTCTATTAAGAATTTTTTTTTTTTTTTCCTTTTGGGCAGAGGTAGAAATCCCACAGACCTGAGTTCAGATATACAAAGGTTGGAATTCCAGACCTGTTTTTCAAACTTTGTGAACTTACTCAAGGTGCTTGAATTCTCTGAGCCTCAGTTTCTGTGTTTGCAAAATGGAAAGGGCATTCCCTTCTTTGTTTTTCTTGTAGTGCTTAAATAAAATAATAACTCCTCAATAAATAGTAGCTGTTGTTATCTTTGTCTACTGAAAGCAATGCTGACTTTAGAGTTGTGAGATTTCCTGTCAAGAAAAATGGGACCAGCTGATTCACGCTTTTGTATGGTAGAAACCAACACAGCATTGTAAAGCAATCATACTCCAATTAAAAAATAAATTTAAGAAATGGGATCAGAAATAGAGAAATATGCAGAGACTTGAAAAGCATTGCCCTAGGCAGCAAACCACATATGGGGAGAATGTGTCTTCACGTCTCAGAACAATTGCTCTTCAGTACAATCTGTGAACACAAGGTACTTACATGAAAAAGTACCTGTCTCTTTCTTTTTTCCCTCTTTAAAAAATTTTTTATTGGAATATAGTTGATTTAGTATTGTGTTACTTTCTGCTGTGCAGCAAAGTGAATCAGTTATATATACATATATCCACTCTTTTTTAGATTCTTTTCCCATATAGATAACAGAATAATGAGTTTCTTGTGCTGTACAGTAGATCCTTATTAGTTATCTATATTATTTGGAAAACTCACAGTGGCCACAGGACTGGAAAAGGTCAGTTTTCATTCCAATCCCAAAGAAAGGCAATGCCAAAGAATGCTCAAACTACCGCACAATTGCACTCATCTCACACGCTAGTAAAGTAATGCTCAAAATTTTATATATAATAGTGTGTATATGTTAATTGCAATCTCTCAGTTTATCCCTGTCCCCGTCCCTCCTGGTAACCATAAGATTATTATCTATGTCTGTAACACTGTTTCTGTTTTGTAAATAAGTTCATTTGTACCATTTTTTTAGACTTCACATGTAGTGATATCATGTGATATTTGTCATTCTCTGACTCACTTCACACAGCATGACGGTCTCTAGGTCCATCCATGTTGCTGCAAATGGCAGTATCTCATTCTTTTTTATTGTATATGTGCACCACATCTTCTTTATCCATTACTCTGTCAATGGACCCTTGGGTTGCTTCCGTGTCCTGGCTATTGCAAATAGTGCTTCAATGAATACTGGGGTGCCATGTGTCTTTTCAAATTACAGTTTTTTCCAGGTATATGCCCAGGAGTGGGATTGCTGGATCATATGGTAGCGCTACTTATAGTTTTTTTTGGTGGGGGGAATATGCTATTTTATTAACATTTAAATTTCACTAACAATGAATTCAAGTATCTGCTAGCCATGTGCTCAGATTTTTGAAATAAAGATAAAATGGACGTACAGCTTTAAGGGTGCAGTGTATTTAACACTGCACAATGTACCCAACAATTAGACAATCTATACACTTAGGAGCAAAAGTTTAGAGACAAACCCTGAAATTGGAGGAAAAACATGCCACTCAGGACTGAACAGAAGTCCTTGGTTGCTGACAGAATCTCCCTTTGACTTCAGACTTGAGACAAACTGAGGGAGTCTGTGTACAAAAACCCACTGAATTCAGACCAAACAGTAACAGGATAGATTTGCCACAGCCAGTTTGGACTGTGGGGGCCAGTCTGAAGTGAGAAGGGTTAGCTGGAGGCTGGAAATGTTGCAACTGAAATGCAGGATGTGTAGATTTAGAGCAGCCATCTTCTAAGAATCACTGATTTCCAAACAAGTTCACAAGATGCTTTTCCCAAACAGGTTATTTTCAGTTTTTTAAGGAACCTCTGTACTGTTCTCCATTGTGGCTGCACCAATGTACATTCCTACCAACAGTGTAAGAGGATTCTTTTTCCTCCACACCCTCTCCAGCTTTTATTATTTGTAGATGTTTAGATGATGGTCATTCTGCCTGGTGTGAGGTGATACTTCATTGTAGTTTTGATTTGCATCTAATAATTAGTGATGTTGAGTATCTTTTCATGTGTTTGTTGGCCATCTGCATGTCTTCTTTGGAGAAATGTCTATTTAGATCTTCTGCCCATTTTTCGATTGTATTTTTTGTTTGTTTGTTGTTGAGCTGCGTGAGCTGTTTGTATATTTGGGAGATTTATCCCTTGTCCATCTCTTTGCAAATATTTTCTTCCATTCTATAGGTTGCTTTTTCATTTTGTTTATGGTTTCTCTTGCTGGACAAAAGCTTTTGGGTTTAATTAGGTGCCATTTGTTCATTTTTTTCTATTTTTATTACTTTAAGAGGTGGGTCAAAAAAGATATTGCTGCAATTTATGTCAGAGAGTGTTCTGCCCATGTTTTCCTCTAAGAATTCTATAGTATGCGGCCTTACATTTAGGTCTTTAATCCATTCTGAGTTTGTTTTTGTGTATGGTGTTAGAGAGTGTTCTAATTTCATTCTTTTTTTTTTTTTCCTCCTGAGAAAAAATATTTTCTCAGGAGGAAAAGGGGTACATGTGGATATACACAAGGGTGAACTCTGAGAGAAAGTTGCCTCTAATTTCATTCTTATAATGCAAGCTGTTAGTTCCCCAATCAGGGATTGAACCCATCACCATGGAGGCACGGTCTTAACCACTGAACCACCAGGGAGGTCCCTACTTCTCTCTTTCTAACATGCAATCCTCAGTTATATCAGGAGCTCATGGAAGATTTTTAGCATTTAGAACGACTCCAGGAACACAATAAATATTTCTCATGTATTTATTTATTGGAGTATAGTTGATTTGTACAGGTGTACAGCATGGTGATTCAGTTATACATACATTTTTTTCAGATTCTTTTCCCTTTTAGGTTATTACAGAATATCGAGTAGAGTTCCCTGTGCTATACAGTAGATCCTTGTTGCTTATCGGTTTTATATAATAGTACTCATAGTATTAGGGCTTCCCTGGTGGCTCAGACAGTAAAGTGTCTGTGAGACCCGGGGTTCAATCCCTGGGTTGGGAAGATCCTCTGGAGAAGGAAATGGCAACCCATTCCAGTACTCTTGCCTGGAAAATCCCATGGACGGAGGAGCCTGGTGAGCTACAGTCCATGGGGTCGCGAAGAGTCAGACACGACTGAGTGACTTCACTTTAACTTTCATTCATAGCTCAGTTGATAAAGAATCTGCCTGCAATGCAGGAGACCTGGGTTCGATTCCTGGGTCGGGAAGATCCCCTGGAGAAGGAAATGGCAACCCACTCCAGTGTTCTTACCTGGAGAATCCCATGGACAGAGGAGCCTGGCAGGCAACAATCAATGTGGTTGCAAGAGTCAGACACAACTTAGCGACTAAAGAGAGAGAGAGATGTGTATGTTAATCCCATACTCCTAATTTATCCCTCCCCTTCCTATGTATTTCTCAGTAATAGTTGATGAGAACAATATAGTGCTTCCTAGGTTTCAGATTCTGGTAAGAATGAGCCATAGGGCTCTGTATCCTGAGCTGCTGCCTCTTATTCTGGTGCCATTGGTGATTCATTCAACTTCTGACTGATGTAGGAAAGGATTGAGGAAAAATGCCTCGTGGATACAGAATATCTGAGGAGTTGGAAAGGTCACATTTCTATATCTAAAGTGAATTTTCAGCAGTTTTCAAATGAAAATACGAGCATCATTTCCTGATTGTGTAAGTGTTAGTTGCTCAGTCATGTCTGACTCTTTGTGACCCCACAGACTAGCCCACCAGGCTCCTCTATCCATGGGATGCTCCAGGAAAATTAGTTGCTCAGTCATGTCTGACTCTTTGTGACCCCACAGACTAGCCCACCAGGATCCTCTATCCATGGGATTCTCCAGGCAAAAATAGTGGAATGGGTAGCCATGCCCTCCTCCAGGGGGTCTTCCTGACACAGGAGTCAAACTTGGGTCTTCTGCATTTCAGGCAGATTCTTTACCATCTTAACCACCAGAGAAGCTCTTTCCTGATTGTAACTCCTCTTAAATCAGCCCTTTCTGGATCCAGTGGCACAATGGGCTTGCCCCACACCAGGCAGTCATCAACAGAGACCCAGCTCAGAAACCACATCTCCCCACCAGGTCACTGAAAGCACTCACATTTTCAATATTTGCACTTAGAGCATCAGGTATTTTCTAAGCATTTTCCATAGCCAGGAGATATTGCTTTCCTGTTTGAGATACTGTTTTTCCTAAATAAAAGGAAGTCACATATTCCCCAGGCACCAGGCTTTCAAAATTTTCTGGGTTTGAGTGGGCTCTAAGTTAATCAATGCATATGCCTCTAGCTCTGGTTGAGTTTTCTTTATTATATATTGGCTGTGTTGGGTCTTAGTTGCAGCAGGTGGGATCTTCAGTCTTCACTGTGGCATGCTGTATCTAGTTCCCTGACCAGGGATCAAACCCAGGCCCCCTGTATTAGGAGTCAGGAGTCTTAGCCACTGGACCACCAGGGAAGTCCTTCTACTTGATTTTTCTAGCTGTCAAGTCTACGGTTAGAAGGCCCTATTTTACACACCTCTACTTAAGAAAACAAGTATGCAGTATCAGAAAACATTTAGATCCACCTGGATATGTTCAAAGTACACACAGTGTAACAGATATTACACTTGTATGACAAATAAACCTAGGTTTTCGTTTCTCTCCCTTTATTGAATTTTCTTTAAGAAAAATAATAATATGAATGGCTTTGTGTATATGTAAATGTTAATGCAGATATTGGAGAACAAACTACAGATTTATATCTTCTCCACCAATTTGTGTCAAATGCTTCCTAATTTAATCCTTGCATGCCTCCCCACCCTTCCAAAAAATAATACTATTTTGATAGTTAGATTCTAGATGGGAGACACAAGTACCGGCAACAAAATCCCACTGTGTATAGAAAAGTCTATAGAAATCTGTAAATGTACCCTGTAGATTAATAATATGAAATATAAATAGATACATACATGAGTAAGTACCCCCCACTCCAGGGTGGCTGGAATACTCACTGACTATGACTTCATAGTGTGCTCAGGAGTTAGCTCCATCATCCGGCAACAATGTGCAGGTATTGGATAACAGTGTCTGACCTGTAATAGGCATTTGATAAAAGTTAAATTTACGGTTAAAAAGGTGACTAATGAGTCATAGTTTAAACAATTTGAGATTCCCATATGAAAGGGGATCTCAGTAGGTTAAAAGCAGGAGCTACTGGTTATTTCAATGCAATCGATGGGCAAAAATATTAATACATATGTAACTATAAGAAGATGAAATAATTGGGTCAAATACTTCCTCCAGTGCCTAAACTAAACTTTAAAAAATCAAAACAAAACCACATCCAGATTAAAAATTAACGCGGACTTTTTTGTGTGTGTGATTCAAATGAGAGGCACACACTTAAAATTCCATTCAGGGCTTAAAGCCTGTGGCTTGACCACTCCATGTGTTGCCAAAACATTTCAGCAGATGGTGTTTTGTAAAATAAACATGAACATAAAACAGCCATACGCTCTTCTAAGTTTTCATGCCTAAGTATGCTTACCTTTTGCTCCATGTAGTATAATTTGTTGTTATGTAGTCACTAAGTCATGTTGGATTCTTTGTGACCCCATGGACTCCAGCATGCCAGGCTTCCCTGTCCTTCACTATCTCCTGGAATTTGCTCAAACTCATGTGCATGGAATCAGTGATACCATCCAACCACCTCATCTTCTGTTGCCCCCTTCTCCTCTTGCCCTTAAATCTTTCCCAGCTTCAGGGTCTTTTCCAGTGAGTCTGCTCTTCGCATCAGGTGGCCAAAGTATTGAGTTTCAGCTTCAGCATCAGTCCTTCCTATGAATATTCAGGGTTGATTTCCTTTAGGATTGACTGGTTTGATCTCCTTGCTGTCCAAGGGACTCTGAAGAGTCTTCTCCAGTACCACAGCTCAAAAGCATCAGTTTTTTGGTGCTCAGGCTTCTTTATGGTGCAACTCTCCACACAGTTAATTTTACACCCAGCCTGCATATGGGTATACACAGAATTAACACAATGGCACCCAGAGTCAAAGCTTCATAGCAATCTCAGAGACTTGTTAAGCATCTTTAGCCTATTGGAAAGGCTGAGAAGGAAACCCAGCATATGTAATGACCTGTGTCAGGCACTGTAGAGAAAGGAGAAGGCTTTGCCAGGAGTACCACTACACACCCACCAGAATGACTGAAATTGAAAAGACAGACAATATTAAGATATTGGTGGGAGTGTGCAACACTGAAACTCTCATACACTGCTGGTGAAGTATAAATTGGTGCCATCACTTTGGAGACTATTAAATGTAGTAAAATTGAACATACACCCACTGATGACTCAGCAGTTCTAATGCCAAGTGTGTATATATGTGCATCAAAATACACCAATGTTCATAACAGTCTCAAACCGAAAATACCCAAATGTCCATCAGCATAAGAATGGGTACATGAACTGTGACATATTCATATTTTCAACCTCCTCACAAAGACTACCAGGAAAACTGTTGATCAAGTAAAGCTTACAGAGTCTTTGTAACGTAGGAATTAGGGAATAGTGTTTTTAGGGTTTGGAATTCTGGGCTCACAAGATTAATGGCAGGTCTTTCAAGGTAAGGAACTGGTTAGGATTGGGTCAAGTTCATGATACCATATTTTAGGAGTGGTGGTCATAACAAAGTGACATTCTGCAGGTGAGCTTTCTAGAAATAAAACCATTGTCTTGGTAAGTGAGTTGTTTACCTAGACAGGAAAACTGTTCGTGTTTATTAACTGGTTAGCAAAAAATTTCCTGATATAAATAGTAATGTAATTTATTGATCTGCTATTGTATCTTCCTTGTTATATTGACACTGGGTGGTCTCAGCAATCAGTCCCATTAGTTAAGTTCATGTTGAGGCAGAAAATCTCACTTCTCAGGACAATGCAATACTGTGTAGCAATGGAAATAAATAACAGACTAAGTGCATTAATATGAATGAATTTTAAAACAGAAAAGTTTAAAAAATTAATACATAGTGATAAAAATCAAAATAGCAGTTACCAGAGAAGGGGCTGGATAGTGACTGAG
Organism: Bos grunniens; assembly: GCF_055505025.1. NCBI lineage: Eukaryota > Metazoa > Chordata > Mammalia > Artiodactyla > Bovidae > Bos > Bos grunniens. The sequence continues at coordinate 63,560,622 of NC_141173.1, read as the reverse complement.
AGGAGCTGTGATGGGGTTCTGAGATGCCCTTATGGGATATTCTGAGATATCCTAGCTCCTAACTCAAGTGGTGGTCACTTGAGTGTGTACACTTGGTAAGAATCCATCAAGCTGTTCACTTAGGATTTGTATACTTTCTTTTAATTAAACAAGAAGATTATTTAAAAAATAGAGGTGAATAAAGGAAAAGTCTAAATTCCAGCACCATATGTGTGTGCTCAGTCACTCAGTTGTGTCCGACTCTTTGCAACCCCATGGACTCTAGCCCACCAGGTTCCTCTGTCCGTGGGATTTTCCAGGCAGGAGTACTGGAGTGGGTTGCCATTTCCTTCTCCAGTGGATCTTCTCAACCCAGAGATCAGACCCATGTCTCCTGCATTGGCAGGTGGATTCTTTACCACTGAGCCACCTGGGAAGAAAGAATAGAAGTGAGTAGAAGAAAGATCCAAATTCTATCACCAGTGTATATTAAATGATTGCTACTGAAAATAAGTATCAGTTCAGTTTAGTTCAGTCGCTCAGTCATGTCCGACTCTTTGCAACCCCATGAATCACAGCACGCCAGGCCTCCCTGTCCATCACCAACTCCCGGAGTTCACCCAGACTCACGTCCATCAAGTCAGTGATGCCATCCAGCCATCTCATCCTCTGTCGTCCCCTTCTCTTCCTGCCCCCAATCCCTCCCAGCATCAGAGTCTTTTCCAATGAGTCAACTCTTCACATCAGGTGGCCAAAGTACTGGAGTTTCAGCTTTAGTATCATTCCTTCCAAAGAAATCCCAGGGCTGATCTTCAGAATGGACTGGTTGGATCTCCTTGCAGTCCAAGGGACTCTCAAGAGTCTTCTCCAACACCACAGTTCAAAAGCATCAATTCTTCGGCGCTCAGCCTCCTTCACACTCCAACTCTCACATCCATACATGACTACAGGAAAAACCATAGCCTTGACTAGACGAACCTTTGTTGGCAAAGTAATGTCTCTCTTTTGAATATGCTATCTAGGTTGGTCATAATTTTCCTTCCAAGGAGTAAGCGTCTTTTAATTTCATGGCTGCAATCACCATCTGCAGTGATTTTGGAGCCCCCCAAAATAAAGTCTGACACTGTTTCCACTGTTTCCCCATCTATTTCCCATGAAGTGATGGGACCAGATGCCATGATCTTCGTTTTCTGAATGTTGAGCTTTAAGCCAACTTTTTCACTCTCCACTTTCACTTTCATCAAGAGGCTTTTTAGTTCCTCTTCTATTAAAGAAAATCTGAACAAAGGAAATAATTCCTCATAATTACACAGTCCTGTTAGTCTGTTTGCCTTGATTCATGTGCTTTCTGTTATTCTGTGCCTGTGTCACTTGGCTTTATTCCATCAGGCATCCAGCCACTAATGGCAGAGCACTCTTTCTCTGCCTGCCCACTCAATTGTATTGATCAAAGCTCTGCATCCGTTCTGCACACAAACAAACATTGTACAATATGATGTTCATGATGCTCTGTTAGACTCTGGGACCTCTCTCCAAATGTTTGTAAGTTTGGTAATAGGCTGCAGAGTACATCTGCGGGTTTGAAGAGAGACAGACACTCTTGGTTGCTTGGAGTGAGTGGTAGAGTCTGATTGATCTAGAACAGAAATTGGATCATTTGTAGAGATGTGGGTGGACCTAGAGAATGCCAAAGTGAAGTTAGTAAGAAAAAAACCCCAAATATGATATATTAATGCATATATGTGGAATCTAGAAAAACAGTGTAGATGATCTTATTTACAAAGCAGAAACAGAGACACAGAGGTCAAGAATAAATATATGGCTACCAAGCAGGGAAAAGGGTATGTGGGATGAACTGGAAGATTGGGATTGGCATATATACATTATTGATACTATGTATAAAATAGATAACTAATGAGAACATACTGTATAGATTAGGGAACTCTACTCAATGTACTGTGGAGCCCTGAATGAGAAGGAAGTCCGAAATAAAGGGGATCTTCCCAGGTGGCTCAGAGTGGTAAAGAACCTGCCTGCCAATGCAGGAGATGCAGGAGACACAGGTTTGATTCCTTGGTTGGGAAGATCTCCTGGAGAAGGAAATGGCAACCCACTCTAGTATTCTTGCCTGGGAAATCCCACAGACAGAGGAGCCTGCGGGCTACAGTCCATAGGGTCGCAACTGAGCATACATGGCTGATTCATTCTGCTGTACAGCAAAAACTAACACAACATTGTAAACCAACTATTCTCCAGTAAAAATTAATTAAAAACAAAAAACAGAGCGAGCCTCTGGGTCAGATTAGAAAACCTCTACTCCTGTTCACACGGAGACTGGCCTCTTGCTTTGCCTTGTCACTGTGGGTTTTAACAACAGTAATGCTGCCATTAATCCAGAAAAGCACTTAGCTCGTCACCAGGTCGCCTTACTTCAACACAGTTGCAGCTTTCCTGTGAATAAAAACACCGTAATCCACAAATAACCTGCCCGGTGTGTCAGCTGCTGTATCACAACGTCCACGTGACTTGAGGAAACGCTCCAAGTGTTTTCAAACTAAAGAAAGAACAGGAGAAAAGAGAGAGAGTCAAAGAAAATAGAAGAAAAGGGAATCTTTCTTATTCGAACTTAAAGAGACTTTTCTTATTTGTTTAAGCAAGGTCATGACATTCTTTTAGAGACATTGCAATACAATGCAATACAATAAAGGTCTTTATTGTATTTTATTCATCGAAGTAACTCAATTACTTGCTTTACGCCCTAAAAGGATAGAGTTAAAAATAATTAGAATAGAGTTTCTAATCTTCTGAAAAGCTCTGTTTATTTATTTAAATTGAAGTATAGTTGATTTGCAATGTTGTTAGTTCAGGTGTACAGCAAAATGATTCCGTTATACATACATGCATATATATATGCATACACACATATGTATTTATCCAGATTCTTTTCCCTTATAGGTTGTTACGAAATACTGATTATAGTTCCCTATGCTATGCAGTAGGTCCAAATCTCTGTTTTGTTTTTGAAGCTTAGGAAGCATTTTCTCAAGATAAATGTCACTGCCCCCAAATTATCCCACTCACTTGATTATATTTGCACTAATCCCAATCCATGCAGACCTAGGATCAACACCAACTGTATTTAAATCTCCACCATCTGAAATGGTCATTTTGTCTGATTTGCTGGAGGCTTCATCCAGTCAGACATATAAATCTCCAGAGGAATTTCTTAAGATGAGTTAAAATATGACACATCCCTCTCCCCAGGGTAGAAACTATATTATAAAAACCAGTTATGTCTCACCTGGCGGATGAAGAAGGAAAGTGACTCACCATGAATGTCTGTGGTTCCCAAGGTGAGGTCTAAGGAGGAGGAACAGCAGCACCCTGGAACTTAAAGTGGAATTTCTCAGGCCCCACCCCAGACCTCCTTTCTGAGACACTGGTAACTGAAGCAGGTTCGATCCCTGGGTTGGGAGTATCCCCTAGAGGAGGAAATGGCAACCCACCCCAATATTCTTGTCTGGGAAATCCCATGGACAGAGGAGCTTGGCCAGCCACAGTTCATGGGGTGGCAAAAAGTTGGACACGACTGACTGAGCACACATTCACAATTGGTGTTTTTTAACAAGCCCTCTGAGTCTGGTGCTTGCTCAAATTGCAAACCCTTGATGTGGGAAAATGCTGAGGGTATGTGGATGTCAGACCAACTGACAAGGCTTCAGAAACACTAAGCATCTTGTGAGTTCATTTGTTAGGCTCTGCAACCTCTCTCTAAATGTTTGTAAATTTTTAAATATACTGCATTTTATAACTACATTAAATTTGCTTTATTTCAAAGATATGTACAGGAAACAGTAGTTTCTAGTACAACCCAAATATCCCCAAGCTTTTCAAGCATCTAGATAAAAATAAGGTCTCATGAACATTGATACTGGTGTTTCACTGGCATATTTGTCCTACCTGTAAATCTCAGGGTCTCCCCACCCAAGGGCATGGCTAGTTAAACTGGCAGGTTGCAAAGCCTTGCATGGGCCCCTCTCTACCTCAGGGAGCTCCCCCTATTTTTGGAAATTGGGTTTGGGCAAGGGTGGAAGAGTAAGAAGGCTGGGCTTGGGGATTTGTTTGTGTTTTACCAATGATGGGAGCAGACTGATAAAGGAATGAAACATCTGTGCCTCAGTTAAGAGAAGGTTCTGCAGCCTTGGTTGCTATTGGAGGTAGTCACAGAATTGATGTCCAACAATAATCAGTATCAAGGCTGCAAAGAACAAAGAGCTTTTTGAGGGGTCTTAAAAATTACAATTTGGGAGACAGATTCAGGTAAAACCAAGTGAAAGACTCTTCTGGGGAAGAGAGTCAGACACTTAAAAAAGCAAAAGCCATAAGATTGTTCAATAATTATCATTGACTTTGGTGCAAGGAAGGAAATTTTTTTAAATGTCATTAATTAATTAGTTAATGTTGGCTGTGCTGGGTCTTCGTTGCTGCGAGGGCTCTCCTCTCGTTGCTCTGAGTGGGAGCTACTCTCTAGCTGTGTGCTTAGGCTCCTCATCGCGGTGGCTTCTCTTGTTGGGGAGCACGGGCTCTAGAGCATGTGGGCTTCAGTAGTTGTAGCACCTGGGCTTAGTAGTTGCAGCTCGCAGGCTCTAGAGCACAGGCTCAGTAGTCGTGGCACAGGGGTTAGTTAGCAGCATGTAGGATCTTCCCAGACCAGGGATCAAATCTGTGTCTCCTGCATTGGCAGGTGAATTCTTTACCACTGAGCCACCAGGCAAGTCCAAAAAAGGAAATATTTGTCCTTAAGGGATAGGCCGTCACCAGTTATTTTAGGGAAATCCAATAAGTATCTTGAGTTTCTGGAACACTGGGCAGATTCTCTGGACACCTGCTTTTAGATGATAAGTGATCAAAAGTCAGGTTCCATCCAGGCTGAGACGTGTCTCAAGTCACACTTTCTCGATGGCCTCCTGGCTCCATTTGAGAGCATTCTCTCAGCAATACCAACCCCATTTTGATTCTGCTTTCACAACTGTGGGCCTGCAGGCCCATCCTAACAGCTCTACCCTCCTCACTGGGCCCCCTTTCACAATATCTCACTTGCAGCCTATTCTGGGAAAGTGTTCTTCGTGATCCAGAGGCACAGTGCAATGGGTTGGTTGGCTATTCTTCATCATGGAACCTCCTCCTCACCATCTCCCTAGTCCACTTAACATCCCTTCAGTGAGTACTTCTGGAGCTCTTCATGTCTGGAAATACACCTATGAGCAAAATATAGAGCCTTCATGCAGCTTCCTTGAAGAAGCTCCATGGAGCTTTCATGGTGTATTCATTGTCATGGCAATCCTAGCGCAGGTTGGAAAAGAATTTCCAGACACAGAGCATTTCAGAAGGAAGTGAGTTTATTAAGAGTAAACAGCAGAGGTCATGTGGGTGCTGCAAACACAGTGGGATGACTTCCTGACAGAACTGGGAAAGCCAACACATCGTGGGTTGGTAGGAAATTTTTATAGCCTCAAGACAGAGAAGTTTCCTGCTGGAGGTTGGCATCAGGTGATTGGTTAGGGTGCTATAGGGTGAGCACTGAGGTGGGCATTTTGCCTAATATGGAGTCAGGAAGCTCGCTGGTGATGATCGGGGGCCTTTTGGCAACGGTTACAAAGGGGCTTATTCAGTTCTGGAGATGACCGTGTTTCTGGGCTCCCCTTTTGTAGCCTTCATGCCAGGTCTTGCACCAGTAGCCTTGGAATAGGACTCCACATTCATGTCTTCATGGAGCTTACATGAAAAAGAATGGAAAAGAAAGACAATAAAGAAATAAATTGTATAGTGGCAGGTAGTGACACTATTTTTTTCAAGTCCCTTGGGAGTCTCACATGTGTGTTCAGCACCAGGTCCACCCATTTCTTTCACTCTGGACTTTCTCTCACCATAAGAACACATCCCCTCACCACCATGTGAGGGCATGGCTGTGGCACCCCTTGGTGGAAAAGTTCTGTTCTGTGGTCCCTGCTGGCTGCTGCTTCTCAGGAGTTCTGTGTAATCTGGACTAGAAAGCAGGTCTACCGATAAGGTGGAGATCTGCTGGTTTTGTCTTCCTAGTACCTCTACCAGAGAAGGCAATGGCAACCCACTCCATTTGCCTGGAGAATTCTTGCCTGGAGAATCCCAGGGACGGGAGCCTGGTGGGCTGCTGTCTATAGGGTTGCACAGAGTCAGACACGACTGACGTAACTTAGCAGCAGCAGCAGCAGTACCTCTACCCCATCCTAAATCTCGGAGGTATGATGATATGACCTTGACCCAGGCTGGGCCAGCCATGGTATCCCTTCCTCCTGTCCACAGCAATTTTTCCTGAAAAATGGTACATGACCCAAAAGTCATGAAAGCTAGTCAGAGCTCTTTTATGAGATTTGATATATAGATGATTAGAAAAACTCTCTTTCCACTTGGATGAACCTTAACGTGATGAACCCTACTCCAAGACATGGAGTAAGTGTATGTAAGAAGCAACTGAAGCACATAGAGAAATGAGACAAGAGAGCCCTGTTGGCATATATGGATGTACCACGTCTCATTGTTCCCCCAACAAGTTCCCTCCCTGTACCTAATTACATGAGGTAATACAGATCCTTTCACACTTGAGTTACTTTCAGTTATTTGCAGCTGAAAATAATAATTGTATGCTAAGCCCACATTAATCATATCAACTACTTTGACATGGACTGATGCTAGGGAAAAGAAGCCAGCATTTATTATACAAAAATTACAGCAGCAATAAAACAAACCCTGCCTTTGACAAAACACCATATTAACATCATAGTAATAAGTTAATACAATTTTATTACACCTTATAAATTAACTATTAATTCTTGCCTGAAAAAAAAATGCACCAGCACATAGGAGATTCCCTTGAAAGGGCTCACAGACCATCAGGGAACTTCTAATTAAAACAGACATCTTTTGTAAACTTGAACGAATTTTCACATGGATGAAACTTTGTTTTATGCAGCTAGTCCCATCAAATATAAAACCTCCTAACCCTAGCAAATATCAAATCTCTTGTTAAATATTATTAAATATTGATGATGCTATTTTAAAACAGGATTATAAAAACTGCATTCAGACTAGCATCATTTTTCAAAGTAATTTCTTAAAAGCATCATAAAATAGAACTATTGTCTATTCATATCATTTGCATTGTACTCATATCCATTAAACTGACAAGATCTTCAGGCTTTTCTCTCTTATAATTACCTATAGTTTATGCTTTTTTTTTTTTTTAATTAAACAGGTTCTTAGGTTTCATTTATTCTTTTACTTGATCACTTTAGGTTGGTCATGATAGTAAAAGTGCTTTTCTTTGCATAGTGGTATTTGGCATTTAGGGCTTCCTGGGTAGCTCAACTGGTAAAGAATCTCTGCAATTCAGGAGACCCTGGTTCTATTCCTGAGTCAGGAAGTTCCCACGAAGAAGGGATAAGCTACCCACTCCAGTGTTCTTGGGCTTTCCTGGTGGCTCAGACAGTGAAGAATCCGCCTGCAGTGCAGGAGAGCCCAGTTGGATCCTTGGGTTGGGAAGATCCCCTGAAAGAGGGTATGGCAACCCACTCCATCACCATCAGCAAAGTGTGTGCAAATCACAACCATAACCACATCTTGGAATTTCAAGGCACTAATAGAATGGCAGAGCACTAACTGTGCATTTGAAACACTGTGCCCATAAAATGCGGCCCGCAGGAGACCAGATTCAAGTGTTCTTTCCCAAATCAGAAAGCTTTCCCCTTCCATTAAATAAACGTAGTTCTAGGTGATTTCTTCTTTTACTTATACAAAACACACACGCGAAACTGGAAAGTTATTGGAACCTAGGGGACTGAAAACATAAGGCAAAAAAGGGAAGAAACCTAAAATGCCCCTTGCAAACCTCATCCCTCCGTTGGGCTGGAGGACCAGGGATGTGGAGGAGAGGCGCTAGAGTCATCTCCACAACTCCCGCGCCCCTGCGCCGCAGCCTCCAGGCCGTAGGGGCCGCTGCAGCGCCGAGTTTGCGGAGTGCGCTGAGACGCTCTCTCCCGCAGGAGGAGACGAGACGGAGTGCGGCGGGCGGGCAGAGGTGACCCAGCGACAGGTGAGCGGCGGAAGGGGTTGGCGTGGCGGGGTCGGGGACGAGGTGGCCGCTCCACAGCGGTCTTGATCCTGTCCTTGGCGGGCCCTACCGCCCTGTGGACCTCGTTCCCAGGTGCATGGATTCGGACTCGGGGGCGTTCTCTCGAGGCCCCCTCTTTCCCGGTACAGTCGTCGCCACTCGGTGAACTCCCAGAGCTGGATCTGGAGGTTTCTGACCCCACGGGGCGCGTGTCTCGCCCCATACGTGGACACCTCCACCCAAAGAACCTTCTCATATTCTGGACAGTTTTTTTGGTATCCCACCTCACCAAACTCCTAATTAGGGGAAAGTGGTTTTGTAATTTTTTCACGTGAGTTTCCTCTTTGCTTTTTAAGTGTGTTTACAGTCCTGTGTCTCCCCTGCAAGACAATGTCTAGAACTCAATTGAATGCAGTTTCTTTTTCTGGAGGCTTCAAAGGCATCTGTCTTTGACTAATAGCAAGATGCAGTGTAGGTCCAGGAGAAGGCGATGGCACCCCACTCCAGTACTCTTGCTTGGAAAATCCCATGGACGGAGGAGCCTGGTAGGCTGCATGCAGTCCATGGGGTCGCAAAGAGTCAGACACGACTGAGTGACTTCACTTTCACTTTCCACTTTCATGCATTGGAGAAGGAAATGGCAACCCACTCCAGTGTTCTTGCCTGGAGAATCCCAGGGACGGGGGAGCCTGGTGGGCTGCTGTCTATGGGGTCGCACAGAGTCGGACACGACTGAAGCGACTTAGCAGCAGCAGCAGCAGCAGCAGTGTAGGTCCCACAATATGGGGAAGGCAGCGGACCCAAATAATACTTTACAGCCCTCAGATTGTTGGCAACATCCTTTGTAAATAACATTCCTTGTCAGTATCTGTCTCTAGGTATGGTAAATTTCAAGGGATTAAAAAAAGAATAACTTTTACCATTAAAAACAACAAATACAGAGTTCATCTTTAAAATTTAAAACCCAAAAGAGAGGGGACATATGTGTATCTATCTGATTCATGTTGATGTATGACAGAACCAACACAGTATTGTAAAGCAATTATCCTTCAATTAAAAATAAATTTAAAAAAATTAAGTGATTATAATTTTATGCTTCGTTGGAATATTAATTACTCAGCCATAAAAATGAACGAAATTGGGTCATTTGTAGAGAAGTCGTTGAACCTGGAGTCTGTCATACAGAGTGGAGAAAATCAGAGAGAGAAAAACCAATATTGTATATTAATACATGTATATAGAATCCAGAAAATGGTACTGATGAAGCCATTTGCAGGATAGGAATAGAGAGACAGATGTAGAGAACAGACTGTGGATGGTGAGGGGGGCTGGGAAGAGGAGGGTGAGACAAATGGAGAGAGTAGCATTGACACACATAGGCTACCTTGTTGTAAAATAGCCCGACGCTGCTGTATAGCACAGGAAGCTCAGTTCAGTGCTCTATGAGACTAGAGGGGTGGACAAGGGTGGGGTGAGAGACTCAAGAGAGGGGGGATATATGTATACATATAGTTGATTCACTGTTGTTATGCAGCAGAAACTAACACTAAAGCAATTATACTCCAATTGAAACATTTTGTTACATTTCTTCAATCTTATAATGACTTAGAAATGCTGAGTCTTAACGATTTAGGAGTGAAGTGGTGGACCAGTGGTTGGCTGGAACATGAGTGACCTGGATTATCTCACTCTTCCATGGGCAAAGACAATCAATCTCTTTTGGTTTAGATTTGTTTAGAAAAAGGGATTGAATTAATTGGTGGAGATGAAAATAGCTACTATTTGTTGAACTTCTGTTATGTCCTTTAAAAAATGTTACCTCATTTAATCTACAAAGTCATTCTATGCAGTAGGTAATATCCCTTTTATAAAAGTGCAAACTGAAGCTCAGAGAAGTTGTCACTCAAAAACATACACTTAATAGGTAGCAAAATTGGAATTTGCAGCAATGGTACATTCCCTTAAGACAGAAAGCTGTCTGATTCTGTCCTGAACTTGTGTATTCTAAATCAAATTATTTTTAAGGTGTCCTGCCCCAAACTTCAAGTTATTTTCTTAAATTCTGAAATAGTGTGGTATGTGAAACAAAAATAACAAGTACATTATATATCCTTAAAGTATTTTATCCATTTTATAATTCCCCTAAGGCTTTTATTTAATAAAAGCAAGGCTTTATTGCTGGCATTCCTTTTCACCAGTATTCTGTGATTCTGACCTTTTTTTTTTTTTTTCATTTATCTTCTGTTCAGATGCTTATTTCAAAATGAATATCTAAGGATTAAGTTTCTCACCAAAGTAACTCATATTCTTTATATCTTGGTCTAATTTTTATGTCATGCCAGTTTTGTGCCAGCAAATTGTTTAATATCAGCTGCCAAGTACATTCTGGATTATCCCACAGAGCTGGAATTTTAATAAAGGAGAGAAAATGGTTTAAATTTTCTGCTGCCTAAGATCATCTTTGTACAGTCTCGTACAGTGTATTCGTTCTGGGGGCACGATTTTCACTCATACTTTAGGGCGTTGCTACAAAGAGGCCGCTGCTTCCTTTCTCATCACATATTGCCTTCCCCAGAGAAGGGGCAGGAGAAAAAGGTAAGGAACCTTTTGCTGGGAGGGACGTATGAAGTAAATGCAGTTTAGTTTAGATCTTTTTTTTTTTTTTAAAGCTTTTAGATTGGAGTATAGTTTCTTTACAATGCTGTGTTAGCTGCAGGTGTGCAGCACAATGTATGATTTAGTTATACATACGTTTTTTCCAGATTCTTTCCCCTTATAGTTTATTACAAAACACTGAGGGTAGCTCCCTGTGTTATACAGTACATCCGTGTTGATTATTTTATATATAGTTGTGTATGTTAATCCCAGATTCCTAATTTATCCCATGCTACCATTCCCTTTTTTGTAACCATAAGTTTGTTTTCTATGTCCGTGAGTCTTTTTCTGTTTTATAAATAAGTTTGTATCATTTAGATTCCATGTATAAGTGATATCATATGGTATTTGTCTTTCTCTTTCTGACTTACTTTGCTTAGTATGATCTCTAGGTCTATCCATTTTGCTGCAAATGGCATTATTTCATTTTTTTGTTGTTCAGTTGCTCAGTTGTGTCCAAATCTTTGCTACCCCATGGACTGCAGCACACCAGGCTTCCCTGTCCTTCACCATCTCCCAGAGCTTGCTCAAACTCATGTCCATTGAGTCAGTGATGCCATCCAGCCATCTCATCCTCTGTTGTCCTCCTCTCCTCCTGCCTTCAGTCTTTCCCAGCATGAGGGTCTTTTCCAGTGAATCAGTTCTTCGCATCAGGTGACCAAAGTATTGGAGCTTCAGCTTCAGCATCAGTCCTTACAATGAATATTCAGGACTGATTTCCTTTAGGATAGACTGGTTGGATCTCCTTGCAGTCCAAGGGACTCTCAAAAGTCTTCTCCAACATCACAGCTCAAAAGCATCAATTTTTCAGCATTCAACCTTCTTTTTAGTCCAACTCTCACATCTATATAGCTTTAACTATATGGACCTTTGTCGGCAAAGTAAGGTCTCTGCTTTTTAATACAGTATCTAGGTTTGTCATAGCTTTTCTTCTTTCATTTTTTAGGACTAAGTAATATTCCATTGTATATATGTACCACATCTTTATCCATTGATCTGTTGATGGACATTTAGGTTGCTTACATGGCTTGGCTATTGTCAATAGTGCTGCAGTGAACACTGGAGTGCATGTATCTTTTTGAATTATGGTTTTCTCTGGGTATATGTGCAGGAGTGGGATTGCTGGATCATATAGTAGCTCTATTTTTAGTTTTTAAAGAAGCCTCCATACTGCTGCACCAGTTCACACTCTCATAAACAGTGATGGAGGTTTCCCTTTTCCCCACATCCTCTCCAGCATTTATTATTTGTAGATTTTTCAATGATGGACATTCTGAACAGTGCTAGGTGATACCTCACTGTGATTTTGATACTCTGATAGTTAGCAGTGTTGAGCACCTTTTCATGTGGTTTTTGGCCTTCTGTATGTCTTCTTTGCAGAAATGTCTTTTTAGGTCTTCTGCCCATTTTTTGTTTGGGTTGTTTGATTTTTTTTTTTTTTTGGATATTGAGCTGCATGAACTATTTGTATGTTTGGAAATTAATCTCTTGATCACATGATTTGTAAGTATATTTTCCCGTCTTTGATTGTCTTTTCATTTTGTTTATGGTTTCCTTTGCTGTGCAAAAGCTTTTAAGTTAATTACATCCCATTTGTTTATTTTTGTTTTTATTTTCATCACTGTAGTAGGTGGATCCTTTGGGATCCAAAAAGATATTGCTGAGACTTATGTCAAAGAATGTTCTGCCTGTATTTTCCTCTAAGAGTTTTATAGTATCCAGTGTTAAACTTAGGTCTGTAATCCATTTTAAGTTTGTGTTTGTGTATGGTGTTAGAGAATCTTCTAATTTCATTCTTTTACATGTGGCTGTCCAGTTTTTCCAGCACCAGTTGTTGAAGAGACTTGTCTTTTGTCCAGGAGAGACGTATGAAGTAAATACAGCTTAGTTTAGATCTTTTTTTATAGGCAGGTATGAAAAACGCAAGTCTCTTCTATTAAAAAAAATTATGTACACAATTTCTTATTTAAGGGAACAAGAAATGGGTGATGGAAAAAAATGAAGAAGAAATAAGAACAGGGCACCCGGACAGATTGCACAGCCATGGGGTGGCCCCTGGGATACCTAACTTACTGAATGTTTTAGAGGTCAACTGGCACAGAAATTAATCACCAAATTGGCCAGCAGCAGTGCGGTGTCAAGTTCCTATCATCCCTGCTAGTGTGTGTTTGTGTGTGTGTGTATGTGCATGCACGCACGTGTGCACACTAGAGAGAGAGAGTCCCCTTTTTAACACAATAAATGCGGGTCCTTGCTTAAAAATAAACTCATCTTGAAAACAAGTATATCTAGAGATGGATCAATATCACATGTGAATAAGTAAGTGTGATTTACCTCACGCTTTGCAGTGGGGAAAAAAAAGAGTAAGAGAAGAAGTGGGAGAAAGTGATGGGGGAACTTAGAAGCTCTAATGGATGTGTGTCAGATGGTAACTGTTTTTGAGGTACTGTCCACTCACTGTTGGAATAGGTTGTTGCTGTGCTTTGAATTCATGATTAGTTCTGTAGCTTTTAAAATTACAACTTACATCAGCTCTGATTAACACGCCTGTGAAGAAACAACTAAGGTTTTGCATTTTATATACTTATTCAACCACGACATCTTGCATGTCTTTCACAGTCATATTCCTACCGTTCTGTGGGCCAGGCATGTGAGGAGATAGAAAAGAACATTTTCTTACATGAAAAGTCTCATTTTGTTCTGTTCGTATTACAAATTCTTACCTAATAAATCCCTTTTTGGCCTCAGTAATCTGTCTCTCTTTATTTAAAGTATCAGTCAGTCATTCAGTTCAGTCACTTAGTTGTGTCCAACTCTTTGCGACCCCATTGACTGTAGCACGCCAGGCTTCCCTGTTCACCATCTCCCGGAGCTTTCTCAAACTCATGTTCATCTACTCGGTGATGCCATCCGACGATCTCATCCTCTGTCATCTTCTTTTTCCTCCTGCCTTCAATCTCCCAGCATCAGGGTCATTTCCATTGAGTCAGTTCTTCACATCAGGTGGCCAAAGTATTGGAGCTTCAGCTTCAACATCAGTCCTTCCAGTGAATATTCAGGACTGATTTCCTTTAGGATTGTCTGGTTTGATATCTTTGCAGTCCAGGGGACTCTCAAGAGTCTTCTCTGACACCACAGTTCCAAAGCATCAATTCTTCAGCACTCAGTTTTCATTATGGTCCAGCTCCACATTCATACATGAATTAAAGTCAGTAGTTCTAAAGTATAAGATTCTAAAATAATTTCCAAATCAAAGATTTGTCATATTTAGGGAGTATTTTGCCATACTGTAATAGAAATGCACTGACAAGTCCTAAGAATAATAAATAAATAGTTTTATATTTAACTAAAATAATATTGGTATAATTATTTTCATAAATGTAAGGGGTGTGTGTGTGTGGTTGCATGCACGCACGCTTCATCACTCAGTCATTTCCGACTCTGTGACCCCATGGGCTGTAGCCCACCAGGCTCCCTCATCCATGGAGATTGTCCAAGCAAGAATAGAAGGTTGTTAAAATTTTTTGTTAGTTCCGTGAGTGGTATAAACAAGTTCATGAACTTTGGGGAGAACTGTTGGAGCATCTGCAGTGACTGTGGCACATACAAAGAGAAGCAGCAACAGAACTGAGCAGTCTTATACCAGGCCTAGTAAAAGAGTGATATATGATAGAAAGTAGTACTTTCATTGGGCTTCCCTGGTAGCTCAACTGGTAAAAAATCCGTCTACAATGCCGGAGACCCTGGTTTGATTCCTGGGTTGGGAAGATCCCCTGGAGAAGGGATAGGCTCCCCACTCTAGTATTCTTGGACTTCCCTGGTGGCTCAGACAGTAAAGAATCTGCTTGTAACGTGAGAGACCTGGGTTTGGAAGACCCCCTGGAGGAGAGTATGGCAACCCATTCCAGTATTCTTCCCTGGAGACTCTCCATGGACAGAGGAGCCTGGCAGACTACAGTCCATGAGGTTACAAAGAGTCAGATGTGACTGAGCGACTAAGCACAATACTCTCATATGTTCCTAAAAATATCACAAACAATGAAAATTGTGGTATGTTAAATCTTTTAAAATATAGTGTGGTAGGTAATTCTTTAATTTGTAAAAGTCACTCAGTCATGTCCGACCCTTTGTGACCCCATGGACTATACAGTCCATGGAATTCTCCAGGCCAGAATTCACTGGAGTAGGTAGCCTATCCCTTCTCCAGCGGATCTTCCTGACCCAGGAATTGAAAAGGGGTCTCCTGCATTGCAGGTGGATTCTTTACTATCTGAGCTACCAGGGAAGCCCTTTAATTTGTAAAAGTCCCTTTCAATAAACATTTGCAGTAGTTTCCAGCCTATGTATTCTTTAATTGTCATTTCTGGCAAAGAGTTTAACATGAACAGTTTAACGTAAATGGAATGTTGGTGTCTAGAGTTTACAGTATAATAAATACTACCTTGATTGCTTATTCCCTTGTTTCATCACAGAGTAAATGTAGGTTCAGCTAAGGAAAGAGAGAATCTTGTGCAAATACAATATATATATATATATATATATATATATAGCAGAGAGGCTGTCTCCCAGGCGATAGACCTCAGTAAGATCCCCAAATAAAACTTATCTTGCAACTTTAAGTTTGTGCATTTTTCTTCAGTTTACAGTTTCAAGAAATTCACCTAAGAAATGTGCATGTGAGTGGACCCCTGGTTCAGCAGAAAACATTGGAGTTTTTTGGTAACCTTGGGCATGATGTGTTAGAAGCATGTGCTGGCTGAACAGGTTTCAGGCATATTATGGAATTGTTTCAGAAGTTGTCTGTAGTGGACAAAAAAATCACTGTTCCAATAGAGAAAATTAGTAACTTGAATGCTGTTGAAATTTTTTTTTTAATTTTATTTTATTTTTAAACTTTACAATATTGCATTAGTTTTGCCAAATATCGAAATGAATCCGCCACAGGTATACCCGCGTTCCCCATCCTGAACCCTCCTCCCTCCTCCCTCCCCTCCCCTCCCTCTGGGTCGTCCCAGTGCACCAGCCCCAAGCATCCAATACCGCGCATGAAATTTTTAAAAAATTGCTAGTTACTGCTTGAATGATGTGTTAAATGCTGATGAACCAAGTGTTTTATGAGTTGTTACCTCATATAATTCATGTCCAAAGTGGACTTCAAAGAAGAGGTAAATAGAGGTTAATGATCATTCTTTTCTGCTGTAATGCATCGCGGTCGGAAGAGATGAGACCACTTGTCATTGGCAAGTCAGTTAACTCCCAGGGCTTCAGAAATGTTCATTTGCTCCCCAGTAATGATGAAGCCAGTATACATGTCTAGAGAACATGAAGTTTATTTGATGAATAACTGAGAATGGTTGGTAAGAGGAAGATAGGAGTGAAAAGCAAGATCCTCTTGCTGATGGACACCTGCTCTGCCCAACACACCCCTGTGTTTGGATCACATGTGTTGAGTTTTCTCATTGACTAATCTTTTTCACTTTTGAAAAAACTGGACTCCTAAGTTTCTCCATAAGTAATAAGGTTGCAGAAATATTGCTTTTATAAAGACTGTAAAATGGGAAACTTAATACTTGAATAAACAAAGCCCCAACAAGTGTTTAAATGTGAGTGTTTGACTCTCATTTTATAACATTTACTGAGGGTTCAGCATTTCCCCCAAAGAATTTTATTATATTGTCATGAATCTCAGCCGTTCTTTGGAAAGCTTCTTTCCCTATCTTTTCCCTTCCAAACTTCCCCCCACCCACCCCACCAGCATTCGGTGGCAGGATTGGTAAGAATAACCTTTTGCCCAGTAGTATGTAGAAGAAAAAAATATTCACGAAGTGTTGACATTCTAGCAGGGAGAACCAGAAGCCAAAAGACATACTTGGATCTATTAGGATAGATTCTGAGTAATTAAGAGAAAAATGATTTCCAATTAAGGATTAGGATAGATTCTGAGTAATTAAGAGAAAAATGATTTCCAATAAGGAGGTAGCATAGTGTTTGTTGCCAGAGAGTGGGCGATAGAGGAGGAGTAAGGACAACAGCTGCTCACCCTTCCTGCATGGTACTGGTGCTGGGGTGACCCAGTGGAGGAAGGCACAGGGGTGGGAAGGGAAAGTGGGAGAGGAGTCAATCTGTAGGAGGAATGGAGCGAAAGAATGCTCATGCCTCTTAGGTTGGTGTCCTGAAAGGGCTGTTGGAAGGTGAAGAATGGTGAAAATGGAAGGAAATTAAGAAGGTATGGATAACCCACTGGCCACTCCTACCCTTAGTACCCCCTTCATTTAGCAAGATACAGCGTGACTCATACCTCACTAGTTCCACGAGATGAAAAATAACCATTTTACCAAACAAAACCTAAAGGCCATTTACAAAGTACATGTTATACAAAGTAATAAAAGAATTGACCATCACTTTTGATATATATCTAGACCGGAATTTGAAAAAAGACTGAATATAGAATGATTTTTTTAAGAGCATTATCAGAAAAACATAACTTTGAAGGGGAAAAAAGTCTCTGATTTTATTTTTAGGTATTAAATCATCGTTAGTCAAGATGTCTTCAGCACCTGAGCCTCCAGCCTTTAAAAAGGAGCCGCCCAAGGAGAAAGACCTGGGAAACATAGGGCTCAGAGGGGTCCGCACCACAACCTTATTTCGAGCTGTGAATCCAGAGCTCTTCATTAAACCTGTAAGAAATCATCCGGGATAAGACTTTATGTTCAATTTACCTAGGCTTTCAGAAATAGAAAGTTCTAATTTTCCTGTCACATTTGATTTTATCACGGATATTTGATGTTAACTAGTGCCATCTATGGGGTCACACAGAGTCGGACACAACTGAAGGGACTTAGCAGCAGCAGCAGTAAGACCTCTCTGTGGATAAGAAGTAGATGGAAGGAAAATCTTAAATGCTGTTTCACTAAATATACATATAAAACTAATTATTTTGAGGGTTTTTGAGAATTTAAATGGTAAATAGTTGAATTTTAATCAACTGATCAAATTCCTGTTTAAATTTTATTTTAATAGCTGCATTGATTTTAAGGAAACTTGTTTGATTGGGTACTATTAAGTAAATAAGGCCTTCCATTGAAACAAAGAAAACAGAATGGAAATCTGATCAGTCTACAATTCCAGGCTTATTAATAATGTTTTAACCTAGGAGATTTTGCAAACATATATTGAAAAATATGAAAACATGCATTTATACACTGTTAGGGAGTTAGCTAATTATATTTTTGTAGCAAGTTACTGAATACATTTGATTTGTTAAGTTTTATTTTTTGAAAAATGCAAATCAAGTCATAAAATTTACTTAAATGTTTGAATTTGATTAGAATTTTAATAACATAGTTACCAGTATAAACTGTTTGAAAGTTAAATAGGTCAATTTAGCAATCAAATCATTAAATCAAGGTAGAATGTTTTAAAAACTTTGAACTAATGTGTTTTTTTACTTGCCAAGTACAGTTCAAGAACTGCAAAAGTAAGCTGCTCTGAGCGAGTGGCCTTTCTCAGATGTCCATCCCACTGAAAAAGTTTGACCTTGATTTTTTTTGATGATTAAAATAGTAAAGAAACAGAAGCAGAAATGATAACAGAAGCAGAAAATACAGAATTGAAAAGCTTTATGATCCAGCAATCCCACTGCTGGGCATACACACTGAGGAAACCAGAAGGGAAAGAGACACGTGTACCCCAATGTTCATCGCAGCACTGTTTATAATAGCCAGGACATGGAAGCAACCTAGATGTCCATCAGCAGATGAATGGATAAGAAAGCTGTGGTACATATACATAATGGAGTATTACTCACCCATTAAAAAGAATTCATTTGAATCAGTTCTAATGAGGTGGATGAAACTGGAGCCTATTATACAGAGTGAAGTAAGCCAGAAGGAAAAACACCAATACAGTATACTAACGCATATATATGGAATTTAGAAAGATGATAACAATAACCCTGTGTACGAGACAGCAAAAGAGACACTGATGTATGGAACAGTCTTATGGACTCTGTGGGAGAGGGAGAGGGTGGGAAGATTTGGGAGAATAGCATTGAAACATGTAAAATATCATGTATGAAACGAGATGCCAGTCCAGGTTCAATGCACGATACTGGATGCTTGGGGCTAGTGCACTGGGAGGACCCAGAGGGATGGTATGGGGAGGGATGAGGGAGGAGGGTTCAGGATGGGGAGCACATGTATACCTGTGATGGATTCATTTTGATATTTGGCAAAACTAATACAATTATGTAAAGTTTAAAAATAAAATAAAATTTAAAAAATTCAGGAATTCCCTAGCTATCCCATAGTTAGGACTCTGCCCTGTCACTGCCAAGGGCCCGCGTTCAATCCCTGGCTGGGGAACTAAAATCCCCAAAACTGTGTGGTGTGACAAAAAAAAAAAAAGTAGCATCCCTTTGCCTCTTAGGGTCTTGGATTTTACACAGCAAGTCAGAGTTATTATATACAGCACATCTGTTCTATGACTGTGTTTCTTGAGGTACTAGAATAAGTTCCCGGAGAAGGGTGTGTCTGTTTTGCTGTACCTGGTATATAACATGAAAGGCTTTCTGCCAGGTTTTCATGATCCTGGGTGACAAGAAAAGCATGTAGACTTCATTCCTCACTTCTTAATAAAAATAAAAAATTTAAGGTTTGCAGATGGGAAACTTGGGCCCAAAAAAGTTAAGCAACTTCTTCACAACATAGGTAACTGAAAACTGAGCACTGGACCAATTTCCTTCTTAAAGGTGAAGGTCAGAGATGTCCCAGCTATGATGGGAAGAAGAAGAGTCTTCCATAGTCTCTAAGTTATCAGGAGTTGAATTAACTGAATAAAGAAATGGATAAATATTAGAAATGAAATTTGACCCTAGGAATGCTGGTGTGGTACTAAAGCCTTGGCATGACGAGCGGAAAGTGCAGGAGATATTTGAGTCTCCTCAAATTGGTCTTATTGAGACCTCGTGATTTGTTTTTTTCTTTGACAGAACAAACCTGTAATGGCTTTCGGATTAATAACCATTTCGCTTTGCGTGGCTTATATCGGTTACCTACATGCGACACAGGAGAATAAGAAGGACCTCTATGAAGCTATTGATAGTGAGGGACACAGTTATATGAGGAGGAAAACATCTAAATGGGATTGATTGCGCTGGTTGCATCTGCAAGATGAAGGTTTACTGGGGCCTCTGAAATCTTCAGCTGAAAATTAGGACCGCACAGTGTCTTGTTTGTTGTTCCAGAAGATGCTGCTGAGGAAGAAGGATGCCGATTGCAGCCAGACCCCGAGAGTGAATGTTATCCTTTCAAAATGGCAGCCATTATTGTGTTCTTTTTTCCACAGAAAGAGCTGTTCAGTATTTTAATTTTATTAAATCCTCTTTTAAAAAGTGCCATGAGAATGGAAGTCATTTTTGTGAATTATAAAGTTCTGTCCAATAAAAGTACTGCTGCTCTTAAATTTGCATGGTATTGTTAATATTTTAAGGGGAATGTGCATTTACAGCTGTTGTGAAGGTTTAGTTTTGCTATTTGCAAAGGCAGTGTTCTTTTTCTCTCTGGTGAAGAAGAAAATGATTATAAATTATTGTAAAGCCTGCAGTTAAAAACAGTTTTTACAGAATTACAGATGGGTCATATATTTCAGTTTTCCATTTCAGCTAATTTTGGTCCAGATTTTTATTTTAGTTGAAAAGATACTCCCACTCAATTACTAAAATAAAGATTAAATGAAAGAATAACCCAGAGTAATTGGAGTTGTTTAAAAAAAATAACCAGACAATATGTTATACTGAGTATAATGTTTTTATTTGACTACAACTAAATGTTATCTATTTTGTTTTCATTGTAATTTATTGTTTCATTGTTATTTGTATTTCATTGTTATCATTGTAATTTAATGTTACAATGATACTATAAATGTAAGACCTAGAGCATTTGGTCTTAGTTACTTGAAAACTAGTTACTTAGTTACTTGAAAACTAGAACTGCTCAGTAGATAAGGTCTAGATTTAAAGTAACTATAAGTATATGGGGTTTACCTTATACCTTTCTGATGAGGGTTCTAGATGTGTTTTATTTCTAGATATTTACCGCATTCTCCAAATCATTGGAGTTGCATCTTAGTAAATAAATCTTGTCTCTGAAATTTTGTTTCATTTATTATTAACAAGTAAAATAATTGCAAAGGCAGAGTTTATCATCATAATGTAAGATTTAATTTCCAGTGCTTTATGGTAGTTTTGTAAGATACATGAAAAAGTAATTATGTCTGATTTGTAGATATTAAAGAGCTTAGCTAATTGAGTTATCTGTATGCAACTAAATTAAATCTTTATTACTGACCCTTAAATATTTCTTTGTGAGGTCTCTCTATATAGTACACTTCATACAGTTTAAATACACTTAGGTGGTATACAACGCCTTTTAATTTAAAGTATTATCTTTTGCTGTTGGTTGGTAAAGAACTAGAGTTCTTCTGTTTTCAACTTATGCATTTAATGCCACATCATCATCATTAGAGTTCTTCTAATATTCAACAAAAGAAGTTACTGTTTGGTGGGGGAAGTATTAGTGAGCTATCAAGAGGTTATTGCAGCAAAGAAGGGCTGCAGGAACTGGGCAGAGGGCAGCCTTAAACCACGTGACTGTGTGTGAGTGAACCAGGGTAGCAGTAGATTCCACAAGGTGCGCAGCTGCGAAAAATAGGGCAAGGGAAGAATTCCACTGAATTTTAGAAACAACCTGACTTCCCTGGTGGCTTAGACGGTAAAAGTGTCTACCTACAGTGGGAGACCCAGGTTTGATCCGTGGGTCGGGAAGATCCCCTGGAGAAGAAAATGGCAACCCACTCCAGTATTCTTGCCTGGAAAATTCCATGTACAGAGGAGCCTGGTAGGGTACAGTCCATGGTGTTGCAAAGAGTTGGGACAGGACTGAGTGACTTCACTTTCACTTTCAACCTAACTGTGGTACTGTTTATAGGTCTGTTACAAGTTCTGTAGCACGGTCTTCTATGTGCAGTGTCAAAGACTGCTTGGCTGTGGATGTTTTCATTCCTTCTCTAAAGGAAAATGAGACAAGTCAGTGGTCTAAGGAGGGGATGCTCAGGGCAAGATGCTCAGGGCATCTTGGAGTCTGAGTTCAAGTGGTAGGAGAAATGTTTTCCAATGCAGGAATCTGGTTGAGATCGGGCAAACTGTAACATAATAGATTGTCCTGAAGCAAGTATTGATAAATGAACTGCTGGTAAGCTGCAAGCAACCTCTTAGCCCAGGGAAGTAATCTGTTCTGATAGAAGAGCCATTTGCCCAGAAGAGCAAGCAGTTTAGTTGTTAAGAATTTCCCAGTGTAAACAGTGAAGTTATTTATTGTTTAATAGCCTTATCTTCTGTAAGGCAACCAATCCTTCCTAGTTTTTTAACCAAGGAGGGGATTCTTGAGATGCAGTTCTTTCCATTTTAAAACAAGACAACAAATGAATTAACTATGATTTTAAAAGCCAACCTTAGTAATTTTGAGTGCTTGCTTGCTGCTGCTGCTGCTGCTGCTAAGTTGCTTCAGTCGTGTCCGACTCTGTGTGACCCCATAGACGGCAGCCCGCCAGGCTCAGCCATCCCTAGGATTCTCCAGGCAAGAACACCAGAGTGGGTTGCCATTTCCTTCTCCAGTGCATGAAAGTGAAAGGTGAAAGTGAAGTCGCTCAGTCGTGTCTGACTCTTAGTGACCCCATGGACTGCAGCCTACCAGGCTCCTCCATCCATGGGATTTTCCAAGCAAGAGTACTGGAGTGGGGTGCCATTGCCTTCTCCGGAGTGCTGGCTTACTGAAAGTAATTTTTCCTTTAAGGTACTGTGTGATTTTCCCAGTTTTATTGCCCTGGCACAAAAGCATTATAGATAACCTAAAAAAAAATTAAACTCCTTTTTTTTAGTTCTGGCTTAAAAAATCAATTCTTTAAGTAAACATTTAACAGAAAGTATGGTAGACTGAATAATACACCTCTTTTCCCACACCACCCTAGAGATGTTTGGATCCTAATTCCAGAACCTGTAAACATGTTCATTATATGACAGAAGGGTTAAGGTTATACCAATAACCTCAGATATGCAGATGACACCACCCTAATGGCAGAAAGTGAAGAGGAACTAAAGAGCTTCTTGGTGAAGATGAAAGGAGAGTGAAAAAGCTGGCTTAAAGCTCAACATTTAGAAAAACAAAGATCCCATCACTTCATGGCAAATAGGTGGGTAAACAATGGAAACAGTGACAGGCTTTATTTTCTTGGGTTTTCGAATCACTGCAGATGGTGACTGCAGCTATGAAATTAAAATACCCTTGCTCCTTGGAAGAAACTCATTGGAAAAGACCCTGGTGCTGGGAAAGATTGAGGGCAGGAGGAGAAGGGGATGACAGAAGATGAGATGGTTGGATGGTATCATCTACTCAATGGACATGAGAAAGAGAGAGTGAAGTACTGGGTAGCCTGGTGTGCTGCAGTCCTCGGGTGCTCACAAAGAGTCAGACACGACTGGGAAAAAGAAAAACCATGGCAGAAGGAACTTGACAGATATGATTAAGTTCAGGATTTGAAATAGGGAAATGACCCTTTATTATTTGGGTGGGCCTGATATAATCACAAAAGTCCTTATAAGAGGGAGGCAGATGATGAGAGGAAGAAGCAATGTCACCCTGCAAACAAGAGGATAAGAGGCTATATTGATGCAAGCCCATGGGCCGAGGAATGGGGACAGCCTCTGGGAGCTGGAAAAGGCAAGGAAACAGATTCTCGCTGAAGCCTCCAGAAGGAAGCAGTGCTGCCAACACCATTGTAGACTTCTGACCTCCAGAACTGCAAGACAATGAATTTGTGTGGCTTTAAGCCACCAGTTACGTAGTCATTTGTTACAGCAGCAGAAGGAAACATACAGAAAGTATCTGGGAAATGAAGAGCTGTACCATGCTGCCTTTTGTCATGATTTCTAGTTGCTTTTATGAGCAAAGCTTGTCTTACCTAGCAACAGTTGCTAAGTAAGTTAACAATTTAATCTAGACTCCAGGAGGGAGCAGCTGCTTAAATCTTCCCAAATCCAGTGCCCAGACCTTCTATGGGCAGGGGCTTTCAGTACCATTCTTTACCACTAGGCATATAACCACTACCTAACCATGGTGAATCATTTAATCTTGATAAGCCTCTAGTATTGTCTTCAAACCTTGAATCTCTTCTGCTTTCTCAAACTTGAACTTTTCTTAAAACTACTTTTTCTAGTCCTAAGAGTGTTTTAACTGTACATAGTAAAAGACAACTTTAATTATGATCAGAAATCCAAATTATACAAACTTTGTTTGCTGTGCTGTTTGTAATAAAATAATTCCACCAGCCCCTTTTGGGGAAACCTTCAAACGGATCCATGAATACAAGCCATTTAAGACACGGTTTTACACTCACAAAGATATACTGGGTAAGTGAGTTTGCTGGTTTTCTTTGTCCTAATGTTTCATAGCATTGTATGTTATTCTTGTTGTATAGACTTTGATCAGCTGTCCTAATCAAAGCTCCTTGTCCTGCAGATGTGTCTGTTTGGCATGAGAAGAATATGGGTTGAAATCCTGCTTCTCCACTTTCCAGTTGTGTGCCTTGGCAGGATACTTAGCCTCTCAATCTGTCTCCTTATATGTAAACAGGGATGTTAATATAATACTTTTCTTGCAGGTTTCTTCTGAGGCTTTAATGAAATATTCATACCTATTCTAAAGCCTGGCACATAATAGTAACTTGGAGTTCTTTTTGCCCTTGCCCATCCTTGAGCACTTTCCATACACGTAGGAGAGAAATATCTCTAAGTAACACCTTAATAAACAGATGAAAGAAACTGTGTTCTTTGTTAGTACTGGTGACATAAAATAGATTATAAATAGCACGAGAATATGTACTGTGTATATACTTCTTTTATCTTTTAAGTCCTTTTGTATTTAAAAACATTTTAAGTATAGCTGATTTATGACGTTTCAGGTGTACAGAAAAGTGATTCAGTTTTATATATACATATACTATTATATTCAATATATTTTATATTAAATTATATATATATGTTCTCTTTCAGATTATTATCCATTATAAGTTATTATAAGCTATTGAATATAGTTCCCTGTGCCATACAGTAGGTCTTTGCTTACCTATATTATATATAGTAGTATTATCTGTTATCCCCAACTTCCTAATTTATCTCTTCCCCCTATATATGCACTTCTAATAAGCAAATCAAATTTTAATTTCAGGTTTCCTTTTCTCCTCATTCCTGTCAGGTTTTCAGTCAGGTTTTAAGCCTTGGAAGTGTTTTCCTAAGTACTCTCAAACTACTTCTCAAATCCTGTCTTCCTTTAATGTGTTAAATTAGTGGTGATTAAATTTTACTCCTGATCTTTGAAAATGTAAAAAGCTATAGAATGGAGAGTGTTTTGAAAAAAAAAAAAAAACTAAAATGTGGAGGGAGATCAAATTGGGATCATCCTCTAAAAATATCAATACCAAAATTGATTACTGATTTTAACTTCTAGTAACTGTTTAGTGTGACTTATTAATTATGATCTCTATAATGATTTGGCTTTTTACACTCAGAACAGTGGATATCCATTTTTAGATATGTTTTTTTTGGTTGATTCCTTATGCCTCCTAGTATATCTGAATCGAAACATTAAGTGGATAAATTAAAACATGTGTCAATGCTAATAAGTATTGCAGAGGGTAGTTCTCAACATTGGCAGTGTTCTACAGAATTTTTAAATCCAAACACAAACGTCATTGGATTTAATACTGTTATGAAGTCCAAATTCATTCTACTCACTGCATGAGAGGCCAGTAAATCAGGAGATGAGTTGTTGGGGCAAAGAAGAACGACTTTATTCAGAAAGCCAGCAAACAGAGATGGCAGATTAATGTGCCAAAGAACCTTCTTACTCCTTTCAGAATGCAGACATTTTTCATATTAAAAGGGGAGGAGGGGTGAGTTGGTTGGTGCAAACTTCTTGGTGCAGGAATCCTTTGTTCTTGTAATTGTCCATTATGGGTCAGTTCATGATGTTCCTGTAAACCTCCAGCAAGACAAATCTTATTCTCTGTTCTGCAGCTTTTCGGCTCTACATGAATGGAAAAGCGTTATACCTTTAAAGGTCAGAACCTTGAGAGCAGGCTACCCTGTATATTTCAGGCTATAGGCAACATTCTTCACTCTAAGCAAAAGCAATTGAATACAAAGGTTAAAGTAAATGAAAACATCTAATATGGAGTCAGGTTTGTTCTTCCCTATTACAATACTAATCCAATACAGACCCACTAAATTAGAACCTTCAGAATTGGCCCTCAGCATGTGGGCTTTTAAAAAACTTTGCCAATATTTTTTACATATTTAATAGATTTTTATTTGGAAATAGTTGAAGACATTTTAAAAATAGAACAGAGTTCCCACCTAGGTTCTCTCACTGATGCCTTACATAACACTGGTACATTGTCAAAACCAGGAAATTGGTGTTGGAGCAATACTGTTAAGTTAGGTGCAGACCTTATTTGTTCTTTTTTCCTTGGTGTGTAGTTTTATTAAATTTATCACATGTAGATTCATGTAACCATCACTACAGTCATAACACAGAAATATTTCTTCACCACAGAGAAACTCGCTCATGTTACCTCTTAATACCTCCTCATTTAAACTCCTGGCAACCACTAATCTGTCCTCAGTCACTATAATTAAAGCTCTTTGACAATATTTTATATAAAAAAAAATATATATATATATAATATACTATATTCTCTATATATCCTGTGTGTGTGTGTGTGTATAATCATACAGTATGTAACTCTTTGACTTTTTTCACTCAGCATGCCCTTAAGATACAAGTTATTCTTCATATTAATAGTGTGTTCCTTTTTTCAGCATTTTAAAAAAGCTATGCAGGGATCCTGTTGTACAGTTAGGGTGGAGAATGACTAATACAAAGTACTGGAACTTATGTATAAAAAAGGATAATAGCAGCCCACACTTGTATCACATTTTTATGAAGTGCAAAACTTTGCCAGTCCATGCTTAGTCCTATGTCTTTCTAAGTCTTTTGTAATTATCTCTTCACAATGTTGGGCCTGTGTAGTATATGTCCATCCTCCTCATAGTATTCACTGCTTTATACTTTTAGACTCACTGATAATCTAGTAGCAAAGACTGTTAAATCAATGCCAATTAATATGTATTTCAGTTGCAGGTGACAGAAACACAACTCAGACTAGACTATTTATAAAAGAGGATTTCTTGACCCTTGTAACAGTGGTACCCAAGAGGGATCTGGGACCAGGGCTGTCAGTCTGTCCACACTTGCTGTCTCCATGCGTTGGCTTAGTTGTTTTACTGCTGCAGCCAAGCTGACTCCAGCAACTGAGAAAGGAGTGAAAGTGGTTCCAAACTGCCCTAATCATCTTGATATCTCCAGCTTAGAAACCTTAGAGGAAAAGAGCTTTGTTCTCCTTATAGCCTTATATAAAATAAGAAAGAGTGTGTTTGGCCAGGCTTGAGTCTGTGCTCCAGTTAACGGGGCTTGGAAGGTGGGGAGCATGTGATGGGCCAAGCAGGTTGGCTGCTGTGATTGGCAGCCCCAGAACAGGTGAGGGAGGAAGTTCTTGAGGAAAATGGGTCCTGTTACCAGAAGGAGAAAATAAAGTCTGTCACTGTTTCCTCATCTAAAATAAAGTGACAGACTTTATTTTCTTGGGCACCAAAATCACTGCAGATGGTGACTGTAGCCATGAAACTCAAAGACATTTGCTCCTTGGAAGAAAAGCTATGGCAAACCTGGACAGGGGCTGGTGCACTGGGACGACCCAGAGGGAGGGTATGGGGAGGGAGGAGGGTTCAGGATGGGGAACACAGGTATACCTGTGGCGGATTCATTTCGATATTTGGCAAAACTAATACAATATTGTAAAGTTTAAAAATAAAATAAAATTAAAAAAAAAAAAAGCACAAACATTACTTTGCCAACAGAGTTACATCTAGTCAAAGCTGTGGTTTTTCCAGTAGTCAGGTGTGGATGTGAGAGTTGGACCATAAAGACGGCTGAGTGCTGAAGTATTGATGCTTTTGAACTGTGGTGTTGGAGAAAACTCTTGAGAGTCCCTTGGGCTGCAAGGAGTCCAAACCAGTCAATCCTAAGGGAATTCAATCCTGAATATTCATTGGAAGGACTGATGCTGAAGTTCCTATACTTTGGGCACCTGATGTGAAGAACTGACTCATTGGAAAAGATCCTGATGGTGGGAAAGATTGAAGGCAGGAGAAGGGGACGACAGAGGATGAGATGGCTGGATGGCATCACCGCCTCAGTGGACATGAGTTTGAGCAAGCTCCGGGAGCTGCAGTCCATGGGGCAGCAAAGAATCAGACATGACTGAGTGACTGAACAACAACTAGATGTGTGGGTTGTGGTGAAGGGGACTGAGTCCATCCAGGTCTCACCGTGCTGTGAGCTCCTTCCTAATCAGTTGGGGGAATAACTTCCCTCTTTCACTGGTGTCTTTAGAGATTGAAACTTCCCAAAATGATCTCTTAGATAACTCTAGTAAATAACTTGATAGCAGTGAAAAAGAAAGCCAAGATACAGTCCGTGGATATATGTGATTTTTTTTCCTCTTCCACTCCACAGATATTGGGAAAGATATTCTGAATAAGGAAGAGCAATTTCAAGAGGATGCACTCAAAGAACGTATTGCACAGGCAGAAGCTGATATATGGGCTAAGGTAAAGGAAACCGGAAATCTGCCTGCGTGCCTCTTGGCAGTTCTTTCTCTTTGGGGATTTGTATATGCTAGAGTCAGGCAGGGCTGACTTTGAATGCTGGTCATCTGTGGGGCAGGTTCTTCAGCTCTGTAGTCTTGGCATCTTCAAATGTGAAAGAGGAATAATAATACTCTCTAGAATTATTGAGAAAGTTCAATGAAATGACATGCCCAGCACACATAGATGCTGAGTAAGAAGCAGAAATCATCAGGAGCTTCCATCCTTTAAAATTGCCCCTGTGTGTGGATGACTCTGGCTCCCTTTATTCTCATTGAATTAAAACTTCAAAAAAAGATATTCTTGTTGATAATTGTTTATTCAGTTCAGTTCAGTCGCTCAGTTGTGTCCAACTCTTTGTGACCCCATGAATTGCAGCACGCCAGGCCTCCCTGTCCATCACCATCTCCCGGAGTTCACTCAGACTCACGTCCATCGAGTCAGTGATGCCATCCAGCCATCTCATCCTCTGTCGTCCCCTTCTCCTCCTGCCCCCAATCCCTCCCAGCATCAGTCTTTTCCAATGAGTCAACTCTTCGCATGAGGTGGCCAAAGTACTGGAGTTTCAGCTTTAGTATCATTCCTTCCTAAGAACACCCAGGGTTGATCTCCTTTAGGATGGACTGGTTGGATTTCCTTGCAGTCCAAGAGACTCTCAAGAGTCTTCTCCAACACCACAGTTCAAAAGCATCAATTCTTCAGTGCTCAGCTTTCTTCACAGTCCAACATACATGACCACAGGAAAAACCATAGCCTTGACTAGACGAACCTTTGTTGGCAAAGTAATGTCTCTGCTTTTCAATATGCTTATTGCTTAATATTTAATATGTAGACCATCAATTTGTTCAGCGTGTAGTACCCCAAGTGGCTTTTTTTCCAAATACTGCATCGTAGCTGAGTCTCTTTTTTCAAGCCTCTCCCAGCTCCTCTTTGCTCCAAAGTCCACATGACTGCTGAAGGCCATGGGAGCAATTTGAGCGCCTTGGAGCTCACAGTCAGATCCCAGACACTTCAATAAGGCAAAACCTGTATCCTCCAGCTCCCATTTCTTCCAGTAAGAAAGAAAAGGCTATATGTGACTTCCCTAAAGCAGATTAACACTTCTTGAGAGCAGGATAAGCCACAATGCTTAGAAGTTATTTCTCAGTTTCTCTACAATATAGACATCATAGCAAAGAGTATTGGAATTGTCCAGTATTAGTTCCAGCAAAAGCTTTGTATGAAAGTCCTCCAAAAGTACAAAATGCTTCAGTGTGAAGGGTAATAGATATAAAAGTCTTAGTAGGCATTTATCCTTATCAATAAAAATACAATTTAAATTGACTGTGAGCCATTAATTATATTCCCTAATACAAGGGAATGCTTTTGTGAATAATGTACAATTTAAATATAAGTTTATCTAATGTTCTGGGCATTCTTTTCAAATAAAATAATGAAACATCTTTCTGAAGACCCTGATGCAGGGGTCACCCTGCTTATTTAACTTATATGCAGAGTACATCATGAGAAATGCTGGGCTGGAAGAAGCACAAGCTGGAATCAAGATTGCTGGGAGAAATATCAATAACCTCAGATATGCAGATGACACCACCCTTGTGGCAGAAAGTGAAGAGGAACTAAAGAGCCTCTTAATGAAAGTGAAAGAGGAGAGTGAAAAAGTTGGCTTAAAACTCAACATTCAGAAAACGAAGATCATGGCATCCGGTCCCATCACTTCATGGGAAATAGATGGGGAAACAGTGGAAACAGTGACAGACTTTATTTTTTTTTGGCTCCAGAATCACTGCAGATGGTGATTGCAGCCATGAAATTAAAAGACGCTTGCTCCTTAGAAGAAAAGCTATGACCAACCTAGACAGCATATTAAAAAGGAGAGACATTACTTTGCCAACAAAGGTCCATCTAGTCAAGGCTATGGTTTTTCCTGTGGTCATGAATGGATGTGAGAGTTGGACTATAAAGAAAGCTGAGCGCCGAAAAATTGGTGCTTTTGAACTGTGGTGTTGGAGAAGACTCTTGAGAGTCTCTTGGACTGCAAGGAAATCCAACCAGTCCATCCTAAAGGAGATCAGTCCTGAGTGTTCATTGAAAGGACTGATGTTGAAGCTGAAACTTCAATACTTTGGCCACCTGATGCGAAGAACTGACTCATTGGAAAAGACCCTGATGCTGGGAAAGATTGAAGGCAGAAGGAGAAGGAGACAACAGAGGATGAGATGGTTGGATGGCATCACCAACTCAGTGGCCATGAGTTTGAGTAGACTCCGGGAGTTGGTGATGGACAGGGAGGCCTGGTGTGCTACAGTCCATGGGATCGCAAAGAGTCAGACACAACTGAGCAACTGAACTGAACTGAACTGATGCAGGGGATCTGGGGTGGTACTCAACCTCCCTTCTCAGCAAATTTTTGACTTTGTGCATTTTTCTACTTCTCTGTATTTTCCATAATTTCTTGGATGAGCCTACATTACTTTGATAGTTAGTCAACAAGAAATAGAGTGCCAAATTAAAAAGACCACCCAGCAGCCTGCAGTAAAGCTCTCCTGGGCAGCTCCTGAAACAGTAATGTTAGCCAGAGGCTAGGGCTGTGTTAGGGACATCTCTGCCTGAGACAGTGTGCTGTGGGAGGTCTGAGATGGGAACAGAGCCAGTTAGTGGGGCCCCATGGTGGTGGCTAATTTCATTAAGCATGAAAATCTGATGTATATTAACAAATAAATGAACTCTCTTTCAAAGGCCGATGAACGCCAAAGACAAGCAGTGAAGAAAGCCCTCGAAGAAGCAAATGACATGTACAAAATGCAAATCCAGTTTCTGAAAGAGGAACATGAAAAAGAGTTAAAGGTTTTTTAAAAAATTATTATTCGGGTATAATTGCTTTACAGTTTTGTGTTAGTTCCTGCTGTACCACAACGTGAATCATCTCTAAGTATACATACATCCCTTCCTTGAGTCTCCCTCCCATCCACCCCCCAGCCCAGCCCTCTAGGTCATCACAGGGCACCAAGCCGACTTTCCTGTGCTGTGCAGCAGCTTCCCACATGGTGGTGTATATATGTCATTGCTACTCTCCCAATTCATCCCACCCTCCTCTTCCCCTGCTGCGTCCACTTGTCTCCTGAGATTTACAGGTTTTTATAGTGGCCTGTTTGTTGTCTTTTAAGAAGTACTTAAGTTTGTTAAAAGCTCTGGCAAGGGAATGGGAGAAAAACAATCATACAGAAAGTCTAGATGAGTATTTTATGGAGGTTGGTTGGGAGGCCCAGGATTTTTACAGAAGAAATCCTGGACTCTATGGCAAGAGTGATGATTGGGTACAGGAGAATCCCTTTGACATAATGAACCATAATGAATGTCCTTGGATGAGCCCAAACCTTTATGGGGTTAGATATGAAGGAGGCACCCCTGCCTGTCAGTCTCCACATCTCTTGTCACTGGCTCTCCTCCTCTTACTGCCCTTTCTCTGGATCCTCAAACCTGTACTCACCAACCTCTTTCCCACCTTGGAGACCTTGTCAGAATGTTCTTCCTGCACTTCATCAGACACCCAGCATCACTGGTCAAGGGAAGCCTTACCCAATCAGCTGTGTGCTGACACCCAGCATCCCTACCCAGCACTGGTGTAGGTACATAGATGGGAGGATTGATTACTTGTTGAATGTCTGGTCACCACACTCCTGCAGTCTCCACAAGGACACATCTGACTCACTATCACCCTTATCCAGGGGCCAGTGTGGTGCCCTGACTTTGTAAGTGCGAAAACAGGCTGGACAGAGGAAGCAGGCTCGATTGCATCCTTCTCCCTAAATTTGCATTTACTGTGGTTATGAGAGAGACCCCTGAGCTGTTTCTCAGGTATTTCCTGCAGGATCAGAAGTCACACGAGGGAAACTCTGCAGGCTGTACCTGGTACCATTACACAACTGCACAACTTGCGGTAGTTAGTAAACTATCAAGGCAGAGCCCCAGGGTTCCTCACACAGTTCAGTCCAACAGCTGCTCAAAGGAAAAGCACACAGCACTCCTTTCACATGTGGGTCATGGGAACGACAGGACACAGTCCCAGGTCATAATTCCTGGGCAGAGGCTGGAGGGAAAGCAACAGAAGTGTGGCCGCAGTTTGGCCTCATTTAGCAAGAACATAACTCACAAACAGTTCAGGGACCACAGGCCCATTTGTCCATTGTCAACACCATGCACACCTGTCATTGATCAGCTCTGTACTAGGGAGGTTAAATGGACCATCCTTGCCCTCAGAAAACTTGCTAGTAGGAAAGAGAGCTCCATCCCAGGGCTCCTGAAGCGTGGTGGGCCCTCCCTACCTGACTACAGGGGCCATGGTCCCTGAGGGGCTGGCTGCAGTGGACCACTGCCCATCCTTGATTTCAGTTCAAAACATGAGGAGCATTTATAGCATGTCTGGAGAGGCCTGCTGCTCACCCAGCAGGGACAGAACGGCCACACCGGTTCTTGAACAGTGAAATACTTCTCTATCAGTTGATAAATCACCATGCCCAAGCCCGCCCTGGACTTCCCCAACCAACAATTTCAAGGGGTAACCATTTCCATAGGTGTGGAGGCCTTATGTCCCTGCTCTGTGCTGCAACCAGAGGACAGACATTTTAAACATCACTGCTGGCATTTGGTTGTGACAACACAAGGTAACTTAAATGTGATTCCTGTTTCCAGGAGCTCACATCACAGTCTTGCTTTAAGTCATTTGGTGGTACCCCGTATAGTCTTTTTTTTTATTTTTTTTTATTTTTAAACTTTATAATATTGTATTGGTTTTGCCAAATATTGAAATGAATCCACCACAGGTATACATGTGTTCCCCATCCTGAACCCTCCTCCCTCCTCCCTCCCCATATCATCCCTCTGGGTCGTCCCAGTGCACCAGCCCCAAGCATCCAGTATCGTGCATCGAACCTGGACTGGCAATTCGTTTCATACATGATCGTATACATGTTTCAACGCCATTCTCCCAAATCTTCCCACCCTCTCCCTCTCCCACAGAGTCCATAAGACTGTTTTATCATCAGTGTCTCTTTTGCTGTCTCGTATACAGGGTTATTGTTACCATCTTTCTAAATTCCATATATATGTGTTAGTATACTGTATTGGTGTTTTTCTTTCTGGCTTACTTCACTCTGTATAATAGGCTCCAGTTTCATCCATCTCATTAGAACTGATTCAAATGAATTCTTTTTAATGGCTGAGTAATACTCCATTGTGTATATGTACCACCGCTTTCTTATCCATTCATCCATGTCCTGGCTATTATAAACAGTGCTGCGATGAACATTGGGGTACACGTGTCTCTTTCCCTTCTGGTTTCCTCAGTGTGTATGCCCAGCAGTGGGTTTGCTGGATCATAAGGCAGTTCTATTTCCAGTTTTTTTAAGGAATCTCCACACTGTTCTCCATAGTGGCTGTACTAGTTTGCATTCCCACCAACAGTGTAAGAGGGTTCCCTTTTCTCCACACCCTCTCCAGTGTTTATTGCTTGTAGACTTTTGGATCGCAGCCATTCTGACTGGCGTGAAATGGTACCTCATACTGGTTTTGATTTGCATTTCTCTGATAATGAGTGATGTTGAGCATCTTTTCATGTGTTTGTTAGCCACCTGTATGTCTTCTTTGGAGAAATGTCTATTTAGTTCTTTGTCCCATTTTTTGATTGGGTCATTTATTTTTCTGGGGTTGAGCTGTAGGAGTTGCTTATATATTTTTGAGATTAGTTGTTTGTCAGTTGCTTCATTTGCTATTATTTTCTCCCATTCTGAAGGCTGCCTTTTCACCTTGCTAATAGTTTCCTTTGTTGTGCAGAAGCTTTTAAGTTTAATTATGTCCCATTTGTTTATTTTTGCTTTTATTTCCAGTATTCTGGGAGGTGGGTCATAGATGATCCTGCTGTGATGTATGTCGGAGAGTGTTTTGCCTATGTTCTCCTCTAGGAGTTTTATA
Organism: Bos grunniens; assembly: GCF_055505025.1. Lineage (NCBI taxonomy): Eukaryota > Metazoa > Chordata > Mammalia > Artiodactyla > Bovidae > Bos > Bos grunniens. The sequence continues at coordinate 63,526,057 of NC_141173.1, read as the reverse complement.
GTTTCTGGTCTTACGTTTAGATCTTTAATCCATTTTGAGTTTATTTTTGTGTATGGTGTTAGAAAGTGCTCTAGTTTCATTCTTTTACAAGTGGTTGACCAGTTTTCCCAGCACCACTTGTTAAAGAGATTGACTTTTTCCCATTGTATATTCTTGCCTCCTTTGTCAAAGATAAGGTGTCCATAGGTGTGTGGATTTATCTCTGGGCTTTCTATTTTGTTCCATTGATCTATATTTCTGTCTTTGTGCCAGTACCATACTGTCTTGATGACTGTGGCTTTGTAGTAGAGCCTGAAGTCAGGTAGGTTGATTCCTCCAGTTCTATTCTTCTTTCTCAAGATAGCTTTGGCTATTCGAGGCTATTTGTATTCAAACAAATTGTGAAATTATTTGTTCTAGCTCTGTGAAGAATACCATTGGTAGCTTGATAGGGATTGCATTGAATCTATAAATTGCTTTGGGTAGTATACTCATTTTCACTATATTGAGTCTTCCAATCCATGAACATGGTATATTTCTCCACCTATTAGTGTCCTCTTTGATTTCTTTCACCAGTGTTTTATAGTTTTCTATATATAGGTTTTTAGTTTCTTTAGGTAGATATATTCCTAAGTATTTTATTCTTTCCGTTGCAATGGTGAATGGAATTGTTTCCTTAATTTCTCTTTCTGTTTTCTCATTATTAGTGTATAGGAATGCAAGGGATTTCTGTGTGTTGATTTTATATCCTGTAACTTTACTATAATCATTGATTAGTTCTAGTAATTTTCTGGTGGAGTCTTTAGGGTTTTCTGTGTACAGGATCATGTCATCTGCAAATAGTGAGAATTTTACTTCTTCTTTTCCAATTTGGATTCCTTTTATTTCTTTTTCTGCTCTGATTGCCATGGCCAAAACTTCCAAAACTATGTTGAATAGTAATGGTGAAAGTGGGCACCCTTGTCTTGTTCCTGACTTTAGAGGAAATGCTTTCAATTTTTCACCATTGAGGATAATATTTGCTGTGGGTTTGTCATATATAGCTTTTATTATGTTGAGGTATGTTCCTTCTATTCTTGCTTTCTGGAGAGTTTTTATCATAAATGGATGTTGAATTTTGTCAAAGGCTTTCTCTGCATCTATTGAGATAATTACATGGTTTTTATTTTTCAATTTCTTAATGTGGTGTATTACATTGATTGACTTGCGGATATTGAAGAATCCTTGCATCCCTGGGATAAAGCCCACTTGGTCATGGTGTATGATCTTTTTAATGTGTTGTTGGATTCTGATTGCTAGAATTTTGTTAAGGATTTTTGCATCTATGTTCATCAGTGATATTGGCCTGTAGTTTTCTTTTTTTGTGGGATCTTTGTCAGGTTTTGGTATTAGGGTGATGGTGGCCTCATAGAATGAGTTTGGAAGTGTACCTTCCTCTGCAATTTTCTGGAAGAGTTTGAGTAGGATAGGTGTTAGCTCTTCTCTAAATTTTTGGTAGAATTCAGCTGTGAAGCCGTCTGGACCTGGGCTTTTGTTTGCTGGAAGATTTCTGATTACAGTTTCAATTTCCGTGCTTGTGATGGGTCTGTTAAGATTTTCTATTTCTTCCTGGTCCAGTTTTGGAAAGTTGTACTTTTCTAAGAATTTGTCCATTTCTTCCACGTTGTCCATTTTATTGGCATATAATTGTTGATAGTAGTCTCTTATGATCTTTTGTACTTCTGTGTTGTCTGTGTGATCTCTCCATTTTCATTTCTAATTTTATTGATTTGATTTTTCTCCCTTTGTTTCTTGATGAGTCTGGCTAATGGTTTGTCAATTTTATTTATCCTTTCAAAGAACCAGCTTTTGGCTTTGTTGATTTTTGCTATGGTCTCTTTTGTTTCTTTTGCATTTATTCTGCCCTTATTTTTAAGATTTCTTTCCTTCTACTAACCCTGGGATTCTTCATTTCTTCCTTTTCTAGTTGCTTTAGGTATAGAGTTAGGTTATTTATTTGACTTTTTTCTTGTTTCTTGAGGTATGCCTGTATTGCTAGGAACTTTAGGACTTTAGTCCCTTAGGACTGCTTTTACAGTGTCCCACAGGTTTTGGGTTGTTGTGTTTTCATTTTCATTTGTTTCTATGCAAATTTTGATTTCTTTTTTGATTTCTTCTGTGATTGTTGGTTATTCAGCAGCGTGTTGTTCAGCCTCCATATGTTGGAATTTTTAATAGTTTTTATCCTGTAATTGAGATCTAATCTTACTGCATTGTGGTCAGAAAAGATGCTTGGAATGATTTCTATTTTTTTGAACTTACCAAGGCTAGGTTTATGGCCCAGGATGTGATCTATCCTAGAGAAGGTTCCATGTGCGCTTGAGAAAAAGGTGAAATTCATTGTTTTGGGATGAAATGTCCTATAGATATCAATTAGGTCTAACTAGTCTATTGTATCGTTTAAAGTTTGTGTTTCCTTGTTAATTTTCTGTTTAGTTGATCTATCCACAGGTGTGAGTGGGGTATTAAAGTCTCCCACTATTATTGTGTTATTGTTAATTTCTCCTTTCATACTTGTTAGCATTTGTCTTACATATTGCGGTGCTCCTGTGTTGGCTGCATATATATTTATAATTGTTATATCTTCTTCTTGGATTGATCCTTTGATCATTATGTAGTGACTGTCTTTGTCTCTTTTCACAGCCTTTGTTTTAAAGTCTATTTGATCTGATATGAGTATTGCTACTCATGCTTTCTTTTGGTCCCTATTTGCATGGAAAATCTTTTTCCAGCCCTTCACTTTCAGTCTGTATGTGTCCCCTGTTTTGAGGTGGGTCTCTTGTAGACAACATATGTAGGGGTCTTATTTTTGTATCCATTCAGCCAGTTTTTGTCTTTTGGTTGGGACATTCAACCCATTTATGTTTAAGGTAATTACTGATAAGTATGATCCCATTGCCATTTACTTTATTGTTTTGGGTTCGAATTTATACATCCTTTTTGTGTTTCCTGTCTAGAGAATATCCTTTAGTATTTATTGGAGAGCTGGTTTGGTGGTGCTGAATTCTCTCAGCTTTTGCTTGTCTATAAAGCTTTTGATTTCTCCTTCATATTTGAATGAGATCTTTGCTGGGTACAATAATCTGGGCTGTAGGTTATTTTCTTTCATCACTTTAAGTATGTCTTGCCATTCCCTCCTGGCTTGAAGAGTTTCTATTGAAAGATCAGCTGTTTTCCTTATGGGAATTCCCTTGTGTGTTATTTGTTGTTTTTCCCTTGCTGCTTTTAATATTTGTTCTTTGTGTTTGATCTTTGTTAATTTGATTAATATATGTCTTGGGGTGTTTCGCCTTGGGTTTATCCTGTTTGGGACTCTCTGGGTTTCTTGGACTTGAGTGATTATTTCCTGCCCCATTTTAGGGAAGTTTTCAACTATTATCTCCTCAAGTATTTTCTCATGGTCTTTCTTTTTGTCTTCTTCTTCTGGGACCCCTATGATTCGAATGTTGTAGCGTTTGATATTGTCCTGGAGGTCTCTGAGATTGTCCTCATTTCTTTTAATTCGTTTTTCTTTTTTCCTCTCTGATTCATTTATTTCTACCATTCTATCTTCTAATTCACTAATCCTATCTTCTGCCTCTGTTATTCTACTATTTGTTGCCTCCAGAGTGTTTTTAATTTCATTTATTGCATTATTCATTATATATTGACTCTTTTTAATTTCTTCTAGGTCCTTGTTAAACCTTTCTTGCATCTTCTCAATCCTTGTCTCCAGGCTATTTATCTGTGATTCCATTTTGATTTCAAGATTTTGGATCAATTTCACTATCATTATTCAGAATTCTTTATCAGGTAGATTCCCTATCTCTTCCTCTTTTGTTTGGTTTGGTGGGCATTTATCCTGTTCCTTTATCTGCTGGGTATTCCTCTGTCTCTTCATCTTGTTTAATTGCTGAGTTTGTGGTGTCCTTTCTGTATTCTGGCAGTTTGTGGAGTTCTCTTTATTGTGGCATTTCCTCACTGTGTGTGGGTTTGTACAGGTGGCTTGTCAAGGTTTCTTGGTTAGGGAAGCTTGTGTCAGTGTTCTGGTGGGTGGAGCTGTATTTCTTCTCTCTGGAGTGCAATGAAGTGTTCAGTAATGAGTTATGAGATGTCTATGGTTTTGGGGTGACTTTGGGCAGCCTGTATCTTGGAGCTCAGGGCTGTGTTCCTTGCTGCTGGAGAATTTGTTTGGTATGTTTTGCCCTGGAACTTGTTGGCCGTTGTGTGGTGCTTGGTTTCAGTGTCGGTATGGAGGCGTTTGATGAGCTCCTGTCAATTAATGTTCCCGGGAGTCAGGAGTTCCCTGGAGTCAGGGTTTGGACTTAAGCCTCCTGCTTCCAGTTATCGGTCTTATTTTTACAGTAGTTTCAAAACTTCTCCTTCTATACAGCACCATTGATAAAACATCTACGTTAAAGATGAAAAGTTTCTCTGCCGTGAGGGTCACCCAGAGAGGTTCACAGCGTTACATGGAGAAGAGGAGAGGGAGGAGGGAGTTAGAGGTGACCCAGATGAGATGAGGTGGAATCAATAGAGGAGAGAGTGGGCTAGCCAGTAATCACTTCCTTATGAAACTCCACAACTGGACCTCTCAGAGATGTTCACGGAGTTATACAGAGAAGAGAAGAAGGAGGAAGGAGGCAGAGGTGGCCAGGAGGATAAAAGGGGGGAATGAAAAGGAGGGAGACAGATCCAGCCAGTAATCAGTTCCCTAAGTGTTCTCCACCGTCTGGAACACACAGAAATTCACAGAGTTGGGTAGAGTAGAGAGGGGTTAGGGAGGAGACACAGGCGACCTGGTGGAGAAAAAGGAGAGTCCAAAGGGAGAGAGAGCAGTCAAGCCAGTAATCTCACTCCCTAGTGAAAAATGGGTCCTGAAGATTGGGTTCTTAAAGGTACAAAATTGGTAACAAATACATAAAAGCAAAAATTAAAAATCTAGAGTAGAGTTTGGAATTTCAAAAATACAATGTTAAAGAAAAGAAGAAGGAAAAGAGAGAAAAACAAACAAAAACAAAGTCACAAAAATTATAAAGAAAATTTAGATATAAAATTGATAACAAATACCAAAAAGCAAAAGTTAAAAATCTAGAGTAGAGTTTGGAATTTCAAAAATACAATGTTAAAAAAAAAAGAAGAAGAAAAAGAAAGAGGAAAAAAACAAACAAACAAAAACAAACAAAGTTGCAAAAATTATAAAGAAAATATAGGTACAAAATTGATAACAAATACCAAAAAGCATAAATTAAAAATCTAGAGTTGAGTTTGGAATTTCAGGTATACAATGTTATATAAAAGAAGAAGAGAAAGAAAGAAAAAAAAAGTCACAAAAATTCTATATATATAAAATATATATATATATATATATATATATATATATAGGTACAAAATTGATAACAAATACCAAAAAGCTAAAATTAAAAATCTAGAGTAGAGTTTGGAATTTCAAAAATACAATGTTAAAGAAAAGAAGGAAAAAAAAAAAGGTCAAAATATTATAAAAAATATATATATGAAGTTTGCTTTTAAAAAAATAGGGTCTTTTTTTTTTTCTCAAAGTAATAGTAGGTTATAAAAGTGAAAATTAAAGGAATAATAGAGGACTTAAATTTTTTTTAATTAAAAAAAAAAAAGAAAGAATGATCGTAAAAATAGTAAAAATATATCTAGGACTTTCTCTGGCTTTGTTGTCGGTATTGTGGGTTCAGTTTATTTTCGGCTAGTTCCTTGGTCCGACTTATATTTCTCAAGATCTATAGGCCCCTTCCTACGTAGACGGTACTAACCACAGGGTTTTAATCTATTGCCTGTAGCTTCCAAGGCGGTTCCCTCTGTTATAGCTTCTTCTGTTTGCTGGTCTCTTCAGTGTCTGGTTTCCACTCTGACACAAAGGGGACGGTGGAGGACACTTTCTTTTTAGACTCACTTGTTCAGTCACGCTGTGGGTAGGTAGGGACGCTGCAAACAAATAACACTGGCGTGGGCTCGCAGTGCCTCAGCCACACTGGGTCTGCCCCCGCTCACGGCGCGTGTAGCCTCCCTGCCCACACTGCTCAGGCTCTAGGTTGCTCCGCCGGGAACCATCTGTGGCTGGCCCTGGGCTGCTTGCACCTCCCAGGTCCAAGCTGCTCAGGTTCAGGCACTCGGGTAGTCCTCAGAGGTGCAGGCTCAGTTGGGCCTGCGTTTTGTGCCTTTCCCAGGTCCGAGCAGCTCAGGTGATGAGGTGTTTGGTGAGCGCCAATGCTGCGACTTATCGCCTCCCCGCCACTCGGTTATCTGGGTGTAAAACCGGCGCACCTTCTCAGGTGGATGTTGACCGTCCAGACCCCCAAGAAGTCTTAGTTAGCAAAGAAGTCTGCTTACAGTTTTATAGATAATGTCTCTCTGGGGCTGCGATTGCCCCCTTCCGGCTCTGGCTACCTGTCACCAGAGGGGGACGGTCTGCAGCCGGCTATCTCTGTTCAGTCCTTTGTTCCGTGCGCGGGCCTGGCGGTGTCTTAGGTTAGGGCTGGCTTTTTGTGTGGTAGATATCCCAGTCTGGTTTGCTAGCCCAAATTATTTCGCTCAGATAGCGCCCGGGGTATTCAGGCCAGATTCTTACTCTAAGCGATGCAGCCCGCGCTGCGCCTCCCTGCCCAGCCCCCGCTTGCTAGTGGGTGTGCAGGCATCTGTGCTGCTTCTCTGCTGGGGGAGTTACAGTAGGGCTCGTAATCTGCGGGTTTTAATTGTTTATTTATTTTTCCTCCCTGTTATGTTGCCCTCTGTGCTTCCAAGGCTCCGCACAGATTCGGCAGTGAGAAGGTTTCCTGGTGTTTGGAAACTTCTCTCTTTTTAAGACTCCCTTCCCGGGACGGAACTCCGTCCCTCCCTCTTTTGTCTCTTTTTTTGTCTTTTATATTTTTTCCTACCTCCTTTTGAAGACTTGGGTTGCTTTTCTGGGTGCCTGATGTCCTCTGCCGGCATTCAGAAGTTGTTTTGTGGAATTTACTCGGCGTTTAAACGTTCTTTTGGTGAATTTGAGGGGGAGAAAGTGTTCTCCCCGTCCTACTCCTCCACCATCTTAGCTCCTGCTCCCCCCGTATAGTCTTCAGGGGCTTCCCAGGTGGCTCAGATGGTAAAGAGTCTGTCCACAATGTGGGAGACCTGGGTTTGATCCCTGGGTCGGGAAGATCCCCTGGAAATGGCAACCCACTCCAGTACTCTTCCCTGGAAAATTTTATGGACGGAGGAGCCTGGTAGGCTACAGTCCATGGGGTCACAAAGAGTCGGACACGACTGAGCAACTTCACTTTATCACATATAGTCTTTGGTGGCTCAGTAGTAAAGGATCCGCCTGCCAGCGCAGGGGACACAGGAGATGCAAGTTCGATCCCTGGGTCAGGAAGATCCCCTGGAGCAGGAAATGGCAACCCTTCCCAGTATTTTTGCATGGAAAATTCCACGGACAGAGGAGCCTGGCAGGCTACAGTCCACAGGGTCACAAAGACTCAGACATGACTGACCATGCACACATGCACATGTCTTTGGGTTGAGTTAATCCACTTAGTGTTAAAATAGAAGTCCTAAGAAAATTTAAGGGGGATAGTTAGAGGGAGGTTGGCCTTTCCAAATTATTCCATAAAAGTTTTAGTGACTTTTTTTTCATATAATGAAGATTTGTCTAAGTGGAGTACATAGGGTTGTTTCAGCTGTAAGATCCCTAGACATAGCCCTCATTATTGCTTCTCAGGGGGTGCCTCTGAACCACCTCCCTAGAGTCTCCCTTCCTACAGATTCCTGGTCCCACCTGTCCTACAGAGTCACTGACAGTGTTTTTAACCATGTGCTTCTCATGCCTAAGAAAATTTGAGATTACCAGTACAGAGAGCAGAAAACCAATTTCTAGCACCAAACAGCCTTACATTCTGATACATAGAGCTCACCAGGTACTGCTCTTCTGTGATGCTAAGAATTTGGGATAAGTTTTAGGTGAATTGCTGTGAAACCAAGTTTCCAGGTCTTGTCCAATGGACAGATAGGATTCTGAAAAAGTGCTAATATTATCTTATTCAAATACAATAATATTAAAAAGTAAATAATAAAATGGAAGCTAAGGGAAAATGAGAAGAGGAAATACGAAGTCAGGTGTGAATCCAAGACTCAGAAATGTCAGTAGCCATGAGGTCCTGTGCTGTTATCACAGCTGGGCCTTTGAGCTTTCTGACAGTCAGTTCAAAGAGGAAAGTGCTGCAAATCACCATGTCCCCCAGCTAAAGACAGATTCAAGGCCCAAGATCTTGCTGCCTGTGATACGTCAGAGAAACTTCTCCTGAGGGAGACATGGTGGCATGAAGAAAGATCTGTCACACGTCTGTACAGTCAAGATGATGGATTTGGTGAGGCTGTCTCTTGTCTCATAACAGAGGCCCATTCTCTCAAAATGCACTTCAATAAAAGTAATTTGACTGGAAGGCTTTCTGTTGAATAGGAACACTGCCAAACAGTAGGTCATTGAATTATTTTTTGTAGCTTTAAATAGCTATTGGACATACCATGTGATACAGTAAAATGCTTTCGGTTTCACTAAATCATTACATGAAAGAGGAACGGGATTTTATTCTCTAAATTCAGAACCCAGTCAAAATAAAGGGCTGAGGTATCCTTTTTAAGTTCTGTGATTCAAATAGAAATGTATTACAGTAATACATCATCTTTATAAGGTGCAACCATTTGGCAATCTCAGTTGCTGAAAATGTACTTGAAAACCCAGAAATGATACCTAAGAAGTTGAAATATGCCCTAAGATGTTCAACAGCAGCCTCTGACTACAAGATAAAAACTTAGACTTATTACCCATAGCAGAACCTTCCATACTCTGCTCAGAAATTGTCTCTGGGAGATGGGGAGGGGTTCGAAGGGAGGGAGGAAACTTACTGAACTGTCTGATAAGACTGGACAGAGTTTCTGGAATGAAAACAAACCAGTGAATCTCTGGAAAGACCCCAGCATCATAGCCAGCAATGAAGTGAGAAGCTGGTGGGTGAGAATCCTGCTTTCTGGGCCTAGTTCTTCCAATGACTCACTCTGTGAAATAACTTAATTTCTTTTTTGTTTGTTTTGTTTTTACATTAAAAAATTTTTTATTTTATATTGGAGCATAGTTGATTAGCAATGTTGTATTAGTTTCAGGTGTACTGCAAAGAGATTCAGTTATACATATATTGACACATGGATCTATTGTTTTTCAAATTCTTTTCCCATTTAGGTTATTACAGAATGTTGAACAACTTAGTTTCTGTATGTTCTCTCTTATCCCTAAAATAGAGATACACATTTCCCTTTAAATGAAAATTTTGAAACAACTGGAGAGAATTAACTGCTCCTCCTTTCTGGCATGTATTTCTTTTAGAACAGTGGTTGCAGGATGCAGTTTGGATCTCCTTCAGTAGGCAGAGTCCTGAGGATGGAATTCCAGCCTCCTCCTGCTTGGAGCAGTGGGCCCAGCACTGTATGGTATGGTATGCCTAGCATACCATGCCTTCATTGGGCATTTCCAGGGATACCGGGTTTCCCTTGAGAGCCTGTTGCCCTCAAGTTCTGTTTTGTTTTTGTTTTTTTATCTTTTGGCCACGCTGCACAGCATGTGGGATCTTATTCCTGGACCAAGGATCGAATCTGTGCCTCCTGCATTGGAAGCATGGAGTCTTAACCACTGGATCGCCAGGGAAGTCCCTAGTCCTGGTTTGACAAGTGTCTCCTCTCTTTACCTAGCTGAAGGCTCCATAGGTCCTTCTACAGGAACAAGTGGTGGAACTCTTGTTCCTGTCTCTGTCATGACTGAGGATGGGCTTCTCAAGGTGAATGAGCTGGAATACTCCAGAAGGACAGTGAGGGCATGCAGGCAGCTTCCTGAGACTGCCGTCCTCTGGACTGCTTGCTCAGGTCCCCTCCTACCCAAGAGACTCTCCTGGTCATTATTTCTGCCACTTTCCAGGACTGACTTCCTAAAGCAGAATTGTAGTCTGTATTTCTAATCATGGATAAAGATAATAGGATGCTATAGAATATTTGAAGAATCAAAACATGACCATGACTCAATTACTTTTCCTTTTGCATATCCCTTTTCAATATTATCTGTGTATATGCTTGGACTTCCCTGGTGGCTCAGTGATAAAGAATCCGCCTGCCAATGCAGGAGACCTGGGTTTGATCCCTGGGTTGGGAAGATTCCCCTGGAGAAGGAATGGCAACCCACTCTAGTATTCTTGCCTGGGAAATCCCATAGAGAGAGGAGCCTGGTGGGCTACAGTCCATGGGGTTACAAAACAAGCAGACATGAGTTAGCATCTAAACAACAGCTATAGTATACGTACTTATGCTATATAGTTTGTACGTTTCTGGTTTTACCTAGCATCATTGTAAGTTTCCCATATAGTATATACTCCTTTTCTTTCCTTTTCAATAGTTGTATATTAATAATATTCCATGGTATAGACATACCATTTCAGTTTTTCTTTTTAATTGGGAGATAATTGCTTTATAATGTTGTGTTGGTTTCTGCCATGCAACAATGCAAATCAGTCATAACTATATATATATGTGTGTATATATATATCTCCTCCCTCTTGAGCCTCCCTCCCAACCACTGCCCCCCCAAGTTTTTTTAAACTTTCTTTTTTGGTATTCTTTCACTTTTCTAAACAATTCTTTTTGTATTGAATGAAAAATTCTTTAAATTCTATGGTACTTTACAATTTTCAAAAGTTTCACACACTTGATTTCATACAACCCCATAAAAATCCTCCTTTTCTCCCTCCGCCTGACCTCTTCCCACTGGTAACTTATTTGTTTGATCTCTATATCTATGGATCTGCTTCTTATTGTTCAGATCAGATCAGTCGCCCAGTCATGTCCAACTCTTTGCGACCCCATGAATCACAGCACACCAGGCCTCCCCGTCCATCACCAACTCCCGAAGTTCACTCAGACTCACGTCCATCGAGTCAGTGATGCCATCCAGCCATCTCATCCTCTGTCGTCCCCTTCTCCTCCTGCCCCCAATCCCTCCCAGCATCAGAGTCTTTTCCAATGAGTCAACTCTTCCAATGAGGTGGCCAAAGTACTGGAGTTTCAGCTTTAGCATCATTCCTTCCAAAAAAGTCCCAGGGCTGATCTCCTTCAGAATGGACTGGTTGGATCTCCTTGCAGTCCAAGGGACTCTCAAGAGTCTTCTCCAACACCACAGTTCAAAAGCATCAATTCTTCGGTGCTCAGCTTTCTTCACAGTCCAAACCTCACACCCATACATGACCACAGGGAAAAACCATAGCCTTGACTAGACGAACCTTTTTTGGCAAAGTAATGTCTCTGCTTTTGAATATGCTATCTAGGTTGGTCATAACTTTCCTTCCAAGGAGTAAGCGTCTTTTAATTTCATGGCTGCAGTCACCATCTGCAGTGATTTTGGAGCCCCCAAAAATAAAGTCTGACACTGTTTCCACTGTTTCCCCATCTATTTCCCATGAAGTGATGGGACCAGATGCCATGATCTTCGTTTTCTGAATGTTGAGTTTTAAGCCAACTTTTTCACTCTCCACTTTCACTTTCATCAAGAGGCTTTTTGGTTCCTCTTCACTTTCTGCCATAAGGGTGGTGTCATCTGCATATCTGAGGTGATTGATATTTCTCCCGGCAATCTTGATTCCAGCTTGTGCTTCCTCCAGCCCAGCGTTTCTCATGATGTACTCTGCATAGAAGTTAAATAAACAGGGTGACAATATACAGCCTTGACGGACTCCTTTTCCTATTTGGAACCAGTCTGTTGTTCCATGTCCAGTTCTAACTGTTGCTTCCTGACCTGCATACAGATTTCTCAAGAGGCAGATCAGGTGGTCTGGTATTCCCATCTCTTTCAGAATTTTCCAGTTTATTGTGATCCACACAGTCAAAGGCTTTGGCATAGTCAATAAAGCAGAAATAGATGTTTTTCTGGAACTCTCTTGCTTTTTCCATGATCCAGCGAATGTTGGCAATTTGATCTCTGGTTCCTCTGCCTTTTCTAATTGTTATACACTCTTAAATCATCAGGCTTAATTGGTGTATATTCCATCAGGCAGATAAATTATGATCTGAATACCCTCTTAGTATTCATTTTCAAACATCAAAGCTGTAGCATCTGACCCTGGTTTTCCTGTTGTTTAAGGAAATGGCAACTAGGACCAAGATGCAACTGCATAAAAACTTGGAAGAAGAACTGCAGCGAGAACACCTGGCTGCCGAGCAGCGCATGGTCCACAGGATCCAAAGGATCATGATGGAGTGCCACCGTGAGAAGGTCCAGGCTGTGCAGGAAGCGCGAGAGCAGGAGAGGCTCATGGCCCAGGAAGAGATCCAGTCTCAGAGAAGGTACTCCAGGGAGCACCCCTGCAAATCAGTGTATCCCCTGTCAGAATCACCTTGGAAAGAGGGTAGAGTGGATGCCTTAGATACTTCCTACTTTTTGTGTTTTTACATTTTTATTACAGAATATATCAAACATGGGGAACAGTATATAATATATTGTAGAGTGTGTGTGTGAGAAATGTAAAGAAAAATAACACAAATACTCAAGGGCCTACCAGCCTTTTGAGCGGATTGGAAAGTCTCGTGTTCTTCCTCAACCACCTTTGTTTCCTCTCCTCCTATCTTGCAAGGTAACTACTGCCCTAAAAATTGTGCTTTTCATGCCATATGTCCAATTTTAGGGGAGGCAAGGTATTAAGAAATGTGTTTCCACAAACACATAACGGTCTTCACATCCCCTAGCCCACATGGTACACTACTGTGGATGTGTTACTTTTGGTCTCTTTCTTTTTACACAAGTCATAATGCTATAAACAAAGTTGAGCTTCTAGAAATACAGAGAGAGCAAAATTTACTAAGTCCTGACTCCCTGCTTCCTGCCCACTGTCTCCCAGAGACAATCATTTAAAAGAATGTAGTTCAGTATCCTCCCTTGCTCTTTTGATATATTTGCTCCAAAATCACTGCAGATGGTGACTGCAGCCATGAAATTAAAAGACACTTACTCCTTCGAAGGAAAGTTGTGACCAACCTAGACAGCATATTAAAAAGCAGAGACATTAATTTTCCCAACAAAGATCCGTCTCGTCAAGGTTTTTCCAGTGGTCATGTATGGATGTGAAAGTTGGACTATAAAGAAAGCTGAGCACCAAAGAATTGGTGCTTTTGAACTATGGTGTTGGTGAAGACTCTTTAGAGTCCCTTGGACTGCAAGGAGATCCAGCTAGTCCATCCTAAAGGAGATCAGTCCTGAGTGTTCATTGAAAGGACTAATGTTGAAGCTGAAACTTCAATACTTTGGCCACCTGATGCGAAGAGCTGACTCATTGGAAAAGACCCTGATGCTGGGAGGGACTGGGGGCAGGAGGAGAAGGGGACGACAGAGGATGAGATGGTTGAATGGCATCACCAACTCAATGGAGATGAGTTTGAGTAAACTTCGGGAGTTGGTGATGGACAGGGAGGCCTGGCGTGCTGTGGTCCATAGGGCCGCAAGGAGTCCGACACGACTGAGTGACTGAACTGAACTGCCTTATATATGTGCATAATTTGAAGTAACTTTTACATAAATCAGATCACATATACACTTATTAATATATATGTGAAAAATACCAAAGTAACCATTTTATACATGTAGTGAACATTTGATGGGTTTGGCCAGTTTTAACAGGTCAGCATTCAAGAACCCTAGTACTTATCAGGATCCAGAGGTTCCAAACCTGTTTCTGCATGCTCAGTGACCTGCCCAAGCTCATGTAGCTGACACAGCTGGACCCAAACTGAAACCTCTCTGCTTGGCCTCCTGGTCTAGGACTTGTCTCTTGCTTCACTGCTTGAATTAACAAATCTATTTGTAAACAGTGGAAACAGTGTCAGACTTTATTTTTCTGGGCTCCAAAATCACTACAGATGGTGACTACAGCCATGAAATTAAAAGACGCTTACTCCTTGGAAGGAAAGTTAATGACCAACCTAGATAGCATATTCAAAAGCAGAGACATTACTTTGCCAACAAAGGTTCGTCTAGTCAAGGCTATGGTTTTTCCTGTGGTCATGTATGGATGTGAGAGTTGGACTGTGAAGAAAGCTGAGCACTGAAGAATTGATGCTTTTGAACTGTGGTGTTGGAGAAGACTCTTGAGAGTCCCTTGGACTGTAAGGACATCCAACCAATCCATTCTGAAGGAGATCAGCCCTGGGACTTCTTTGGAAGGAATGATGCTAAAGCTGAAACTCCGTACTTTGGCCACCTCATGCAAAGAGTTGACTCATTGGAAAAGACTCTGATGCTGGGAGGGATTGGGGGCAAGAGGAGAAGGGGATGACAGAGGATGAGATGGCTGGATGGCATCACTGACTCATTGGACATGAGCCTCAGTGAACTCTGGGAGTTGGTGATGGACAGGGAGGCCTGGCGTGCTGCGATTCATGGGGTCGCAGAGTCGGACACAACTGAGCGACTGATCTGATCTGATCTGATTTGTATATAATTAATGGGCAAAATTTCCTTGTTAGAACTGTTTAGAAGAGAGCCAAAAGTAAAATCCTATAGGAAGTATGGATAAATAGGAATGAAGGCTGCAGCCTTGGCTATTTCAGTGGTTCCCTACCTGCATAGTCTGTAAGTCATTGTGAGGTAGAGAAGGAAGAAAATAGAGGATTTGGGGAGAAAGTTAGAGAAGACAGTAACTCCTGAGTGAGTTTTCCAAAGCAGTGGAGGGTGGTTCTCCTCTCCCTCTGCCTCCTGCACTCCATCTCAGGAACTCTGCCCGTCCTAAAGGAACATCTGAGTCTCTCCTCATACTCCCCTGAGCCTCCTGCTCCCTCCTTCACTCCTTAACTTTTGCCCACCTTTGGCCCCTTCCTGCATGAAGTTCAAAGGTGGAAGACTTTCAATGGCCATCTTTCACTGAACCCGTTGACTAAGACTAGGAAACTGCTGTGCCTGTTATGTAAGTATATCCACCTAGAATGTCCATTTTGTTCTTTGATGTGTCCCTAGTGCCTATAAGAGAGCCTGGCACACAGTGGGCATTCTTCAAATAATTGTCAAAGGTTCAAATTTGTTCCAGTCAGCTGAACCCACTCTGCAGCACACCAGATCTCATCTAGAGACTTTGCTAGATTCCAGCATTCTTTAGAACATTTGCAGAAACTAATATGTGGAGTGAATGTGAAAGTCACTCAGTCGTGTCCTACTCGTTGCAACCCCATGGACTATTCAGTCCATAGAATTCTCCAGGCCAGAATACTGGAATGGGTAGACACTCCCTTCCCTTCTCCAGGGGATCTTCCCAACTCAGGGATCGAACCCATGTCTCCCACATTGCAGGTGGGTTCTTTACCAGCTGAGCCACTAAGGAAGCCCACTGTTTAGAATTCCACTGTGGATCTCTTGTTATTCTTGTTCAGTCACTCAGTCGTGTCCACCTCTTTGAGACCCCATGGACTGCAGCACACCTGGCTTCCCTGTCCTTCACTGTCTCCCAGAGTTTGCCCAAACTCATGTTTATTGAGTCAGTGATGCCATCCAACCATCTAATTCTGTCATCCCCTTTTCCTCCTGCCTTCGATCTTTCCCAGCATCAGGGTCTTTTCCAATGAGTTGGCTCTTCACATCAGGTGGCCAAAGTATTGGTGCTTCATCTTCAGCATCAGTCCATCCAATGAATATTCAAGGTTGATTTCCTTTAGATACATTATAATCAGAGGCATATGAATTTGTTCAGCAATGGTTCTCAAAGTATGATCCCAGATCCTTTAGTAGGACACTAAGGTCAAAGCTATTTTCTTAATAGTATTAAGACATGATTTGTCTTTTAACTCCATCTCAGGAGTATATAGTGGCATTTTCCAGGGTTTTATGAGGTGTGATACCTCAACAGATTGAAGCAAATTGAAAATCTAGCTTTTCTCCTATTTAGCCAGACAATAAAGGGTTTTACAGAAATGTAAAATGATGCCACTTTTCTCATCAAAAGATTTTTGATTTACAAAAAAATATTTTTCATACAAGGTAAGCTTTTTATTTTAACATTTAATGGATTTATCCAATATTTCACATGAATTTATAATGCTTGTGAAATGTCTGACTTTAATTTTTGAAAATGTTAGGGTCAGTAGATATAAACTATATATATAAACAAAGGCTCTTTGGGTTTCTTGGTCATTTTAAGAGTGAAAGTGATCTTGAGACCAAAAAGTTTGGCTGTCATAGAATATTGCTCAGATAGAATCAAAATTAAGGCTAAACTCACTTTGTGAGATAGTTTCCTGCTCTCTAACTAAAGGCGAGTAGCTATGTTGATATATAGAAATACTTTCTCTAGGGGTTTGGAGCTCTGACCTTATTTCTTCATCTTTGTAGAACTCTCCATTCATATTTTCTGACCTTGGTAGACTCCCTAAAGTTAGCATTAGTCAGTAGACTGGTGGCTTCACTCTAGCTCACAGCAAGGAAATCCATGTGTTCCTTCCCTGCTCTGAAAAGTACTTTTTGATTGTTAACATCTAATCAAAAGCTCATCTTGACCAGCCTGTCTCAGACTGGGACTCATGTAAACCATACAGTCATGTCTTCTCCATCTGTGGTGAAAGACAAAATCTTTTGGTTTTTAGTGGGTAATCCATCTAACCACTAACATTCAACTCTTACTCTTTTTGATAGAAAGGCCATGGAGGAACTTATGAGTTCTGGTGTCACAGTTGTGAAGGATCAGAAGAAGAGTGTGAACCAACTGATAAAGGAAAAGCAACATGAAATGAACCTCTACTATTGCATGACTCAGAGGCAGAAGCAAGAAGAGGTTCAGGAAGTGCTTCAAGAAGCAGAGAAAACACATCAGGCCAAACTTGGAAGTGTGATGGACAAACTGGTTAACACTCAGGGGGAGCTGCTGTCCATAGCTAAGCAACTGGGAATTATGACGAATTGGAAAGACTTCCTGGAGGAAGAGTTACAGGAAACCAGGGCAGCATTTCAAAAATACATCAACTATACATTTCCAAAGCTCTCACCAGGACACGCAGATTTTATTCTGCCAGAAAGAAAGAAAACACCTTCCAATCTTATTATTCCAGAGAACCAAACAACTCCTGATTAGAAGTCTTCATCTGAAATTTCACTACAAAAGACGCAATTCAAAAAACTAAATAAATTCATTCAAAAACCATGTATGGATCCCCAGTTATGTGCATGGTACTATTGAGCTGTAAGCGTTTTGATGGAAAACCAAAATATTCAAAAGCACATTTCAGGCTACAATGGGCTCCAAGTCTAATGGAGGAGAGATAACAGTGAGAGGGGTCAAAACGGACTAGGAGGTGGTACTTCCCCCACAATTTAGTGGTTAAGTAGTCACCTTCCAGCGCAGGAAGCGTGAGTTCAATCCCTGGTGGGTAAGCTAAGATCCCACATGCCTCACAGCTAAAAAACCAGAACATAAAGAAGGAAATAGTAACCCACTCCAGCGTTCTTGCCTGGGAAATCCCATGGACAGAGGAGCCTGGTGGGCTACAGCCCATGCGATCAAAAAGAGTCAGACATGACTTAGCAACTGAACGACAACAACTTGTCTTAAACCTGTCTCTCTCTTTATGTCTCCAAATGCCTGCTGCACTGTTCGTACCTTGTCTTCTTAAGCTAAAACCTGAACTTTTCCACTCCCCTTTCTCCCTTCCCTCTACCAATATTCTTTTCACAGTCACTTTAGCAGTATTTCCCAAATTCTGTCCCTTCTCTTAAATTTCAACGTCATTGCTTTGTCCTAGACTACATGAATGCTTTCCTTATCTAACCTAGTGGCCTCTCCAAAGCTCTCCTTACCGCCAGGTCATCTCCAGTCAACCCTGGAACATTAAGTCATATCAGTTATATACCTTGTTATTGGTCTGTTTTAGGACTTCCCTGGCAGTCCAGTGGTTAAGACTGCTTCCACTTCAGGGGGTGTGAGTTGGATCCCTGGTTGGGAAACTAAGATGCCACATGCCCTGGAGTCAAAAAACCAAACCATAAAGCAGAAGCAATATTGTAACAAATTCAATAAAGACTTTAAAAATGGTCCACATCAAAATCAAAAAGCAAACAAAACTGGCTAAGAGGAAAAAAGATTTCATGGAAGTCTAAACTTGTATATCTGGCTTTACTCATGTTTCCATCAGACATTTAACTCTTTTAGTATTTGTTGCAGTTAAAAACAAATAAAAGGACGTGTTCTTCAAGGATTTCCATTGTGGAGAGGTGTGCTGACCTCCAGTATGTCTAGTAACCTAGCCTAGAGATTATTATTTGGTGAACTGCAATAGCTTTGTAGGGAAAAAAGCAATGTTTCTCAAGTTCAATAGGAAAAAACTTAAATTCTGGGAACCCTATGTTAAATAATTCAGAAAGAATTCCCTCATATTTGCCATTTGTGAAAGATAAATGTCTTTGAGGTCAGATTCCTTGCCTCAGGAATTGAGGGGGGTGGTCCCCTTATTTTATACCCAAGCCCAGGAGTACTTCGAACTCATTTTCTTTGGGTCAAAATGCAGAAAATCATTATATGCCACAATGCGAACTAACATATCAACATCTACTGAATTAAAATAGAAGAAAACCCAAGCCATAAAGAACTCTCTTAAAAAAAAAAAATCTATCCATCTTAATGTAACATCCTTAAATTATTAATTACCAGCCTATACTGGTGGCTTTAAAATTAAATACCTGGAAAGCAGTTTTCAGTAAATTAAAAAGTGCTGTTGTCAAGCAAGCCTTAGGTGAACTTGTTTACATTGACTGGTCTGGGATTTCCTAATGGTAAAAGCACCAATTTGTTTACAATTGCATAATGGACTACACTCTCCTAGTGTTTAGCTTCCTGATTCTGCAGAACTATTGCAGCCTGTACCATGGATTGCCTAGGGGCTGGAAACCAGAACATGTACATAGTACTTTACACTGCTTTTTCCAGTACATTCTCACAATACATTCTTCTCCCAGCAATCAATGGGATAGACAAGACAAGGGTGGAGGTTATATCTCTTTTGACAAATGATAAAATGAAGACTACTATGTACTAATATATTTACATGTGTGAAGCACATTTTTAAAGTTGAAGTACAGTTGATATGCAATGTTGTGTTAGTTTCAGGTATACAGCAAAGTTCAATTATATATGATACATATATTATTTTTCAGATTATTTTCCATTATAGGTTATTATAGGGTATTGAATATAGTTCCCTGCACTCTATGGTAAATCCTTATTGTTTATTTTATATATAGTGTGTGTGTATGTTAGTCCCACACTCCTGATTTATCCTTCTTCCCACCTCTTTCCCCTTTGGTAACCGTACGTTTGTTTTCTGTGTGACTCTGTTTCTGTTTTGTATATAGCTTTGTTTGTATTATTTTCAGATCTTACATGTAAGTGGTATCATGTAATATTTATCTTTCTGTGTCTGGTTACTTCACTCAGTATGTTATTCTCTAGGTCCATCCACATTTCTGCAAATGGCAACTTTTATGGCTGAGTAATGTTCCAGTGTGTGATATAAACCAGTTATCTGTTGATGGGCAGCTGGATTGTTTCCATGTCTTAGCTATTGTAAATAATGCTGCAGTGAACATTGGGATGCGTGTGCATGTGTGTGTGTGCATGTGTCTTTTAAAATTAGAGCTTTCATCTTTTCTGGATATGTGCTCAGGAGTGAGATTGCTGGATCATATGGTAGTTCTATTTTTAGTTTTCTAAGGAACCTCTATACTGTTTCCATAATGGCTGCACCAATTTACATTCCCATCAACAGAGAAGCACATTACAAACATTAATATTTAATCTTCACAATGATTTCTGAAAGTAGTTGTAATTGTACCCAATTTATCAGGAGGGAAACTGAGGCTCGGGGAGATTCAATAACTTTCCCCAGGGCACATAGCTGGTGACAGGGTGGGAATTCAAAATATCACAAGGCACAGGCAGATGGCTGCTTGAAAGAGACCTGGACCTGGGTTTTTCAGACTTGAATAGATAAGAACAGCAGCTGACACTGGGGAGTGCTAGTGTGTGCCAGACAGGTGTATACAAGTGGAATCATTCGTGTTCACGTGGAACCATTAATTCAGGTATAGGCAGGTCAAGTCACTTTCTCAGTGCCATACAGTAAGGAAAGGTCATAGCCAGTTTCAAATCCAGAAAGGGAGTCTTTAGCTCATGCCTTTCATCATTATTTTGTTCAGAGATAAAGGCCTTGGTGCTTGATTGGTTGAATCTCTGGGTGTGTGTCTTTGTGGCATCCGTGATTAGGACTGGAAAGACGTGGTTTATCCTTGTCTGTCATGGATCGTTTTTGTCTCTTCTAGAAGGAAGAGGGAAATGGCAACCCACTCCACCACTCCAGTACTCTTGCCTGGAGAATCCCAGGGATGGGGGAGCCTGGTGGGCTGCCGTCCATGGGGTCGCACAGAGTCGGACATGACTGGGGCGACTTGGCAGCAGCAGAAGGGAGAGGAAGTTGTACCTAGGATTGTGTCTGAATTATTGTAGTTACCCAGAAGTTTTCAGCTAAGCACACTCTGTAGAGGAGCAGAAGAAAAGCATCTTCTAAAGGGGTTCACTTCATGGCCACAATTAAGGTGTCTCTATTGGCATCAGTGATACAGTGAGTAACATAAAAAGAAAGCAGGTGACTTGTTTTTTTGGTTTGGAAAAAGGAATCTAGTTTCTCAGGTTGCAACCAGATCAGAATAAATTACATGATCCCTGTTTTTAGTCTTCAGCATTTTCCTTGTTTGTACTTCACCTTCTGAGAAGGTAATGGCACTCCACTCCAGTACTCTTGCCTGGAAAATCCCATGGATGGAGGAGCCTGGTAGGCTGCAGTCCATGGGGTCACTAAGAGTCGGACACGACTGAGCGACTTCACTTTCACTTTCACTTTTCACTTTCATGCATTGGAGAAGGAAATGGCAACCCACTCCAGTGTTCTTGCCTGGAGAACCCCAGGGACGGGAGTCTGGTGGGCTGCTGTCTATGGGGTCACACAGAGTCAGACACGACTGAAGTGACTTAGCAGCATACTTCACCTTCAGCTCCCACCCCAATCCCAACTCTTAGCTTCCCTTAGTTTTGTGTTTGCTCGTGCTCAGTCATGTCGACTCCTTGCAACCCCATGGACTGTAGCCTGCCAGGCTCCTCTGTCCATGGGATTTTCCAGGCAAGAATACTGGAGTAGTCTGCCATTTCCTCCTCTAGGGGATCTTCCTGACCCAGGGATCGAACACGTTTCTCCTGCATTACAGGCAGATTCTTTACCACTGAGCCTCCAGGGAAGTTTCCTAAGGATTTTAATTTGGATGCTTTTGAGAAGGGTGGAGTTAGAGATCTTCTTACTGTCCTGATTCCAGCTTGACCTGCTCACCAGAGGACTCCTCCACCCCCTCCCCCAAAATGCTAATCAGCCCTCATGTTGTACGGATGATCTCAGGGGGCCCTGTAAGGACAGATTGACCTGATCCCTGACCCTCACTTGCCTTTTGCCCTGTAGCCTGGAGTCAGCACTAAGCATGGTGGGAGGGGACCTCTTCATTCCTTTTCCTCACTCAGCTCTGCCTGTCCCAAGGCCAAGTTAGAGAAACAGCATCTTTATTCTTATCCAAATCCTTCACTTTGATTTGATCACTTCACACCACAGTTCTTTCTAACTTGAATGTCTCCAAGATGATAGACCTCTGAGAATTAAAGTTCAAAGTGAATGGATAATCTCAGCAGAAAAAGTTGAGAGTAAACTGAAAATGAGATTGTCCCATCTACAATGCCTCAGCAGTCTCTTGTTTCTATGACACTGATAAGGATGGTCCTTGTGGATGAAAAAAAAAAAGAATGGGAAATATAGCAGTGACCACTGATGGAGCATCTGCTGCGTGTGTCAGCTGTTGCACTAAGTTCCTTCTAAACCTTGTCTTAACTGAAATCTCACAGCAATCCTGTAAGATGCCTCCTGTTACCTCTGATTTGAAAATTAAGAAACTGAGACTCAAAGAAGTAAAATCGATTGCTGAAAAATCACAGAATTGTTTGACTGCAAACCCATGTGTGTTCTGCAACTACAGCACATCAGCCTAATTTTGTGCCTGTGCAAACACTGAGGAGGTGTCAGGGGTGCCCTGCTTTCAAAATACATTGTAATTGCAGTGGGCAAGTCTAAATTACTGTGCGGAACACTTACTCTTTCAGTGGACATTGGCCAAGAGTCAAGAATTGATCAACCTTCACTGAATGTGCTTGCGGAGCCCTCCTAATGTGGAGCCCAGGGAGGAATTTATGTAGGGGCATAGCCTGGAGCGCCCCCTCCTCACACCAGCATCAAGAAGGGCAGGTTCCCCTCAGGGTTCTGGAGAGAGATCAACTGCTTGATGCTCAAAGGTGAGAATCTCAATGTCAAGTGAAAATTGAAAGTGAGAGATGTCTTTGAAATCTCAGTGGAACCCTTACTCAAGTTTTCTGGCAAAACCTGACTGAAACTAAATCAGGGTATTTTTGAAAAGCAAGATGCCCCGAGTGAACCAATTTTTAGTATAACTTATCTTGAGAACACTTAGTAACCCTCCTGATACCAATTACTCTGAGTACCGTGCCTGGAGAGGCCGCTCTAGACCTTTGATACTAAGCCCCACATAAGTTATTAAGGCTGTTAGGATCCTACTCGGAGAAGGCAATGGCACCCCACTCCAGTACTCTTGCCTGGAAAATCCAATGGACGGAGGAGCCTGGTGGGCTGCAGTCCATGGGGTCCCGAAGAGTCAGACATGACTGAAGTGACTTAGCAGCAGCAGGATCCTATTTCCCCGACCAAGGATGGAACCTGTTCTCCCCTTGCAGTGGAAGCTCAGAGTCTTAACCACCAGACCGTCAGGGAATTCCCTAGAGAGTTACTTTAAAAAGCACATAAAGAGTGCATTTTTCTTTGTTGTCTTAGATGCTCCCCGTACAGTAAGAGTCTATGTGGTGTCTATGTGGTTCCTATGGGTTTTTTTTTTTTTTTTTTTGCATTGGGATATATCCAGTTAACAATGTTGTGATAATTTTAGGTGAACAGCGAAGGAACTCAGCCATGTACATGCATCCATTCTCCCCCAAACTCCTCTCCCATCCAGACTGCCACGTAACATTGAGCAGAGTTCCCTGTGCTGTATAGTAGGTCCTTGTCAGTTATCTTTTTTTTTTAATAATTTTTTAAAATGTATTTTTGGTGTGCTGGATCTTTATTGCTGCTCAGGCTACTCTCTAATTGTAGTGTGCAGGCTTCTCATCGCAGTGGCTTCTCTTGTGGCCAGGCACAGGTTCTAAGGTGTGCAGGTTTCAGTAGCTGCAGCTCCCAGGCCAGGATCTAGAGCACAGGCTTAATAGTTGCAGTACATGGGCTTTGTTGCTCCATGGCACATGGGACCTTCCCGGATCAGGCATCAAACTCATGCCTCCTGCATTGGCAAGTGGATTCTTTACCACTGAGCCCCCAGGGAAGCCCTGGTTATCCATTTAAAATATAGCAGTGTGTACATGTCCATCCCCAACTCCTTATCTCCTCCCCTCACCTTCCCCCTGCCACACCTTTGCAACCATAAGCTCATGCTCAAAGTCTGTAAGTCTGTTTCTGTGTTGTTGTTTAATTCTCTCTCTTTTAAAACAAGTTTTATTTATTTACTTATTGGCTGCATCCTGTGGCACGTGGATCTTAGCTCCTAGATCAGAGATCGAATGCACACCCCCTGCATTGGAAGCAGTCGTCTTAACCAATGGGCCACCAGGGAAGTCCAGCTTCCATGGTTTCTAATACTTAGGAAGGTATGTTAATTCCTAGAGACCATCTGGAAACTTAATGTGAAGACCCTTAGAAATTACTGTAGTTTAATTTTCTAGGAGTCATTCCACCAAGACAAGAACCTAGTTTTTAGAGACAATAACCCTGTGGGCTGGGAAACAGGTGCCTAGCATCCCTAGGAGAGATGAAGAAGCTACCCAGACCCATAACAGTCACAAAGCACTGGGATTGACTGTATAGTAATCCCTGGACTTTTATGTGACCAAGAAGTCACTCTGATATTGTCTTTCTCTAACTTTGGTTTCCATTTGACCTATTAAAGCCTGCATAGTCTAGCTTTGGGGGCCTTATTTCCACTGAAGCCATAGTAGAATAGTAGACACTATTTGGCACAACTCCAGTTTGTTTACAGAACAGAGGATTTTGACATTGTGCTACCTCTAATAAGCTCTTCTTTCTGCTTGACTGCTTGGCTGAAATCACTCAGAAGAGAAAAGAAGAAACCATTGACATTTGCTGTCCAGTTATCAGAAGTCAGGCCATGCATGAATGCTTCACCTGTATTATTCAACTTCTGTCTCACAATAACCAGGTAAAGAAATTTAAGCACGTTGAGGTTGGGTATTCTGCATCAAGTCACCCCATTTGAAAAGTGCAAATGCATTCAGCTCATTGCCATCTGATTCCAAATAGCAGGATTGAAAACAAATGATTTTACTCTCAGTCAGTTCAGTTCAGTCACTCAGTCCTGTCCGACTCTTTGCGACCCCATGAATCACAGCACGCCAGGCATCCCTGTCCATCACCAACTCCCGGAATCCACCCAAACTCATGTGCATCGAGTTGGTGATGCAATCTAGCCATCTCATCCTCTGTCATCCCCTTCTCCTCCTGACAATCACTCCCAGCATCAGTGTCTTTTCCAATGAGTCAACTCTTCACATGAGGTGGCCAAAGTATTGGAGTTTCAGCCTCAGCATCAGTCCTTCCAATAAACACCCAGGACTGATCTCCTTTAGAATGGACTGGTTGGCTCTCCTTGCAGTCCAAGGGACTCTCAAGAGTCTTCTCCAACACCACAGTTCAAAAGCATCAATTCTTCGGCACTCAGCTTTCTTCACAGTCCAACTCTCACATCCATACATGACCACTGGGAAAACCATAGCCTTGACTAGATGGACCTTTGTTGGCAAAGTAATATCTCTGCTTTTTAATATGCTGTCTAGGTTGGTCATAACTTTTCTTCCAAGGAGTAAGTGTCTTTTAATTTCATAGCTGCAAGCACTATCTGCAGTGATTTTGGAGCCCCCACTGTTTCCCCTGTTTCCCCATCTATTTCCCATGAAGTGATGGGACCAGATGCCATGATCTTCATTTTCTGAATGTTGAGTTTTAAGCCAACTTTTCCACTCTCCACTTTCACCTTCATCAAGAAGCTTTTTAGTTCGTCTTCACTTTCTGCCATAAGGGTGGTATCATCTGCATATCTGAGGTTATTGATATTTCTCCCGGCAATCTTGATTCCAGCTTGTGCTTCTTCCAGCCTAGCGTTTCTCATGATGTACTCTGCACAGAAGTTAAATAAGCAGGGTGACAATATACAGCCTTGACGTACTCCTTTTCCTATTTGGAACCAGTCTGTTGTTCCATGTCCAGTTCTAACTGCTGCTTCCTGACCTGCATATAGGTTTCTCAAGAGGCAGGTCAGGTGGTCTGGTATTCCCATCTCTTTCAGAATTTTCCATAGTTTATTGTGATCCACACAGTCAAAGGCTTTGGCATAGTCAATAAAGCAGAAATAGATGCTTTTCTGGAACTCTCTTGCTTTTTTGATGAGCCAGCAGATGTTGGCAATTTGGTCTCTGGTTCCTCTGCCTTTTCTAAAACCAGCTTGAATATCTGGAAGTTCATGGTTCATGTATTGCTGAAGCCTGGCTTGGAGAATTTTGAGCATTACTTTACTAGTGTGTGAGATGAGTGCAATTGTGTGGTAGTTTGAGCATTCTTTGGCATTGCCTTTCTTTGGGATTGGAATGAAAACTGACCTTTTCCAGTCCTGTGGCCACTGCTGGGTTCTCCAAATTTGCTGACATATTGAGTGCGGCACTTTCACAGCATCATCTTCCAGGATTTGAAAGAGCTCAACTGGAATTCCATCACCTCCACTAGCTTTGTTCATAGTGATGCTTTCTAAGGCCCACCTGACTTCACATTCCAGGTAGTTAGTTCTAAATAGAAACACTTTAATATTGAATTGAACGAAGTTCAAATTTTTCTTTAATACATAGCAACTGCATGCTAGGTTTTAAAATTGGCAGGGATCCAAGTTCATTGGTCTGCCTTTCCCTATTTGTAACTATATGTGATACTTACTGTTTCTCATAGCACTCTTTCCATCTCACCTGCTTTGGGTGTCTATTTCCTACCGCTGAACCTTAAAATTCACTAGACTCTCTCTGCTGAGGACCCATAGCAAACTCCAGGGCCAGACAGTGTCCTTGACATATCACTCTATGCACAAGTATTTTTCATCTCACTGCACCCCACCCCCCACCTCAGTGTTCCCAAGAACGGTTATTTCTATTATTGGTCCATTTGAAGGATTATCATTTAATCACATAATAGAATATATCCACAGAGTTGTGCATTTTAACTAGAAATATACTTACCTCTAGAAGCTCTACAATCTGTTTTAAAGAATCTACATCTTTAGAAAGCACTTTTCATTTTCATGCATTGGAGAAGGAAATTGCAACCCACTCCAGTGTTCTTGCCTGGAGAATCCCAGGGACGGGGGAGCCTGGTGGGCTGCTGTCTATGGGGTCGCACAGAGTTGGACACAACTGAAGTGACTTAGCAGCAGCAGCAGAAAACATAGGGATGTATGGGATATTAGTGATTGACTTTGTTTATTCAACATGCAGTAGGGAGCAACCTACTGTATCAGGTACTGTGTTAGATGCTCAGGTTCTTAGTATAAGAAGTAAGGGTGGTCCTCAGTCTTAGAGAAATCAGTTAAGTAGGTACAAGGATAGTGAATACATGTGTTATAACATTGTTGAAGGCTGGAGAAGTAGCAATAATGTGCTCACAGCTCACTTCCTAACTCATGTCATGTTATACTGCCAAGGTGTTAATTTCTACCCTCAGTAGCCTTCTAGCCAAATTGGTAGTCTTGCTTTGTGCTAAGTCCTGTCCACAATAGTGACAAAATGGCTTGATTTTTAAATGTTCAGAGTCTTAGAAAAGCTCAATCTTCCAAGACTGAACCAGGAAGAAATAGAAATTATGAAAAACCCAATTACAAGCATTGAAATTGAAGCTGTGATAAAAAAATCTCCCAAAAAACCAAAGCCCAGGACCAGATGGCTTCACAGGAAAATTCTATCAAACATTTAGAGAAGAGCTAATGCCTATCCTTCTAAAACTCTTTCAAAAAATTGAACAGGAAGGAACACTTCTAAATTAATTCTACGAGGCCACCATCACCCTGATACTAAAATCAGACAAAGACAACACAAAAAAAGAAAACTATAGGCCAATATCACTGATGAACATAGATGCAAAAGTCCTCAACAAAATTATAGCAAGCAGAATTCAGCAGCACATCAGAAAGCACACACCATGATCAAGTTAGGTTTATTTTAGGGAGGCAAGGATTCTTCTGTATATGGAAATCAATCAATGTGATATACCATTTAAAAAAATTGAAAGATAAAAACCGTATGATCATCTCAATAGATGCAGAAAAAGCCTTTGACAAAATTCAGCACCTATTTATGATTAAAACTCTTCAAAAAATGGGCATAGAAGGAACCTACCTCAACATAGTAAAGGCCTATATGATAAGCCTATAACAAACATGATTCTCAATGGTGAAAAAGTGAAAGCATCCCCCTAAGATCAGGAACAAGACAAGTGTGTCCACTTTTGCCACTATTATTCAACATAGTTCAAGAAGTTCTAGCTTCAGCAATCAGAGAAGAAAAAGAAATAAAAGGAATCCAGATCAGAAAACAAGAAGTAAACTTTCACTATTTGCAGATGACATGATACTGTCCATAGAAAACCCTAAAGATAGTATCAGAAAATTACTAGAGCTAATCAGTGAATTTAGCAAAGTTGCAGGATACAAAATCAATACACGGAAATCACTTGCATTTCTATATACTAACAATGAAAAATCAGAAAGAGTAATTAAGGAATCAATCCCATTCACCATTGCAACAAAAAGAATTAAATATCTAGGAATAAACTTACCTAAGGAGATGAAAGAACTGTACACAGAAAATTATAAGACAATAATGAAATAAAGAAATCAAAGATGACATAAACGGAGGGATATTCCATGTTCCTGAGTAGGAAGAATCAATATTGTGAAAATGACTATACTACTGAATTCAATCTACAGATTCAATGTGATCCCTATCAAATTACCAATGGCATTTTCCACAGAACTAGAACAAAAAAATTTTACAATTTATATGGAAACACAAAAGACCCCGAATAGCCAAAGCAGCCTTGAGAAAGAAGGATGGAGCCAGAGGAATCAAGCTTCCTGACTTCAGATTGTACTACAAAGCTACAGTCATCAAGACAGTATGGTCCTGGCACAAAAGCAGAAATATAGACCAATGGAACAAGATAGAAAGCTGAGAAATAAACCCATGCACCTATGGGTAACTTATCTTTGACAAAGGAGGCAAGAATATACAATGGGGCAAAGATAGCCTCTTCAATAAATGGTGCTGGGAAAACTGGACAGTTACATGTAAAAAAATGAAATTAGAGCACTTCCTAATGCCATACACAAAGATAAACTCAGAATGGATTAAAGATCTAAATGTAAGACCAGAGACTATAAAACTCTCATAGGAAAACATAGGCAGAACACTCAATGACATAAATCAAAGCAAGATCCCCTATGACCCACCTCCTAGAGTAACAGAAATAAAAACAAAAGTAAACAAGTGGTACCTGATTAAACATAAAAGCTTTTGCATAGCAAAGGAAACTATAAGCAAAGTGAAAAGAAAACCCTCAGAATGGGAGAAAATAAATAGCAAATTTTTGAAATTTTGAAAGAACTGACAAAGGATTAATTTCCAAAATATACAAGCAGCTGATACAACTCAATACCAGAAAAACAAACAACCCAATCAAAAAGTGGGAAAAAGACCTAAACAGACATTTCTCCAAAGAAGACATACAGATGGCTGACAAACACATGAAAAGATGCTCAACATCACTCATTATTAGAGAAATGCCAATCAAAACTACAGTGAGGTATCATCTCACACCGGTCAGAATGGCCCTCATCCAAAAGTCTACAAACAAAAAATGCTGGAGAGGATGTGGAGAAAAGGGAACACTCTTGCACTGTTGGTGGGGATGTAAATTGATACAGCCACTATGAAAGACAGTATGGAGATTCCTTAAAAAACTAGGAACAAAACCACCATGCTGCTGCTGCTGCTAAGTCACTTCAGTCGCGTCTGATTCTGTGCGACCCCATAGACGGCAGCCCACCCCGTCCCTGGGATTCTCCAGGCAAGAACACTGGAGTGGGTTGCCATTTCCTTCTCCAGTGCATGAAAGTGAAAAGTGAAAGTGAAGTCGCTCAGTCATATCCAACTCTTCTCGACCCTATGGACTTCAGCCTACCAGGCTCTTCCATCCATGGGGTTTTCCAGGCAAGAGTACTGGAGTGGGGTGCCATCGCCTTCTCCGGCAATGAGAAGCTAGCTCATCCCAACTAGAGAAAAGTCCAAGCAGCAAGGAAGCCCCAGGACAGCCAAAAAATAAAACTGTATTTAAAAATTATGATAAAATTCAACTACAATTTATTTTATGATCTTGCAATTAGCATTAGGTTGACTGGACCCTTAACTACATCTAAGGTCTAAGCTATGGAGGAAAAACTATGACAAATCTAGACAGCGTATTAAAAAACAGACACATCACTTGGCTGACAAAGGTCCGTCTAGTCAAAGCTATGCTTTTTCCAGTAGTCATGTATGGATGTGACAGTTGGACCATAAAGAAAGCAGAGAGCTGAAGAAAGGATGCTTTCAAACTGTGGTGCTGGAGAAGATTCTTGAAAGTCCCTCGGATAGTCAATCCTAAAGGAAATCAACCCTGAATATTCACTGGAAGGATTGATGCTGAAGCTGAAGCTCCAATACTATGGCCACCTGATGCGAAGAGTCAACTCACTGA
Organism: Bos grunniens; assembly: GCF_055505025.1. NCBI lineage: Eukaryota > Metazoa > Chordata > Mammalia > Artiodactyla > Bovidae > Bos > Bos grunniens. The sequence continues at coordinate 63,495,997 of NC_141173.1, read as the reverse complement.
AAAAGACCCTGATGCTGGGAAAGACTGAGGGCAAGAGGAGAAGCAGGTGACAGAGGATAAGATGGTTAGATATTATCACTGACTCAACTGACACGAATCTGAGCAAACTCCGGGAGATAGTGAAGGATAGGGAAGCCTGGTGTGCTGCAGACCATGAGGTCACAAAGTGTTGGACAAGACTTAACGACCAAATAACAACAATAAAGAACTACTGAAGCAAAGTAAGTTACATATTGCTGATATCCCACTGATAGCTCTTTATTATTAATTGGCTGAATCTTTTCTAATCTTTTTATTTCTAACACTTTGTTTAAAGTTCTTTGTCTTATCACTTTCATCATGAGCATTTCATTCTGAATTATCTGACATCTTTTGGATATCTGATAAAACAATTATCAAAACACAACTCCAACTTACTCAAGACAACAGAAATCATTCCTTTTATGACGTGATTGTTAGTTCCTCATGATTCAACCATTTTCAGAAAGTTCTCCCGTTTTCCACCAGCTTTCCATCATTTGACAAAAGACCTCAAGCCCTTACCCAAGTGTGGTCAGGGCTGCAAGAAACAGAGCGGCACTAGCAATCCTAATATCCTCTTCACTCTGAGACTATGAAAACTTTAGGTAGCCACACTGAGCTTAGCGGTGAATAGAAACACTTAGTTTTTCTGCATATTCCACCCCATCTTAAATAAAAACATATTTAAATAAAAACACTTCATCTTAAAAACATAACTGGTTTTGTAGAGCCAATTACACAACTGATTGAATTTAACTGCTGCTCTGTTGATGTTTACTCTTCAATTTTAAATTTGTGATAGGTTTAAACCCTATTCATCTTACACCTAAGAAAAGTTGCTTTTTTTCTTCACTGCCATTTTTGAACAAGGAAGCTTTTAAGAACATTTATTCCTTTCAAAGAGATTCTATTACTATACCTTCTACAATCGTGGACATGATATATAAAGCAATCAACTAAGACCAGAATTCTTTTTTTTTTCTTTTTCTGTTAAACCTTCATTTTATTGTTTCTGCTAAAACTTCTGAAATGAAGTTAGAACTAAGGAAATTCGAAAGTGTCACATTTATAGGTGAGTAAATAAACTTCCATTACTACCACCTCTTGGCTCTGTAACAGCTCTGAAGTTTCTTATATCACTGACAATCTGTTTCCTTTCCTTGAATCACAACTTGTGTTTTTAAATAATATTCAAATGTTTTTTACTCTCCTTTGTTCTCAAGTTCCTAAATTCTCAAGCACAGATATATTTTATTTTCCTGACATAAAATAATGCACCTACTTCTATCAGAATTATTTCTTCAAAACAAGGTATGGAATTGCATTCTCATGATTCCAGGTACAAGTTCCAACATACAAATATCAACAAAATCCATTACCATTTGCATTGAAAGGACAACGTCAGACCCTAACAGTGTCTAAGGTTTTCTATAGAAACTAATCTTCCCTCTTCCATATTCCCATAGTCCTTCATTTATACCTCTATTACAAAACCAATATTCTACCTTGTAATCAAATAGATATACATATTCTACTAGAGAAGAGCTTACTTGAGGCAAAATGCTTCTCTGTTCTTCTCTGAATGTATCATCAGTCTAACAATGCTCATACTTTAAAAACATTTGTGGTATTGTATTAAATTCATTAGCGCCAAAAAGATTTGATTAGAAGAAGTATGAGATTCCCAGAAATTCATAATGTAAACAGTTTTACATCCATAACTATTTCTCAAATAGAGCAACATCAGGCTTTGCAATGGATTTAACCTTAGCTTCACAATAATTTGACATATGTTATCCATTCTAAGGTACAACTTTACATTTCATCATGTCTGAAATTTAGAAGATTCTTAAAACTACATGGAATGTTACATGTAATTTGTGTGTGTGTGTCCATTCACTCAGTTCTGTTTGACTCTTTGCAACCCCATGGACTGTAGCTTGCCAGGCTTCTCTGTCCATGGAATTTTCCAGGCAAGAATTCTGGAACAGTGAATCTTCCTGACTCAGAGATTGAAACTCCATTTCTCCTGCCAATGCAGGAGACAACTGTGCAACCTGGGAAGCCTACACATACTTTAGAAATATTTTAAAATTCTTAGGTATATATAAAATAATGGTGAGTCTTATGATGGAAGGTATTTCATAGTAGCAGTGCACTTTAACAGTGGATGCTTCATTTCACTAAGCTTCAATTTCCTACAATGTAAATGAGACTCAAAATACCTATATCTCAGCATATAAAAGATGTGGTCAAAGAAACTATACCTTTTTAAAGAAAAGGATCAAATGAAAGATTAAAATGAACTGTAAAAAAACTATCTGATAAGCATTAACTGTAATCATGCCTAATAAAGCTCTTGCCACCTACCAAGAGTCTAATTAAAGATAGCAACTTACTTAGTCATCATCATCATCAACAATAGCAAAATCACCATGATCTTGCTTAACAGGGAACTGAGAGGAAAAAAAGTTTCACACTGTAATATTGAAACACCATGTCTTCTGTCCTCTAATTCCTTCCAGAATGCTGAAAATAATTTCCATAATTTCTCAACAGATATATAAGCTGCCAGAGCACATTTCGAGATTACAAAAAAAACAGAACAAACAAAAACTGTAAAGGTCTTGAAAAGACTCATCTTCCGAGTAACAACCAGCTGAAGAAAAATCACCAAGTGACAGACAGTAGACAGAGGTAACAATAAAGACCACAAGATGGGGTTATCAACCTTTTGAGGCTGCTGCTGTTCCAGGAGTTGCTATCTGAGATGTTCAAGATTTTGCTGCTGCAGTTGTTCTGCTATCTGAGGAAATGACCCAGCAATTCCACTCCTAGGCATATACCCTGAGGAAACCAAAATTGAAAGAGACACATGTATCCCATTGTTCACTGCAGTGCTATTTACAATAGCTAGAATGTGGAAGCAACCTAGATGTCCATGGGCATATGAATGGATAAAGAAGTTGTGGTATATATACACAATGGAGTATTACTCAGCCATAAAAAGGAATGCATTTGAGTCAGTTCTAATGAGGTGAATGAACCTAGAACCTATTATACAGAGTGAAGTGAGTCAGAAAGAGAAAGAGAAATACCATATTCTAACACATATATACGGAATCTAGAAAAATGGTACTGAAGAATTTATTTACAGGGCAACAATGGAGAAACAGACATAGAGAATAGACTTATGGACATGGGGAGACGGGAGGAGAGGGTGAGATGTATGGAAAGAGTACCATATGTAAAATAGATAGCCAACAGGAATTTGCTGTATGGCTCAGGAAATTCAAACAGGGGCTCTGTATCAACCTAGAGGAGTGAGATGGGGAGGGAGATGGGAGGGAGTTTCAAAAGGGAGGGGATATACGTATACCTATGGCTGATTCATGTTGAGGTTTGACAGAAAACAGCAAAATTTTGTAAAGCAATTATCCTTCAATAAAAAATTAATTAAAGAAAACAGAATAGTGCTCCTTCATTCTTTCTTTTAAACTTTTTCTTTTATATTGGGCTTTAACTGATTATACACCAATACAAACCAGAGGTCAAATTGCCAATATCTGTTGGATCATAGAAAAAGCAAGAGAGTTCCAGAAAAACATCTACTTCTGCTTTATTGACTATGCCAAAGCCTTTGACTGTGTGGATCACAACAAACTGTGGAAAATTCTGAAAGAGATGGGAATATGGACCACCTGACCTGCCTTCTGAGAAATCTGTATGCAGGTCAAGAAACAACAGTTAGAACTGGACATGGAACAACAGACTGGTTCCAGATCAGGAAAGGAGTACGTCAAGGCTGTATATTGTCACCCTGCTTATTTAACTTATATGCAGAGTACATCATGCAAAACGCTGAACTGAATGAAGCACGAGCTGGAATCAAGATTGCTGGGAGAAATGTCAATAATCTCAGATACACAGATGACACCACATTTATGGCAAAAAAGCGAAGAAGATCTAAAGAGCCTCTTGATCAAAGTGAAAGAAGAGAGTGAAAAAGTTGGCTTAAAACTCAGCACTCAAAAAACGAAGATCATGGCATTTTGGTCCCATCACTTCATGGTAAATAGATGGGGAAACAATGAAAACCGTGACAGAATATATTTTGGGGGGCTCCAAAATCACTGCAGATGGTGACTGCAGCCATGAAATTAAAAGATGCTTGCTCCTTGGAAGAAAAGCTATGACCAACCTAGACAGCATATTAAAAAGGAGAGATATTACTTTGCCAAAGGTCCATCTAGTCAAAGCTATGGTTTTTCCAGTAGTCATGTATGGATGTGAGATGGACCATAAAGAAAGCTGAGCGCCAAAGAATTGATGCTTTTGAGCTGTGGTGTTGGAGAAGACTCTTGAGAGTCCCTTGGACTGCAAGGACATCCAACAAGTCCATCCTAAAGGAACTCAGTCCTCAATATTTATCAGAAGAACAGATGCTGAAGCTGAAATTCCAATACCTTGGCCACCTTATTTGAAGAACTGACTCATTTGAAAAGACCCTGATGCTGGGAAAGATTGAAGGCTGGAGGAGAAGGGGACAGCAGAGGATGAGATGGTTGAATGGCTTCATGACTCGATGGACATGAGTTTGAGTAAGTTCCAGGAGTTGGTGATGGACAGGGAAGCCTGGTGTGCTGTGCTGCAGACCATGGGGTTGCAAAGCGTCGGACACGACTGAGCGACTGAACTGAACTGATAACTTATTTAACAATGTTGTGATAGTTTCAGGTGAACAGTGAAGGGAATCAGCTATATATATACATGTATCCATTCTTCCCCAAACTCCCCTCCCATCTAGGCTGAGGAATGGCTTGATTTAAATTTTGTTTTCTGCAAAGTGGAGTCTACAATCTCAAAGTTAAATTTTCCTAGTTCTCATATGGTTTTGTTCATCTCGAGGTGGTCAGTTGGCCAAGAGAAGATGGTTGTTTCCTTCACTGGTTCAGGCTGACAGATTCTTACTTAACCAAATACCATTTCTAGTTCTTCAGAATACAAGGGAATTCCAGCATCACTGGGAGAGGCCTCAGGAAGGCACAAAAACACAATGCTGCAACTGCTGTCACCCATTCCAGAGAGTCCAGGGTCATGGTCTGGCTTCATACTCTCTGGTCTCACAGATACACTCGGTGGACTTTTACCAGTGAGCCTCCTCCAAGTAATGAGAGCATCACAGGAAAAAACCCCACTGTTCTATTGCTGAATGATTTAGACAAGTTGCCCAGGGAGAGTGCCACTTTAGAAGGGTATGGCCTTTCTCTTCCTCTTCTAGTCATCAACATAAGGAAACTCAGTGCCTAAAAAGACTCCTTGACAAACAAGTAGTAATTGGTAACTGTTATTATTTTTCATCCCTACAAAAATAAGATCACAAGTCATATATGGCTCGTCATCTCTCATGCACATCCTATAGCCACTGATTCTAATTTTTAAAATGTACCAATTTTATTAGTCTTATTTCTTCAGTCTTTTATGTATATAGATGGGTGTGAATTATCATTTATCTACTGCTTGAAAATTTTATAGTCTATTTAGTCAATGTAATATAACTTTATTTTCGCTTTAAAAATTTAATCTTATGAGATGCCTGTTGACATTTAAAATTGTTCTATTCAGTTCCTTTATCTCTGTACCCTGTGGAGTCTGTTTATTGACTACAGATGTTAAGCACTTTGTTAAGGAACAGACAGCTGCAAGATAAAATATGTACTTCACCTGAGTGGTGGCATAGAAACCAGCATGTGGCTGAATCTATAAGAACTCCAATGGAAAGTATGTTTACAAGTTTAAAGGGCATACTCACAATCTACAGATTGGATTGGAGTGACTGCGAGATTGTTTCAGGATTGTAAGATTTCCACGTAAAAGAAGTTAATAAAAGGCGTATTAGGGTAAGTCTCTTATAATTGTGATTTTGAACAAGCTACTTTAAGTTATACAATAGCATGAACTGACAAGAAAAAAATAAATAGAGGGGCATCAGGATTGTAGGGGCTCAGAGCCCAAAACAACTTTGCAAGGCAGTCATAAAGATGAAACTCTGCATGTCCCTGCAACCAGAAGTCCAGCAAGAATTAGCCCAGAGACAAAACAGAAAAAGCCTGTTTTTCGTTGATTTCAATACACTAAAGGCAATAGCTAAAACTGGACATGGAGAGTGTGAATGTAATAGAAACCCACCGAAACACCACAGGGTTGCTGTTGTTACTGTTGTTTTGAGCTCAGTCTTGGCATTGTTTGAGACATAATAGATAAGCTGATTCTAAATTTTAGGTGGAAAATAAGCAGCAAGTATTTTAAGGGCAATTCTGACAATAAATGCAATGATGGGCCACTCACCTTTTCACTCTGTGCCATTAGAATCTGAAACAGTAGTCCTGGGGCATGAACAGAGAACAAATGTCACAGAATAGGATCTGAGAATAAAGTGTAAAGGTATAGGAGAAACTTAGGGATGCTGTCCCAAATTATGGAATATTCCGTTCTGAATCTCCTTAATATTGCTTATTAATTCAGCATATGACAAAAATGGCATTTTGAAGTAGTGAAAAAAAAGATGCCTTATTTAATTAATTGTTTGGAGGTAACCAGATAGTCTTTGAGGGCAGAAATGATTGAATCCTATTTTTCAGTTCATCAGAGTATATTCCGGTTGGAAGAAGTGAAAAAGTGAAAGTATTAGTCGCTCAGTCATGTCTGACTCTTTGCGACTCCATGGACTGTAACCCATCAGGCTCCCCTGTCCATGGAATTATCCAGGCAAGAATACTGGAGTGGGTTGCCATTCCCTTCTCCAGGAGATCTTCCCCACCCAGAGAGCAAACCCATGTCTCTGGCGTTGCAGGTGGATTCTTTGCCTTCTGAACCACCAGGGAAGCCCACTCTAGGTGGATCAAAGGTTTAAAAGTAAAATCAAACCTGTAAAAATATTAGAAGAAGCCACTTGAGAATGTTTATTTCAGATTGAGGAGAGCCTTTTTAGGTTTGACATAAAGCCTAGAAGAAAAAAGTATTAATAAAAATGATAAATTTAACAATAAAAATTTAAAAATATGCTAGGTCAAAATCATAAGCAAGGACAAAAGACAAACCATAAATAAGAAAAAATATTTGCATTTCCTATTAAGGCAAAGGGATAATTTCTAGGAATTGAATAAGGAATGGATCAACAATCCAATATAAAAATAGATCAAAAATATAAGTGGAAAATGGAAAAAGTCAAACATCATTTAAATGTATGAAAAAATGTTATAATCAAGAGGAATGTAAATTAAAATTACATTAAAATTTATTTCCTACCTATTAGACTGGAAAAGATGAGAAATTATAAAACTGTGTTGGTGAAAGTGTGAGAAGAACACTCTCATGCATTGCTGGAAGGAACATAAATTACACAAGTTCTATGGGATTCAATTTGGCACTACCTGTTGAAATTAAAAGGCGTATACTGTTTGACCCAGCAATTCCACTTCTAGGAGTTTATCCTACAGATATTCTTATATATGTAAAACAATATACGGACCAGATTGTCATTACAGTAATATTTGTAAAAATCAAAAGACTAGAAACAATAGAACTGGTTATGTCAATTATGGTACATCTTTCCAATGATGCAATTCCAATGAAATAATAAGCTTCTATAAGAAAGGAGGGAAAAAACATTTGTGCTGATTAAAAAAACTTCCAAGACTTCTGAGAGTATTTGTTGAATGAATGTCATTAAGTGTAAAGTCAAGGTGTGAATGATATGCACAGTCTAATCTACGTATATGCTCATCTATTAGGCAAATACCGTTGAGCATCTGCTGTGTATCAGGCATCACACTCCACACTTGGGATGTGCTTGTAGCCACACAGGCAAAGATCTCACCCATAGTGGAGCTTACATTCTGTAAAGGGGACAGAGCTCTGGGAGCCATGGAGGCAGTGATCCTGTTAAGGGGCTGGTGGCCACCATCTGGGAGACAGCAGAGGAGGGGGCAAGCAGAGACCAGATTCCAGAAACATTTTCAAAGTAGTCAGCAGGCTTTTCTGAGAGACTGGATGTAGCCCATGAATGAGAGGAGTCAGGGATGGCTGAGCAGCTTGAAGGCTGGGGTCGTGATGGGCTAGGTGAACACAGGCCGGATGGACAGGATAGGAAAGCTGCAGGAGGAGTTTTTGTGGGGCGGAAGAGTAGGAATTCAGCTTGAACAAGTTGAATCTGAAACATCTATTAGACATCCAAACAACTGTTTAATCAATGTCCTCTCTAGATGGTATATAGAGCCAAGGGTACGTTACTGTGTATTTGCTAGTGCGGGTATGAAATACCTCTGCTGCTGCTGCTGCTAAGTCGCTTCAGTCGTGTCTGACTCTGTGCGACCCCATAGACGGCAGCCCACCAGGCTCCCCTGTCCCTGGGATTCTCCAGGCAAGAGCACTGGAGTGGGTTGCCATTTCCTTCTCCAATGCGTGAAAAGTGAAGAGTGAAAGTGAAGTCGCTCCATCGTGTCCGACTCCTAGCGACCCCATGGACTGCAGCCTACCAGGCTTCTCCGTCCATGGGATTTTCCAGGCAAGAGTACTGGAGTGGGTTGCCTTGCCTTCTCCAGTGAAATACCTCTAGAGAAATACAAAAAACTGGAGATTTTGATTGATTCTTTGGGAGAGAATTGAGTGACTAGGGATCAAGTGTTGAATGGAGCCTTAGGTTTCATTCTATAGTGAGTTTAGACCTTTAAATTTTGAACCATATGAATATATTATGGTAAAAATTAAAATAATGTTTAACAGTAATAAAAATTACAAGCTGTGTTATACAATTTCTGCATAATGATGCCTAAACACTTTTTTCCCTCATTGTTAAAACATTTTTTTAATGCTGAGAAAAGGATATTAGTTTTTCTGATTCCAAAGACATTTATTGAACATCTGTCATATATGATACTGAAATTTTTTTAAAATTAACAAGATATGGTCTTTTTTTAAACATAATAATGTGATAAATTTGAGTAAATCTACCTGTTGGAACTAATTAGTAGCAAAAGCTATACCTTATTAGTATTGGCAAACAGCTGATTTATAAAGCACAGCTGCTGGGGCTTTTTTTTTTTTAATACAATAAAGTAGGTATCACATGGTTATTTGGACCCTCAGAAAAGATTCAGATTTTATGATCCTAAATTAAATTAAATAGCTAAAGATACAGTTGATCAAAGCTTTTCTAGACAAATAATGTTTGATCTCTTTTAATTCTATCTCAGTACTGATTTGTGTGTTTTTTGTTTTGATATAGAAAAATATAAATCATATAAGAAACGTAAGAAACACCTATATGGTCTCCTGTCCAGAATTAATAACAGATGTCAACATTTGGTCATTGTTTTAATCAGCTCAAAGTGCTGTAACAAAGTGTCATAGTCTGGGTGGCTTAAACAACAAAGATTCACTTCTCATAGTTTTGGAGGCCAGGAAGTCCAAGAGCAAGGAACCGGCCAATCTGGTGTCTGATGACAGCCTACTTCCTGGCTTGTAGATGACTGTTCTCATTGTATCCTCACATGGTAGAAGGCAAAGAGAGGAAGCCAACTCTCAGGTCTCTTCTTATAAGTGCACTAACTGCATTCATGAGGGCTCCATCCTTTTAACCTAATTACCCGTTGAAATCCCCACCATCACATTAGGCTTAGGATTTCAGCATATGAATTTTGGGAGAACACATTAAGTCCATACTTTGCTTTATATGCCACATTTATGCTACAGTCATGTTTGCCTTTAATATTTAATAACACATATAAAATATTACAAATGAAACCTGGGTCTTCTTTGTTCTTCTTTCAGTCCTATTCCCTTTCTTCTTGAGATAACCACTCTCCTAAATGAGTGTGCGTCCTTTCAGTCCTCATTTTTATTACACATTTGCATTCATAAATAAGATTTAAACTTTAAAAGACCCTATTATTTGGTATACATTAATTTGTAACTTGCCTATTTTCACCTAACATTGTTTTTGAGAGCTATCCATGTTTGATACATGTCACTGTTTTATTATCCTCTAGATAATAAAAAATCCATCTCTCTAAGGTGTGGAATTACAGCAATTTTTATTTGTTTTTTGTTTTTTTTTTTATAAGGGAACCATACATGATTCGGAGAAGGCAATGGCACCCCACTCCAGTACTCTTGCCTGGAAAATCCCATGGATGGAGGAGCCTGGTAGGCTGCAGTCCATGGGGTCGCTAGGAGTCAGGCACGACTGAGCGACTTCACTTTCCCTTTTCACTTTCGTGCATTGGAGAAGGAAATGGCAACCCACTCCTGTGTTCTTGCCTGGAGAATCCCAGGGATGGGGGAGCCTGGTGGGCTGCTGTCTCTGGGGTTGCACAGAGTCAGACGCGAGTGAAGCGTCTTAGCAGCAGCAGCAGCATACATGAATTGGAATTGGATTATGGCTAAATCCCTGGAAAACGAAATGGCAACCCACTCCAGCATTCTTGCCTGGAGAATCCCATGGCAGGCTACAGTCCATGGGGTTGTAAAAAGTTGGACACTACTGAGTGACTCACCTTTATTGCTAAATGCCTTAAAACATTAAAACTGTATTCTCAAACTGTGTGTCAAGTTATTTCAGGACACTGTAGCAAACTCATGGGGGTGAAGCAGGATATTTTTAAATTTCAAGGAAAACACAGTGACGTTTGTCAGATACACACTACTATTGCATATCTAGGTCTACTAGGTACTGGTTCTCGGAGAAGGCAATGGCACCCCACTCCAGTGTTCTTGCCTAGAGAATCCCAGGGACGGGGGAGCCTGGTGGGCTGCCGTCTATGGGGTCGCACAGAGTCAGACACGACTGAAGAGACTTAGCAGCAGCAGCAGCAGGTACTGGTTCTGGCCTAGGTTCAGATAGTTAGGCACTCCTTTTGGCCTAGGGATGCAATGAAATATTATCAAGACACTAAAAGTCACCAGGAACTGAGAAAATTTGAAAATCTCTACATAAGAATAAGGAACCTATGAATTTGTGTATCTGGCCCCACAACTTGGTGTACAACTACAGTAATTTCAGGCAGAGTTCCTCCAAGAAACTAATTAGCCTAGCCTTGCAAACCTGTCTACTTCATTGATAAAACAGGGAACACCTGGAAGGAATAGTTTAGTGTTTTAAATCTCTGGCAAAATACCTAAGATAGTATCTAAATTGTTCCAGGGACTTTTCTGGCAGCCCAGTTGTTAAAACTGTGCTTCCAATGCAGGAGGCCTGGGTCTGATTCCTGGTCAGGGAACTAAGATCCCACATGCCATGTGGTGTGGTCCAAAAAAAAAAAAAAAAAAAAAACACATGCAGAAAATGCTTCAAATAAATTGTTTTCACCAAAAATGCCCCTCAGACTATGATAAACCTTAAATGTGCATGTAGTTATTTATTTGTACCAGAAGAATGCTCAACTACCGCACAATTGCACTCATCTCACATGCTAATAAAGTAATGCTCAAAATTCTCCAAGCCAGGCTTCAGCAATATGTGAACCGTGAACTTCCTGATGTTCAACCTGGTTTTACAAAAGGCAGAGGAACGAGAGATCAAATTGCCAACATCCGCTGGATCATGGAAAAAGCAAGAGAGTTCCAGAAAAACATCTATTTCTGCTTTATTGACTATGCCAAAGCCTTTGACTGTGTGGATCACAATAAACTGTGGAAAATTCTGAAAGAGATGGGAATACCAGACCACCTGACCTGCCTCTTGAGAAACCTATATGCAGGTCAGGAAGCAACAGTTAGAACTGGACATGGAACAACAGACTGGTTCCAAATAGGAAAAGGAGTACGTCAAGGCTGTATATCGTCACCCTGCTTATTTAACTTCTATGCAGAGTACATCATGAGAAACGCTGGACTGAAAGAAGCACAAGCTGGAATCAAGATTGCCAGGAGAAATATCAATCACCTCAGATATGCAGATGACAGCACCCTTATGGCAGAAAGTGAAGAGGAACTAAAAAGCCTCTTGATGAAAGTGAAGGTGGAGAGTGAAAAAAGTTGGCTTAAAGCTCAACATTCAGAAAACGAAGATCATGGCATCTGGTCCCATCACTTCATGGCAAATAGATGGGGAAACAGTGGAAACAGTGTCAGACTTTATTTTTCTGGGCTCCAAAATCACTGCAGATGGTGACTGCAGCCATGAAATTAAAAGACGCTTACTCCTTGGAAGGAAAGTTATGACCAACCTAGATAGCATATTCAAAAGCAGAGACATTACTTTGCCAACAAAGGTTCATCTAGTCAAGGCTATGGTTTTTCCTGTGGTCATGTATGGATGTGAGAGTTGGACTGTGAAGAAGGCTGAGCACTGAAGAATTGATTCTTTTGAACTGTGGTGTTGGAGAAGACTCTTGAGAGTCCCTTGGACTGCAAGGACATCCAACCAGTCCATTCTGAAGGAGATCAGCCCTGGGATTTCTTTGGAAGGAATGATGCTAAAGCTGAAACTTCAGTACTTTGGCCACCTCATGCGAAGAGTTGACTCATTGGAAAAGACTCTGATGCTGGGAGGGATTGGGGGCAGGAGGAGAAGGGGACGACAGAGTATGAGATGGCTGGATGGCATCACTGACTCAATGGACGTGAGTCTCAGTGAACTCCGGGAGTTGGTGATGGACAGGGAGGCCTGGCGTGCTGCGATTCATGGGGTCACAAAGAGTCCGACACAACTGAGCCACTGAACTGAACTAGGGCAAGCACTGAGAGAGGGTCAGGGAGGGAAACATGTTGAAGAAAAGGAAGATTTGGGGCATGGTTTTAATGATTAACAAATCAGCCAGATTTTACTCATAAGCCCTATTTCTGAAGATTTAACTTCCTTCCAAGAAACCAGGAACTCGGCTTGGGGGATATAATGGAATACTTAAGACACATTTCATTCCAAAGGATGCCATCAGGGACCTTGGTTTAGGAATGCTTGCATTCCTGCTTAGTACCACTAGGGGCGCTGTCAGGGACACTCAGGTTTTCTGCAGAGGGAGAAGGTGACTGAGAAGACAGGAAAGATGACAAAGACTTTCTCCTCCATCACAGATACATCACACCCTCTGTAATCCCAGGGCCAAGTCCATCTCCTTTGCTTTGCTGGTTCCTATTTTACATAAAGTCAATATAGTATTGCTGCCCCATATACGTTTATTTCTATTTAGATAGAAGTGAATTGAAGTCGCTCAGATCAGATCAGATCAGATCAGTCGCTCAGTCGTGCCCGACTCTTTGCGACCTCATGAATCGCAGCACGCCAGGCCTTCCTGTCCATCACCAGCTCCCGGAGTTCACTGAGACTTACATCCATCGAGTCAGTGATGCCATCCAGTCATCTCATCCTCTGCCACTCAGTCGTGTCCAACTCTTAGCGACCCCATGGACTGTAGCCTACCAGGCTCCTCTGTCTATGGGATTTTCCAGGCAATAGTATTGGAGTGGGTCTCCCGCACTGTAGACAGACGCTTTACCGTCTGAGCCACCAGGGAAATTCTATCTATTTAGATAGAAAGAACCTTGTAAAAGAAAAAAAGGCGGGGGGCTGAGGCGGGTGGGGATGGAGGATGGCTTCCCTGGTGGCTCAGACGGTAAAGAATCTGCCTCCAATACAAGAGACCTGGGTTCAGTTCCTGGGTTGAGAAGATCATCTGGGGAAGGGAACAGCTACTCACTCCAGTATTCTTGTCTGGAGAATTCTATGGACAGAGGAGTTTGACGGGCTACAGTCTATTGGTCACAAAGAGTCCGACACAACTGAATGTCTAACAGGAGAAAAAAAAAGAGTTTCTACTTCTAAAATGTCATGGAAAAGGCTTGGTTTGGGAGGAAATTGCTGAACTTGAAAAGAGAAAAAACAGCAGATTTTAGACAGAATAACTTTTTATTTTAACAAAATTAATGCTGCTAAGAAATCTGAGACAAAAATATATTGCTTTTGCTTCATGAGTAAATGATATCCATCTCCCAAAGGACCATCTGTGGTCATTATGATGTCACCTTGGCAGAAACTTGAGGACGTTAGTGGATCAGATGTCTTGAGTCTTAATAAAGCACCAATAACATTTGAAAACAAATGATAATATAACCTATTCTTACTTTCTTTGTAGAAAGGGGCACTTCCAAAAAATACCATCAACCTTATTGTCTTTCAGTTATAAATGGATTCAAATGTAATTTTTTCCAGGATGTTAACGTCACATTTTAAGACCCATTACAGAGAAATAAATAATTCAGAATGTTTTCTGGATTACTGGAATTTAAAAGTAAAGCCAGCTTTGAGGTCATGTAATAGTTTTGCCAAACCTAAAGCCGTCCTAAAGGTCACAGTCAGATTCATAGTCATGTTTTTCCAGTCCTCTGTGATTATGGCGCTTGAATAAGTACCAATGACAGATGTTTTTATTTTTCCCAGAACTAAGATTTTAGGTAGAGAACTGCCTAGCAGTGGCATACCAAGCTCATGTCAAAAATACTAACGTAAAATCTGGTGTTATATAAGGATTTGACTCCTAAATGGAATGAAAATAAAAAATGAAAACATTTTTAATTAAAATTTTTTTCAGATCTTAAATAAGGAATCTAGGTTGGAGATGGTAGGTTATTCATTCTTTAAGCCTTCACAGAAAACCTACTGTACACAGTCATTGTGTAAGTTCGTAGGGACCATAGAGATAGGTCAGAGAGTAGTGTACAGGATGCATTCATAAACAATGATATAAACAACACAATTCCAAATCTGGGGACTGCCCCAGTGGAGGAGTTAATAAAGGGGTACAGGAGTTCAGGGCCTTCCCAGGTGGTGCTAGTGGTAAAGAACCTGCCTGCCAATGCAGGAGCCAGAAGAGATGTGGGTTCAGTCCCTGGGTGGGGAAGATCCCCTGGAGGAGGGCATAGCAACCCACTCCAGTATTCTTGCCTGGAGAACCCTATGTACAGAGGAGCCTGGTGAGCTACAGTCCATAAGGTTGCAAAGAGGTAGACAGGACAGAAGTGACAGCGTGCACATAGGAGCTCAGAGAAATATAATGGCTAGTTTTGATCTGGGCTGAAAGACCAGTTCAATCTCAGTTGGCAGATTTGGTGAAAGAAGGTAGGGTATTCCAAGCAGAGAGAAATTGAGGAGGAAAGGCACAGTCAAGAAAAGTCACCTGATGTGGTACATAAAGTGAAGGTTGTGAGAAATAAGGCTGGAGAGTGAGGTCAAGGTTAACCACAGACCGTCTCCCACACCATCCTGGAGAATTCGGAATTTATTTGCTAGGCAATGGCATTATTATGAACACCTTCAAAATGGATCAGAGAAAGATGTCCACAATAAAATGCAAAAATAAAGAGCTAAATTAACCAAATGATACTCCAAGTTCACAATGCAGGAAGCTCTTTTGTTGTCAAGAGACACTTTCTTATTTAGGAAAAAAAATAGAGCGAAAGCTATCAATGATCACTTTTGTAACTTGGAACACTATTTCCCAATAGGGTTTTGAGAGAACCTATTATTAACAAAACAACATATTTGCAAACAATAAAGTCCTATTTCTTTAATTTTTATTTCTTAAATAACAAGAACAATAATTTACATGATGGGAAGAATCATATAACATTAAGGACATGGAATAGTGTTTTATCCTATAAAAACTAATAATAAATAACATTCTTCAGACAAAGTGAGAAAGAAGGAGAGGCAGGATGGAGTGGGGGAAGAGAGATAGAAGAAAGAAACAGGGAAGACAAGAGGAGAAAGAAAGATGGAGGAAGAAAGGAAAGTGGATTGATGGAGGTAAAGAAAGTCCTTAGGAGAGAGATATGGGGTGAGTAGTTGAGAAGTGGTTAGGTACACAGATAGCAAGAAGCTTCAAAAAATCCCTGATCTTTTCACTTCCCTCTTCCTCTTCCGACAACTTCCTCTCTTCTTCCATCACTGGCACCCTTTCCAAAGTTCTGCTTGTGTTTGCTATGGGCTAAGTCACTTCAGTCATGTCTGACTCTGTGCGACCCCATGGATTGTAGCCCACCAGGTTTCTCTCTCCATGGGATTCTCCAGGCAAGAATACTGGAGTGGGTTGCCATTTCCTTCTCCAAAAGTTCTGCTTGCTCCTCTCCAAATCAAGGAATAGAGAAAACCTAACGCTTATATTTAGGTCATAGTTCACATGATGACAAGCCTCCTGATGGCCAATAAAAGGATAACGATTCTAGGAATTGCCTACTTTTACAAAAGACATCATAAATGTATGGTTTTACTGTGCCTTCCTGTCTCTCATCTCCTTTGAGCTTTCAGTTATGTAGAACAAGCATTCTCCTCCTTTTACAGATCAGAAAAGGTAAAATGGCTGTAGCATCTTCCTGAGTCAGTGATATCCATCTCCCCACAAGCCGTCTATAGCCGTTATGATGTCACCTTGGTAGAAACTTGAGCACATGAGTGGATTAGATGTCTGGAGAGTGAGTGGAAACTATCCAGAGTCTTGATAAAACACAACATTTTAAAGCCAATAATTATATAACCTGGTTTTTTTGAGTTTATGATAATGAAAATGGTACTGAAGCAGAAGATCTGAGTTTTAATAGTAATAAGGATATTACTAACTAATAAAGATAGCTCGGTTTATTAAGCATTGATGCACAGACACTGTGCTAAACCTCATATATATGCATTATTTCCTTCCACCTCCACCCCAGCTGTATGAGGTCAATGCTATTTTTTAATAAATGATGCAACTAAGGTTTAGAGAACTTAAATGATTTGGCCAAATGTTTTATTCAAGCTTTAGATCATTTTGTTTATAACCTCTTTGGGCCTCTCCTTTCTTTGTCTGTAAAATAAAGCCACTGAGGTAATTTGAAAAAGAATGAAGATATAGTTTATGCATCAAAGGAAAAGTGTCTGTCACACTATGTCAGGAGTTGCTAAACTTTTTCCGTGAAGCATCAAATACGGACCATTTCATCTTTGCAGGCCCTGTCATCTCTGTTGTAGCTATTCACCTCCGCCCCTGTGGAGCAAAAGTGGCCTTAGACTTAGGATGAGCGTGGCTGTGTCCCAATCAAACTTTATTAGGGACATTGACATTTGAATTTCACATGTCAGAAAATATTGTTCTTTGTTTTTTTTTCCCAACTGTTTAAGAAAATATAAAAATCCTCCTTAGCTTGAAAGCCATACGTAAACAGGCAGAGGGATGGATTTGCTGTCATCCTGTCATTTGCACACCTTCCTTTAAGTGAAGTAAGGCTGTCATTTGAAGACTTGACTTTATGTGAAGGTATCACAAATGTCTGTGTCCACAGAAGCTTTTCTTAGCAGACTGGTAACATTATTTCTAAATAATCAGGAAGGAAATTTTTTTCAAGTAAAAGAAACTGTTTAATCTATTCTCATCAGTAACTGCTGGCTCTGCCGTGTCTTCTACTTGTGGTGTGCCCTATATTAGAAGGAATTGCTGGACCACTTGAGTGTCTATCTTTATATTATCCTGACATAGATAAAGGCAGTGACAAAGAACGCTCAAACTACCGCACAATTGCATTCATCTCACACACTAGTAAAGTAATGCTCAAAATTCTCCAAGCCAGGCTTCAGCAATATGTGAACCGTGAACTTCCTGATGGTCAAGCTGGTTTTGGAAAAGGCAGAGGAACCAGAGATCAAATTGCCAACATCCGCTGGATCATGGAAAAAGCAAGAGAGTTCCAGAAAAACATCTATTTCTGCTTTATTGACTATGCCAAAGCCTTTGACTGTGTGGATCACAATAAACTGTGGAAAATTCTGAAAGAGATGGGAATACCAGACCACCTGACCTGCCTCTTGAGAAATCTGTATGCAGGTCAGGAAGCAACAGTTCAAACTGGACATGGAACAACAGACTGGTTCCAAATAGGAAAAGGAGTACGTCAAGGCTGTATATCGTCACCCTGCTTATTTAACTTCTATGCAGAGTACATCATGAGAAACGCTGGGCTGGAAGAAACACAAGCTGGAATCAAGATTGCCGGGAGAAATATCAATAACCTCAGATATGCAGATGACACCACCCTTATGGCAGAAAGTGAAGAGGAACCAAAAAGCCTCTTGATGAAAGTGAAAGTGGAGAGTGAAAAAAGTTGGCTTAAAGCTCAACATTCAGAAAATGAAGATCATGGCATCTGGTCCCATCATTTCATGGCAAATAGATGGGGAAACAGTGGAAACAGTGTCAGACTTTATTTTTCTGGGCTCCAAAATCACTGCAGATGGTGATTGCAGCCATGAAATTAAAAGACGCTTACTCCTTGGAAGGAAAGTTATGACCAACCTAGATAGCATATTCAAAAGCAGAGACACTACTTTGCCAACAAAGGTCTGTCTAGTCAAGGCTATGGTTTTTCCAGTGATCATGTATGGATGTGAGAGTTGGACTGTGAAGAAAGCTGAGCACCGAAGAATTGATTCTTTTGAACTGTGGTGCTGGAGAAGACTCTTGAGAGTCCCTTGGACTGCAAGGAGATCCAACCAGTCCATTCTGAAGGAGATCAGCCCTGGGATTTCTTTGGAAGGAATGATGCTAAAGCTGAAACTCCAGTACTTTGGCCACCTCATGCGAAGAGTTGACTCATTGGAAAAGACTCTGATGCTGGGAGGGATTGGGGCAGCAGGAGAAGGGGACGACAGAGTATGAGATGGCTGGATGGCATCACTGACTCAATGGACGTGAGTCTGAGTGAACTCCGGGAGTTGGTGATGGACAGGGAGGCCTGGCGTGCTGCGATTCATGGGGTCACAAAGAGTCGGACACGACTGAGCGACTGAACTGAACTGAACTAAACTGACCTAGATGGGGTGCATTGGAGAGGCAAAAAGCAAATTAATCCCAGATTCAAGCTCCAAAGAAGAAATTGCTAAGTAAAGCATTGTTGCTGGATTCAGAAATAGTTGGTTTTAAAAGATAGATTGCATCATGTTGGCATTCAGTAAAAGTGGCGAATAGCTTTTTGAGCATCAACAATTACAAGTCTGGTTCTTCTCAAAGCAGTAAGGCTCCTGGCAGCTTAGGAGGCAGTATTAGCCTGTGTGATCAGAGACTCACTGTCCTTGATCTTGTCTCCACATGCAGTCTTCTTGGTGGTCTCTCATTCATTAGCACCTTAAATTAGTGTATCTGAAAACAAAATGTGTATCCCTGCCCCCTAGACTGAGCTCACAGGCGCATGCGCAGATGTACCCTGGAGGGTCCGGCTGTGCGCCTGACTGGCTCTATCTGTTTCTCTGGCTTCTCCAATCTTTCAGTCGTCCTAGTGTGAGGATTCCTTTCATCTCTTGATTCTCTTGACCAAAGGAGTTGGTGTGTGACCACCTACTACATGTAAATATCTTATACAGACGTTGGACTTGTCCTGCTGAGGCTTAAGAATAGGTCTCCTTTCTGGAGGAGTGGCTGAAGGGGAGGCATCTCCCAAGAGGGCACTCATCTCCCGTGTCCATCCTCTGTAGGAAAGGCAGACCCTCGTCCAGGAAACAGGAATTCTGAATTCTGTCTCAACCCACGGGAGAGTCCCACGTTGCCCTGGACCCAGCGCTCTAATAGCCTGAGTTTGAAGAGGTGCCAGGTTAGTGTTTTTCAGTGGTAGACATGAGGACGGAGCCTCAGCAGGAAGGAACCTCAAGAGTTTCCACTTTGTTGAAGCTTAGAGAGCAGGCCACACCTTGTAACCAGGTTGTGGTATTTTTTGTTATGCTTTCTTTACTTTGTGTTACTACCCTTTGTGTTGGTGTTAATCACTCAGTCGTGTCCAACTCTTTGTGACCCCATGGACTGTAGCCCGCCAGGTTCCTCTGTCCATGGAATTCTCCAGGCAAGAATACTGGAGTGGGTTGCCATTTCTTTCTCCAGGGGATCTTCCCGACCCGAAGATCAAACCCGGGTCTCAGTTAATACCCTTGACTTTGGTAAATTCTGATTTAAATGTTCCAGCCTTGCTTCAGGATTGCCACTGGTTTTAAAAGCAAGCTTGTAAAAACTGAGGTGTTAAAAGGGAAGCAGTGCCCCCCTGAGGCCAGTTTAGTGCTGCCAGCAATAACCGGAGGAATCCCTAAAAACCTGTGCAAACCTACTGGGAGATTGAGATTAAGAGTTGGTGTTCAATGGGGAAGGCCATCTTCATCACTGTGTGTTCTCCACAATTTCTAAATCCATTGCAGATAAACATCCTTTTACAGTAACGGTGTAATGCTGATAGATAGCATACAGATTAGGCTTAGGCTGGAGGCTGTGTGACTTCAAGCAAGTTATTTTATCTCTCTGTGCTTCAGTTTCCTTATTGATACAATATGTGTAATACGACCTCTCTGAAATGATTTATTAATAGGATTAAATAGGTTACTATATAAAATTACTTAGCACAGCGCCAGGCTTACAGTATATCCTCAGTACCAGTCCTCTTTATTACTGTAGTCTCTCCCCAGATTTGTTCTATATCATGCTGATTAACAGGACCAAACCAACTTCTTCCATGGGTCTTCTTGGAAACTTAGCAAACTGTAGTAAAACTATCAACATCAGCTCCTGAGATTCCAGCAGCAGCCTAGGCACTGTAAGAACTCAAAAGAATTTTATTACACAGTTCTTGTCCTCTGGGGCCTTACAAACAAGTTGGAAAGGTAGATACAATGTGGCTCCATTGCTTAATAACCTTGATGATGTTGGACAAGATTTTTTAAAAATATCTCTAGAACTCAGTTTCCTCTTTTGAAAAATGTGGATTATAATAGTGACTATGTCATAGGGTTAATGTGAGAAGTAAATAACTTCATAAAGGTAAAATGCTTACAACAGTGCTGACATATGGTAAATGTTAGTTTCCTGGCATATACCACCATGAAGCAGTGCATGTATGATGAAGTACCAATAAGAGGGGTGTCTCGGGGATAGAGTAGGGGTTCATGCAGCTTCATGAAGCCTCATGGAAGAGATAAGACTCGAGCTGAGGTTGCAGGTTGGATAGCACTGGGATAGGCAAGACAGGTTCATAGTATTCCCCAAAACACTGAGAAGGAAATTGGCAGGGACATTTGTTATTTGTATTTGTTAAAATACAGACTGCTTCATTATTTCCTGCATGCCAGAAACTTGAGAATTTCAATGTGTTAATAAATGGCTATGGATGCTTAACAAATATTTTCTGACTTGCAAAAGAGACAGGGAAGGTACTGTGTGTTACTTATCCATAAAAGTTATGTTGGTTTCTTAAATTCTATAAAATATTTGGTCTGGATTACTGGAGTTAAACTTATGCCGTGTATGTAGTTCGGAAAATGGAAGAAATTGTAACTATAGGATCCTATTTCAACAGCAGGTGGCTCCCTCACATACAGGTAACAAAAGTGGCCCTGTGGTCTACACAGGAATCATTTAAGTCATCTGAGCAGTTGTATGTCATTGAGGCTGCATTTGGAAATAGTTTTTCGCATTGATTTTTTTTTTTGCATTGATTTTTGTCTGAAAGATGACATTCATACAGCAAGAAGGAATGTCTTCTTTCTTGGGAGCTATGCTTACCTCTGAGGATCACAATCTGATCACTGTTCTTCTGTGAGTGAAAATCATATACTTGGCAGTACGTGTTCCCTTATTTCTATCATTGAAGGACTTTAGTAGTACTTATACATGCTGGGAGCATCACAAGTTTGGAATTCCTAGCTTTCAACATTAGAGTACAATTTTTGTAACAGCACCGATGATGCACCAGTCACCTTTCATTTAATCGCTTCTTGATATTTCAGTTCCACAGATCTCATCTTCATTTCATTTGGCATGAGCAGGAACAGTTTTCTGCCAATTGGGCCTCCTGACACCCACCAGTGTAAGCATAGTTCCATCCTAGTCAGCTCAGCCCTTGTCTGGTATTGTTTCTCCACCTCAGCTTGAGCTTTGCTGTTGTCTGTTTTAGGATGCTGCTGGAGAAAGTCCACAAATAGAGCACATATAAGCCACTGTAGATTTAAAATAACAGAATTACAGAGCTGAGAGGTTACTTAGGGCTCCTGTGGTTCATACACCTCCTTTTATGGTTTTCTAAAATGAGAAAGTCAGGGAAGTTACTTCATCTATACACACACAAATATGTCCATATATAAATGTACATATACATATATATATGATCACTCTGCTGTACACTCCAAACTAGCATGACACTGTAAATTAACTATATACATCAATAAAAAAATTTTAAACACGAAAAGACTGTATCACAGTGGCAAAAGTGGGATTGGTTTCCTCATATATTCTTTTTCAGATTCTTTTCCACCATAGGTTATTACAAGTCCAAGAATAAAGGGGAAGAGGACAAAGGAAGCTGTGGGAGGGGAATCAGAGAGGGACTTACAGATCTTGGCAATGTCCTTCAGCCGCAATGATGGACATCTCTGTCAGAGTGTTCTGAAGGGCAGTGTTATAACCTGAATGTTTTGTCCTCCCCAAATTATTATGTTGAAGCCCACCATGAAGCAGTGCATATATGATGAAGTACCAATAAGAAGGATGTGGGGATAGAGCAGGGGTTCATGCAGCTTAATGAAGCGTCATAGAAGAGATAGGACTTGAACTGAGGTTGCAGGTTGGATAGTAACATGATGGTATTGGGAAGTTCTGCCTTTGGGAGGTGTTAGGTTTAGTTAAACTCATGAGGGTGGAGCTCCTGTGATGGAATTAATGTGCTTATAAGAGACACCAAAGGACTTGCTGCCCCCCTCCACCCTCAGTGTGTGGATACAAGGAATGTCTTTCATACTCATAAGAAATGGGTGGGAGAAATGTCTGTTTAGATCTTCTTTCCATTTTCTGATTGGGTTGTGTTGGCCTTTTTTTTTTTTTGGTCCCAAAAAACTATTTTTATACTAGGCACTTAATAAATATTAAAACACTAGCCAAATTTTCATGCTTTTAATGTTACAAGTGTGTATCTAATAATTGTTGAAACCAGAATTGCTTCCTTGTACAGTTAGTCTCACCTTGCTATACCTGTCAAAATACTTCAATTACCTGCTCAAACTGCCATACTGCTCATGGATTAATTTTAAATGAAATGCAACTCTAGCATAAGACTGTGATTTAAGAGAGGATATACAGTAATTTTATGACCTGACAACATATTTCTTATTCCAGATTTTTACCTGTCAGTGAAGGATTTAAATTGGAATGTTAGCCATTTATGAAGACTCTTGACCTTTTGAATATTTATTTGTAATATGTATTCACTCACAAAAAGTTGAATGTGTATTGTATGTCAGGCCTTGGTCTAGGAGCTAGGAACACAAAGTATGATCGGGCCCATTCCCCAGCCAAGCAAGCTCACGTCATAGTAAAGGGAATCAGACATGAACACCAGTAGGTGACAAGGAGGTTAGGAGGGCCAGGGTAGAAGTCTGCATAGAGTGCAATGGAGGCCCAAAGGGGGAATCAGTCAACCATGTGAGGGTGGGAGATTTGGTTGGTAATGACTCCACCGAATAGGGTGACATTTGAGCTTTGTCTTGAAAAGCACAGTTGGGTAGGGCAAGTAATATGGTTAAAGGAAGTTGCTTTAGCCAAAGCATAGAATGCTCAAGGGGTGAGTCATTTGGAAGTTTGAGTTCAGGTACAGCAGGCATGGGTTTCCCTTATGGCTCAGTGATAAAGAACGTGCCTGCCAAGGGAGGAGATGGGGGTTGAATCCCCGGGTTGGGAAGATCCCCTGGAGAGAAAATGACAACCTGCTCTAGTTTTCTTGCCTGGGAAATCCCATGGACAGAAAAGCCTGGCAGGTGACAGTCCATGGGGTCGCAAAAGAGGTGGACATGACTTAGTGACTACACAACAACAGCAGGCCTAAGAGCCCAGTAGGACTTTCCACAATGATGGAAAAATTCTATTATCTTCACTGTCAGATATGGTAGCCACTAACTGAACGTGGCTCATGCAACTGAAGAATTAAGTTTTAAATTTCATGTAATTTTGACTAATTTAAATAGATTCTTATGGTTGATGGCTACCATATTGGACAGTGCAGGTAGAGAGACAAGAGGTCAGATCAGAGAAGAACTTATATCTCATTCTAGTGGGACTGACTGTTTTCTTGTAGGTAGTGGGAAGTCTTCAAAGAGCTGCACATAGGAAATTATTTGATCAGCTTTGCATTTAGGAGGGGGTGCAGACAAGAAGCAGATGAAACATTTAAGAGCCCTCAGAACACAGTAACTAGGGAAGTAATTGGGGAAGGGAATGGACTTTAGACATGCTCAGAAGGAAGAAGAGCCTGGCTTGGTGACAAGTCTGCATGTGAAGGGTGATGGAGAGAGAGGAGAATTCTCTGAAGCAGGTTTGGGCTGCTTCAGTCATTCTTCAGTCATTGCATCTGCTATTAATTACTAACAATTCACCCCAATAATGTCGAGTGGGATGGGTTTTGAGAGAAGATTCATATTAGAGATAATGAGTTGGATCATGTTAGAGATAATGAGCTTGGAATACGTCAGAAATTCGGCTGAATTGTTACTGTCCTCCTTCTTGCAGTGGGCCAGGAGGGACTGGCAGTCCAGCACTCACCACTGGAGGAACAACTGTATTAAAATAAACTGATGGAATCTTTGACCATTATCTAGCCACAACAAAATAGCTCCTGAAAGTGGAATGCAGCTCTATTATAATTTCAGCAAACTGGTCAAAAAAATTCCTCCTCAAAAAAATGAGGACTCACGGACTACAGAGTAAGGTGAGTTCTTTGATAATTGAGAAAAAAATTATTTCGTTTTTAAAAATTGAAGTATAGTTGACTTATAGCTGTGTTAGTTTCAGGTATACAGGAAAGGGAGTTGTACAGATTGTTCTTTTTCACATTCTTTTCCATTGTAGGTTATCACAAGATATTGGATATAGTTGCCTGTGCTATACAGTAGGTCCCTGTTCTTTCCCAATTTAATATATAGTAGAGTGTATCTATTAGTCCCAAACTCCTAATTTATTCCTTTCCCCTTTGGTAACCACAAGTTTATTTTCTATGTCTGTGATCCTGAAAATTTTATTTTTTTAAAATAAGGGTTAAGACTTTACCAAATTAAAGTTTGTCCTTGGGCGCCAATAAACCATAGTGTCCTTCTCAGAGGAAGGGAAGCACAAAGATGAAATCAGTCTGGAGCCCAATCACCAGGCACCATCCCCACCTCCAGCACCTGCTCTTCCAAGAAACCTGTAAGCCTAGAGGTCCCACCCTTCTAAAGCCCAGGCACCACTGGAAACCGTAGACTCTAGTTTGAGGCATGGTCAAAAGGAGCAAACCTGAGAGCAACCTTTCTTCCTGGGGACACAGAAAGGGGTGCTTATAGGTGGGTAGGAGATCCTAAAGCATGAGAGTCAAAAGTGGAGTCAGAGGAAGGTCTTCTGAAGACCTGTCATTTAAATGCTTCCTCTTTTCCCTCCACAATTATAATTCCCTCCAAAATCACCCTAACTTTTCAGTAAAGATAGTAAAGAATCTAAAATTTCTCTCTCTTTTTTTTTACTCTCCCACTCCTAAACTCACCTCCCTAACCCAGACTGTCTTGCATGACTGTTATGTCCCAGGCTGTTCTTAGGTGCTGGGGATTCTGCAGAATATGTTCCCTGCCTTCAAGGAGCTTGTGGTCTAGTCGGGAGACAGACAAGAAAACAGACTCCCTAAGAGTACTGAGAACCCTGTCGGGTGTATGTACTGGGGGACAGGCATGGGGAGTGGCTGCTTAGTGACTGTGGACATTCCTCTTGGGGTAGGTGGAAATATTTTGGAATCGATGAAGGTGAAGGTTTAGTACCCTATCCCCAATTGACAGGTCAGAGAAAGTTTCATAGGAGACATGGCTTCTGACAACATGGAGGAATTAACCAGATGAAGAGGGAAGAAGGACATTCAGATAGAGGAAGTGACCTCTGCAGAGATCTGGAGACCAGTGAGTAATGCAGCATGGCCAGGGAGTAGAAAGAGTGTGGTCTGGAGCGGGGGAGGGGAAGTAGTTGTGAGAGCTGATGTTGGGTGGGTGAGCTGAGAGCAGGTCGTGGGCATCTTATATGCCACGCCAAGAAGTTTGCACTTTGCCACTGAGAAGCCTTCATAAGCTTTTACGCAGGGATTGATCAGATTTTCATTGTTTAAGTATCATTTTAATATAGCCAAGGATTTGGAGGGTCCCTGGCTGGAGAGGGGAGCCATTTAGTTGGCTGTTGTTGTAATCCAGGACCAAAAAATGAAGAAAAAGTAGTTGCTTTAATTAATTCAGAAGTGGGAATGGAGAGACTTGAATTGATTCAAGAGACAATAATGAAGATTGGGTTGTTAATTTAAGGATTGAGAAGATGAGTGTGGGAGTGGATGGGTGACAGACAGGGAGAAATTCACCTTTTAAAAAGCTACCTAGTAATATTATCTGCATATACAAAGTAGGTAAATAGATCTCAGAATTCATCATGGGGGACTCCCAAGGAATTTCTGATATGCTATTTCTCATTCTCCAGTGTTGAGAATCACTGTCACAGAGGCTATAATGTAAAGGGTTTTATGCTTTAGATCCTGTTTTATTCATCAGGACTATGTATATGAAATTTACCTCTTTTGAGGGGAAAATACTTTTAAGAAAGAACCACTAGCCTCCGCCCTTTTTTAGAGGTTTGGTTTTGATTGTAACAGAATTTGCTGATTTAATTTTTCTCATTTTGTGTTCTTGTAATTTCACTTCTCTTGTAACACTTGAAAGAACAGGACCCCATGCTTGGGGATCTGCAGTAAGTGTTTCAAGTCACCCCCTAGCCCCACCCCCACCTAGGTTGTGAAAATCTGACCCTAAGGTTTGTTGTTTCCCCAAGGGCTGAGGCATGTGATGGAGAAAAAGATGGGAAACCAATAAGTAATGCTTTTGCTCATCCTTCATCTTACCTTTAAAGGTAACTGACAACCATAAAGAAAGGCCAATTTTTAGGGGTAAGTCTAATGAACTTGGGCTTCCCAGGTGGTGCTAGTGATAAAGAACCTTCCTGCCATTGCAGGAGATGTAAGAGACATGGGTTTGATCCCTGGGTTGGGAAGATCACCTGGAGAAGGATACAGCAATCCACTCCAGTATTCTTGCCTGGAGAATCCCATGGACAGAGGAGTCTAACAGGCTACAGTCCATAGGGTCATACAGAGTCAGCCACAACTGAAGCAATTTAGCACACACGCACACTAATGAACTTAAGAAGCTTGCTCTTTTTGTGTCGGGAAACTCAAAATTTGCTTTTTTTCTGGCTCTTTATATCTGTGCCCATGTAACTAACTCTAAAGAGGAATCTCTCTAAGGAAGATGATTAAGAAATGATCTTGTGAATCTTGACTGAAAGGATGTGGGAAAGCAGACTAAAAATAGTTAATGCTTTTTCTAAGGGAAACTTCAGTAAGAATGACTTGCATTGTCTTCCTTGGGCAACGGTTTCTTTTTCATCATTATTCTGAAAATTCAGCTACCCACTCCATTAGCAAACATTTCTGTGGAGAAGGAAAGTTAAACTGGGAAAGTACATTGTCAGCTAATTCTAAGACTATGACTTCCTCCATTTCAAAACTGGTAAACCACGCATATTTCATAGACTAACATGATGGTTTGTGTTTTGAAAAAATAGCCAACTGTTGCACAGTGCATGGATAATAATAGAGAACGTGAGTGAGATAGGTGAAAAGCACAAGATCTGAACTTTTATTTTAACTTTGAGGATTTCTGGAAACCAGGATGCAGCTCTATTTTAATGACCTATATAGCCCAAAAGCATAACCCAAAGTGGAGAAGTTCTCCATTATTGTGCCTTTTCTTTACTTTTTATTATGAAATATAACATATACAGAAAAGGTTAATGTAACATGTGCACCATTGAATAGTTATAAAGTGAACATCCATATAAATACTGTTCAGATACATTCAGTTCAGTTCAGTTCAGTTCAGTCGCTCAGTGGTGTCCGACTCTTTGCGACCCCATGAATCGCAGCACGCCAGGCCTCCCTATCCATCACCAACTCCCGGAGTTCACTCCAACTCAAGGAGAGTTCACTTCTTCTCCTGCCCCCAATCCCTCCCAGCATCAGTCTTTTCCAATGAGTCAACTCTTCGCATGAGGTAGCCAAAGTACTGGAGTTTCATCACTCCTTCCAAAGACCACCCAGGACTGATCTCCTTTAGAATGGACTGGTTGGATCTCCTTGCAGTCCAAGGAACTCTCAAGAGTCTTCTCCAACACCACAGTTCAAAAGCATCAATTCTTCGGCGCTCAGCTTTCTTCACAGTCCAACTCTCACATCCATACATGACCACTGGAAAAACCATAGCCTTGACTAGACGGACCTTTGTTGGCAAAGTAATGTCTCTGCTTTTAAATATGCTGTCTAGGTTGGTCATAACTTTTCTTCCAAGGAGTAAGCGTCTTTTAATTTCATGGCTGCAGTCACCATCTGCAGTGATTTTGGAGCCCCCAAAAATAAAGTCTGACACTGTTTCCACTGTTTCCCGTCTATTTCCCATGAAGTGATGGGACCAGATGCCATGATCTTAGTTAGAGATCCTTAATCATGAGTCTACTGATACTTGCAGAGAATTTGCCCATATCTCCTTTTTTTTTTTAAAAACACTGTATAGGTTTCCACGCTGCTAATACGGTTGTTTAAGAAATCTAGTTTTTGACATCCTTTAGTTCACTGAGGTGTAGTGAACCTGTCTTCTTCTGTCTGAGCTTTGGGTCTCTCTGTATCTTGCTTGTCTTTTTTTTTTTTAAGTTATTCTCGCCCATCCCTTCCAGTAAAAGGCTCTCTTTTGGACCCAGCCACGCCTCCCCACCTTGGCTCTACCCACGCCCAGGCCCCGCCCCTTTCGGGCCCTAGCGTTTGGTCTCCATGGTTACTCCAAGAGTGCCGGACTGCCGTGATAGCTCCAGGGAAGAATTGGGTAGACCCGGCTCTAGCTCTTCACTACAGCCAAGGTCAGCCCACCCCGGGCTCCAAGCCCTTGATCCCGGAGTGTACCTCGCGAGGAGGCGAGCATGGGTCAGCGGACGGAGCCTGGGCAGGGGCAGCATGTCGTCTAACCTGGATCAGGGGAAACTGACAGTAAGGACTCTTCAGGCCCCGCCGCTGAGCGTAAAGAGCGGTCGCTTCTGGTCGGAGGCTCACAGGTCCCCAGGTCAGATCGCTAACAGGTGCTGCTCGGCACCGCTCGCACCCCCGCCGGCTAGAACTCGGGAGGTTTAGGCTGAGGCGGGGGTTGTGAGGAGGGCCAGGGGGCGGGGACTGAGGAGAACCCGCAGAGACCTGTACCAGGTGCCCGACGGCGCACGCGCACACGCGCGGCTTCTGTTCATTGAGCAGGCGTTTGTTAGTTACCAGCTGCTGTTTGATGCGCTTACTTTCTGCCAACGCTATGTTAACAACTAAGTATATAGACTGGGAAAGGAGTACGTCAAGGCTGTATATTGTCACCCTGCTTACCTAACGTATATGCGGAGTACATCTTGCGAAATGTTCGGCTGGATAAAGCACAAGCTGGAATCAGGATTGCTGGGAGAAATATCAATAACCACAGATACACAAATGACACCACCCTACTGGCAGAAAGTGAAGAGGAACTAAAGAGCCTCTTGATGAAAGTGAGAGAGGAGAGTGAGAAAGTTGGCTTAAAACTCAACATTCAGAAAACTAAGATCTTGGCATCTGGTCCCGTCAGATCAGATTAGATCACATCAGTCGCTCAGTCGTGTCGGACTCTTTGCGACCCCATGGATCGCATCATGCCAGGCCTCCCTGTCCATCACCAACTCCCGGAGTTCACTCAGACTCATGTCCATCGAGTCAGTAATGCCATCCAGCCATCTCATCCTCTGTCGTCCCCTTCTCCTGCTGCCCCCAATCCCTCCCAGCATCAGAGTCTTTTCCAATGAGTCAAATCTTCGCGTGAGGTGGCCAAAGTACTGGAGTTTCAGCTTTAGC
This sequence comes from Bos grunniens, assembly GCF_055505025.1. Taxonomy (NCBI): domain Eukaryota; kingdom Metazoa; phylum Chordata; class Mammalia; order Artiodactyla; family Bovidae; genus Bos; species Bos grunniens. The sequence continues at coordinate 63,465,967 of NC_141173.1, read as the reverse complement.
ATCATTCCTTCCAAAGAAATCCCAGGGCTGATCTCCTTTAGAATGGACTGGTTGGATCTCCTTGCAGTCCAAGAGACTCTCAAGAGTCTTCTCCAACACCACAGTTCAAAAGCATCAATTCTTCGGTGCTCAGCCTTCTTCACAGTCCAGCTCTCACATCCATACATGACCACAGGAAATACCATAGCCTTGACTAGACGAACCTTTGTTGGCAAAGTAATGTCTCTGCTTTTGAATATGCTATCTAGGTTGGTCATAACATGGCAAATAGATGGGGAAACAATGGAAACAGTGACAGACTTTATATTCTTGGGCTCCAAAATCACTGCAGATGGTGACTGAAGCCATGAAATTAAAAGATGTTTGCTCCTTGAAAGAAAAGCTATGACCAATCTAGACAGTATTGTATAGAGGATGAGATGCTTGGATGGCATCACCGACTCAGTGGACATGAGTTTGTGTAAAATCCGGGAGTTAGTGGTGGACAGGGAGGCCTGGCCTGCTGCAGTCCATGGGGTCACAAAGAATCGGACATGACTGAGCGACTGAACTGAACTGAACTGAACTGATATAGAACTCCATCCTCAGGACAGCTCCCGGGAGAGAGTAGTAGTAGGATTCATACTTTTCAGATGAGAAAATCACTTCAAAGAGAAGTTAAGGAAATGGCCAAGGTTTCAGCTAGAAAACAGGGCACAATGGAAACCAGGCTCTCTGGTTCTCCTGGACTAGATGCCAGGTGTTGTTAACCTTACCTGAACCCTGATATGCTGAAAGTGATCTTTACCTACCTGACATGCCTTTGTATTCTCTGCATGCTAATTTCCCCTGTGCTTAGATCAGAAAACCTGATCACTATTAACACCTACCACCTTTTCACCAGGAGTTCATTTTTTTCCCCATGATCCATAACTCGTTATATGTTTTGGTTTTTTTGCTTTTATGTTTTTAATCAAGAGTCTAAACCTTCACTTGGATGTGCAAGAAATAGAATTTTGATGATTCGAGCAAGAATTGTGTTCCAAGAGTCTCTGATAATTATGAAAGGTCATTTAGTGAATGTGATGAAATAAGCATGTCCTGTTTCAAGCTGATTTTGCCACCTACATAGTGGAATTTCTCACTAATTCTACTCCTATACCCATCCCCCATTTCTAATACTGTTTAACATTTTTTTAATTAAAAAATATCATGTTATAAGGGTACTTTTGATAACCACCATCATTTAAATAAAGAGGAAATGTTTCAATCATTAAGTCCCAATTGCTCTCACTGTTATCATCAGTCCTTCATTTTTATAAATATGAAACCAACTAAGGAAAAACAAGAGGGGCCTGTATACTAGTAAATATTATTAAGTTAATAAATAATATGACTCTTTACAAATATATTAGTGGTGAAATCTCAAAAGGAAAAAATATAAATACAATTAAAAAAATCTTTTTATTTAGAATGCCTCCCACTCAGGCTGAAAGTGTTATAAAGAATATCATTCGAGAAATAGGACAAGAATGTGCAGCCCATGGAGAGATTGTTCCTGAAACTCTGGTTGCTTTTATGGTAAGAATAAATATTTTTGTGAATTACTGCTTTGTTAAAAAAATTTTTTTCAGCAGTGCCTATCTTGCTCTTAGAATTCTGTGATGTTTTCTTAACTTATTCCGTTGAAAACCTATGGCGATTGGTAGACAAATTGTGTTTGGGTGTGCTCAGTCGTGTCTAACTCTTTGCAACTGCATGAATTGTAGCCTGTGAGGCTCCTCTGTCCATGGGATTTTTCCAGGCAAAAATACTGTTGTTGTTTTTTTTTAAATCTATAAAGCATGTTAGTTCTAGGTTTAAGAGACTGATTTAGAAAATCTCAAAGAATCTTAGAAACATCAATAATGTTTTTCCTGTGTTGTAAGTTTTTTCTTTTTAACATGTATTGTTCACTGTTGTAAAAATTACTCATTTCCTTGATATCTCTCTATTCTTGCTTTTGGTATAATAATACACAATAAAAATATGGTAAAAATATTCAAATTAGTTTCCCAAGGTAAAATTTTTCCCTTTCTCCAGTTTCTGATGAAGATGCTGATAAACTGGGTTGTAAGAAACTCAGCTGAATGATCGACCCCTGGGTAATCAAGAGGGAGTTATTTTATTTTATTTTTTTTAAGAGGGAGTTATTTTAAAAGTGGAAAAACATTAAACTAATGTTGTAGTAATGTGAAATAAATGTAATGGACTTTTTCCTACTCTCAGGTGAAAGCTGTTGTTCTGGACCCGAGTAACGGCTTTAACACGGATAGAACGCTCACAAAAAGTGATGTGCAGAAACTGGTAAAGGTGATTATCCAACAATTCTCAAATTTTGAATGATTTACTCACAATTCTAAATATTTGATTTGTGTTGATCAATAGTGCCTTCAGCTCCATGAAACAAAACCCCACCAAACAGTGGTGCAAACAAATTAGAGATTAAATTTTTTCTCATAGGATGACGTCTAGAGGTTCATAGGTTGTTTTTCCTGACTTCCTAGGTCACCATCATGCATGTGTTTTCACCCCAGGGTCACAAGAAAGCTCTTCCACCTTTAGGCAGGTATAAGGTGAGAGGACAAAGGTCAAAATGTGTGTGCAATTGGATCTGTCGCTTTGTTTTTGGAAAATAATGGGCTTTCCCAGAACTCCCCCATCTCTCCGCATTTGTGGCCTGCCTGCGTGCTCAGTCGCATCTGACTGTTTGCCAGCCCATGTGCTGTGGCCTACCAGGCTCCTCTGTCTGTGGAATTCTCCAGGCAAGAATACTGGAGTGGGCTGTCATTTCCTTCTCCAGGGGACCTTCCCAACCCAGGGACTGAACCATATCTCCTGTGTCTCCTGCATTGGCAGGTGGATTCTTTATCACTGTGCCTCCTGGGAAGCCCTTGCATTTATTGAATAGAATGATATTTCAAGTGAGCCTGGGATATTGATTGTTTTCCTCTTTCCTTTTTTAGCTGAAAGGAAATCTCTGCCTTAATCCAGATTGAGGCTTTGTTAGTAAGGAAGGAGGGGTATGGATGCTGGCAGTGTCTGCCGCAGTATTTTAGAGACATCTTATTCATCTAATGAGACATTGAGAAAATTAACTAATATACAGTTAAGTTATATACAAATTCGTATTCATATAATTATTGATTCAACATAATTTGTGTTTTCTAAAAGGAAAATTGAACCCAAGAGCAAAATGATTCATAGGATAGTTTGGGAATTTGAGATTGACATCTATACACTGCTGTATTTAAAACAGATGAAGAGCTAACCATAAATGATCTACTATAAAAGAAAAAAAAAAAAGGAAATCAAGTAGATGTGCCTGAAAAGCAGTTGTAAGAACTAAAGAAGGCAGGAACTTTAGATACTGTTAATTTTTCCATATGTTTTAAGTTTGACTCACTGGGTTTAGATACTTACATGTTTATTTTCTAAATATTTGTGAATGGATTTCCTAAAATTTCAACATTATTTTTCCTCCTGGGCTTAATGATTTTAATTCCCTCCTTCACACAAAAGACTTGAAACAAGCTTTCCCAGACTTGTATGTGGATATTTTCTGAGCTCAAACAAATGGCAGAGAAAATTTTCATCATCTCCATCTTCTCTCTCAGCCAGCAATTTCCATAGTGAAACATAGGTCTGTCCGCAGATGTTAGAGGATCAAGAAGAGCTTTGGAAGATTGAAACTACGGAATATGTTGTTAGGATAACGTGCAGAAGAAACTCCATGATTCTCTATGGCAGCTGAGAGCTGGGTCTTTCTGTGCTGAAACTAAGAATGTGCTATAAAGCCTGTTCTTAGCAATAGGGGAAATGACTAATGGTCAGTCAGAAATTTTGTTGGAAAGCCGTGGAGAAGAACCAAGGAGGGGCAGAAAGTGTTTTTCTCCTTTTCATGGCTTTAGAAGCAATTTTCACCCCCTCTAACTCAACTAAGTTGGCAAGAGTTTGATATATTTTTTGAATTTTATTTTTCTTATTGCAGTGTAGTTGATTTACAATATTGTGTTAATTTCCACTGCACAGCAAAGTGAATCAGTTATACACACATATATAAATTCTTTTTTATATTCTTTTCCATTATGGTTTATCCCAGGATATTGAATATAGTTCCCTATGCTCAGTGTACTTTTAATGTGACAGGGACATTAACTGTCAATTTATATCATAATTCAAGTGATAAAAAGTGTTTCCTTTTTTCTCAATTAAGAATCATGTGGATGTGCTAATTTTTGCACTTGTAAAGTCTGTGCTTGGACCGGCACCTCTCCACCTGGAACAGTCCAGGTGTCCCATCCTCACTCCTGCTTTCTCCTCTCCCTTCTCCCAGGAAAGTAGTGTTGGTGCCCTGGGAGGTGGGCTGAGTGAAGCTGTTGATGTGCCTACCAGGTACAGACATAAAGTCCAACATGAGAGAGGGAAGAGTGGGGTTGGGGGATGGCGAAGAGAGGAGAAAAGAAAAATTCAGGTTAACTGTCTATCATAACAAGGCAACACGGAGGAGGAGGATAAGCTATCTGTGTGTGTGTCGGTGCGGGGAGGGGGCAGAGGAAGGCAGACAGGAGAAAATGGACCAGAGGAAGAAATTTTGAAACAGGAGGCAGGGTCAGAGATTGTCTGTGACCAGAGGATGGTTGCCACAGCAGCTTCTTATAAAATGGACATGACCTCCAGCATCAGCTAAAAAAAAGGGAGCATGAAGGTTCAAATAAATGGTATTGAGGAACTCAAGGAGAGCTCCAGACATGAGCATAAGCTTCATGCAATGTCCACCCACATTCAGTCTTCAGAGACTGGCCTTGTCGAGGTCCTTGCCTCCAATTAGACTATTAGCCACCTGGGTATGGTAATATTGGCTAACTCAGGGGAAATAGCTTATTACTTAATAAATGTTATTGGTTAAATGATCTATAAAGCATGAAGTTCTGAGGAAAAAAATAATTAAAGGGGTTATTGGTAGATAAATATCAGAAGCTATTGCTTTGATGTTTCTCTTTGATTTTAAAAATAACATTGGAAAATACTTTTAATTGCTTCAGAAAATATAACTAGAAGCAATTATGGGATGTTCTCTTTTAGCTTTGTGTGAATCGGCTATTGGACAGCAAAAATCCTTCCCTGGACACCATTAAGATGCAAGTCTATTTTGATATGAATTATACAAGTCGAGGTAACGTATATCTACCTATATTGATACCCTTTAAAAGAAGATTCATTTTGTATTTCAGGTTATAGGGCTTCATTTGGTTGATGAAGAACAATTTAACTTTTTTGCCTGTCTTTTGAAATTTTTTCCAACTTTGAAGAATGTGATAATATTGGAGATGCTAAATGAGACCATTGGCCTTAATGAGTGTCAAAAGTTTCTGAGTCTATTGTGCTTTAACTGTTATACGACTAATACATAATATCATAAAGCAGCCAGCCCACTGAAGTTAAAAGTTTTAATTTGCTGATTTTTTTGGTTCCTGGTTTATATTATTATCTCACAATGCTTTCCTAAATTATGTAACTTACCGAAAAATGAAGTTAATGATGGGAAATATAAGCTCAGAACATATTTTGTATGTAAATCATTTATTACATACATCTGAGATAAACTGGAAACAAGATAAAAAGGGAAATAAAGATTGCCTCTGCTGACTGTAATGATATCATTATTAACCATTTGGTTATTTTCATTGTCTTTTTTCTCTTTATGTATTAAACTTTTAGTTATGCTATATGTGTAAAATCATGTATCTTGCTTTTTTGATTAATAATAATGGCATTTTAGGGCTTCCCTCGTGGCTCAGTTGGTAAAGAATCTGCCTGCAACACAGAAGACCTGGGTTTGATTCCTGGGTTGGGAAGATCCCCTGGAGAAGGAGCTGCCAACCCACTCCAGTATTCTTGCCTAGAGAATCCACATGGACAGAGGAGCCTGGCAGGCTACAGTACATGGGGTCACAAGTTGGACACAACTTAGTGACTAAACCATCACAATGACATTTTAAAATAATAGTAATGAATTGATGTAATTTAGATTTTTCTTAATTTCAAAGTTTGAGGTTTTGTGGTAAAGTTATAGCTATGAATTGTGTATGGTTGATATTTTAATTATTGCCCTTGTTAAAGGGTATCTAATTGACTTAGTTGCAAAAATTATAGTGCTGGTGAAGTGTGGCTTCTGCCACAATTAAGCTTAAACCTCATTGTATCACAGGAAGAAGGGTGAGGGATACAGTTCCTGATGCAATATTGTATTACAGTAATGCCATTCAAAGGAAATTTATCTAGAATTAAAATAGAAACACACATAGTTGAAGAGGAAAATTTATACTATCTTTATGTGTATTTATATTTGCTTACATATAGTATACTATATGTGCTTACCAATAGCATATAGATAGTACATATAATTTATACTGTATATGTTTATAATGTATATACATACATAATATGTGTATATAATGTTTATAATGTATATTATAAAATGTCTTGTATACTTCCTGCTTAACTAGGAGGTTTTAGCCCTATCTATTATGTTTGGATTGTCTGTTTAAATGGCTTACATGTTTTGACAAAGTATGCCATTTAAATCACAGTAGTACATCTTTGCCACCAGATTTTTGTCTTGAAGTTACTTGCTGGCCACTATTTATTTTTTTGTTTTGATGACTATATCCTAAGCAAATACTTGTTTTCATGCAGTAGAATTTCCATACCATGCCATTTCCCCCTCTGGTCCTATTTTCTTATTGGAGAAGAATTCAAAGTATCAATATATGGAACATTGTCTATTGCCATTTTTAGAGGAATTTCTTGAAGAACATCACCGGGTCATAGAGTCTAGATTAAGTTCTGTTAGCAGAGAGATTACAGACAGTCGAGCATGTGTCCGAGAGGAGCTGGAAAGCCTCTACCGCAAGATCGTCAGCTACGTGTTACTGCGTTCTGGGCTGGGGTCCCCAACAGACATCAAGATTGTCAGAGAGGCAACAGGTAAAAAATGTACATCATTTCCATTCCATGTGTGAACATACGTGAACATCATATCTTATAAAATATGGTGAATTACAAGTGCTGAACGTTGAAGTTTTCTCCTTTTGTCTGAAAAAAAAATTAGCGCAAATAAGAGGTTAAAATTTACCCACATTCCTCTTACACAGTGTAGCGTCACTAAAACTCAAGTAGCACCTCTGGGAAGTGAATATGTTCATCTTCTTAGAGCTGTAGGTACCTAGGGACGTATTACTCCTCACTAGAGAAGCATTGGCAGTATGATTAAGAGTACCAGGCTGGCTGAGGAGTGGGAAATGTTGGGAGAGTAAATTTCATACTGGTGAAAGGAGTTGAGTTTGTCTTCTAGGATGGATGAAGGTAAACAACACTGTTTTATCCTTAGGAAATACTTGCCCAGTTTCGTATATAAGATAAGGAATAGGCAATATTTCTAATCTTCCCACGGCTTTCTTCCATAATGCTTTTAAAGCATCATTTTTTTTTCTACTCAGAATCCTACTTATAAAGTTTGTTTTAATGCCCATTGCCAAAAAATTACTGATGGATACATAATTGTAGAAAAAGATGTGAGGCAATGGCATTATTTTTAGCAGCTCAGCTTTGATGTATGCTAAATTTTGCCAAGTATTCTGGAATCAGGTATCAGACAGTTAAAGAATCATCTAAGTAACTCTATAAAGACAAGCCCCTTAGCTTTCTGCTGAAAGAGACTTGCTATTTAAGTTCTGATATCTTTATTCTACCATTTTGTTGTCCTTTTCGTGGTTTGTTTAGCTGCCCTACAGAGTGTATTTCCTCAAACTGAACTTGGGACATTTCTAACTCTTTCCAAGAAAGACAAAGAACGCCAGCTGAAAGAACTCACCATGATTGTGACTGGAATTCGTTTATTTAACAGAGACTGTGGAAAGGGAGGAGAAGGCATTGATGACTGTAGGTATATCATTAGGTTAATTCTATAGGTTACACAGGTTTAAATTTTAATGGAAACAGAGGAAAATAATACACAGTACATCACTGGTATTCTTAGGTTTAACATTTGCAGTTTTGATTATACCTTAGATACTGCTACTGTTTGTAATGTACAGTAATCTTTCATGTTATTGGGTCAAGACCATACATTTTTATGTACCATGAAGCCAGGAGCTTTGATCCCTGCATTGGGAAGGTCCCCTGGAGTAGGAAATGGCAACCCACTCCGGTATTCTTACTGGAAATTCCATGGACAGAGGAGCTTGGTGGGCTACAGTCCATTAGGTCAAAAGAGTCAGACACAACTGAGCATGCACTGCACATGAAGCTAGTATGGGGTGTGAATCAGTAAAAGGATCGAGAGGACCTCCAGAGTCCAGCCTCCCCAATTCAATGGACCTCTATGTTCTTTGCATGCATATATGCTCAATTGTGTCTGACCTTTTGCAATCCCATGGACTGTAGCCCACCAGGCTCTTCTGTCCATGGGATTTTCCAGGAAAGAAAACTGGAGTGGTTGCTATTTCCTACTCTAGGGGATCTTCCCAACCCAGAGATCAAACTCGCATCTCTTGCATCTCCTGCATTGGCAGGTGGATTTTTTACTGTTGGTACCACCTGGGAAGCCCTCCAAGCCAAATAATCAAAATGGAATAAAATTCAGTGATTCAAAAAATGAAAATCACCCTGAAAAGAAAACTGTTGCTGATGTGGTTAATGGAATGAAATAGAATAAGAGGAGAATATTTGCAAGTCTATAAATCCAGAGCCTCTACTATGCTGTTACATACTTAATGCATTCATTATCTGTAAGTTTGAAAGCATTTGTTGAAATATTTGCTCAAAGACCAACCAGTAGGAGTAAATTCCTTGTGTGTGTGGCATACATGTAGGCCCACTGAGAAGGTGTTAGTGTCTATTACCAGATCACTGATCTAGTACAATAGGGTAATTGTTTTTGCAATTTAAAAAGTGTTCTAAAAAGTCCAATTCCCATTCTTCATACATTTCCCTACTTTGCTAGATGATTCTGTTGTTTTCCTGTATCCCAGTGAGTTTCTTAAGTGGTACTCTTTTATTTCCTTTTTTACAAGCATAAAGAAGATTCACAGAAGAGATAATAGTGGCTTTTCTAGAAGCATGTAATTAATTGCACGTAACACCAAAGCCTGTCTGTTCTTTAGACTCTTCTATATTTTATTGACAAGGTGATCTGATTTAACTTTTAGTTCTTATTCTGGCAGTGTGGTGTTTTGTTTTATTTGTTTTTTGATAAGTTTTTCTTTTTTGTTCTTTCCTTCCTGATATAGAAGTGATGAAACACCTGCCTCTTTATTATTAATTTGGTTAAGAAGAAAAACGGACTCAACCTACTGTTTAAATATGACTACTTTCTAGGCTTTGTTTTTCTGAACTCTTTTAGCTTGCCTCATGTTTGCTTTATTATACCTTTCAAACCAGTGCCAGCTATTCTACAGGAAGCAATCCCAGCCACCACTCAGCACGTTGATTCCCAGCTTGAGGTGGTTCAGGAACAGGCATACCGCTACACAGCCATCCTGGAGAAGGTAGCAAAGAATCCCCTCATGAGTCAAGAACTTCAGCCCTATATGTTAAGAGAAGCCCTATATAATGTGCGGCAATGCGAGATCTTCCTTCAGGTCATTTTGGTGAGTTATTGTCTTAAGAGCTGGCCATTTCCACAGAATGCAGACTCATATATATATATGTATATATGTGTATATATAGACATATATACACTTGCTTTGAATTAAATGTTGAGCTTAATTTTTAAAAAAGCCACTGATTAAATAGGTTTTTTTTTTTAGCGCTTTCTATGATCCAGATTCCAACTTTTCCACTTACTGTGATCCAGGTTCCAACTTTTTAAACATTCTTTTCCTTAATGGTTTATCATAGGATATTGAGTATATTTCCCCATGCTATATAGTAGGGCCTTGTTTGCTGTTTATCACAACCTCCTTCTACATTGTGGGGTGACCAGGTCATTGATAAAGAAAGCAACCTTAATAAGTGTTCAGCATATATTGCGTCTGTAGGATCAAGGACTGAAATCGAAATGGGAGAGTTGGATGCTGATTTTAATGAAGGCGTGTTGAGAGGATTTTTGATAGTTGATTCTCTTTGGTCCTTGGTAATATGATTGTTGCATGGTATGGTAATGCAGGTATATGTCTGTGTATAAGACATGTTGCATTGTTTGCTTTCATTCAGAACAAGTGTTTAACATATAGTTTGGCAGGTTTTTGGCACTCAAAGAACTTTTATGTAATTACTTGTTCTAATTGTAAAATTTGGTGGAGGAGATTTTTTTCCTGCTTCTCTAGATCTAATAAACAAACCAAACACTCTCCCTGCAAAGAGTTGGAAAATATGGTATGGTAAAGTGGTGATTTTCAACTTTTTTTTAAAAAGCATCAGAGCCCTTTCTGATAGAAACTTACCCAGAAGAAGTTTACTTACTCCTTAAAATATAAAGCAAGTATCTAGACCAAAGGATCAGAGGCCCTTTTCCTCAAGGAGCATTCCCAAGCCATCCTAAGATTCCAGGAAACGCAGTTTCTTAACTGTGTCATGGCAGCAAACTAAGTTTCTACCAGTTACTGTTTTGTTTTCTGGTTTTTTCCCCCTAGCTATATTGAGGTGTAATTGACAAAGTTGTAGGATATTTGAATTGTACAACTTTTTGATTTGGTACACCTCTCTATTCCCTCGATGAATTGATTAATACATCCACCCCCCAGTCGCTGTTTACCTTCACACAGCCTCTTATTTTCCAGTACCCGTAAGACCACAGGATTGGTGGAACTGTCTTTTGTGCAAGTGAATACTAATGTCTTGAGGGATACAACAGGCTGTGTTCTGCCCCCCTTTTTGTTTTCACGTGTATGTTGATTACTCAGTAGTACTTTGTTCGTTTGTTTTGATAAGGCTGTGTCAGGTCTTTGTTGCGGCACTCACGATCCTCACTGTGTCATGTGAGATCTTTCACTGTGATGCATGGACTCTCTACTTGTGGCTCAAAGGCACAGTAGCTGCAGTGTGAAGGCTCCAGAGCACGCGGGCTTCAGTAGTTGTGGCACACGGGGTCTCTCGTTGTGGCGTACCAGTTAAGTTGCTCCACAGCGCATGGCATCCTAGTTCCTGACCAGGGATTGAACCCATGTCCCCCACCTTGCAAGATGGATTCCCAACCACTGACCACCAGGGAAATCCCTTGATACTATTTTTAGATGCCCTAGGTCTGTCTTCTCTCCTTACCTCCACTACAGAGGAGAGAAGGATAACATCCAAAGACATGAATTCATAGCAACAAACTAGGAGGGGTCCTCACAGCTTGTCTACTATCTGTTTGCCTTCAGAAGGGAGGGCTCTAAATCAGCTCCCTGAAACCAAACCATTCTTTAGGGTAGAGGTTCCCCTGATGTGGACTTGCAGCTAGCAGCCTTTGTAATTAGTCAGATACTAAGAGGATTTCACTGTCAGTTTGAGTGCGTAGGGGTCCACAGGAGCAGAATCTCATATTTACTTTTGTCCTTTATGCTCAAAAGGGATATTATAAGAAAGAACTTCGGGGAACTGTCACATATACTCTAAGGATGTTGTGGAGGATGTGTTCCTTCTATAGTATCTTCTCACAGCTTTCGCTCATGAATCGTATTCAGCCAACTGACAGTCTTAAAATCTTTTTGGTGCTGTGCCATTCAGTGGGATCTTGTCTCCTCGACCAAGGATTAAACCTGTGCCCCCTGCTTTGGAAACGAGGAGTCTTAGCCACTGTACCACCAGGAAAGTCTTAAATTCCCTGACATTCTTGAATTCTCATTGGAGTTCTTACTCTTACATCTCTTACTAGAGAGATGGTGAGTAGAGGGCTGAAGGGCCAAGTGTGGGTCTTGCAGCCAGACTTCCTAGGTTCTAATCCTGCCATTGCTACTTACTAAATCTGTGTCCTTGATGAAGTTGCTTGACTTCTCTGTGCCTTAGTCCTCACATCTGTAAAAAGGGGTTACTGATAGCCCCCACTAGGTAAGTAAGGTAGAGCAGTGTTGTCAGACAGATGAAGATGATGATGACGACAAACACAGTGTTTACCATCATCATCGTCAGGGCCTTAGCAGAGCAATTCTAACTTCGTTTCAATAGGGGCACAAGTAAGGGCTCTTACTTTTCTTGAAATAGCTCCTTTCCAAACCCTTTGTTGCTCATGTTATTGAGAAAGTTCACATTCTGATCTTAGCACTCTTCATGACTCTTTCATTCTCCCTTTAGTCAGAGTCAGAATGAGTTTTCTTTAAGTTTCTGACTTTCTTGCTGCTTAATCACTGTTTCTTTTTGTTGTTATTGTTTTTATTTTTATTGAGACATACTTGAATTACAATGTTAGTTTCAGGTGTACAACATAGTCATTCAAAAATTTTAAAGATAGTACTCTGTTTTTAGTTATTATAGAATATTGGCTATGTTCCTTGTGGTATAAAAATATATCCCTGTAGTTTATTTATTTTCTACATTATAGTTTTTATCTCTTAATCCCCTATCCCTATTTTGCCCTTCCCGCTTCTCCACTAGTAGCTATTATATTGTTCTCTATATCTGCAAGTCTTTTTTTTTTTTTTTTTTTTTAAATATTCACTAGTCTGTTTTATCGGAAAAGGCAATGGTGCCCCACTCCAGTACACTTGCCTGGAAAATCCCATGGACGGAAGAGCCTGGTGGGCTGCAGTCCATGGGGTCGCTAAGAGTCAGACACGACTTCACTTTCACTTTTCACTTTCATGAATTGGAGAAGGAAATGGCAATCCAGTCCAGTGTTCTTGCCTGGAGAATTCCAGGGACAGGGGAGCCTGGTGGGCTGCCATCTATGGGGTGGCACAGAGTCGGACATGACTGAAGCAACTTAGCAGCAGCAGCAGCAGCAGCAGTCTGTTTTATTTTGTGGATTCCACATATAAGTGGTAACGTACAGTACTTGTCTTTCTCTATCTGACTTATTTCACCAAGCACCATACCTTCCAGGTCCATCCATGCCACTGCAGATGGCAAAATCTCTTTTTATGGCTGACTAGGATATGGTAGTTTTTGATACGCCAGCCTTCCCCCATCAATCTGCCTTAGTTACAGTTGAAGGTTGATCGTTACAGAATGGATACAATTTAATGAGTATTATTGCTAGGTTATAAAATACTTCAGTTTATATTTAGCTGAACCCTTTTCCTATCCATGAAATCTATGAATACTCTTTTTTAAAGTCACATTATTTGAATAAATATTAATAAGATTTTTTGAAATACTGATTCAAAAATTTTTCTTTTGTCAATGCTACATTCAGTTTATGTAGACATTTGGAAAATCCAGTTATATCCTGGGTAAGATGGTGAGTTATTGTCTTTTGATCAGGACTTTATCTGCTATAGTGAACAAATTCAAATATTCTGGAAGAGAAAGGAAGGAGTGATTGCAGTCTTGCTGACTGTCTTAGCTGAGAGAACAGAATTCCACCCTCTGTGGGCTTTTGATGAGCACGGCAGTTACCAAAGAGAGAAAGCCACTTATTGTTTTTGTACCAGTAAAAGTTGCATGACACACAACATTTCTTAAAATATACAAGTCAAGACTTTTGTACGCTTCCTCTGCCCAAGCTGTGTTTGCAGGGCCATTCACAGAATAGATTACACAGGGCTTCTTGATTTTTCTGAAAATGCAAGTAAAATGTCAGTTAGGTGGAATTTGTGCTTGTTTTAGATTTGTTGAAAAATGTTCATAGAAGAAAGTATGAGAAACTTATCATTTAAAAAGTAGGGGAGAGGAAGAATAATGCTAGGTACACATACTTTCCCCAAGCATTTTTTGGACTGCACTATGAAAAGAAGGTTTGTGACTTTATTCTTGTGTTTTTTGCCTCCAACAATCTCATTAGAAATAGCTTTGTGTTAGGATGCTGTCAAGTTTATGGTGGCAGATGCAAGTTTTTCAAAATGTGAATTTTATCATGGGTAACAAAAGCTATCCTTTTCCCAAAATGATGGACTCATTTCATTGACTCTCAGGAAACTATCTGCCAATAGATAAGGCTCCAAAATCATAGTTTGTCTGCCAGTTGTTCTTTCATATAAAAATGCTTTTCTACTAGAGAGGGGAGAAAAAGGCTCATTCATCTTGCAATCCAGTTATATAAGAGAACTATGTGTTTTACTATGCATGATAGCTCAGTTGGTAAAGGATCTGCCTGCAATGTAGGAGATCCCGGTTCGATTCTTGGGTCTGAAGGGATAGGCTACCCGCTGGAGAAGGGATAGGCTACTCACTCCAGTATGCTTGGGCTTCCCTTGTGGCTCAGCTGGTAAAGAATCTGCCTGCAATGCTGGAGACCTGGGTTCGATCCCTGGGTTGGGAAGATCCCCTGGAGAGGGGAAAGGCTACCCCCTCCAGTTTTCTGGCCTGGAGAACAAAGAGTTGGACATGGTTGAGTGACTTTCATTTCCACTTTCAGAGAAGTGTTTTATGTATACTTTCTATTTGATCTGATTGTTAAAAAACTATGCACATAAAGATCAAAATTCAATAAAATTAATACTTCTTACTGCAATATCAAGGATACTGAAAATAGCTTTTTTTATTGAGATACAATTGATTATATTTGTTTCAGATGTATCACATAATTATAATATGTTGCAAAATGGTGACCATAATAAATCTAGTTAAACTCTTCAGCACATATAGTTACAGTTTTTTTTCTTGTGATGAGAACTTTTAAGATCTCCTCTCTTAACAACTTCAATTGTACAATACAGTATTATGAACTACAGTCATAGTCACCATGCTATGTATTACATCCCGTGACATGTATCTTATAAGTGGAAATGTATACCTTTTCATCCCCTTCACCCATTTTGCCCACCTCATCCCCCCACCAATGGGAATTACCAATCTGTTCTCTATCTATGAGTTCAATTTTTTAAAAAAAGATTCCACATATAACAACAAGGTCCTATTATAGAGCACAGGGAACAATATCCAATATATTGTAATAATCTATCATGGAAAAAGAACCTGAAAAAGTTGTATATGTGTAACTGGATCACTTTCTGTATATCAAAAATTAACACAAAATTGTGAATCAACTATTCTTCAATTTTAAAAAAATTCCTCGTATAAGTGAGATCATATGATATTTGTCTTTGTTAGACATATTTCCCTTAGTAAAATTCCTGCAAGGTTCATTCATGTTGTTGCAAATGGCAGGACTTCCTCGTAAATGATGCTGCAGTGAATCTGGGGGCATGTATCAGTGAATGTATCTTTTTGAGTTAGTATTAGGTTAGTTAGTATTGAGTTAGTTAGGTATTCATTTTCTCCAGGTAAATACCCAGAAATGGAATTGTTGGATCATATGGTAGGTCTATTTTAATTTTTTGAAGAACCTCTCTACAGATTTTCCATACTGGCTGCACTGAGTTACATTCCCACCAGCAGCGCACAAGTGTTCCCTTTCCCCCACATATCTTTGCCAATGCTTGTTCTTTCTTGTCATTTTGATAGTAGCCATTCTGTCAGATGTGAAGTGATATATCATTCTGGTTTTGATTTGCATTTTCCTGGTGATTAGTGATGCTGAGCAATTTTTCATGTATTTGTTGTCCATCTATATGTCTTCTTTGGAAAAAAGTCTACTCAGATTCTTTGGCCATTAAAAAATTTTATTGTTTGTTTTTGCTAGAGTTGTATGGGTTCTTTATATATTTTTGATCAGATACATGATTTGTGAATATTTTCTCCCATTCCATTGGTTGCCTTTTCATTTTATTGATGGTTTCCTTTTACTGTGCAGCTTTTTATTATTTTATTTTATTTTTTTTTTACTTTACAATATTGTATTGCTTTTGCCATACATCAACATGCATCCACCACGGGTGTACACGTGTTCCCAATCCTGAACCCCCCTCCCAGCTCCCTCCCCATACCATCCCTCTGGGTCATCCCAGTGCACCAGCCCCAAGCTTCCTGTATCCTGCATCGAACCTGGACTGGCGATTCATTTCTTATATGATATTATACATGTTTCAATGCCATTCTCCCAAATCATCCTCCCTCCCTCTCCCACAGAGTCCAAAAGACTGTTCTATACATCTGTGTCTCTTTGGATGTGCAGCTTTTTAGTTTGATACAGTTCTACCTGTTGATTTTTGCTTTTGTTGCCTTTGTTTCTGATGTCAGAAAAAAAAAATTCACCAAGACTTTACTGCTTATGTTTTCTTCTAGGAGTTCTGTGTTTTCTTCTAGGAGTTTATGTTTTCAGGTCTAACGTTCAAGTCCTTAATTCACTTTGAATTGGTTTTGTGTGTGGTGTAAAATAGTGGTGCAGTTTCGTTCTTTGCAGGTGGCTGTACAGTCTTCCCAGCACCATTTATTGAAGAGACTATCCTCTCTCCATTGAATATTCTTGGTGCTTTGTGGTAAATTAATTGACTGTATATATATGGGTTATTTCTGCACTGTCTGTTCTGTTTTATGGGTCTGTGTGTCTGTTTTGATGCCAGTACCATGTTGTTTCAATTACTGTGACTTTGTGACTTTGTAGTAGTTTGAAACCAGTTAGCATGATGCCTTCTGCTTTATTCTTCTTTCTCAAGGTGCTTTGGCTATTTGAAGTCTTTTGTGATTTCATATAAATGTGAGGATTGTTCATTCTATCTCTTTGAAAATGCCATTGGAATCTTGATAGGGATCATATTGAATCTGTAGGTAGCTTTGGGTAGTACGATCATTTTAACAGTATTAATTCTTCTAATCCAGGAGCACGGAATGTTTTTCCCTTTATTTATGAGGACTTGCTTTGCAATTAAAATTCTGTATAGTCATGAACAAGTTCTTTTCGGTAAAATGTAAACAGTGTGATTGTTCTAGGACACTGTCAGGAAAAATGAAGAAGTTCTATGTGTCTAATCTGTAGATGGAGCCTACAGGCATAGCTTGGGGGAGTAGCTCTGGAGTAACTTTACTTAATACATCACACCTCTTAAAACCTGTAAGTAAAGCTACTCTAGACCTACTGGAGTAGGCAGATTTATTTGTTTCTGGTTGTTTGTATGTAAATCTAAGTAAGTTAAGCACTGCATTTTCATATTTTGATTTCTAAAACAAAACTAGCAGTCAAGGGAGGAAGAACAGAAGGGTAGACAAGAGACTTATTAGATAGGATAAATGATATGTAAATTATTATAATTTTGAGAAAATATTTATAAAATTATAACAAATAAATAATGGGAGAATGAGGAAAGAAAGAATAGTACAGGTAAAATTAAAACAGGATATATATTACAGAAGTGAATGAAAAATTCATTAGTTGAAATGCAGGGCTAATATTTTATATGTCTTATAATTATTTTTTGTCATTTAAAAAGAGTCTAGTAAAGCATGTTGTTAGTCTACAGATATCTGAGAACTCAAATGCAGCTTTTTTTCTCTTCCAGTAATTGTTACTCTTGAACACTGTTTGTACTAATAAACCTATGCACTGCCATTTCTGGTCACAGCTTGGGGTAGGAGCCAGGGGCTCAGGTGATCTGGTGTAGAAACATGATTCTATCCCTCATTCACTGTGTATCCTTGGGCAATTTACTTACCTTTCTGTGCCTTACTTTTCTTATTTGTACTTACCTCTTTTTGTACTTCTAAATATTTATTGTGGGGCTAATGTGTCACAGGATCCACTGCTTAGAAATGCAGTTATGCTGAATATCAGAGTGCTGCTGCTGCTGCTAAGTCGCTTCAGTCGTGTCCGACTCTGTGCGACCCCATAGACAGCAGCCCACCAGGCTCCGCCATCCCTGGGATTCTCCAGGCAAAACATGGAGTAGGTTGCCATTTCCTTCTCTAATTCTCAAGTGAAAAGTGAAAGTGAAGTCGCTCAGTCGTGTCCAACTCTTAGTGACCCCATGGACTGCAGCCTACCAGGCTCCTCCGTCCATGGGATTTTCCAAGCAAGAGTACTGGAGTGGGGTGCCATTGCCTTCTCCAGAATATCAGAGTACCTGTATGCATTTGAGAAAAATTATAGCCATTGTACTTCAAAGGGTTCATCAATCCATCAAACGTTTCTGGGGCCCTGTTCATATGTTAGCACTGTTCTTGGTGTTCAGGATACCCCAGAGAGCAGAATCCTTGCCCTCACTGAGCTCACCTTCAGGAGATGTGGGGAGCAAGTAGGGCTTAAGACATATATAATTGTGTAGCAAAATATTAATGCAAATTATGTTGTCTTCACAGTCAGATATAATTACCTGTGCTCAAGAAGTGGAAATGATGATAAAGCAGTTAGAAGCCCAGCTGGAACAATTAAAATTGACTGTAAAGTCAAAGACAGCTGTCCCAACATCACAAGTCTTTGTAAGCATTTGTCATCAGCTTTGAAACTTGTTTAAGGGTGAAGGAACTTTGAAGTCCCATAAAATTGGATCAAAAGTAATTTTAATTGTATTTAATATGGAAAATATGATATTAGTTTTATACGAGTTGATCCTGTTCTTTTTGCTTATTTTGTAGTTAATAATCATAGAACTCAGTTGTTGTAAGTTGAATGAGAGGATTCTCTTAGTAGGCAATTGCTACCAAAGTACGTGATACCAGTATTGTCTGTCAGTTCACTTGCTCAGTCATGTCCAACTCCCTGTGATCCCATGGACTGAAGCATGCTAGGCTTCCCTGTCCATCACTAACTCCCAGAGCTTGCTCAAACTTCTGTCCAACGAGTTGCTGATGCCATCCAACCATCTCATCCTCTGTCGTCCCCATTTCTCCTGATTCAATCTTTCCCAGCATCAGCGATCTTTCCCTGATTCAACTGACTCTTTCACAATGAGTCAGTTCTTCATATCAGGTGGCAAAAATATTGGAGTCTCAGCTTCAGCATCAGTCCTTCCAATAAATATTCAGGGCTGATTTCCTTTAGGACTGACTGGTTTGATATCCTTACAGTCCAAGGGATTCTCAAGAGTCTTCTCCAACACCACAGTTTAAAAGCATCAATTCTTCGGTGCTTAGCTTTCTTATGGTCCAACTCTCACATCCATACATGACTCTACTGGGAAAAACCATAGCTTTGACTAGAGAGACCTTTGTTGGCAAAGTAATGTCTTTGCTTTTGTTGGTCATAGCTTTTCTTGGCTTTTAATTTAATGGCTGCAGTCACCATCTGCATTTTTTTTGAATGCTCCAAAAAATAAAGTCTGTCACTGTTTCTACTGTTTCCCCACCTATTTTCCATGAAGTGATGGAACTGGATGCCATCATCTTCGATTTTGAGTGCTGAGTGTTAAGCCAAGTTTTTCACTCTCCTCTTTCACTTTCATCAAGAGGCTCTTTAGTTCTTTGCTTTCAGCCATAAGTGTGGTATCATCTGTGTATCTGAGATTGACATTTCTCCCGGCAGTCTTGATTCCACCTTGTGCTTCATCCAGCCCGAAATTTTGCATGATGTACTCTGCATATAAGTTAAATAAGCAGGATGACAATATACAGCTTTGATATGCTCATTTTCCCAATTTGGAACCAGTCTGTTGTTCCATATCCAGTTCTAACTGTTGCTTCTTGATCTGCATACAGATTTCTCAGGAGGCAGGTTAGGTGGTCTGGTATTCCCATCTCTTGAAGAATTTCCACAATTTGTTGTGATCCACATAGTCAAAGGCTTTGGCATAGTCAAAAAACAGAAGTAGATGTTTTTCTGGAACTCTCTTGCTTTTTTGACGATCCAACAGATGTTGGCAATTTGATCTCTGGTTCCTCTGCCTTTTCTAAAACCAGCTTGAACATCTGGAAGTTCACGGTTCATGTACTGTTGAATCCTGGCTTGAAGAATTTTGAGCATTACTTTGCTATCATGTGAGAGGAGTGCAGTTATGCAGTAGTTTGAACATTCTTTGGCATCGCCTTTCTTTGGGGTTGATAAACTGACTTTTTCCAGTCTTGTGGCCACTGCTGAGTTTTCCAAATTTGCTGGCATATTGAGTGCAGCATTTTTACAGCATCAGCTTTTAGGATTTGAAATAGCTCAACTGGAATTCCATCATCTCCACTAGCTTTGTTTGTAGTGATGCTTCCTAAGGCCCACTTGACTTCGGATTCCAGGATGTCTGGCTCTAGGTGAGTGGTCACACCATCATGGTTATCTGGGCTATGAAGATCTTTTTTGTATGGTTCTTCTGTGTTTTCTCGCCACCTCTTCTTAATATCTTCTGCTTCTGTTAAGTCCATACCATTGCTGTCCTTTATTGTGCCCATCCTTGAATGAAATATTCCCTTGGTATCTCTAATTTTCTTGAAGAGATCTCTAGTCTTTCCCATTGTATTGTTTTTCTCTATTTCTTTGCACTGATCACTGAAGAAGGCTTTCTTATCTCTTCTTGCTATTCTTTGGAACTCTGCATTCAAATGGGTATATCTTTCCTTTTCTCCTTTGCCTTTTGCTTCTCTTTCTCTTCTCTACTATTTGTAAGGCCTCCTCAGACAACCATTTTGCCTTTTTGCATTTCTTTTTCTTTGGGGTGGTCTTGATCACCACCTCCTGTACAATGTCACGAACCTCTATCCATAGTTCTTCAGGCACTCTATCAGATCTAATCCCTGGAATCTGTTTGTCACTTCTACTGTATAATCATAAGGGTTTTGATTTAGGTTATACCTGAATGGTCTAGTGGTTTTCCCTACTTTCTTCAATTTAAGTCTTTATTTTGCAATAAGGAGTTCATGATATGAGCCACAGTCAGCTGCTGGTCTTGTTTTCACTGACTGTATAGAGCTTCTCCATCTTTGGATGCAAAGAATATAATCAATCTGATTTTGGTGTTGATCATCTGGTGATGTCCATGCGTAGAGTCTTCTCTTGTGTTGTTGGAAGAGGGTGTTTGCTATGACCCGTGCATTCTCTCAGCAAAACTCTATAAGCCTTTGCCCTGATTCATTCTGTCCTCCAAGGCCAAATTTGCCTGTTACTCCAGGTGTTTCTTGACTTCCTACTTTTGCATTCCAGTCCCCTATAATGAAAAGGGTGTCTCTTTGGGTGTTAGTTGTAGAACTAACTTCAACTTCAGCTTATTCAGCATTACTGGTTGGTTCATAGACTTGGATTATTGTGATATTGAATGGTTTGCCTTGGAAATGAACAGAGATGATTCTGTTATTTTTGGAATTGCACCCAAGAACTGAATTTTGGACTCTTGTTGACTATGAGGGCTACTCCATTTCTTCTAAGGGATTCTTTCCCACAGTAGTAGATATAATTATGTGAGTTAAGTTCGCCCATCCCAGTCCATTTTAGTTCACTGATTCCTAAAATATCAATGTTCATTCTTGCCACCTCCTGTTTGATCACTTCCAGTTTGCCTTGATTCATGGACCTAACATTCCAGGTTCCTAAGCAATATTGCTCTTTACAGCATCGGAATTTACTTCCATCACCAGTTACATCCACAACTGGGTATTGTTTTGCTTTGGCTCCGTCTCTTCATTCTTTCTGGAGTTATTTCTCCACTCTTTTCCAGTAGCATATTGGGCACCTACCAACCTGAGAAGTTCATCTTTCAGTGTCATATCTTTTTGCCTTTTCATGCTGTTTATGGGGTTCTCAAGGCAAGGATACAGAAGTGGTTTGCCATTCCCTTCTCCGGTGGACCACATTTTGTCAGAACTCTTCACCATGACCCGTCTGTCTTCGTTGGCCCTACGCGGCATGGCTCATAGCTTCACTGAGTTAGGTAAGGCTGTGGTCCATAGTATTGTCTGTGGCAACAGAAATAATCCATAGTGCAGTGTTGAAAGCATGTTTACAGTAGCTAGTTAGAAATTGCCTCCAGCAAAGAGGTGATATAACTTGTGACCTTTCTGAAAAGATAGATAAAATCACTTTGTTTACAAGACCTGCATGTATTCCGAATTTCTGATTATCTGCATCACCTTTTTAGGTAAATCTGGGAGCGATCACTGGGTTGGGAAGATCCCCTGGAGGAAGCCATGGTAAACCACTCCAGTGTTCTTGCCTAAGGAATCCCCATGGACAGAGGAGCCTGGAGGGCTACAGTCCATGGTGTCACAAAGAGTCAGACATGAGTGAGCAATTAAGCACAGGGAGCCCCAAAGATATACAATATGCATTTACAATATTTTATGGAGCATTTTGAGTTTCTGATAATTTTCTGTAATCATTCTCAATATTTGATTTTAAAAACCAAGGAACAAAAGCCTAAGTTATTTCACTTATAAGTAGGGCCTGATTAATTTTTTGTTATATGAATATGAAAAAGAAATATTTTATCTCACTAACACAAAATCTCTAACTTACAGCTTACAAGAAAATGCCCCAAGATGTATCCCTGACTTTCCAAGTTCTTTTGAATCATAATTGAGCCAGATAAATCTAATTATAATGAGTCATATTTAGCTATTTTTTTAAAAAAAGATTTTTTTCCTCTAGACCTTTTGAAGTGAAGTGTCCGTGAATGTTTCTTACATGATCATATGTCTTTGGTTCTTTTGAATAAACTAACTTTCTAACAATTATACCAAAATAATATACTTTGAAATACAAGTTTATTTTCTTGTAATTTGTGAGTCCAATTTCTACTGATTCTATTGTCTAACTTCATGAGACTTTCACTTGTCTTACAAGAGAATTAATCTCTTTATCACAACAGAAATTTGTACTAATTTTTAAGAGTGATTTATAATTTTATTAAACAGTGACATTTTGAACATTTTTGTCTCTTCTGCAGCCCATCTTCATTGCCCTTTCCAACCTGTGGACTAGCTTTCAAGATGAAACTGTCTTGATTAGCATCCTTAGTAATTTAACTACTCATCTTGAGCCATTCCTGGGGGCTCATGACCTGTTCTTTCCTGAGAAAGTGATGCAAGTTCTTCTTGATGGAGTGACTGTGAAAACTGACGTGTGTAGAATAAAAGAGCACATAGGTAATAGAAATCATCTATTATTTCCTCTTCCTGTTAAAATTACCTCTAGAATAAAGTCACTCTTTTGTTTTAAAATTTTCAGCTTTTATCTTTCTGATAAAGTTTTGAATATCTTTCTTGATTATAAGACTACTAACGTTCATTATAGAAAATGTAGAAAACTGTGAATATATAAACTGAAGAGTCTGCTATCCAGCAATAACCACTGGACCATAAAGAAGGCTGTTGCTGAAGAATTAATGCTTTCTAACTGTGGTGTTGGAGAAGACTCTTGAGAGTCCCTTGGACTGCAAGGAGATTCAACCAGTCCATCCTAAAGGAAAGCAGTCCTGAATATTCACTGGAAGGACTGATGCTGAAGCTGAAGCTCCAATACTTTGGTCACCTGATGTGAAGAACTGATTCACTGGAAAAGCCCCTCATGCTGAGAAAGATTGAAGGCAAAAGGAGAAGAGGGCAGTAGAGGATGAGATGGTTAGATTTCATCACCAACTCAACGTACATAAATTTGAGCAAACTCCAGAAGATAGTGAAGGACGTGGAAGCCTGGCATGCTACAGTCCATGGGGTCACAAAGAGTCAGACACGACTTAGCGACTGAACAACAATAATCATTCCTGATGTTATTATTAGTGTTTTGGTTAAGAGTGATTTCATGTGCTCATGGGTTTCAGTTGTAATCTTAGTGATTTTGTTAATTGGTTTGTAGTAGAAAAGGATGTTAATCCTTGCTCTATTTGTGCAAACAAAGCTCCACTTTTTCAGAGTGCTTTTTGCCATATATCTACCCCAGATTCAGGTGGAAATTTATAAATCAATAAATGTTACTCCTGTACAATCGAGCTCATGTTACTCCTGTAAAATCGAGCTCATTTTAGACCCTTTAAGAGATGCACTGATTCTTATATAAAGGCTGTCTTTACCAATAAACTTCTTTTTATATTTGTAGCCCCTTCTATAATTTGAGTTAAATACAACTCAAAATTCATAAGAAATGTCAAAATAGAGTTTGGGAATTGAATTGTTGCCTAAAATGGAAAGTTTTTTGAGAAAATGAAATTAAATAGTTTACTCTTTAAATTTCCTTTTCAAATTCTATTTTTTTGAAAGTGAAAAATAAAATATAGTGGTAACACTCACTCTTAAACTGCTAGAATATGTAAAACCTGAACACTAAATCAGAAAGACTTTAAAACATCCTCCCAGTTAAAGTTTTTCCTACTCATGTCATTTTGTTGAAACAGCATATCTATGCAAATACTAAATGAAATTGAAAAGTTAAAGGCACTTCAGCAGTAGATATTAAATTCAACCATATTGGCAAGATGTGTCATCTCCTACTATGAATCAGAATTGTTTATGCACTAGAACACAATTTATCAAGTCACTGCTCCAGTGAATTGGGAGACCCAGTGTTCTTCTAAAAAAATTTATACTTGCCACATCTCATCACTGTTTGAAGCTTTCAGGCACATCAGGAAAGAAGAGGGAAGAAGGTTTGTTTTTTCTGAAGTATGCATTTACTTCCAGCTGTAGCCACAGGGTCGTTTATAGTGTCTACTGTTTGCATACAGAGCCAGAAACAGAAGTGAAGGTAGCACTGCAAAAGCAAGATGCTCAGGCATCAGTGCTTTGTAAAGGCTCTTTTTTATTTGTGTAAAAAAAAAGTAGCAACATGAAGAAGACTTTTTATAAGTGTGAAGAACAAAAATTGCACTCCTTGTATCAAAATTAAGTTACTGAAAAATGTTTTTGTGACTCTTTCTGCTCATTCTCAACCATTTCAAGAAGGGACGGTCCTAGTATATAAGCATCGTATTCAAAGTATTTTGTCACCTTGCATATTATGTTACTAAGAGCTATGCTGTTAGTTAATTTATTTCTGTTTTAGTCACATAGCAGCCAGTCTCTTCTGCTCATTTACGCAATGAATAAGGTTTCTCTTGTACTCCTCTTTCATTTTAGAAGATAAAGTAAATGTGGCAGATTTCAAAAAACTGGAGTGGCTTTTCCCAGAAACAACAGCCAATTTTGATAAATTATTGATTCAGTATCGGGGATTTTGTGCTTACACTTTTGCTACAACAGATGGTCTTCTCCTTCCAGGTACGTCATTGGAAATAATACTGTTCTCCCTTCTCGAATTTTTTTTTATTTAAATGAAATGTGCTTATTGTCACTCATTCACTTTGTAAAACTTTATGGAATCTAATGTTGAACTAAGAAAGGAGCTACAAATGTGATCCAAATGAAGTATTTATCTCTGAAGCGCTTGCAGTATAACCTGATAAACTGACATAAATAAGTTACAATGCAAGTGATAAGTGATGGAATGTATATCATGAAATATAAGTGCTGCAGTGTCATAAGAGGGGATGACTCATATGTCAGTGAAGGATTCTAGAAACATTATATGGCATTCCTAAAATATGTCATTTTCCAAAGTGATTACTTGAAAGAGCAACACTAGTGTGACCGATATGTTTATTAAAAAATATTCTTTGTCACTTTATGGCTCTATTCCATTAACATAGATCAGTATTTCTGTATAAGTCAGATCCCACTAAAGAAATGGCCAGTATTTTATCAAGTCAAATTCCCCTATGAGGTATATATATATTACTGGAGCTTCTCCAAAACAAAGTAAATCAGAAATTGAGAGGAAAATAAATTATTATTCAAAAACTGCCATGTGAATTAGAAATAGAATCATTACAAAGAATTATTTGGATTGTATATATGCAGGGTAGAGAACATACACTTTGACTCGTTTTTTTATGGTAGTAGATTTTTTTATTATGGGAGTAATAAAAGGTTTACCTTGGGGAACTGAGAGAATAGTATTCTGAGGTCCCATGAGGGTCACTGATACTGGAGAGAAACCAAACAAGAGCCATGAAGTAATGAAAAGCAATGGAATGGAGGTGGTTTCTTTCTTCTCTGTTCTGTTTTTTCCTTCCCTTTCCTCCCCTCTCCCCAATTTCTCTCTCTCTCTCTGTTCACAAATACAAAAGGAAGGGAGTCATGAGATAGACAAACAGAGAGAAACATGGATGCAGAGTGAAGAGAGCAGTACCACCATGTGGCTGGAAAAGCTATGGATGGAGGAGCCTGGTAGGCTACAGTCCGTGGGGTTGCAAAGAGTCGGACACGACTGAGCAACTTCACTTTCACTTTTCATTTTCATGCATTGGCGAAGGAAATGGCAACCCACTCCAGTGTTCTTGCCTGGAGAATCCCAGGGACGGCGGAGCCTGGTGGGCTGCCGTCTAGGGGTTGCACAGAGTCGGACACAACTGAAGCGACTTAGCAGTAGCAGCACTTGGAGAGCCTGGTTTCTAGTCCCCATTGTCTGTTAGTAAACAGGGTAATTTTGAGCAAATCTTGTGCTTTGGACCTCAGTTTCCAGGTCCAGAAAAGGAGAAGGACCAATTAGGAAATCTCTTTGGTCCCTTCCAGCTCCCATCAACTATGATTCTAAGAAAGGGGGAGAATGAGAAAAGTAGACAGACTTGTGGGGCTTTGGGTTTTAGCATCCTTTCTGAATCAGCTAGTCTGGAGACTTTATTTCTGCTTATTCCGTTGCTTCTACGTCTACACTGTTCTCTGGGCAGTAGCCACCTACGCTGCCTGGGAGGAATGCTCTAGGAGTCTCTCCTTCCTCAAGACTGCAGATCACAGGGCTTGAGTCCCCAGGTGATGCTGGGGCTTACCTGACAGAGTCCTTTCAGATGACATCGTTGACTTTATTGTCTGCCCCTTCTTCCCTTGCACACTGCTCCAGCCCCACTGGCCTTCTTGCTATTCCCAAACATTCCAAGTCCATTTTTCACCTCAGAGCTTTTGCACTGACTATTCCCTCTACTTGGACCACTTTCCCCCTCACCCCCACATAGCTACATACCTTGCTCCCTCATCTTATTCAGCCTTCTCTGTTCACCCACTTTAAAATATCAATCCCAACCTCCTTCCTTTGGCTGTTTAAACTGCTTTACTTTAATCTGTTTACTTATTTGTTTTCTGTAGCACTGATCACTCTCTGGCCTATGCTATATTTATTGATTTGTTTTCACTGTATTCTCAGTGCCAAGAACAGGGTCAATAAATATTTGTTGAATAAGTGAAAGAATGAATAATAAGAGTGTTACTGTTTCCTATATAATTCCCACAA
This sequence comes from Bos grunniens, assembly GCF_055505025.1. NCBI lineage: Eukaryota > Metazoa > Chordata > Mammalia > Artiodactyla > Bovidae > Bos > Bos grunniens. Next base: position 63,438,807 of record NC_141173.1, on the reverse strand, counting down.
ACTGTGGATACTTATAACCCATATTTTATGTAGTATCTTTTCATAGTGGGAAATACTTCCTAACATGCAAATGTGCATTTTGGGAAAAATGTCTCATTTTTGTAGTTCTTACCAAATTATTTTTAAAACAATGCTTCTAGTAGTTGGTTTGGTTTAAGGAGATTTGAAAAACCTGCTAGATGACTAAGTGGCTTCCCATAGAAGATTTTTAAGCAACTTATATCTGGATAGTGAACTATGTTTAGATAAAATCATAATTTAAAGCTTAACAATATGGTACTTCCCTAGCAGTCCAGTGGTTAAGACTCCACGCTTCCAATGCAGGAGGCATAGTTTCAATCTCTAGTCAGGGAACGAAGATCCTGTATGTGGCACGGTGTGGCCCCTCCCCCCCAAATTAAAAATATAAAATAAATTTCTTTTGAATTTTACATAAATATAATTTAACAAAATGTGTAACTTAAAACTGCTAGTTGTAACATTTCAGCTAAATAAAGACATGTGATGTATTAAAAATGGAGTATGAGGGAAGGGTTCTATGAGCGTATTATAAACATAGAATCACTGAGTATTTCCTATCTAATTTAGTTCCTTTTCTTAATTTTCAGGAAATCCATCAATTGGAATTTTGAAATATAAAGATAAGTATTATACTTTCAATACCAGAGATGCTGCATATTCGTTTGCAGAAAATCCTGAAAATTACATTGATATAATTAGAGAAAAAGCCAAAAGAAATGCAGAATTGATTCAGCTACTGGAACTTCATCAACAGTTTGAAAGCCTTATTCAGTATTCTCAGGTAAGCAGGGTTGGCATTTTAAGAATTTATGACATTTAAAAATGTAGTTGATAAAAAAGTTACATTTTGTTGTAGAATGCTTCCCAAGTCCAGGCAGGAGACATGGTCAGATGAGGGCCTTTACAGGTTATCTGAAAGGCATTCACATCCAAAGATGGAAACTAAGGAAATCCACAAAAAGTAAATGAAAACAAGATAAGGAGTCAAACTGATGAATTGGACTGGAAAAAATCTGGAAGGACAAGACTGCTGCTGCTGCTGCTAAGTCGCTTCAGTCATGTCTGACTCTGTGCGACCCCATAGACGGCAGCCCATCAGGCTCCCCCGTCCCTGGGATTCTCCAGGCAAGAACACTGGAGTGGGTTGCTATTTCCTTCTCCAGTATGTGAAAGTGAAAAGTGAAAGTGAAGTCGCTCAGTTGTGTCTGACTTTTAGCGACCCCACGAACTGCAGCCTACCAGGCTCCTCCGTCCATGGGATTTTCCAGGCAAGCGTACTGGAGTGGGGTGCCAATTGAGATAAATCATTGAAACTACAGTATTTCCTTGTCTAAAACTGAAGGAGCTCAGTACAGGTAATACAGGTGATAACTCACGCTCAGAGGTGTGAAATCATTTAACAAGTTTAAATGGCAGTAGTCTGAAAGGCTGCAGAATGAATCTGAAGGTGTGTTTCTGTGTGAATTGGTGCCTATCCCCTAATACATTCAACAGACATTTCCTGAACTGCTTGCCATGTGCCAGGCATGATACTTGGCACAGTGAACAAAGCAGGTAACAATCCCTGCCTGCAGGAGTTCCCATTCTGCTGTTGTAGATCCTTGTTTTCTTCTTGCCTCTCATTTTCACTGTTCCAACTTTTAATTACTCTGTCATCCTCTCTGGTTTAATTTACCCCTTTTAAACTCACTAAAGTAAAATCCTGCAAGGCATTATTTATGAATGTTTTTTTTTAATATGTATCAACATTCTAATGATCAAGCAGGTGGGTTTGGGCTGGACTAACTGGGTTGGCAAGGACCCCAGCAGTAACTGGTAGGAGGAAGATGGGGCTGGTGACTGTGAGCACAGAGGGTGGTCTGAATGCTTGGGCAAGGAGACTGAGAACCGGCCAGGGATGACATGGCTGAAAGGGATCTGCTGTTGGCACTCTTGTTCTGACACGCCTCTGCCAGCCTGTTGATGTGACACTGCAGCTGTCCTTTTAAGGTAGCAGGAAGACAGGGAAAGACTAGACTCAGATAATCAGAAAGGTATGCTGAGTGTGGATATCTTTTCTATTAAAGGACAATTTCCTCCTACATTCCTGGTTTTCCCTTTCTGTGTATTTAATCCTTCACTAACCTTCACTACCCTTAGAAGTGAGTATTCCCTCTACATATTTCATATTATATTCATAATTTTTACTTGCCATTTACTTGTATTGATATAATATTGTTATCTTTCAGCATCTTTTTATCTACCTAATTATATCATAAGGTCATTTTGAAGGCAGAAATTATATCTTATGCTAAATAGTAGGCATTTAGTAAATCATCTGTTTCTTGATTTGGAGAAAGAAGTTAATCTATTTGCCCTCTCCTTCTCTAGGACTGGAGTTTCTTAAGCCTCTCTACCTGCTCCAGCAGCCTCATTTCCAGCATAATCATAACTTGTTTAGCCTGGAATTATTGAATACTCAATATTTTAATACTGTAGTGAGCTTCTGGGTGCTTTGGAAGAAAAATGAATCTATTTAACTAAAATGGATAATAATCTGCTGTGTATACATTGTTTAAGATATATTCTAAAGGTATTCTGATACCTTAAACAAACATGATTTATACCTAATACTTAATAGCTATTCTAAGCTTCAATCCATTTCCAATAAGGTATTCACTTATGCTTCAATTGTGAAAATTGGAGAGGAGCATTTGATTTGGGAATGAGTGATGTTATGTTTTCTCCTTTCAAAATATACCTCCTACATTAAGGAGGTATAAAATAAAATTGGGCACAAATCCACAATGCCCAGGAAATTAATTACATTTGGCTTACTTTAATTATGAGCTTTTATTTTTTTTTTCTTTGCTGATATTTACAAGTAAGTTTCATATTCTTCTTTTTCTAATGTTTTGTTAATTTTAGCTAAATATTTTAGTTATCTGTAAAATAATGTTTATTTTTTAGAAGTATTAATTATAAAACTCTACTTCTTTAGATGAAAGAGGTTGACAAACGTTATATAAAACCAATTACAAAATGTGAAACTGGCACTCAGACGGATACGCACTTGTTGCCACCAACAATTGTGAGATCATATGAGTGGAATGAATGGGAATTAAGAAGAAAAGCTATAAAATTGGTTTGTAACAATATTATCTTCTAAATTATTTATAGTTGGAGAATTTTGAAGAATTTTAATCTGTTATTCATAGAGTTGGTATGCTAAATTATTTACATGAAATAGTGAGTTGTACAGTTTTTTTTTGCTAAAATAAAAATAATTAGCATAATTTATAATTTTCTAGCTTTACAACATTATCTTCTAGTATTAAGCATATGTAGAAATATAAAAGCATGAAGCTGCTCTCAAATTTTATCAGTCAATAACTATAACAGTAATAGTTTCTATCCTTCTGTCTCTCTATTGATCTATATAATGGTTTTAATCTATTGTGCCAACCTATGGGGTGCTAGTATGTAAAGCCCTCCAGCTTCTTCTAATCATTTAAAGCATACTCTTCTCCTTTTTGGACTTTCTTGAGAAGCAGAATGCTACCTCTATTATATCATGGATACATTCGCCTCTTATTGTCAATGTGTTCCTTCCAGACACTTGACACGCCTGTCCTTCCGATTCTTAGTCATCTTAATCACAGCAGGTGCCTACCCTTGAGGGCTTCCCAGGTGATGCTGGTGCTAAAGAACCCGCCTGCCAATGCAGGAGACATAAGAGATGCAGGTTCAATCCCTGGGTCGGAACGATCCCCTGGAGGAGGGCATGGCAACCCACTTCAGTATTCTTGCCTGAAGAATCCCTTGGACAGAGGATCCTGGAGAGCTATAGTCCTTGGGGTTGCAAAGAGTTGGACATGACTGAAGTGACTTAGCACTCAGGCATGCACCTACCCTTGAAGTCTGTCTTTAAAACTTTCATCCTTACTGACTCAGTGGAATTCCCTCCACTCATCCTTTTTATAGCATCTTGTCATTTTAAACAGCAAATACAGTGTGAAGGAACAGACCTCTTTTATCTGTAGCCTTTTCTCAGTATATTTTATCCATCTCTTTAACTGAAATAAGGTATGGAAATAAACGAAGACTACTCATGTGAGAACAGAGGCTATTTATTTAAAGATTGCTGTATCCAAGGAGTCAGTCACCATCACTTGCATTGGGCAGGGACTCAGAGTAGGGGAGAGGAGTGAAAAAGTTTTATAGTGAAAAAGGGGGAGGCTTGGGTATTCCTCTGGAGGAAGTTGACAGGAAACTCAGTTCAGTTCAGTCCCTCAATCATGTCTGGCGCTTTGCGACCCCATGGACTGCAGCACACCAGGCTTCCCTGTCCATCATCAACTCCCAGAGCTTGCTCAAACTCATGTCCATCGAGTCGGTGATGCCATCCAACCATCTCATCCTCTGTCGTCCCCTTCTCTTCCTGCCTTCAATCTTTCCCAGCATCAGGGCTTTTTCCAATGAGTCAGATCTTTGCATCAGGTGGCCAAAGTTTCAGCTTCAGCATCAGTCCTTCCAATGAATATTCAGGACTGATTTCCTTTAGAATAGACTGGTTGGATCTTCTTGCAGTCCAAGGGACAGGAAACAAGAGGCAGACTAACTACATGCAGGCTAACTAGTAGCAGGGCATCTCATGTGATTGGCTTAGTGAACATTAGGCTTTCTCTGATTGGTTCAGAGTTGGAAGGGGAGGCAGCCAAAAAAAAATAGGGCTGTTCTGAGCTGATTGCTACAGCTACTGAGGTTGTGGTTTATCTTCTGAGACTGGTTGCTGCAGAGGTTGTAGGTTAGAGTTCTATTTCATATAAGGTCCAGCCTATGTCTGTTTGTATATTCAGTCTCTCTTGTCACTAACCATATCAATTCCCTTGTTATCCTCCCTGGTGGCAACTTTTTAGCCCCTGATTTCTCAAGATGAGAAAGCTTCAGCTTCCTGGTGTATCTTCCAATCATCGTCCCATTAGCATTCTCACCAGTTATTCTTTTGTAGTTCTTGAAGCTCCCATTCCCTGTATTCTTTTCTATTATCTACTATACTTGCACAAAGTCATCAGATGTGTACTGGGTAGCTTACATACCCTGCTGCTTTGTTCTTCAGGAACTAATAGTTTAGCAGGTGAACATTGATACATTTCTGTTAAGTGGTTTAACAGAAGTGAAATAAAAATTCTATCCCATTGACATAGGTGACTTATTAAGTTGACCTTGAGATACAGATAGGCAATGGAGAAGAGAGGAGTGATGGTTAGACAGACTGTGAGAAGTAAATGTTAGATCTGGGCTGGAAATTTTAAAAAGAGAATGGAGTGTTCAGTGGGGCGGAACTTTGTACTAACTGGACTCTCTCTTCTCATTCTTCAGCTTCATTCAGACCCCCACCTTAGACCAAATTACCCCTAGATTTGCAGCATGTTGAATGCCAGCTCCCCATATATTACCCAGAACAACTTGTTGATAAGACAAAACTGAGTATATGGCTTACAGTGGTGAGGGAAACCACCCCTTCAGCAGAGCTTTGCAGAGTCTTGGAGTGGGGAAGAGTAAGGTCAGGATTTATTGAGACTTCGAAATTTAGTTGAAGGTAGGTGTTTCAATGCCTGGGATCAATTGGGGGATGGGTTTGAGGCTTGAATTGGGTTGGGTAAAGATCATGAACAAGCAGTCCAGGATTGATGGAAATAAGCAGGTGAATCTGAAGGCAACTGATACAAAGAGTCCTAGGGTTTCTTCTCTGTGTTAATGTTTACTACTGAAGAGTTGATGCATCTTTCAGGATGCTGTATAATGAAGTCAAGTGATTTGCTTTGGCAAGAGACTCTCAGAATAGTAAAATTATGCTAATGAAGACATAGGAATAGTAAAGCCCTACTAATGTAGACAATAAGTTGTGGGCAGAAGTAGTTCTCCATCATCTGCAGTATCTCAAACTCTGAAATGTTTCCTCTAATTCTAGGTCTCTCCTTCTTAACTCACATGTTCTAATCCCTTCTGAGTTTTTTCCTGTGGCTTCACCACACCTTCAGTAAAACCCTTATTCTCCTTTATATAAACTCTTCTTTGCTTCCCAGCTAGAGTAATCTGTTTAACCTAATGTTTACTAGTAATCTGTAAAAGGAGTAAGCAAAATGTAGAATAATATAAAATGTTATCTGGAAACATCTGAACATTTCAAATTAAGTGTTGGGTGAAGCCCATTTAAGTAAGACAGTGGAAATCTTAAAATTTTTGTCTTTTAAACAAATAAACCAAGAATGGTGGGGAAAAAAAAATCCAAGTGGTATGACTCTCAAAGTATAATAATGAATTGAGCTCACTGTACATTTGAATCTGTACATTTTATCTTTAGGTTTTTATGTCCATTTTCATTAATCTATTTTCCTACTTCTCAGCAAAGGGTATTTATTTTCTAACATGCTCTAAATTGTCTAATATTTTAATGTTTTGTAGAAACATGCTGTGTTGTAGGACTAATTTCTTTGTGGATGGAGAGGAGGGGGAAAAAAAGGCAGATATTAGCTACTCAGTTCAGTTCAGTTCAGTTCAGTTGCTTAGTCGTGTCCAGCTTTTTGTGACCCCATGAATCGCAGCACGCCAGGCCTCCCTGTCCATCACCAACTCCCGGAGTTTACTCAAACTCATGTCCATTGAGTTGGTGATGCCATCCAGCCATCTCATCCTCTGTCGTCCCCTTCTCCTCCTGCCCCCAATCTCTCCCAGCATCAGAGTCTTTTCCAATGAGTCAACTCTTTGCATGAGGTGGCCAAAGTATTGGAGTTTCAGCTTTAGCATCAGTCCTTCCAGTGAACACCCAGGACTGACCTCCTTTAGAATGGATTGGTTGGATCTCCTTGCAGTCCAAGGGACTCTCAAGAGTCTTCTCCAATACCACAGTTCAAAAGCATCAATTCTTTGGCGCTCAGCTTTCTTCACAGTCCAACTCTCACATCCATACATGAGCACTGGAAAAACTTTGACTAGATGGACCTTTGTTGGCAACGTAATGTCTCTGCTTTTGAATATGCTATCTAGGTTGGTCATAACTTTCCTTTTGATAGCTATTACCTTAGAGTAAAAAGCAGATATTAACTAGTATCTTAGAGTATTTTATTTGTTCTTTAGAGGAATGTTCATTCCAGTGTAATTCTCTTTCTACTTAGGCCAATTTGCGTCGGAAAGTTACTCACTCGGTACAGACTGATCATAGTCACATGAGAAGAGAAAACTGTTCCCAGGTGTACCCTTCAAAGGATGTTGGTACGCAGTCCATGAGGGAGGGCAGCAGCCGAGTGCCCCGGCCGCAGATTTACATAGCTGGTCTCCGTGGGGGCCAAACTAAGACCACCTATGGAGTCAAGGTGAACTTAACTAGAGCGGTTGATGAAACCTAGTTAGAGACCGAGTTTTTAATATGGATACCACAACTTATGAACAGTGGCAAATATTTAGGAGTATGTTTGCATCTGTGAAAATTCACTGACTTTGGGGGGGCTGGTACATTCATTGGTGGTATGAATGTTTTTGGATTCTCATTTATATGCACTGTCAAACTCCTACAAAAAAGGAAACATTGTTTTCTGTAATACATTTTTCATTCTATTAAAATTGAAAAGTAAAACTCTGTCCATTCCTCTTTGACTTCTAAGAAAATGTTTGGCAGTATCGAGACTGAAATTATTAGATATTAATATATTAACATATGATTAGATAGTTATATATAATATTATTATGCTTGGGATGGAAATTTATTTAGATAACTTTTTATACATTAGCATCAGATTATTATGCCTGGGATAGAAGTTTATTTCTAAAATCACAGTTAATATTGAACATTAAAAATTTTAAATGTAGTTAACAGTTTCAGCTTCATTAGCTATCCAATGTAACATGAATTAAATTGGTATAAGATTTCATTAATTTGGAACAGTTAGAACAAAGGCCCACATGATGTTTTTATTTTTGTTTATTTATCCCAATTGAGGTCTTGATTTTAATACTTCAGTATTCCTTTACTCAGATTATTTTATCTGTTTATCTTTTATCTAGCACGAATTTGTTGAACACTTATTTTTTTAACCTCTCATTTCTCTTTTCTAATTGTAATAGTACTTAAAATGTAACCCTAAGTCATAGTTGTGATCACATGATGTCTTTTAAAATCTGGAAATTTTACTTGGAGTCTGGCTGACGGCCCCTTGAAAAGACTGGAATATCTGGCAGCCTTCTGGAATAACTCGGTCAGCCTTCCGTAAGCAGTGGCTCTGCCCTTTTGTAGGGCAGGTGCCTCTGGTTGCAGTGTAACAGCGGGGCGACTCCGATGCCTTACGGGGCTCCCGCTTCACTCCTTTGCCCTGTTTGCCTGACTCCACAGGCAGCTGTTTCAGGCCCCTGTGAATTACTGAGAGCTGAATTTTACAGCTGTTGTTTTCTTACCGCCTTACATGCTCCTAATACACATGGATGGGTAATGAAGACTCTCAGATGGACAGGCTGTTAAAACTGGCCTCAGCAGCTGGGGGTTCATTTATATTTACTACATTTTTTTTTACTTATGTGACTCTTAAGGGGTTTGTATAGTTTGTTTTCTATATAGGTTAAATGTTACATTAATAGCATGATATGCTTCAAAATCCATTTCCCACATATATTATAGAGGTAAACTTCAAAAAACAGATCTCCTTCTAAGTTGTCATGATTTTCATACCTATAGTTTAATTTTTTAATTGAAGTATAGTTGATTTACAATGTTAAGCAAAGGGATTCACTTACATCTTTTTTATATTCTTTTCCATTATGGTTTATCATAAGATACTGAATTTAGTTCCCTCTGTTACACAGTAGGACCTTGCTGTTTATCATACCTGTAATTTAAAAGTGATGTTAAAGATAGGTTGGCTGGCTGTTGAGGCAAAAAACCTGGGGGTGAGAGTGGGGGTGTGAGGGCTCTGTCCCTGAAGATGGTGGGATGGTTAAAGGTGGTACTAAACTTTACAAATTCAGGAATTTGATTTTACCTATTCTAATCAACCATTTTTTGATCTTACAAGATTCCTAAACACAGAAAAGAATGGCCGATAAACCACAATTTGGGGTTCTGAAGTTAGGGCTGAAAGTAGAATTGCCAAGCAAATAAAAACACGAAATACGATTTGCAAAGCTAATATCAGAAAGTCATCTGGTAAGAATAAAAGAATCAGAATAAAGGGAGCTAGGTCACATGGTCAACTCGTCTTCTCCCAGGACCTCTCTAAAGAGTTTTAATCACATGTTGGACCCAGTTTCAGTTGGTCAACACCATTTCAGCAGGTCATAGCCTGAATTCATTTTCTCTACCACACTTGTTTCTCCCTCTGTATTTCCTTCTGTGGTCAAAGGTATCACCACCTACTCAGCAGCATAAATTAAAAACTTCTGGACTGTCTCCCACAGCCCCTACATTTAACTAGTCATTGCACCCTGTTGATTTGGCTTCAGCTGCCTTTGAGATCTGTGTCTTCCTATTCTTACTGCTGTTGTCATAATTTAGATTTAGAACTATTGCTTGATTCACCAGCATAATTTTTGTAACATATAAATCTGATCAGATCACCTGGCTCCCTCCCTGCCAACCCTCACTCCTCTTACTTAAAAAGACACTTTTTTTCATTATCTAGGGGATAAAGTAAAATTCCTTAACACATGTGAGACTTTTCAAAATATATCCCTTTATCTTTTAGTTGCATATTCTGCCTCCATGCTCTCTGTACACATTATATACATAGTAGGCAGAGTCCAAACGGTCTGAATATATTAGAGTCTTCAATACACCTTTGTTCCATGGAATAGACTCCACAGACAGCCCTAGAAAATGTTTGTCCCCATGAAATCTGTTCATCAGTTCAGTTCAGTTGCTCAGTTGTGTCCTACTCTTTGCCACCCCATGGACTGCAGCATACCAAGCCTCCCTGTCCATCACCAACTCCTGGAGTTTACTCAAACTCATGTCCATTGAGTCAGTGATGCCATCCAACCATCTCATCCTCTGTCATCCCCTTCTCCTCCTGCCTTCAATCTTTCCTAGCATCAGGGTCTTTTCCATTGAGTCAGTTCTTTGCATCAGGTGGCCAAAGTATTGGAGTTTCAACTTCAGCATCAGTCCTTCCAATGAATATTCAGGATTGATTTCCTTTAGGATGGACTGGTTGGATCTCCTTGCTGTCCAAGGCACTCTCAAGAGTCTTCTCCAACACCATAGTTCAAAATTATCAATTCTTTGGCACTCAGCTTTCTTTATAGTCCAACTCTCACATCCATACCTGACTACTGGGAAAACCATAGCTTTGATTAGATGGACCTTTGTTGGCAAAGTAATGTCTCTGCTTTTTAATATTCTGTCTAGGTTGGTCATAACTTTTCTTCCAAGGAGTAAGCGTCTTTTAATTTCATGGCTGCAGTCACCATCTGCAGTGATTTTGGAGCCCAAAAAATAAAGTCTGACACTGTTGCCCCATCTATGAAGTCATGGGGTCAGCGGCCATGATCTTAGTTTTCTGAATGTTGAGTTTTAAGCCAACTTTTTCACTCTCCTCTTTCACTTTCATCAGGAGGCTTTTTAGTTCTTCTTCACTTTCTGCCATAAGGGTGGTGTCATCTGCATATCTGAGGTTATTGATATTTCCCCCAGCAATCTTGATTCCAGCTTGTGCTTCATCCAGTCCAGCATTTCTCATGATGTACTCTGCATATAACTTAAATAAGCAGGATGACAATATACAGCCTTGACGTACTTCTTTCCCGATTTGGAACCAGTCTGTTGTTCCATGTCCAGTTCTAACTGTTGCTTCTTGACCTGCACAGATTTCTCAGTAGGCAGGTCAGGTGGTCTGGTATTCCCATCTCTTTAAAAATTTTCCACGGTTTTTTGTGATCCACACAGTCAAAGGCTTTGGTATGGTCAGTAAAGCAGAAATAGATATTTTTCTGGAACTCTCTTGCTTTTTTGATGATCCAGTGGATGTTGGCAATTTGATCTCTTTTTCCTCTGCCTTTTCTAAATTCAGCTTGAACATCTGTTTATCAGATTTCACTTTTTCAGTGAAGGTTTTCCCCATCACCTTTGAGATAATTAATTCTTCTTCTTTGGATTTTCACAGGAGTTTATCCATACTTTTACTATAATAGGGCTTGAAATAAAAAGGTCTATATGTGTCCCTCTGTATTCTCCTGTTAGACTGTGCATTTCTTGAGATCTGAGTTGTGTTTTAGCCATTTCTACCTCCCTACCATTGTTACTGTATCTTGTTGGATGAATGAGTTTTTTTAAAAAGGAATGAAAGAAAGGACAGACTGGAAGCAGGGTATTGGTTGAGTGATTATTTTAATAGTCAAGGTGTTGAAGTAGTTATTGGAAAATAAAAGGAAGAAACACAGAGAGGAAAAAGGAGATCACCTTTGGGGAAGTTGGTGGAAAATAAAGCTGGATGAGGAGGGTTGGCATAGATTTTGGAGAACTCTGAAAGACAGAGGAATGTGCTGCCTTTCTGTAGTATGATATTAAAAAACAACAACAACAAACTGTGGCTGATTCTGGAACAGAGGATCCACTGAGGGAGAGAGATGCTGGAATTGGTGAGATGGAGAAAAGTGAAAGTGAAAGTCACTCAGTCGTGTCCGACTCTTTGTGACCCCATGGACTATACAGTCCATAGAATTCTCCAGGCCAGAATACTGGAGTGGGTAGCCTTTCCCTTCTGCAGCGCATCTTCCCAACCCAGGGATCAAACCCAGGTCTCCTGCATTGCAGGTGGATTCTTTACCAGCCAAGCCACCAGGGTGAGATGGAGAGGAAGCTGTTAACAAGGGTTAGGGCATCGTGGTTTTGGATGACAGGAAGGGACAAATGTGAGATTTAAGGAAGGAGATATAACAGCCCAGGAAAGAGAAGGGAAAATCAAAGTTTCTACCCTGGGAAACAGAGGATGATATGAGAAGGGGAAGTGGTTGGTCAAAAAAGATAATGTGTTCAGTACTAGAAATTTTGAATTTAAGAAATGACAAAGAAAGAAAAGCAGAGGTGACTAGAATTTGATCTGGAGAAGGGTAGTTTGGGGGATCATCACCAGTGAATGGGGATGGAATGAGGAGAAAGAGAGAAGACAGAGAAGCAGTCAGAAGAGTAGGAAAAAAATGTAAAGTGATCTCTGTGATCACGCAAGTAAGGTCTAGGTCTTCTACTTATTATTAGCTGTGTTATCTGATCTCTCCCCACTGAGTTTCTTCATCATCAAAATTGGGATAATGGTTCCCAACTCATTGGCTTGTCTGAGAGGATTAAACCAGTTCAGTTCCGTCTCTCAGTCATGTCCAACCCTTTGTGACCCCATGGACTGCTGCACTCCAGGCCTCCCTATCCATCACCAACTCCCGGAGTTTACTGAAACTCATGTCCATTGAGTCGGTGATGCCATCCAACCATCTCATCCTCTGTTGTTCTCTTCTCCTCCCGCCTTCAATCTTTCCCAGCATCAGGGTCTTTTCAAGTGAGTCAGTTCTTCACATCAGGTGGCCAAAGTATTGGAGTTTCAGCTTCAACATCAGTCCTTCCAATGAATATTCAGGACTGATCTCCTTTAGGATGGACTGGTTGGATCTCCTTGCTGTCCAAGGGACCCTCAAGAGTCTTCTCAAACACCACAGTTCAAAAGCATCAGTTCTTCAGCACCCAGCTTTCTTTATAGTCTAACTCTCACATCCATACATGACTATTGGAAAATCCATAGCCTTGACTAGACAGACATTTGTTGGCAAAGTCTCTGCTTTTTAATATGCTGTCTAGATTGGTCATAACTTTTCTTCCAAGGAGAAAGTGACTTTTAATTTCATGGCTGCAGTCACCATCTGCAGTGATTTTGGAGCCCCCTAAAATAAAGTATGTCACTGGTTTCCATTATTTCTCCATCTATTTGTCATGAAGTGATGGGGCCATGATCTTAGTTTTCTGACCAGTTAGTTAACATGTGTAAAGCATTTGTCTGGTAAGTGCCTTGTTAATGTCAGCCAAGAGAGGAGAGATCCCCCAGTGTTTCGTTTCTCCTGCACCCCACCCTCATTTTTCCTGATTTCTGTTTTCTAGATCTCAGTACTTAGAATAATGCTTGGCACATTAGGACTTTCCTTAAATGTTTGATGAACAAACACAAGAGGCTGAAGAATGGAGTTGGCAACTGCCGAGCTGTTTTAACAGTGTTGGCTTGAGTTGAAATAAGATTGCAGCCAGCGAAGCAGAAAATTATAGAACTAAGTACAATTATCAGTGACTGTTTGGCAGGAAAGGAGAAATGAGATTATGGTAACTAAAAATGGAAGCAGAGGAAAGGGAGAGTTAAGCTCAAATAAGAAATGTTTAACCTGGGGTGAGGGGAGGAGGAGATGAGGGAGTAGGGTGAGAGAGAGGTCCAAGAGGGAGGGGATCTATGTAGGCATATGGCCGATTTACTTCATTGTACAGCAGAAACTAAGACAACATTGTAAAGCCATTATATTCTAATAAAAAGAAAAAATAAAATCTATTAACTTAAAAAAGAAATATTTAGATACTGATGATTATTACTCATTTAACTCTTTTTAAACTCAGTTCAGACACTGAATTTTACTTTGTGTCTTTGTATTTTTAAAACAAATTTTCTCAGTTCTAAAATGCTACAATCCTTCTGGTTTGTCTTTAGTAATTTTTATACCACAGGAAAGAGTTGTTTTAAAATCACAGTGAAAGTGAAAGTTGTTCAGTTGTGCCCGACTCTTTGCGACTCCATGGACTATACAGTCCATGGAATTCTCCAGGCCAGAATACTCAAGTGCATAGCCTTTCCCTTCTCCAGAGGATCTTCCCAACCCAGGGAGGGAACCCAGGTCTCAGATTAGTTTGGGATTTTTTAAAAATAGAAGAATGAGAGTAATATGCTTAAGCTGCATTTGTCTACACTGTTCTTTAATGGTATACTGTACTTTAAACCTTGCCACTTTTAGTAATCTATTGTACAAATACCATACTTGAATTGAGCTACAATCTCCTTAAGCCTTTTGGTATTTGCTTCCTGCACAGTCTTTTTGTTTAATGAAGTTCACGCTTTTACTTTGTTACTAATGGAGATAGTAGTGGGCTTCCTTTCATACAATTCATTGAGACTAGGGTAGCTCTGATACCTAAGCAGAGACAGAAGTGACAGGGTATCGAGACAAATACTGCAGTGTGATAGTGACAATCAGAAAAATCACTGGGGTCTCAGATGGAAAGAGCAACAGCTGCTGTAAGGTTATTTCATCATCAGGCAAATGATCTTATAGCTCACATAATGGAGATGTCTGCTCCTTGCTCTAACCAAGGTTTGTACAGAAAACTAGACACACATAAAAGAAACACATTGAACTGATACTTGTCTTGGAAGACTTAGGATAATTCGAAATGAGAAAGTAAAAATTACCTTAAATCAAGAATGTAAATATCTGCTTGGCCATTCACTGGGCTGGGATGAGAAACACAAAAATCCCAGCTTCAAAGTTAACAGGAAACAATATCTCCCTCAAGGATATGCTACAGTTGTAAAGTATAATAACACCCTCCTTTTCTGAGTGTCTACTTTCTAATTCACTGAAAAGTTTTGTTCTCTGAAATCATACACTACTAGGAACCCTGCTGTGGAAATTGTATCAGTAACAATGAAACACTCTATTCTTGCTTGAAGGGTTTCAGTCACTTTGATCCAATGACGCAGCTTCAGTTTCCAGCCTAGTTCCAAAGCCTTCATTTAGGGGACTCCTGAGTGTAACAGTTCACATATACAGTAACTTTGGAGTTTCCAAGAAACAGGATCCTGAGACTATTTAGCTCTGATGTTGAGTTTTTCACACACAGCCCTGTTTTGAATCTAACAAAGTACTGCTTCTTTTTAAATTTCACCCACTCTAGTATTCATGTCTCAGAGAAGGCAATGGCACCCCACTCCAGTACTTTTGCCTGGAAAATCCCATGGATGGAGGAGCCTGGTAGACTGCAGTCCATGGGGTCGCTAGAGTCGGACACGACTGAGCGACTTCACTTTCACTTTTCACTTTCATGCATTGGAGAAGGAAATGGCAACCCACTCCAGTGTTCTTGCCTGGAGAATCCCAGGGACGGGGAAGCCTGATGGGCTGTCGTCTATGGGGTCGCACAGAGTCGGACACGACTGAAGCAACTTAGCAGCAGCATCAGCAGTATTCATGTCTAGAAAATCCCATGGACAGAGGAGCCTGGTGGGCTACAGTCCATGTGGTTGCAAAGAGCTGGACATGATTGAGCAAACATACACAGTAAGTCCATCCCTCCCCCAGATTCTGTAACTGTCTTTTCCTTTGTTTCCCGAGACCTCCCACAGTTATTCTGATGTGCAGTCTCCTTCACTGGAATGGACCAATCATCCTGACTCGATCTGACTATAGGTTTGTCCCTGGTGGGTTTTGGGCTGATCAGGTTAGGACAAGAGGCATCAGAATCTAGTCAAGGCTCATGGTAATGGAGCAGAAAGTCTTTGCAGGCAATGAAAATTTTAAGAAGGAAAATTTACATTATGTGAACCAGAAATGCCACAAAACTAGCTCTAAAGCATTTTACCCACCACCCTAATTATGATCAGTGTGTATATGTGTAATACTCTTCTCCCCAAGAAGGAACCATAGTTTCTTGAAGCGTAGTTGATCCCATGGCTTAGAAGAGGGAAAAATCAAGACTGGCCTGGAACCTGGGACCTTGTTGCCAGAAATAAAAAATGTTTCAAAAAATTTCTGCAGATTTAAAGAAAGGAGTGGATGTATAGGGTTCATACTGGGGCAATTTGAGTGTTCAAAGAATAATTACAGTTAATTGAAGTAAGTTGAAACTATAATGATACTCCAAAATAGGAGATAAATAAACCATATAAAACAATATAGAACAAAATAAATGTATGATAGAATATTTTTAATTTTTGCAATTAATTTCAAGTACAGATATGAGTTTTTAAGTATATATGGGTATGTATAAGAACATACAGCAGGGAACTGAATAATTGCATAAGTGAGAACTGTACCAATTATAGGAAGAGGTGATTAGCACCAGTCAGCACACATACAACCAGGCAGAGGGAAGATTCAACATTGCTCTGAACTGAGATTAATCAAATGTCTCACTATATAAACTATGGTCTCCTTCTTTGAGTTCCTTCTGATATTGTCGTTTAGTTGCTAAGTCATGTTTATTTGCTAAGTCCTGCTCTTTTGATACCCCATGGACCATAGCCTGCCAAGCTACTCTGTCCGTGGGGTTTCCTGGGCAAGAATACTGGAGTGGGTTGCCATTTTCTTCTCCAGGGGATCTCCCCCACCTAGAATAGAACCTGCCTTCTTTACACTGAGCTATCTGGGAAGCCCCACTCCCCCCTATTAATGTGATGCTAATAAGTAATGAAAAATTTTGCAATAATATTAAAAGGATATATATATAAAATGACCTTAGGTTCAATTCAGTCACTCAGTCATGTCCAGCCCTTTGTGACCCCATGGACTGCAGCATGCCAGGCCTCCCTGTCCATCACCAACTCCTGGAGTTTACTCAAACTCATGTCCGTTGAGTCGGTGATGCCACCCAACCATCTTATCCTCTGTTGTCCTCTTTTCCACCCGCCTTCAATCTTTCCTAGCATCAGGGTCTTTTCAAGTGAGTCAGTTCTTCACATCAGGTGGCCAAAGTATTGGTGTTCCAGCTTCAGCATCAGTCCTTCCAACGAACATTCAGGACTGATTTCCTTTAGGATGGACTGGTTGGATCTCCTTGTTGTCCAAGGGACCCTCAAGAGTCTTCTGCAACACCACAGTTCAAAAGCATCAATTCTTTGGTGCTCAGCTTTCTTTATAGTCTTTATTTCTTTATAGAGAAATATCCATATATGCCTACTGGAAAAACCACATCAATATATGGCTACTGGAAAAACCATAGCTTTGACTAGATGGACATTTGTTGGCATAGTAATGTCTCTGCTTTTTAATATGCTGTCTAGGTTGGTCATAACTTTTCTTTGAAGGAGCAGTGTCTTTTAATTTCCTGGCTGCAGTCACCTTCTGCAGTGATTTTGGAGCAAAAAAAAAAAAAAAAAAGTTACTGTTTCCACTGTTTCCCCATCTGCTTGCCATGAAATGATGGGATCAGATGCCATGATCTTAGTTTTCTGAATGTTGAGTTTTAAACCAACTTTTTCACTCTCCTCTTTCACTTTCATCAGGAGGCTCTTTAGTTCTTCTTCACTTTCTGCTATAAGGGTGGTCTCATCTGCCTATCTGAGGTTATTGATATTTCTCCCGGCCATCTTGATTCCAGCTTGTGCCTCATCCAGCCCAGCATTTCTCATGATGTGCTCTGCATATAACTTAAATAAGCAGGGTGACAATATACAGCCTTGACATACTCCTTTCCCTATTTGGAACCAGTCTGTTTTTTCATGTCCAGTTCTAACTTTTGCTTCTTAACCTGCATACAGATTTCTCAGGAGGCAGGTCAGGTGGTCTGGTATTCCCATCTCTTTAAGAATTTTCCAGTTTGTTGTGATCCACACACTCAAAGGCTTTGGTGTAGTCAATAAAGCAGAAGTAGATGTTTTTCTGGAACCCTCTTGCTTTTTTGATGATCAAGTGGATGTTGGCAATTTGATCTCTGGTTCCTCTGCCTTTTCTAAAACCAGCTTGAACATCTGGAAGTTCACGGTTCATATATTATTGAAGCCTGGCTTGGAGAATTTTGAGCATCACTTTGCTAGTGTGTGAGATGAGTGCAATTGTGTGGTAGTTTGAGCATTCTTTGGCAATGCCTTTCTTTGGAGTTGGAATGAAAACTGACCCTTTCCAGTCCTGTGGCCCCTGCTGAATTTTCCAAATTTGCTGGCATATTGAGTGCAGCACTTTCACAGCATCATCTTTCAGGATTTGAAATATCTCAACTGGAATTCCATCACCTCCACTAGCTGTGTTCGTACTGATGCTTCCTAAGGCCCACTTGACTTTGAATTCCAGGATGTCTGGCTCTAGGTGAGTGATCACATCATCGTGGTTATGATGGATCATGAAGATCTTTTTTGTACAGTTCTTCTGTGTATTCTTGCCTTACCTCTTACCTCTTCTTACTATCTTCTGCTTCTGTTAGGTTCATACCATTTCTGTCCTTTATTGTGCCCATCTTTGTGTGAAATGTTCCCTTGGCATCTCTAATTTTCTTAAAGAGATCTCTAGTCTTTCCCATTCTATTGTTTTCCTCGATTTCTTTGCATTGATCACTGAGGAAGGTTTCTTCTCTTTCCTTGCTAGTCTTTGGAACTCTGCATTCAGATGGGTATATCTTTCTTTTTCCCCTTGCCTTTCACTTCTCTTCTTTTCACAGCTATTTGTAAGGTCTCCTCAGACAACCATTTTGGCTTTTTGCATTTCTTTTTTCTTGGGAATAGTCTTGATCACTGCCTCCTGTACAATGTCGTGAACCTCCATCCAGTTCTCAGGCACTCTATCAGATCTAATCCATTGAACCTTATTTGTCACTTCTACTGTATAATCATAAAGGATTTGATTTAGGTCATACCTGAATGGTCTAGTGGTTTTCTCTACTTTCTTCAATTAAGTCTGAAAGTCATTTAGGGGAAAGATCATGCTACGGAAGGTGTAGGCTGCTGGGAATCTCACAATATTGTACCCATGTTCCTGTAAGAATGGAGGTACTTATATCCAACAATATTTTTAACCAATCCACATATCTTGAAAACCATTTGACGGTGAATTATTTCTAATATCGCTTATGCCAATTAACATGCTTCAGTGAACGTGGAGATTATAGCGGTTGAAGTCTGTGCCTGTTGATATGCCTAACGTTTTGAAGCGAAGACTGTGCAGTTAGAATGTCTGGTAAGGTAAATATAATCAGAGATGATGCTGACGATGAGGACACAGCCACAAGACTTTGAACAATATATAATATAAACTTTAAGTTTAAATAAGAGGTAACAACAGAAGTTAATGAGTGAGGAACTTAATGCAAGTTACAGAAGTTGCCTAGTTTCTGTTACTTTCCGGGTTTTAGGACGATATACAACAGCTTTGCCAAAATCCTTTCATCGAAGACCAATTCCTATTTGCCGCCAAATCACCTGGTGAGGACTACAGTTCCCAGAAGGCAACGCTCGGCTCTCGCGACTCAGCCTCGTTAGCCGGCCGGGAGTTGTAGTTTACAAAAGAACGCTGTGGAACGTAAGTTTTACTCCCTTGTCAACAGAAACTGGGCGGTATCGGTCTCTTCTCCCTCCGGGTCCGCCCCTTTTCTGCAGCGGTCGAATTCGTGAACCTAGTCCAGGTGCTTGGCTGGGCGGGAAGCCGCGGCCGGTTGGCCGGCGGGGCGCTCTAGGCCCCGCGGTTTTAGTCTCTATGACTCCGGGAGGCGGTCCCGGGTGCCCTGACGCGAGCGGAGGGGGTGCGGGTCAGTTCCGCGCGGCGCTGTCGGGGAACCATGGCAGCCCCAAAAGGTGAGGCCGGGGCCGGCGGGACTGGAGAACCCGGGTCGGAGGCGCTATGCCGAGCGAGCCTCAGCACTTGTCTGCATCTGTCTGCGGGCGAGCATCTTCCGTGCCCGCGGGGCTCGGGTCTCCGGGGGGTAGGCCCGGGCGTCGGGGAGCGGGGATTTGTGTTGAGCGGCTCCCGGGCTTGAGCGCGCGCTGCCACGGGTCAGGGGAGCGTGGGGCAGCCAGCCTCCCACTGCGGCTGCCTTCCCGGGGGGCGGACTCAGGGCCAGCCGGTTTGGCGGCCGGAGACCGCGCCTGCCTGGACGAGTGGGTGGGAACAGAATTCAGACAGGCCTGGGCTGTAGCGGACCGGGCGAGGGGTCAGTGCGCCGGGCCCGGGCTGGACCCGCATCACTCAGCGGGAGGCAGGACGGGTCTCAGTGCGGGCCGGGGTCACCGCGTTTGCTGTCTCCGCGGTGCCTTCTACACTGGGGTGCTCAGTACCTTAAGGGTATGCTCCGGGTGCAGAACCTAAGCAGCGGCTGGTCCACCTAACAGATACTGAAAACATCCTTGGGGCAGGAGAACAGCCTTGCAATGTGACGAGACGGAGAAAGCTGTCGTTAACAGTTACTCTCGAGAATGTTATGTGGTTAGAAGTAACACTTGAATATTTTGTGGGAAGGATGATACCCATCCTCCGCCCCTGCCCCTTCCCCAGGGATAGCTCATTAGAGTAATAATGTTTGATGACTAATTGCCTTTTCCTGAGTGTAAGTATCATTAACTCTGCAGCTCGTTTGCTTTGCTGGATGGGATAAGTTGAAACCGGAGTTGAGTTTCTGAATGGTAAAGCTACAAGAGATTGGGCAACACCCGGATTCTTCTCCACATTTCCTCCATAGAGCTCTTGGCTTCACCCCTGAGTATACGTTGAACAAATATTTGAACAATAGCTTTTTGCTTGGGTGGCAAATTATTTTCCTGGTTGGAGAGGCCACGTTTATCCTTCAAGCCCTGCTCAGGGGCATTGTCTGCAATTGCATATGCTTCTCGCATTTCAAATAAGCCCACCTTTAAGAGTCTTTTATAGCAACACCCGAAATAAAGGAAAAAAGTAGAATTCTTTTGATAATTGACATAAAATGAAAATAGCAAGATGAATGGTGAAGGCAATTGCAGAATTACCTAAGTCAAATCATCTGAAATAGTTGCTCAGTTTACAGATTTAGGCTTATTGCCAATACCTATTTGTTGTGCCTGGGTCGTGTGATAAATCTTACATGTCCGCTAGAACTGTGTAATACAAAATTGCAATCCCAAACTTCCTGATATTCACAAAGGATTTATTTATCTGGGACTTCCTAATTTCCACCTTCTCAGGTGTTACAAATAATGTCCCCTCTAAAATATAGTGAACTACAACTGAGAAAAATATACAACTCCAGTTTGTAAATTTCTTTTGCGGGGCGGGGTGGTGGGATTCTCCACATATAAACAGAAGTTGTGTGGGAGCTAATGGGAGCTTTGAGAGAAGGAGAAAACAGTGCTGATGTGCCACTGTGCCCACTCAACAATGCAGTTAAGCTGTGGACTTTTTGCCACCGCATGGATCTTAGTCCCCGACTAACGATTGAACCTCTACCTCCTGCAGTGAAGCTCAGGAGTCTTAACCATTGGACCACCAGGGAAGTCCCAGTATGGACTTGTGATAATACTACCTTGAAACAAACTGAAATTGCTAATAATTGCACTTTCATTATACAGATATCTAAACTTATTTGCTTGCTCTTCTATTTAATTGGTAGTTATTTTCAGGAATATCAAATGTATTCCCATTTAATCACTATGCTAATAGGTGTATTTTCAAAATTTTAGCCATTCATTGTGTTGTTTTGGAATCAGGAACCTATATAATCGCTGACATAGTTTTTAGTTTAGGAGTCCTAACCTCTCTTATTTAGGAAAGTATTGATAATCTAGGACATGTGGGTTGGTAAACTTTTTCTGTTAATAGCTGATGGTCTCTGTCATAACTACTCACCCTGCTGTTGCAGGGCAAAAAAAAAAACTAATAAAACTTTTTGTGACACAGTAATTTGAATTTCATATAATTTTCATACATCACAAAATGTTATTTAAAAACTTTTTTCCAACCATTTAAAAATGTAAACCTATTCTCAGCTTTCAGATCATAGAAAAATGAGAGGAAATGTACTTTGTTCACCCCTGATCAAGAAGATGGGAAATGCTTTCTCCTGTACTGCTGTTTATTTTTTGTCTTACATTTCCTCCTTGTGTAGGAGAGTTTTAGGGCAAGTGAAGTATTACAGTAATCCTCTTCAATCTCTTTTACATTAACATTGCCTTTTGGGTCCTCAAGATCGATTGAAACTTTAGGCAGAGATAAGCTCTATTTTTTCTGTTCTGCCATCCAGCTTTTTAGGTAAGACCTAATGTACTTTTAAACATCTGCCTGAATTTTGCAAATAATTCTTTAATTCACCCAGGGAAAAATATTTATATTGAAGAACCTGTTTTCCTAGTAAGTTTCCACCTTACCATACAAAGATGATTTGTTTGAAACTTTTATTTTCCTGTGCAAGTCACCTTTGAATTATGGTTAAGCTTCCAAAGTAGTTAAGAAGCATACTTAGATGTAATGTAGTTATAGTAGCAGCCCAGAGCAACCTCTGTCCCTCTGGTTCTTAGCCCAGGTTGTCAAAGTATGGCCCATTGGTCAAACCCAGCCTATCACTTGTTTTTGAATGGCCTGTGAGCTAAGAATGGTTTTTACAGATGAACGTTTGCAGTTGATCTGATGGAACACCAACTTTGAAGACCAGTGAAGCATAATGTTACCTGCCTTCACCTCCACCCCCAGAATTCCCGTCTTCTCAATATAAGAAAGCATTGTACTCAATTATTATTATATTTTGAATTTTTCCAATAAATATAAGTTAAATGTGAAAATATGTTTTCTCTCTTGTCACCTACATACACCTACATGATATCCTTAATTTTGCCTCATGGCCTAAAAAACCTAAAATATTTACTTTTGGCCCTTACAGAATAAAACTTGGCTGATCCCTGTTTAACATGTGCCTGAAGATTTGAAAGAAGGTTAAATATAGCTGGGGATGAGGGAAGTATGAAGTGGGTAAAAAAAGTAGAAATAGTTTGAGTACTAGGTGATGGCTGTCTCATAACAGGGCTGGGAGTACTGAAGGAGACCTGGCTCCCCACTGCTTGTGGTTTTATTGAAGTTGGTGGACCAGCCTTGGTGCCCGAGTGATGGCTGATGCTCAGATATACTTACAATAAGTTCTTAAATTGAGTGTTCATAAGTTGTGTATATTTCCTGGATTTCAGGTTTTACAGAACTTCATTCTTAATACTCTTTTTGTGTGTGTGTTATGAGTTATCTCTCATATAATGCTGTGAAATGAGAGGCTGGATGTAATTTATAAAATTCTGTATTATTTTATCATTCACTTATTCCTTTTGTTTTCTTCCTGCTGTCTCTCTGTTTAGAATATACATTGCTGCTATTGTTTTTATCCTGCCATCAATGTTTTGCTTTCACAAGTATGAGTTATAAAGATATATAAAGTGTGTAATTTATAACATCCTAAACTAGAGTTAGTTAAGCCAGATATCTTGCAATTGAGCCCTCCCCAGGAGCAAAATCTGTGCCTAACCAGTTGATATTGAAAGTCAGCTATGTATTGTGTGTGTGTGTTTCTTTTCATGTAGTTAGAGAGCATTGTTTTGAAAACAAGTTTTTTAATGTATTTTGTGCTTGAAATTGGAAAGCATCTTGAAGTATAACACTGATTAACTTTTATATACATAATGTTGTCTATTAAATAATATCTTTGCACATATTTTCCAGAAAATGTCAATTTATTATTCAAGTTATACTACTTGGCAGTGATGACCCTGGTGGCTGCAACTTATACCATAGCTTTAAGATACACAAGGACATCAGACAAAGAACTCTACTTTTCAACCACAGCCGTGTGTATCACAGAAGTTATAAAGTTATTGCTAAGTGTGGGCATTTTAGCTAAGTGAGTATAAATACTTTTTAGTGTGTTAAATTTTTACTTTTTTACTCAGTTACGTTCTTTATTAGAAAATTCAAGCTATATCTTCATATGTTTGATTGCTCTAGAGCAAGCTTTCTCAGCTCAGGTCATTTTTGCTCCCCAGGAGGTATAATTTTGGTTGACCCAACTTGGGGGATGCTACTTACATCAAGCGGGTGGAGGTCAAGGGTGCTGATAAACATCGTGTGATGCCGTGTCCTCCAGGACAGCAATCCATAACAAAGAAGTCTCCATCCCCAAATATCAGTGGTGCCAAAGTTGAAAAACCACCATAAAGCAGGTGGAGTTGGCTAACTATGGCCCACTGGTTAATCCAGTTTGCTGCTTGTTTTTGTTGCAACACAGACTGTGTGGCTCACACAGCCTAAACTATTTACCATTTGGTTCTTACAGAAAATGTGCTGACTTCTGTTAGAGAGGAATAAAGCGATCATAATAGTTAACATTTCCTGAGTATTTTCTATGTTAAGTGTTAGACCCTGTACTAAGTGCTTTTCCTTAGTTATCTTGTTTGGTCTTTATACATTCTTTAGGTAAGTATGGTAATTACCCCTATTTTACCTACACGGTGTCTGAGGTTCCTTACTATCGTGCTATTAATATTTGGTAGCACTGGGGGCTTTGGATCAGTAACATTGGGTGAAAATTGTTTTAGCAAGGCTGAAATATAAGACAGGGTTGAGAATAGTGCCTTTGGAGTGATACAGACCTAATTTTAGTCTTAGACTCATTGGGATTATGACTTTCCATATATTCCTTAGCTTCTCTTCTTCTCCTAAGCTTCAGTTTCTCTATTTCTTTTTCTTTTTTTAAAGTTCACGTTTTAAGTCTTTAGTGCTGCCCATAAGCCCAGCAGTTTTTTACTTGTCTGTTTTCATTTCCCACATTATATTCATAGACTGGAATATTTTAAGTCTAATAAAAATCAGGTGACTTTCTCCCCACCAGTAAAGGAAAGTGGGAAATATATGCAAAGGGAAGTTCTGGACCCTGTCTATAAAACCAGGGGTAAGAGTCCATTCAAGATAGAGGAAAATAGCCATAGGCTGTGGATGAGAGAAAACAGTAACAAAAGACAAAAGAAAATGAGACAAACAAGAAGGCAAGCTTCGAGTTACACTGTATAGTTTCTTTAGTTTGTAACTGGAGAAAGCAGAGTTGTGAGAATTAAAATCTGGTAGGAAATTACTTGAAAAGTTTTTTTTAACCTTTTTTTTTTTTTAATTTACTTATTTGGCTCTGCCAGGTCTTAGTTGTGGCACGTGGGATCTAGTTCCCTGGCCAGGGATCGACAAGGCCCCCTGCATTGGGAGCCCAGAGTCTTAGTCATCGGACCACCAGGGAATTCCCATACTTGGGAAAGATACACGAGATGAGGACCCACCTGGGTCATGTGGACAAGTGAATTCATATAGGTTTCAAGATGTATGCTGGTGAGTGTAAGAAACAGTGAAGAATAGCAGGTGTAAGGGTTAAATTACATTTAAACACTTTAAATTTCATTTAACAAATATTTATTAAGTGATTTCTGTGTGACAGTTTTACAATAGGTGTTGGATATAGAAATAGACTGGAGAAGGAAATAGCAACCCACTCCAGTATTCTTGCCTGGGAAATCCCATGGACAGAGGAGCCTGGTGGGCTACAGTTCATGGGGTCGAAAAGAGTTGGACAGGACTGAGCAACTAAACGGAGAAGCCTGTGGCAACCCACTCCAGGGTTCTTGCCTGGAGAATCCCAGGGACAGCAGAGCCTGGTGGGCGGCCATCTGTGGGGTCGCACAGAGTCGGACACGACTGAAGTGACTTAGCAGCAGAGCGACTAAACCACCGCAGAAGTAGACTTGGTATGATATGAAATAGATACAGTATAAATAAAATAGATGTTGTGGAATGAATGAGATATGGTTCCTGCTTGCTTCAAATTTAGGTTTAGTGGAAGAGACAGAAAATATACTAGAAAACACATGCATGATTACAAATAATCCATCTGAAAAAAATACTTTAAAAATGATGTGGAGAGGGAGTAAAGAACAGAAAAATAACTTGAAGCTAGACAGTGGAAAGGTTTAATAGAAAATCTGTGTTTGAGATTTGTCTTATAGGCAGAGCTACTGTGGCAGTCTAATGTGTTGGGTTGCAAGTAGGTTAAAATCTCAGACGTTTACAGTTTCTTAACAAGATCCATTTTTAAGGAAATTTGGCTTCCACTATTCTGGTTTTAGAAAAGACAGAGGAACCAGAGATCAAATTGCCAACATCCGCTGGATCATAGAAAAAGCAAGAGAGTTCCAGAAAAACATCTCTTTCTGCTTTATTGACTATGCCAAAGCCTTTGACTGTGTCAATCACAATAAACTGTGGAAAATTCTTCAAGAGACGGGAATACCAGACCACCTGACCTGCCTATTGAGAAACCTATATGCAGGTCAGGAAGCAACAGTTAGAACTGGACATGGAACAACAGACTGGTTCCAAGTAGGAAAAGGAGTTCGTCAAGGCTGTATATTGTCACCCTGTTTATTTAACTTCTATGCAGAGTACATCATGAGAAACACTGGACTGGAAGAAACACAAGCTGGAATCAAGATTGCTGGGAGAAATATCAATAGCCTCAGATATGCAGATGACACCACGCTTATGGCAGAAAGTGAAGAGGAACTCAAAAGCCTCTTGATGAAAGTGAAAGTGGAGAGTGAAAAAGTTGGCTTAAAGCTCAACATTCAGAAAACAAAGATCATGGCATCCGGTCCCACCACTTCATGGGAAATAGATGGGGAAACAGTGGAAACTGTCAGACTTTATTTTTCTGGGCTCCAAAATCACTACAGATGGTGACTGCAGCCATGAAATTAAAAAATGCTTACTCCTTGGAAGTAAAGTTATGACCAACCTAGATAGCATATTGAAAAGCAGAGACATTACTTTGCCAACAAAGGTCCGTCTAGTCAAGGCTATGGTTTTTCCAGTGGTCATGTATGGATGTTGAGAGTTGGACTGTGAAGAAAGCTGAGCGCCGAAGAATTGATGCTTTTGAACTGTGGTGTTGGAGAAGACTCTTGAGAGTCCCTTGGACTGCAAGGAGAGCCAACCAGTCCATTCTGAAGGAGATCAGCCCTGGGATTTCTTTGGAAGGCATGATGCTAAAGCTGAAACTCCAGTACTTTGACCACCTCATGCGAAGAGTTGACTCATTGGAAGAGACTCTGATGCTGGGACGGATTGGGGGCAGGAGGAGAAGGGGATGACAGAGGATGAGACGGCTGGATGGCATCACTGACTCTATGGACGTGAGTCTGAGTGAACTCCAGGAGTTGGTGAGGGACAGGGAGGCCTGGCGTGCTGCGATTCATGGGGTCGCAAAGAGTTGGACACGACTGAGCGACTGATCTGATCTGATCTGATTCTGGAGAATGTCAGGTAAAGGAGAGGCCTTATTGTGTCTTTAAAAGGCAAGAATCTCTATATTTGAAATGCCAGAACAACAACCAATTTAGGAATAAATAAATTAATAAAAATCTTATGGCTTAACTTCTTTTAATACAAAAATGGAGATAGTGGAAAAGAGGCACAGGGAGCACATTTCTTCTCCTTATCCCCCAGCTTCTTTAGGGAGAAAAAATTATGACCCAGGAATGAAATAGGACTGTTAAGCATGGAATCTGCTATTTAAAGCTGTAAGATCAAATCGTGGTTCAGTTGTTTTGTAACTGTTTAAGAATTTTTTAAAAAGTAGTGAAGCCTTTGGTTTAACTCAGCAGTTGGGCTAGTGTCCTGCCAACCCACTGCATGGACTTTTTGTGTTATTTTGATGCTTTCCCAGCTTTGCATTGCTCGCTTATAGTATTTCTTATTTTAAGCTATTCAATGTTATGGGTATGGTCAGTTGAAGTTTGTTTTGTGGAAACTTTCTTTGAAATTAATATAAAAGCAGAAAAGTTTCTAAGAATTCATCAGATTAGTTAGATAATGGTGTTGAAACAACAACTGTGGAAAACCAAATACTGTACTTCGTTGTCATCATCATCAGTAACCAGATGGCTGTTTATGTCACCAGGATAATGTAGTGAAAGTGAAAGTTGCTCAGTCATGTCCTTTGTGATCCTATGGACTATACAGTCCATGGAATTTTCCAGGCCAGAATACTGGAGTGGGTAGCTGTTCCTGTCTCTAGGGGATCTTCCCAACCCAGGGATTGAACCCAGGTCTCCCACATTGCAAGCAGATTCTTTACCAGCTGAGCCACAAGGGAAGCCCAGGATAATGTAGAGCCTCTTTTATAAACATTACCTGCAGAGTTCACAAGACCAGGGACAATCAGAAAAAAGTAAAGAATTATGAGACAGAGTTTTGATGGCTGCTGGCATTTGACTTGACATGGCTAGCAAGAGTTTGGCTGCGAAGAAAAATCATTTAAAACACAAGGAGTTTCCAAGTGGGAAAAAACACTGGGGGAAAAAAAAGATTACAAAGCATAAAAGAAGTGAAATGAATTAGAAACTACTGGATTTTAAAGCAAACATAATTTTTAATGAGAAACACGTTGGCAAATTATGTGGTTATTCAAAACACATTGGTAGGGCAGAATTTCTTGGAGCAAATCAAGAGGGCATCTGTGAAAATGTTAATTTCTTGGAATGGTAAAATAGTGAAAGAATTATTTACAGCGTTAGGTCACAGGTTGATAGCTGCAGAATGAAATGAAAGGACATTGTGTATTACTTCTTCAGCTTATTCAGCAGTATGTCATGAGACAGTCGCTAATGAAACTAAATCAGCGCTGTGTGGGAAACACACCCAGTAAAAACGCTGCAAGTTGATTCTAGATCTTGAAAGGACAGCTAGCTTATCACGGTTCCCCTGAAGCAGTTTGGAATATGGAAAAGATGAATAAAATAGATGGCTGGACTGTGACTGAACAGTTAAGAGTTGGAGCACGTGAAAGCACCTAGAACTTTATGTTTGTCTTTTTGATGCAGTTGTGTGAAGTTTGCAGAGTAGATTTTCCAGATATTCTCTGTGCTGTAATTTCTTTATACACATACTAAAATCAGTAATTTAAAAAAAGTGGACCAAAGGCAAATAGGATGTTAAGTAGTTTGTTCCCCCCCAAAAAAGCCAGGTTGGATGTCAGTGCTTTATTTGCTGTGGTAGAGAGACTTCTAAATATCAGAAGATACTTGTTACTCAGAAATTTTAGGAGTTGCTTTGTTAGTACACATAAGAAACAAATTGATTTCATAATTTTGAACTTATATTGTTTGAAAATGCTTTACCACATGATGTTAAACTAATTCCTTCTATAAGGGTAAAAACATGACATTGGACTTTTTTACTTTGTTTTCAAAGTAGAACCAACACTTTATCATCTGAGAGAAAGGATGAGGACTTCAGGATATTGTGGGAGAATGTGAAAGAATTCTGTTAGAAATAACTAAAGATTTAGAACTTGGAGAATCTTCTGAGAAGAAAAAGGGAAAGTTAGATCTTCATGATTAATACATTTTCCCTATGTTCCAAAAAACTAAGTTAATGTAAAAATTAGATAATACTAAATTTTGATTGGAAAGTTTTAGATAATGACAGAAAAGGGAAAAAGTGAACTACCATGTCAATGGAAAAAACTGTTAAAGGAGGTAAAAGCTTATTCGCTTCTTCCCATTCTTTACACTCTATTAAAGGGCACTAACTTTATCGAGTTGATAACTCCAGAACCTCACTTGTTTCTGATGTGTGCAAAGCTTGCCCCACTTACTTAGGATGGTCCCTCCAGTAATGCTCTTTGCTCAGTAGTATGCTTCAGTTCAGTTCAGTTGCTCAGTCGTGTCCGACTCTTTGCGACCCCATGAACTGCAGCACGCCAGGCTTCCCTGTTGGCTAATTGTTAAAGTAAGTACATATCATTTTATACTGTGTGGAGATGGGGGCAGAGACTCAGGACAGTTCTTAAAAGTTCTTAACGTCTTGCTTATAATTAAGTTCACTTAAAGAGAAATGTGTCACTGCCATGTCCAAATACTCTGTTTCACTACCTTCAAACATTTTTTTCTAATTTTTTTTAGATGTGGACTATTTTTAAAGTCTATTGAATTTGTTACAATATTGCTCCTGTTTTATGTTTCTGCTTTTTAAAACTTGGATTTGTTACAATATTGCCTCTGTTTTATGTGGTTTTTTTTTTCCTCTCGTTTGTTTCTGTGTTTTATGTTTTGGCGATGCATGTGGGGTTTTAGCTCCCTGACCAGGGATGGAACCCTCGCCCCCTGCATTGGAAGGCGAAGTCCCAACCACTGGACCACTAGGGAAGTCCCAAACAAACGTTTTAAATATAGTCATGCTTTGTTTCAATATATTGCTAAAAAGATGCAGTGCAATAGTCAGGTTCATTCATTTATCAAGCCCCAGTTATTTGCTCTTGCCTGGAAAATCCCATGGACAGAGGAGCCTGGTGGGCTGCGGTCCATGGGGTTGCTAGGAGTCGGACACAACTGAGCAACTTCACTTTCACTTTTCACTTTCATGCATTGGAGAAGGAAATGGCAACCCACTCCAGTGTTCTTGCCTGGAGAGTCCCGGGGACGGCGGAGCCAAGTGGGCTGCTGTCTCTGGGGTCGCACAGAGTCGGACACGACTGAAGTGACTTAGCAGTAGCAGTAGCAGTTATTTGCTCAGCACTTTTCAGGATGTAAGAAATATAGCTGCAAATTAAAAAGATCTATTCTGTCCTCATGGAGCTTGAGTCTGGTGGAGAACTAGATATTAAGCAAATGAATAATCAGTGGGTGATGGTAAGAGGATAAGTAGTTTGTTGCATAGTAGCTAAGTCATGTCCAATTCTTTTGCAACCCAATGGACTATGGCCCACCAGGCTCTTCTGTCCATGGAATTTCTCAGGCAAGAATACTGGAGTGGGTTGCCATTTCCTTCTCCAGGGAATCTTCCTGACCCAGGGATCAAACCCATGTCTCCTACTTGGCAGGTGGATTCTTTACTGCTGAGCCACCAGAGGATAAATAGAGGATGCTGTAAATAAGTAAGGGGGGGGGTCTCCATTTGAATATGAGGAAGTTATATTTAACACAGACCTGAAGATCAAGCAGAAGATGGGCAAGAAAAGAGCAGAGAGAAGGTAAAGAGAAGGTAAAACACTGTAAAGAGACAGTGTGTTAAAGAACAACAACAGATCACTGGAGTGCTATGAGAGTGGAGTGGTACTAACACGAAGCAGGAGAGGTGGGCAGGCATCAAGAGGAACTGTGTGCCTGTGAAGGAGTTCAGATTTTATCTCAAGTGCATCAGGAAATCACCAAAAGGATGAAACCAGGGACTAACAAGGCGACCCATAGTATGGTGAGTCACTTTGGCTCCTTTGAGGAGAATGGACAAGAAGGGTGTAAGAGTTGGGAGTAAAGAAGCTTATGAGAGCCCAGGGATTGTGGGCATGATGACAGTGTGATGAAGAGAAGTCAATGAAGAGAAGCTTCTGCTTCTCAAAAGTAGAAGCTACAGGACTGGTGATGGCTTTGGATAAACAGTTGATTACTACTATCGCAGTAGTTCCCACGAACACTGAATTAGTGATTACTGAACTTGCTCGTAGAGGAGCAGGGATAGGTTCCTGTGAGCCTCTGGTCACAACATTTTCATCAGCTGATCACAATAGAACCTTGTTTCTGTTTAAAGACACCTCATTTAATATGTATTGTTGACTTATTAGCATTGAACTCAGGGCCAGGAGTGCTGTAATTCACGCCGGGACAAAGCTTCTCTACCGTGTTTTCTCCATAAGGCACACCACAACTTTCTGGCACTAGGGAACACTCGCCACCACTTCAGCACTATTGCTATAATGTATAATAAGTTGAAATTTCCTTAGAAAAACCAAAGAATAATGCTTCTTTGGGTGTTTGTTGTGAAAAAAATTTTTGAAAACCCAATGAGCATATATCTAACTTCATTTTTTTGGAAAGGAAGTGACCACTCTCTGGAATACTGGCTGTTAATCACTGTCAAAATGTGTTATGTAAAGTGCCAAACATCCTCTTTTAAGATTGCAGCAACTGCTCTTGCTGTCTTCAGACAGTCAGGATTGTTGCTGTTGAGAATGGCAGGCTGCCGGAGAGTAAAGGTGTTAAGGAAACATTCTCCGCTTAAGAACAGGTGAGGGAGACACACAGGTAAACACAGTTTTTGTTTGATTCTTGTTCCACTGTTTTAGCCTTAGGTATTATTTCATCTTCTGTAATGAGAAATCTGAGGCTGAGGGAAGTTTTAATTTGCCAAAGATCCCTAGAAAATGGCAGTGACAGCATTAGAAAGTTCCCTGATTTTTATTTTCAAATTATTAGTCTTTTAGAACAATGAAATAATTGAGCTGTTATGTGATTAGCCAGGGCAAAGATAAGCATTTAGTAGTAGCATTGTTAGACACCTCAGTAGTTTTATTTTTTTTCTTAAGTTTTCATTTCCAAATGTTAACATTTTACCATGTGTGTTTTATCATATTCTTGATTTCTGTGCATTTGTATGTGTATAAAGTTTCTATGAACTGTTTGAGAGCAAGTTTTACACAAGCTGCCCTTGTCCCTAAATTCTTCAGTGCATATTTTCTAAAAAACATAACATTCTCTTACATACTTACATATATCAAATTTGAGGCATTAGTATTGCCGTGATACTGCTAACTAATTCACAGACCTTAGATAATTTTGTCAGTTGCCCACTGGTGTCCTTTAATAATAACATAATCACACTTTAGTTTTACCTCTAGCTGCCTGTAACCTGAGACTGTTATGTGTTTGCCACTGTTAAAGAGCATAGTCCATTTGCTTTGTAGAATATCCTTCAGTTTGTTTGTTGAATGCTTTATTATGATTAGGTTTTTGGTCAGGAATATCACAGAAGTGATACTCCTTCTCAGTGCAGCTTATCAAGAAGCACATAATGTCTATTTGCCCCCATTACTGGTGATTTAACTTTGATTTCTTGATTAAGGTAGTGCCTGCTGCTGCTACTAAGTTGCTTCAGTCATGTCTGACTCTGTGAGACCCCATAGACGGCAGCCCACCAGGCTCCCCCGTCCCTGGGATTCTCCAGGCAAGAACACTGGAGTGGGTTGCCATTTCCTTCTCCAGTGCATCAAAGTGAAAAGTGAAAGTGAAGTTGCTCAGTCGTGTCGGACTCTTTGCAACCCCATGGACTGCAGCCCACCACGCTCCTCCGTCCATGGGAATTTCCAGGCAAGAGTACTGGAGTGGGGTGCCATTGCCAGGTTTCGCCAAATAAAGTCACCAATTTTCTCTTTGTAACTAATAAGTATCTTATGGAGAGATATTTTGAAACTAGGTAAATATCCTCTTTCTCTTCATTTTTTGATTTGATGTTTCCAAATAGTAATTTCCCAATTCTAACACTCTCTACACATTGATTGGTTGGCCTTCTACTCTGAGGGTCTTCCGTGGTGGCTCTGACAGTAAAGAATCCGCCTGCAATGCAGGAGACCCAGGTTCTATTCCTGGGTCGAAGATTCCCTGGAGGAGACCAAGGCAACCCACTGCAATATTCTTGCCTGGAGGTCTCAAGGACAGAGGAGCCTGGCAGGCTGCAGCCCATGGGACTGCATAAGAGTTGGAACCGATTGAGCAACTAACATATACATACATATTCTACTCTAAGAAGCTTTTCCTTCTTTCTGTCCTTTACTCCCTCCATCCACCTCTCACTCTCAGTGTAGATTCATGGATTATCTTATTATGATGGCTGGAATCCATTATTACCACTCTTTATTTCTGTGCTCACATTGTCCAGATTTGGACAGTGGGATCATCCTCAAGTTTCCCCGTTTTTTTTTTTTTTTGTCTTTTTTCCTTCCTCTGTCTTTTTCATATTCTTACCAATCTTTGAGTAGTTTCTTTTAGCATAACAAAGGGTGCGTTCCCTGCCCCAATCCTGAAACCATAATTTCTCTAGGAAACCTTTCTTTTTTACAAGAATGGTATTTAGAAACCAGAATCTGGATGCACATTGGTACTGGAGAGATAACATTATTTCTGGGCCCTTTACTCTGTTTCTATATATGTATGTATATAACTATGAGTTATATATTGTTTGATACCTGCAATTCTGACCCAGTACCACAGAGTTCATTACAACTTTCCCCTTTTCTGTATTTTCTTTTCCAATGATGGTAAGTTTGACTTTCATTATTTTAAAGATATTTACTTATTTGCTCAGTCCTAGAATATATAATAAGTAGATTCAGAATTTCTAACATACAGCTGTGGAAAAGCAAACCTACTAACTAAAGTTCAGTATTTGTATGTAGTTCTTTTTGCATTTAGTTTTGGAGCATACAGTAAAAAGACTGTATTTTAGAATACTTGCGTTAGTTCTGTTTTTCTCCATCAGTGTTATTTTGGTATTCATGAAAAAAACTGACAGGTTTGTTTTTTCTTTTTGGTTTGTTTGTTTGTAATTAATTTGGAGTTTTCCACCATCTTTGTTTGATTTTACTTTTAAGTTTCAGTAATTTTTGAAATATGAAATTATACTTGTTTTTATCATAAGTTAGAACTGCCAAAAAAAAATGGGGACTGGGGGGAAGAATTGACGGGTGGCTACCTTACTTGATAAATAAGGTTTAAGGTTTAAATGGTCTGACTGGGGAATTTTAGTGCATGTAACTAAAATGCATGTACATGTATGTATGTACAGTGCTTGTAATTTTGTGTGCATACAAAGTTTACACTGTGCTTTGCTTTTTAACTTTTTTCCACTTAAATGTTTTATCTTAGAGATGGTTCCATGTCCATACATAGAAATCTGTCTTATTTTTTTGAAGAGCTGTGTGGTATTCTATTATACAGATGTATTATATAGACCAGTTTCTATTGATGGACATTTGGATTGTATCCAGCCTTCTGCAATTGTAAAACAAAGACATAATTATCTTTTAATATACACTGTTGTGCATATGTATGAGTTATATACATATGAATGAGTCGTATATGTATGAGTCAGACCACTCATATGGTAAAGGAAATAAACATCCTATTTTGTGGAGAGGGGAGCAGCTTAGCAGTCTGATGCAAAAGCAAGTATTTGAATGTTAAGTTATTGATTTCTAAGTTATAATCCAGTTGAAACATAAAACAAATACATGTAAAAATGTTTTAGGTTCATAAAATAATTACTACAATTCACAGGAAAATTGCTAGTTAGCTTTACTAAACTCTGTCATAGCTATTAAAATGAACACTTTTGATTTACATCTGTCATTGGTGATATGAAAAAGGAAGTGCAAACATTGTTACATTGTCTTAGAACAAAGTCAGCTTTTTGTAATTTGCTGTCCACCACAGCCTGTAAAGACTAAAGAAACCTAGCTGCTAAGTCACTTCAGTTGTGTCGGACTCTGTGTGACCCCATAGACGGCAGCCCACCAGGCTCCCCCATCCCTGGGATTCTCCAGGCAAGAACACTGGAGTGGGTTGCCATTTCCTTCTCCAATGCAGGAAAGAGGAAAGTGAAAAGTGAAAGTGAAGTCGCTCAGTCTTGTCCGACTCTAGCGACCCCATGCATGGACTGCAGCCCACCAGGCTCCTTGGGATTTTCCAGGCAAGAGTACTGGAGTGGGGTGCCATTGCTTTCTCCAAGAAACCTAGAAGGATGTGTAAATAAACATATTACTTTGTGTGTGTCTAGTAATAAATGCATCTTAAATCTTTGAACTACTTATCCATGTAAGACTGGAGAAAATTATTTTACTATTTCATAGTATTACCTAGAATAATGAATGAAGATTAACTTTGCAGATAAGAAATTTGTAAGCAAAACTGCAATTTCTTAAGCTCAAGAGTAACTTGTGCTGTATTATTATTCCATTTTACACAGTGCCTTGGTAACCTAGCCAAGGATTTTAGGTCTCCTAGTAGTTCTTGTCAGATCAGGAGCTGGAAGAATGAGACCTACTTTTGACCAAACATAGATCAGAAAGAATTGGTTTCAGCTGGTTAGTAGGAAGTTTAGGGGGGTAGGCAGCAGCAGAATCTGTCTACAATCAACACGGAGCTTCAGCATATCTTCAGGTAACAAGAGGTTGAACATAGATTCTTTTCCAGTGATAAAAATCAAACAGTAAATTTAATGGGACAGACTATTTTTTTTTAAATATGCTTTTTTATTTTAGACATGCTTTCTCTTATCTCACAATGTCATTTATATAATTAGATTCAATAAATTTGCTTTTAACAAAATATACTCATTAAAGTGCATGGGATTTGATTTCCAAGAAAATATCAGGGTGGGAAAATGGAAGAAAAAATGGCCTTTGGTTTTTATGTGTTCCTTTCACTAGGGCTTCCCTGGTGGCTCAGAGGATAAAGTGTCTGCCTGCAATGCAGGAGACCCAGGTTCGATCCCTGGGTTGCGAAGATCCCCTGGAGAAGGAAATGGCAACCCACTCCAGTATTCTTGCCTGGAGAATCCCATGGACAGAGGAGCCTGGCGGGCTACAGTCCATGGGGTCGCAAAGAGTCGGACACTTTATTAAATAAATCTCTTTATTTAGGAAGTTGCTAAGTGGTGTCCAACTCTTCATGACCCCGTGGAATGCAGCATGCCAGGCTTTCCTGTCCTTCACTATCTCTTGGAGTTTGCTCAGACTCATGTTTGTTGAGTTGTTATTTAGAAAGTTGCTAAGTGGTGTCCAACTCTTCATGACCCCATGGAACGCAGCATGCCAGGCTTTCCTGTCCTTCACTATCTCTTGGAGTTTGCTCAGACTCATGTTTGTTGAGTCAGTGATGCAATCTATCTCATCCTCTGTCACCCTCTTCTTTTGCTTTCAACCTTACCCAGCATCAGGGTCTTTTTCAGTGAGTCGGCTCTTTGCATCAAGTGGCCAAGGTATTGGAGCTTCAGCGTCAGTCCTTCCAATGAATATTCAGGGTTGACTTCCTTTAGGATTGTCTGGTTTGATCTCCTTGCAGTCCAGGGGACTCTCAAGAGTCTTATCCAGCACCACAATTTGAAAGCATCAATCCTTTGGCGCTCAGCCTTCTTTATGGTCCAACTCTCACATCCATCCATGACTACTGGAAAAATCATAGCTTTGACTATATGGACCTTTATTTTACTCTACAATGTCATTAATTATTCTTGAGCTTTTGTTTTCTTTTACAAGTTCTTCTAGCTACCTCTGCTATTTTTTGTAACTTATTTCCAAATGTCTTGTTATAATTACATAATATTGATATAATTCTGTGGTGAAGTTTGAGCTTTCCACTAATAGCATTCTGGTAGACCTTGGCTTCTCTAATATCTGCATTAGAGAAGAAACCAGAAAAAGATACTAAAGCCTTCTTGGCAATGAAGAAGTAGTAATTCCTAAGCATCCAAGAAAAAAGATCCAATAAAAAGGATCTAATAAGGAGCCACAGACCTGAAGGTTAATCCGGACACAGTACACCATACTCTGCTGGTTTTGCTACATTGAAGAAGTGGAGTATTCAGATTGACCGGTGATGTCTCACAGCCCTTCTTTTGATGTGAAAGCTGAAAAGTGTAGAAGTGATAAGAAAAAGTGACATGGAGAAAAGGTGCCACAGCAACCCTGATTATTGTTGCAGGCATGGTGGTTAATAGAAGAAGCAATCAGATCTGTAAGCAGCCCATACTCGTGCAGAGCAAGAGAGTCAGTGATAAAGAGACCAACTCTGATCTCTGGACAGCCAGTAGTTCACCTGATACTCTTGAGTGTTTAGAGTATCTCTGTGGAGTGGATGTGGGGTGGCATTGCCCATAGATGGGGATTAGAGGAGGGATAAATAGCCACTAAACTAGAGCTTGAGGAATCGTATATGGGAGATACATAGACATGAAAGGAAGTAAAACATAAAAGATGGGTACAAACTGGTACCCATCTTTCAGGAGTTCCTTAGGGAACCACCCTGAAGACACATCAGTAGAAAAGTAAGTATTTTGGAAGGACATAAAGTAACGGTTCAGTGAAAGTGGTGTTCTGTAAGATTTATATTTCGTCCATCATAAGGTGCTTCTTAGAATTATGACAAAATGTTCAATTATGTTTTCTAATATATCACCTGTTAAAATGGTTCTTTGAGTTGGACCTCTGTGATTCTTTTTAATCTTTTTTTATCTTCAGTTTTATAATGGAAAATTTGAGAAATTTTTCTTTTTACTCTTTTAAGATGCGGAGAATTATATGGAACATCATAGATTTGTGTTTTTTTTTTTTTTTAAAAAAGAATGTTAAAGGTTTAAAGGGCCAAACTTCAGGTGTCTGGAAATCTCTATGTAGATTTTCCCAGTACAGTCATCTTTCTTGTATTCTCTCCCTCTTCTGGATGGCATTTGTCCTCTCTAGGCTGTGTGTTACTTTTCAGCATGAGGATTTCCCATTGTGGTGTGGAGTGTATTGAATTTGGCAGCAGATGGTCTGTAACTAAGGACATCATGTGTTTCTGTGGTCCAGGCCAACTTTCCTGTCTTAAGTATTTTCTTGGGGGCTGTAGTGTTCTGTGGTGAAAAGGCATGGGTAGTCGGTTCAACATTATGGACTTTTTGCTCCCCGTCAGAACCTGGGTAATTATTTTTGCCCTATTTAATATGAAAATACCCAGTTAGTGACTGTTGATTCTAATATGTTAACCGAAAATTTGGAGGCTCATTGTGAGTTGACATAGATTGGTCTTCCCAATGAAGCATTATGGTCCACTTAAGGATATTTTGAGCTGTAGTTAGGAGCCTTTTGATATAACATTTTTTGGTGTTGATGCTTATGAAAGTGTTCTTTGATATGTATTTTCAGGGAATAAATGAGCTGATTTATAGCAGGGGAAAGTATGAGTCAGATTAGCTATTAATAGTTCCTCCTGCAGAAAAATAAGAATACTTAAGAGCATGCATTAATCAATATGCAGTCAAGTAGTGAACTTTATGTACACTGTAGATAGTTTACTGGTATTAATTATTCAGATTTCCTGCAAAGTTATATAGATACATACTTGAGTTTTATGAGAATATGGTTATCTAAAGATTTATTGTCCACCATATTGCACAAACACCGAATTAGTTTACAAATAATATTGACCTACATCACTCAATTCCTATTCTTATCTCATTGAGTGATGCAGGTCAATATTTATAAATTAATCTCAAGTAACTTCTTTAAGTACTAAAGCTTTTTCCTTTTGTTTGCAGTTTAAATCTATTGTAATTAAAAATTGTTTAAAACAGATATGCAGTCTGATTAATCTAAAAAATAATCAGGGTAAACTTGATATAATGGCAGTTAAAGTGGCAGGGATTAATTTTTTATGGGTAATATCAGCAATTCTGGTTTCCTGTTATCTCATAATTTCATTTACTCAGAAGCCTCTGGAGCTCTGAGCAGAGGTGGATGATGGTAAACCAAGTTGTCATATTTTCCCAAATAGAAATTGTAATTGTTTTCCACTTATTGTTGGTATATTTCTTTTAATAAATCTAAAATTAGTCAAAAATTCTAAAAATAAACTAAGTTTGCTAAATTCTATCAGTGAACTTAACGCATTGTAGCTCCCCTACCTGTGATGGTATCTAACAGGATGACCTTTCATGTTCTTCCTCACCTCCTCTCATTTCCCCTTTTTGTTTTCAAAGAGAAACTGGTAATCTGGGTAGATTCAAGGCATCTTTGAGAGAGAATGTCTTGGGGAGCCCCAAGGAGCTGATGAAGTTGAGCGTGCCTTCCTTAGTGTATGCTGTGCAGAACAACATGGCTTTTCTAGCTCTGAGCAATCTGGATGCAGCAGTGTACCAGGTAGGTGGTAATCAAAAGTGCAGAATCTTTAAAAACGTTTTTATGGTGAAAGGATTTTTATTAACCCTTTATCTCACTATCAAATATTTTTCTCAGTTCTATTAATGATACCAGATATATTTGTGTCAGAGTCTAATGTTAGCTGAGTTGATTAGTTCATTGTTTTGTTCTTAGGTGACGTACCAATTGAAGATTCCCTGCACTGCTCTATGTACTGTTTTAATGTTAAACCGGACGCTTAGCAAGTTACAGTGGATTTCAGTTTTTATGCTGTGTGGGGGAGTCATACTCGTACAGTGGAAACCAGCCCAAGCCACGAAAGTCGTGGTAAGAAACAAAATACTTAATGTAACTAAACTGGGAAACTTTTTAAAGTCTTATGCACTTCAGACAGTCACACTGATGCATGGAGCTTGATTATATTTCTTTGAGTGAAAATAACCTTTGCCAGACTTCCCTGGTGGCTCAGACAGTAAAGCATTTGCCTACAATGCGGAAGACCGGGATTTAATCCCTGGGTCGGGAAGATACTCTGGAGAAGGAAATGGCAACCCACTCCAGTACTCTTGCCTGGAAAATCCCATGGATGGAGGAGCCTGGTAGGCTACAGTCCATGGGATCGCAAAGAGTTGGACATGACTGAGCGACTTCACTTTCACTTTGAACCTTTGCCTTACATATATCCTTTTTTCTCCTCAGGAAAATGTTATTGTTAAGGAGAGGTATACTGGCTTCTTTTTTTTAAAGAGGAGAAATATGCATAAAATACGTTAGAGATGGATGGTATCTTAAACTCAATATAATGCCCCTCCTTCATTTTATGGATAACAAAATTGAAGTAACTTCAAAGAGAGGAAGTAACTTATCCAAAGTTCCACAGTTAACAGCTAACCTGTGACTCAAATTGTGCAAACTTCCACACAGTGTATATGTTCAGAATTTCTAGGCCTCTTTTAGACGTTTTCTCAGAAATACCGGGCAAAGTTTTCTCCATCTAATTTTCATGTTCTCTTGCAGTCACAAAAATTTTTGCTTTGTACATAACAACCACTGTCAACAATTGGGCTTAGAGAGGAGTAGTAGTGGTTTTCCTGATAATTGATAACTAAAATAGGGCAAAAGGCGCCTTCACGTCTTTTAGTCCAAGAGTTAAATATTAAGGTATATACCTGATTTTTTAAAAAAAGTATTATATGCTTTAATTGGTTGTTTTCCCAAAGAGTAGAAAGAAGAACCACAGTGGAGGATCTGAAGGCCAGGAGCTTCCTTCTGCATATTCTTCCCAAATGAGAGACCATGGGTTCTCCCATCCAAGTACTAACCAGGTCCCACCCTGCTTAGCCTCCAAGATCAGAGGAGTTCAGAGTGGTATGACCATAGGGGGCCCATGGTCTTTTAGGAGCGGAAGGCAGCCGGGGAGGTATACAGAGCTTGTGAAACTAGAAAAAGTCAGCTTTTTACGTACTTTCTGGCCTGGCTGAAGAGTTTTTTTTCCTCAGAAACTGAGTTTTAAATTAAGTTTTTATTGTCTTTACATGATGTTTAAATGTGCTTATATTCTTGGTGACATTTCAAACACTGATCAAATATGTACTGCATTGTAACTCGGATGTAGACCATTGGAGAAATTATTTGTCTGGGAAATAATGCAAACACTTAAAAGTTAAATATGAACTTCCAGGACCACTTTACATGTTTAGCAAATGTCCACCTCACATAGGTAATGTGTATGAAAAGCTTAGTAAACTAAAGCAGAGAATTTGACTACTGGAGCACTCTAGAAAGTTCTTTCGTATCTTGAACAGAATGAAGCTTCCTGTAACTGCCTCTTGTTCCCTGCTCTCATCAGAGTAACTCAGACCCCTGCTAGCTCCACATGATGATCCTTGGAATGTCTGAGAACAGTGTCACAACCCTACCCTCTGTGTCTTTTTCTGTCCCACTATTGAGAGAACCTTGTTTCTTTCTATAATATGCCTTCTGGAGACTTTGTGATCCCTGGCTCGTGCCAGTGCTGCCTTGTATTTCTTTTCTAGATGCCTTTAGCCATTGTTTTTCCTCAGTATGTCCCCAAAGCTCATACCATCTCCAGATGTTGACTGAATAGTGTGAGTTGTGGTGGTGGTGGTTGGTGGTGGTTTAGTTGCTAAGTTGTGTCTGACTCTTGTGACCCCATGGACTGTAGTCTACCAGGCTCCTCTGTCCATGGGATTCTCCAGGCGACAATACTGGAGTGCGCTGCCACTTCCTTCTCCAGGGGATCTTCCTGAGCCAGGGATAGAACCCGAGTCTCCTGCATTGCAGGCAGATTCTTTACCAACTGAGCTGAGTTGTAGTTCGCTAATTACCTCTAGACTTGTTCAGTCAGCCTAAGGTTATATCAGGGTTTTTTTTTTTTTTTTTTGGTTGGAGGTGGCTATCCATTCTGTAACTGATTATATAACCACATGTAGCTGTTTCACACACACACACACACACACACACACACACACACACACACACACAGTTTTTCTCAGATGTGTTTTGTGCAGCAGGCTTCTAAACCAAAGTGCAAGATGTGTTTATATTTATTAAGCCCATCTTGTTAGCTTTGGGTTAATGTTCAAGCCTCTGAGGACTTTCCAGTCCTTATTGGTTGTTAGCTTTTTCTTGAAATGTTATTATGCTTTCTGCAGATGCAACACATATGTCTTCTGGGTCTTCACTGAAAATTTTAGACAGGACAGGATCAGAGTTCTGTGGACATGGCTTTAGATCTCTCTTTGACTCTTTTTTGTCCTCTAGCTTAAGAAACATTTGTTATCTCTGACAGTTTTCATGAATCAGGAATTCAAGGGTGCCTGAGCTCTGGCTTCTTTTAGACATTCTGGCTTGAGGGGTCTCATAAGAGGTTGCAGTCAAGATATCAGCCAGGGCTGCAGGCAGCTGAAGACTTGCCTAGGCTTGGAGGAGCTGTTTCTCTGGTGGCTCATTCATATGCCTGGCTGGTTGATAGTGGTTGTGGGTCTAGCTTGGTTTTATTCTGTTAATTAGCACTTTGCTATATGAGCATTCACTCAGCTATGAATAGAACTAGTTATCCTCACTCCATTTCTCTGTCTTAGTAACAAAAATACTATGCAAATCTGACAGATTTCTTACTGAACATTATCTCTGTGGAATTCCCCTCATCACTTAACTAGGAATCCTTTCAGTAAGACAATTTGGTATGTCATCTTCTTCTTGAAGCCACACTGTGTGTGTGTGTGATGACCATTAGACTTTTTAAGCTCTATAAGTCATCTGTTCTGTGATTTTGCTTGTATTCAGTAACAGCACTGCAGTCACACTAGTTATTAGCAATGTTCTAAGTGCTTTACACACATGAACTCACTTATGCCCACACCAATCATATGAGATGTGTGTATTTATTTCCATTTTCATATGAGGAAACTGATAGGGAAAGAAGCTTAGCAGTGGGTCCACAGTGACCTTGCTTGAGCCCAGGCGGTGTGGCTCTTGAGTCTGTGCTTTTGGTGAGTGTACTGGCCTGCCTTCAACTTCTCAAGCTGCTCTTGATAATTTCTGCAGCTTTTCCTCTGCTCTGCCTTTCTGAAAATCAGGACAGTATTTGCCCAATTCAGATTTTCTGGCATAGTTTCCATGCCCTAGTAATATTCAGAGATATAGTGAACACTATCTTGACTTGCTACTGTTCTTAGTCAAGATGCTTCTCAATTTAGGTAGGTGTTTTTATGATAGCAAACCACACATCTTGGACTTAACTTTCCATTCATTCATTCATTTAAAATCATTATTCACAGAGAAAGTGGAAACTATATTTGGGTAACTCTTATTTTCTTGCTCTCTAATAGTATGTCATTTAGCCAAAGAAACACTTTTTTCTTTTAAAGGCCTTCTTCAAAGTATTTTTGCAAGCCTCCACTTATTCTGAGTTTTCAGTTTTTTTGATACTAAAATTCCTGGTTGGTTCCTCTTGGTTTTGTATACTGTAATTTTTTTTCTTAGTGTTCCTATAAAATGAGAATTCATTGAAGATGCCCTTAACTAGT
This sequence comes from Bos grunniens, assembly GCF_055505025.1. Lineage (NCBI taxonomy): Eukaryota > Metazoa > Chordata > Mammalia > Artiodactyla > Bovidae > Bos > Bos grunniens. Next base: position 63,395,280 of record NC_141173.1, on the reverse strand, counting down.
GACACCTGACTTGTTTACTATTCATGAGAATCTCATTCTTCTGAAACTCTTATCCTTCTTGAACCATCTTCCCACTAGCTATGGAATTTCTCAGTTTTATTTCTTTGAATTTTCATTTATTCAAGACTGGAGCTCAGGTCTTAACTATGCTGTGTTTGGCTGTTGCTTATCCTCTTAAAACACTGCCCTTAAGTTTCCATGACTTCTACTTCATCGCCCAGTAGTTTATCAGTTAGAATTAAGTCTAGAGGAGCAGTCAGTGTCTATCACCATTTTTCCTAACTGTAGAGATTAAACTGGCAGAAAAGCCAAGAATTTGTCAGACATTATATTTAGTAGCTTGAGCTTTCTAGTGTCCTTCCATTATTTTTTCTCATCTCTATGCCAGTCTTATAGTTTATATTAGGAAAGCATCCATGTTAATCCATTGTAGTCTATAGCAGTGGTCCTCAAAACAGTGTACATCAGAATTAACAGGAAGGTTAAACAGATTATGAGGGTGGAGGCTAACAGTTTATGATTCGGTAGGTCTGGGGAATGCCTGTCAGTTTTCATTTCTAACAGGTGATGCTGCTGCTGCTGCTGCTGTTCCAGGGACCATACTTTCAGAATCATTAGTTCATAGTATCTTCTATTTCTCCTTTTATCTTCATGCAGATATCTTCTCTCTCAGGTCCTTAAAGTAATACTCTCCTTATATCAGGCTTATTTGTTTTGAACAAGGTATGTGCTTATCACGTTACAGTCATGTGTCTCAACCCTGTAGTTTCTGAGTGCTACCACTCAGATAACATTGATCTCTGAGAAGAGACTGATGAAAGCTCCTGAGGGTTAGTTTAGGAAAGAGGAAATAAAGTTGAAACAATAGGTTGGGGGTCCATATACCTGCATCTGTTAGCAAAGTATTATGAATATATATACATGTTAATCAGCGCTGTGTATCAGCTTCCTCTTTATTCATTTAGTATCTAAAATAGTGTATATGGTACATAAAAGTCATGCTATTAATATCTGATAAAAATTCAGTAAAGCTGGAAATCTTACAAGTCCTTTATCCCATAGGTGATAGGGAATAAAACAAGTCAAAGTGTCGTCATTTCCATGATTGATCCTATAAGGGCTTGATTTATGGTGGTGTCAGAAGTTAAAATTAAGTGGTGGCTGCTGCTTGCATGCTAAATTGCTTCAGTCGTGTTTGACTCTTTGTGATCCCATGGACTGTAGTCCACCAGGCTTCTCTGTCTGTAGGATTCTCCTGGCAAGGATACTGGAGGGGTTGCCATGCCCTCCTCCAGATCTTCCCAACCCAGGGAGCGAACCCGTGTCTCTTGCCTTGGCAGGCAGGTTCTCTGCCACTAGCACCGCCTGGGAAGGCCAACAGGTGGCTGACTATGCACAATTCTATGCTCAGGTGCCACTGTTATTAGGAAGAAGCCACACATGGTTATCATTTATTGTGCCTGTGATTTGACCAGTATGTTTTTAACTTAATACTTTTGTCTGTCCCTGGGATGGCATTTTGTTTGGTCCTGTCTTATTCTACAGAAAAGCTGTGTCTGATACACATACTTTCAGTAGAACTGTAAACAGATTTTTGTATTCATTTGTTTGGTCTCTTGGATGAGTTGTGTTTTTAGTCACTAAGAATAACTTTTAAAACATTACTATTGCAGGTGGAACAGAATCCACTGTTAGGATTTGGTGCTATAGCTGTTGCTGTATTGTGCTCAGGATTTGCAGGTAAATCATAAAAGCACCACTTTATTCAGTTGTCAAATTGTTTTTCTAGGAAGCATGTAGTAGTGTTTAACTCAGCTTAGATCTCAGTCCTTACTCATTTTTGCAGTTACCTAAGAATGTATTTGTCATCGTTGATTATTCCCAGTCCATCTAAGAACCCCAAAATAAATGAAAAAAGACCTCTGAAAATGTAATAAGTTAGCCATCAGAAAGCTCAAGTATTTCTATTTTTCTGGCACTGACCTCAGGCTAGATTCAGCTGCTTTAGGTTGCTAGTTACCAGCTTGCTATCTGTATTTCCCTCATACTCTCAATTTCTTTCTCTGCTTCAACAGATTAGGAATTATGGAGTAGGGAGGAAAGGGAGGTGGAAAATACCTCAGAAAACCTAGTACCCAGAAGTAAGAGCCAAAAAGGGAGAGAAGAATCAAAACCACTAATATCAGATAAACATGGAGGTCTGGACTCACATGTGTAGGGAAAAGCAATCCTTCACTGAATCAAGAAGAGACAAAAGTATGAATGTTAAGTGCAATATAAGAAATGAGATGTTTTACAAATAGTTCCAATGGAGAAGAAACTGAAAGGGTATATTAGTTATAGCTATACATCTTTATTATTTATTTGTGCTATTTCAAGAGTTAAGACTATTTTTTTATTTTATAGTACTTTATTTTTGACTGGGAAAGTAATCTTTTTCTCTCTTCATCTAGTCATTTGATAAGAGGGGAAAATCTAAATTTAGGAATAAACTTAATGACAGCATTATGCTAGACTTTTATTCTTAAACAGCAAATCAGAAACAAAAATTGACTTACACTCGAAATAATATACTATTTGATTTTTAGCACTATTTTGAACAGTTAAAGTGTGTCCAACATTCTGTTTAGTTCAACCTCTCAGTACACAAGTGAGGAAACAGTAGGTGGTTTAATACCCCTCTATGCTTGGAGTAACTGAGAACTGAGTAGTTGAATGGTTTTTCCAGATGAGGAAAATCAAAGTTAGAAATAGGAGTAGCCATTACGTTTGTTTCCATTCTCTGGCTCTTTCCAACATAGGTTCATCAAAGAAAAAAATCTTGGTTTTCATTTCATTTTAGTTGATGGGTACTCTAGTGGCAGAGTCTCTAGCGTTTGTAACGAAACTCTTTAATGTTCTTGTTAAACACGCATTCATTTCAAGTATAGAACTTATAGCTGTGCTATATGACTTTTTGAGGGAGAAGTTACGTGCTTTTTTGGAGTACCTAAAAAGCTATGGATCATCAACCTCAGAAAAACACAGATATCCACAAAACACTGTCTGGTTAGGGAATTCATGTTCCTTCTGACAGTGTGTATGAACTTGGCCTATGGACCCCTGCTTTAAAGGAAAGTGGCTTCACTCAGCAGGTTCTATTTAAATTTTATTTTGGTTGTGTTACTTATTCTGAAAAAAAAATTCCTGGTGGTGATTATATAGGTTATTTTGCAAAGTGGAGAGTATTCATCACTAAGCAGATACTATAGGAGTATGATTAAGATAATTGACTCTTAACAGTATAGTTTTCTAGCTGACCAAACCAAGTGTTTCATTGGCATTAGTAGACAGCTTTGGTGATCTAGCTCACTGCTATAATAAAGGCAGAAACTTAACAATATTAAGATTTCCTATTAAATGTGGGTTAGAAAGCTCCCTCTTGGTTATTAATTCTATATGCTCTGTAAAAACAAACTGGTAATGTTCAGTATGGCATGTGTCATAACCAGCATAATAAACGTGCATCAAATTAATAAAATGTTTCCTAAATCATATACTTTATATCTTTAGATTTTTATTCTAAATGAAAGACATTTTAATTTCTAATAATATCTATTTCATATTTGCATGCTTAATTTTCTTTCAGGAGTATATTTTGAAAAAGTTTTAAAGAGTTCAGACACTTCCCTTTGGGTGAGAAACATTCAGATGTATCTATCGGGGATTGTTGTGACATTAGTTGGCGTCTACTTGTCAGATGGAGCTGAAATTAAAGAAAAAGGATTTTTCTTTGGTTACACATATTATGTCTGGTTTGTCATCTGTAAGTATCTAGGAATTAAAGGTTCTAGGTAGATCTTTTTTAAAAAAAATATTAACAATATAATAATATAGTATATATTATATTATGTAATATGTTAGATGTCATTTAAGCCTTTATAGCATTTTAAAATTGTTCCTTTGATACTGAGAATACCAGCTTGAAAATGTAATTTTGATTTTATTGACTTACTTTTGTGGCAAAGCTATCCCAAAACAATTTTTGCCTTCACAATCAAAAGTACCTAATGTGTTAGCAATAAGTGTGTACAGTTTAGTAGTAGAGTACATAGCCCTTTGGGCATCTGAAAAACAATGTTTTGTAGGAATTACAACTCACTTTTAGTACAAACTCTCTGAGAAGGCTGCGTCTAAGGAAAATAGCATTTTCCTAGGTAAATTAATGGCATCTCTGGGGATGAAAAGTGCCCCACCGTCATAGAATGTTTCATATGAGTGTTAAGATTCTCTTTCTTTCTGTACACAAGTCCTTGCCAGTGTTGGAGGCCTCTACACGTCTATAGTGGTCAAATACACAGACAATATCATGAAAGGCTTTTCTGCGGCAGCTGCCATTGTCCTGTCTACCATTGCTTCAGTGATGCTGTTTGGATTACAGATAAGTATGTCTTACTTTGTACTGTAAGTTTTTAACAGGGAAGAGCTTCTCATTTCCTTGGTTCATCTTTTATTAAATATGGCAGTTGCTTATAGTGTTTACAGAAATTCCTTAGTTTTGCTATAGTTTATCCTAGAAGTGCATCATATATGTGTGGAATGTGGGGTTCACGGTACTTGTTATTTAAGTGGTTCCAGAGCTTAAACCAAGGGTGTTAACTTCTGTGTGAGAGTGAGCAGGCTACTCAGTAGGAAGAGCATTTTTGCAGTCAGGGCCTTCCTGTTTCCCAGGTATTATATACAAGACAGCTTAAGTGCTTCAGTGTGAATACAGTATGACTAGGTACACAAGAAAAGAAACAGAAGGACTTGAGGAATTGATTACTTACCCCAGGGAATTACTGTAAACTTGGCTTTTTTTTTTTTTGAGGAAAGAACAGTAAAACTTCATTTCCCCCTTAGTTTGTACCTTCCGTTTTAGACTTGGGTATAACCTGCTTTTGAAACTACAATCCAAATCTAAATTGTCTTTTATAAAGCTATCTTTATTTCATTTAATACGTAATTAATAAAGTCATGACTGTAGCTGGCATTCTGGCACCTCCTTTATGCTTGTCCTCCTGATTTTCCCTAGCCATATCCACTATTAATTGGCTTCTGAATTATTTAAGCAGAGATACTGACTTATCAGATATACCATAAACTAATACATGAGGAAAATCTGTCAAATATCAACATAAAGAATTAGATCTGGCCTGTATTTACATTTCATTTTAAAACTGACTTGTTATAAATGCAAATAGAAGAACATCAATGTTGTAGATACCTTAGAAAAAAATTGGTAGTATGGTTCAAATCTTGCTTGTACCATTTATTAGCTGAACAGCCTTGGGGAAGTTACTTAACCCACGTCTCAGTTTCTGTGTCTGTAAATTGGGAACAAGATCACCCATCTCCTAGGGTTATTTTAGGCGAAGTGCTTATTCGAACAGTGCCTGGCACACAGGTGTTCTGTATAAAGGCAGCTGCTTTCCATTTCTAGGCCCTCCTTTAGATGTTTTTTCTTCTCTTATTTTCACTTTGCGTTTTGATCCATCTTTATGCTCAACAAATCCTATGCCTGTACTCCTAATGAATATCTGGGAACAGTGTAAATGCTTTCTGGTCAGTGTTCTGGCTGACTGATGTCAAGGAACTTAATTAAGAATGTTAGCAATCTTAGTTTTCTATTTAATTTACCCTCTTCCCCCCTTTCTGAAGGAAAAGCTAGTCTGTCTTAGGGATGAATTAAAATCCATGGCTCGATGTCATTTCTCTGCATGACATTTTTTTAAAAGATAGTAAGACTGTGCCCTTGTATTCCCTAAAATAGAATATGGCTTAGTTTTGAACAGAATATACAGTTTGACACAAATATTTAGTTATATAACACCTCCTTTGGGCAAGTAATTCAGTTATGTCCTGATTTTCAGAATTAAGAAGATTAAAAAAAAGGTTAGCAGAAAATATAAGTTTACTGATTAAATCACCACCTCATTTGCTATTCAGGAATGCAATCCTCAAAGGTTTGAATCATTAGTCACCTAACTTTTTGAATTTGCTAACTACCTCTTACTCTAAACTTTAACAGGCTTCTAGTATCATGGAAAATCCATACTTCCCTGCTTTTTCAGTCAGCATATAGGGATGTTGGTATGCTCTCGGTCCGTGATCCAACGGTCCGTGATCCAAGACAGTGATACATGTGTTCTTGAAAAGTGTGTAGTCAGTGATTGTCACTCCCTTGACTTTACCACTTTTTGTTTTTTTGGGTAGGGGTGGCGCTAGAATTGATTACTTTTCTAAACCTTACCATCAAAATACAGAACACTTAAAATTTATTTTCCATACAATCTGATAGTGTAAACCCACAGTTCAAAGTCTTCAAAATTTTAAACTGATCATTGTTATGTAGTTTTAAGGGCACAAATACAGATTAAGCTCTTTTTTTTTTTTTCCTTTCCAGCACTCACCTTTGCTCTGGGTACTCTTCTTGTTTGTGTTTCTATATATCTCTATGGATTACCCAGACAAGACACTACGTCCATCCAACAAGGAGAAACAGATTCAAAACAGAGAGTCATCGGTGTGTGACTTTAGCCTCAAAAGAGATTCCTACTAAGACTAAACCATTTATATTAAACTAGAGCCTTAAGTCAATTTCAGAAGGTAGATTTAAAAAACAAAAACTGTTTAGCCTAAGAATTAAGAAGAAAGCTATGTGAATGAATTGCAGAGTTTTAATGTGACCTGTTTGGAATCAACCTGTTTTAAGAATGAAGGATTTTTATTATTGTATATATAACAATGTATATATAAAAGTATGGAGATGATGTGGTGTTTAAAAAAAAATCATGTGAGGCTGCAATATTCAATTAATGAGGTTTGGGGTTACGTTAAAGGTTAAAGTGCCAAAGCCATTTCTGTACTAACTGTTCTCTTGTTCAGGTACCAGGGGAGAAGGGTTGACCCCTCCTTATTCTCCAAGGCATGTACAGTATTTAGTCCCAGCAGCAGTGAAGACTCTCTTCTTACAAAAAGGAGGCAAAACCAAGACAGGCTAGTTCAGAAACAAACTGAATGTGTAACTTCTCCAACTGAATCTATTTAGAAACTCAGACAATGATGTGTGGGTGGTGACTGAATACCCCTTTAAGTGCTGTCTTTGTGCCATTCATTGTCTGGATTCATATTTCTTTGCTGTTAGAGGATATACTTTTCTTCAAAAAATATTTCTAATGTCATTTTTGTACTTTTTTAAATAAAGTATGTAACTGTCGGGCTCTCAATAATTTGTGAAACTTCAGTGTTTTTTTAAAAAATTTCTATGATATGGGAAAATTCAGCAATAAACTTAATTTATTATATGAAATCTGTTTGCTCACTACTTGTATTGTAGATATGACCATTAAGATAATGCTTAAGCATAAACACAAGCCCAAACCATTAAATTTTTTAACTTTCTATATGCGGACTTTTATCAAGTTGCAAAAAAGGGCTATAAAGTAACTCTAGCTAGCATTAAACAGCAACAAAGGGAATTTGTAAGACTGTAGGGCTCTAGGCTGGATCATCAAAAAAGCAAGAGAGTTCCAGAAAAACATCTATTTCTCCTTTATTGACTATGCCAAAGCCTTTGACTGTGTGGATCACAATAAACTGTGGAAACTTCTGAAAGAGATGGGAATACCAGACCACCTAACCTGCCTCTTGAGAAACCTATATGCAGGTCAGGAAGCAACAGTTAGAACTGGACATGGAACAACAGACTGGTTCCAAATAGGAAATGGAGTACATTAAGGCTGTATATTGTCACCCTGCTTATTTAACTTATATGCAGAGTATATCATGAGAAACGCTGGGGCTGGAAGAAGCACAAGCTGGAATCAAGACTGCTAGGAGAAATATCAATAACCTCAGATATGCAGATGACACCACCCTTATGGCAGCAAGTGAAGAGGAACTCAAAAGCCTCTTGATGAAAGTGAAAGAGGAGAGTGGAAAAAGTTGGCTTAAAGCTCAACATTCAGAAAACGAAGATCATGGCATCTGGTCTCATCACTGCATGGGAAATAGATGGGGAAACAGTGTCAGACTTCATTTTTCTGGGCTCCAAAATCACTGCAGATGGTGACTGCAGCCATGAAATTAAAAGACTCCTTGGAAATTAATTACTCCTTGGAAGGAAAGTTATGACCAACCTAGATAGCATATTGAAAAGCAGAGACATTACTTTGCCAACAAAGGTCCATCTAGTCAAGGCTATGGTTTTTCCAGTGGTCATGTATGGATGTGAGTTGGACTGTGAAGAAGGCTGAGTGCCAAAGAATTGATGCTTTTGAACTGTGGTGTTGGAGAATATTCTTGGGAGTCCCTTGGACTGCAAGGAGGTCCAACCAGTCCATCCTAAAGGAGATCAGTCCTGGGTGTTCATTGGAAGGACTGATGCTAAAGCTGAAACTCCAATACTTTGGTCACCTCATGCAAAGAGATGATTCATTCGAAAAGACCCTAATGCTGGGAGGCACTGGGGGCAGGAGGAGAAGGGGACGACAGAGGATGAGATGGCTGGATGGCATCACCAACTCGATGGACATGAGTTTGAGTAGACTCCGGGAGTTGGTGATGGACAGAGAGGCCTGGCGTGTTGCAATTCATGGGGTTGCAAAGAGTCGGACACGACTGAACGACTGAATGACTGAACTGAATTGAGGGCTCTAGGCTATAGGAATTAATGTACATTTCTTTCAGGGAGCTGCTTTTTCAAAGACTTGGCTCTAGCAATCATTGACCCTGTGTCATTTTACTCAAAATTCAAATACTAAGGAAGCTAGGAATACTAAGGATCTGGGAAAGGGAATGCTTTTTCCAAAGAAGAGGCGGGGGATACTAGACCTGTAAACAGGTCCCAACTTAAGTTTTTATTCCATGGCTGATTTATGCTGGAGAAATATTGATACTTTAAGTAGAGAATTAGCCATCTGGAAGCTAATTCACTTAAGATTGGAGTCTTTTCTAGGATTAACAATGTATGTGATACTTGCCAATATAAACCTAAGCTCACTCAACTAAAGAAGCCTTAAAAAAAAAAAAAAAAGAAGCTTTAGTTCATGCTAATTGGCTTCTCTATGCATAGACTGTCATTGGTATTCAGAAGACTTCTAGTATCAATAGTTAGAATAAATTTTAGCAGATCAGAAAGGAAATTCTCAGATGAGGATAGCTGAACCTATCAAACAGATCACATCCTACTCATGTTCCCTAAGCAGGTAAATGTACTTAACAATATGCAGATACACGAAACTGGGAAACTCCATTTCAAATATGCTTTAATGGGCTAATTTACAAGGATCCTAAGTCGGTATCTGTAAAGTAATTCCTTGTTATTCAGATGTATTCAGTGCCCCAGTTCATGTAGTGTGCTAAGAGTTATCTGTACACAGCAATGAAAAGATAAGTAGAAGATCTGTTTTCTGGGAGTAGTCAGCTGTATTGGCAAAAAAGCTTAATTTTGGTCCCCCTAAATTTAATAAGAACACTCATAATCCTAAGAAAATTGAGATTTTTCTTCACAAGTTTTAAAAAAACCAAATAATCTTATTTATAAGAAGAGTTTCTGGATGAATGGTATAGTAAGAAACCTCAAGCCAGAACTCACATCACCCCATGAACACATACATCAGCATGTGGAACAGGTCTCACTGAGAAGTAACTGGAAATGGGCAGAAAGACTTGTACACCAAGGTTGTAAGAAAGATCCACACAGAATCAGTAGGAAGGAAGGAGAAGCGGCAGTTTGGGACTAGTGCCCCAGGGAGGGGACTCAGAAGGGAGATCACACGGGTAGAGAATCTGGGCACCCCAGCCCTGGGTCAGACACAGCCAGCCCCCTTGGCTGGTCAGAGGGCTGGTGGGACAGGAGGGCTGGGGAAGCCCAGGTGCCACTAGACTGGAGTGTGTGCACCTGTGGGGACTAACTCCCCCTGTTGGTGGGAATGTAAATAGGTGCAGCCACTTTGGAAAACAATATAGAGGTTCCTCAAAAAACTAAAAATAGGGCTATGATCCAGCAGTTCTACTCCTGGGTATATATCCAAAGAAAACAAAAACACCAAAGAGCTATGCCCCCCACCCCCACCCCCGGATTCACAGCAGAATTGTTTGTAATAGCAAAAATATGGAAGCAACATAGTATCCAGCAACAGAAGATGTGTATATACATGAATATTAGCCATAAAGAAATGAAATTTTGACATTTTCGACATTTTCAACCATATGGACAGGCCTAGTTATTATGCTTAGTGAAATAAGTCAGAGAAAGACAGATACTCTTGTTATCACTTATATGTGGAATCTTAGAAGTAAAACAAATGAATACAACAAAGACAGGTACAGAGAACAAACTAGTGGTTACCAATGGGAAGTGGGGAGAAGCAAAACGGGTAGAGCTTAAGAGATACAAACTACTATGTATAAAACAGGTAAGGAAGAAAGATATATTGCGTTGCACAGGGAAATACAGTCATTGTTTTGTATTAACTTTAAATACAGTGTAATTTATAAAAATAGTGAATCACTATATATACCTGAAACTAATGTAATATTGTAAGTCAACTATACTTCTATTAAAAAACAAAAACCCTCAAGCCAGAGTTTAAACTCTAGTCCTCTGTCTCCAGTAGACCAAAGTGACTTTAAAAAGACTTCACTTAGTTTTATAAAAGTCTTTTTAGTACTTATTGACCATGAGAGAACTCAGATGATTTTAAAAGATAAAAAAATTTAATAAGTTGACAAATCACTTAATAAAATGTAGACAATAAAATATAGATTCTGACACAGAATAATAGTCAATTCTATTCTAAATAGCAAGGCATATAAGAATAGATAACTAGAATTTAGTATTTTAAAAGCAATTTAATTAGAAATTACATTCTACATACAGGTGTTATTCCAAGAAGTTTCATTCCGTTGGCTAGGACTGAGCGGACAGCTCTGAAAAGGTGAAGTCTGGCCTACAAAATAAATCAAAGAATGATCAAAGGTCAATCCAATAACAGGCTAACTATAACTGAATAAGTAAAATTGCTTTTAGAAGTAATTCTAACATTCTTCTAAATTAAAGTAGGAACAATATCGCCAAGTGCCCGAGGGTTGGCTGTGAGCAAAGAAAGACAAATTCCTAGAATTTGTTTTAGGAAGACTGGTACTCAAGGGTGGTGGGATGGGAGTGACAGAAACACCATGAAGTACAGCTTCAGATGAGAGGAACTAATCACTCTATCACCTGATGCAGGAAAATATTTTGTCATATGTTGGAAAGTAACGTTGATTGTTACAGCCTAATTCCAGTTACTGCCTGAGTGTATAAGTACACTGCTGTAGTCTGACAACAGGATGCTATTTTAGGAACATTTACAAGACTGACTCAGTAATAACAGTCTGAGGATGCTAGAGATGACAGTGAGCAACTGGATACGACATACCCCGGCCACCTCAGGAGGACTGTTTCTGACGTGCAGTGTTCTGTGTGCCACCGCAGCGAGGTGACTGGAACGGGAAGAGAGAAATCAGGATCAGAACCACAGGAGTTTCCTATGTGACATATAAGCTTGATGTCTAATCTCACTCCCTCAATTTAGACAAGTCAAAGCCCAGAGCCACTGAAGAGTATTTCCAAAGTTGAATGGATGAGATTGAATTCACTGCTTGTCGCTAACTGGCAAAGTGAAACACATGAAACTCCTGTTTTAGATTTTTGGTCCTGGTTCTACTACTAGGGCTTCCCTGGTAGCTCAGATAGTAAAGAATCTGCAATGCAGGATACCTAGGTAAGATCCCTGGGTCGGGAAGATCCCCTGGAGGAGGGAATGGCTATCCACTCCAGTATTCTTGCCTGGAGAATCCCATGGACAGAGGAACCTGCTGGGCTACAGTCCATGGGGTCACAAAGAGTCATACACGACTGAGCAACTAACACTAACACTACTATTAATAGTAATGGATGGTATTATAATTTTGTTGTCCTTTAAAGTTATGATTTCACTGTTTTATAAGTACAGGGGATTATTTTTTAATAATTAGCTTTCCTTTATTTAGGCATCCCTCAGGATGAGATGTAACACAGCCTGGCCTGTCTCCTCTGTATCGTGAGGTGGTGGTTTAAGACTAGTTATCAACCCACTCTGCACACACTGGCCACTCTTAAAATATTTTTTCTGTTTAGGTTATGGCAGCAAGAAGAATACTCTGCCATAGAAATGATGCTTACGACATTGGTTCCAATGACTGTGACAATAAAGATTTTCTGGCTTCTTCATTTCTATATGTCTAAGTGAAAATTAAAAGGAAACAAAAATCTATAAATCTGGGGAAGACAGGTAAAAAGCATGATCAAGAAAAAAGTCCAAGTAAATCTCTGATTTCAACAAATCTTGAGTAAAAGCAAATACTTCCTTTCTTAAATAGCTTTATGAGAAGCTACAACTTTGTTGCTCTAAGACTCAACCTCTATTCAGAGTTTCTAAAGCAGCCACTGCAAAACTTCTATCAAAGTGTTACCTACTCGCTTTCCAATTCATCCTCTACCCTCTATCAGACTGACTTTCCTGTGCCTCTGCTTAAATCTTTTTTTATGGGCCTCACTGTCCTGAACATAGGCCGGAATGCTTCAGTGCACAACAAAAAGGCCACGCATTTGTTCCTCATTCTCCCAGAGCTGCGTTTGTAGTTCCCTGTATGTGTCACCTTCTTGCCCAGCTGGGGCTTTTCCCTCCGCTGCCACCTTGTTTCTCCTGGCTTACATCTACTCCCCTCCTCTGAGAAGTCCTCTCTGATCCCTCAAGGCTGGGCTGAGAGCCCTAACCTCGGCCCTCATGTCCACTCTATCCTAACACGCACTCTACTGTGACCATCCATGATGGAGCTATTGGTTCCCGTTCAGTGGACGACAGTGACAGGACCTTCAATCACTGAGTGAATGAACATTAACTGCTAACTGCAAAGATGAAGCGAGAAGTCCTGTAACTTAAAGTGTGCAATTTTTTAGGCTGACGGATTTGTCTATGGGAAACCTTTAGAAAGAAAGGTCCTTTGTTATATCAGGTCTCAAATACTTAATGCCTGAAAATAGCAAGTTTATAAAGTACCTTAGAGTTAGAAGGTAGCTGACAATGTGCCTGGGCTGAAGGTCTTGAGATGACCTATAAAGTACCTCGTCGAACCTAAAAGAAAGATGAGAGGAGTGGCTGGCAGGGGAAGGCTGGGCATGTATTACCCTCCGCTAAGATGCTAAGACAAAGATGGTGAAAGGTTGACTTGATATCATTAACGGTATTAGACATATGAAAAACCACCTTGTGTAAATTTGAAGGTGAAGGCACATTTTTCTTTCTTACAAATTCCTCCATGGCACGTACTTTCTAAATTATCTTAAAATCCTGTAGGCCTAGCCTAAAGCAAGGACTTAAATCATAGCTGTTAAATGTACACAGTCTCCAGCCATGTTTAGGAACATAATCGAGCAGTCTATTCACTGCCAAGAAAACCAGGTTGGCTTATTTTTTCCTCAAAAGTAAGCCAAATGTAAGTAAACTAACCCCTCTTCCCAGGAAAGAACCACAGACCACTGTGTGGCAATCAGAAAATGCCCTTGTTGCTAAGCATCCACATCCCTTCCAGACATTCTGGAGATTAGTCAGTCTCTCCTGACAAGTATGGCTTCACTGATAATTCTGGTGAGAGCTCAGAAGTATGGTCTCCTGCCCAGTGTATTTGAGGCTGCCCTGAAGCCAAGAGGCAAATGAAAGGCTTATGGTCTCAGGGAAGGTGCACAAAGGCAGGGATTTTCCTCCACTTATCACAGAGGGTGAGAAGATGATTGTTTCTGAAACTTAAAAGGTTACGCTTTTACTAGGCTTTACATTCTCACACTTTGATCTGAAGGATGTTAGGCATCTGGGCTAATTTAATGGTGATACTGTTTTTAAAGCCTCAGGATCAGCCGTGAGCATGCCCTCTGTCTGCTCTCAAAGGGTAGGCATTCACTTTTTGGTCACATCTTTGGAGAAGTGCTGTCTACAGTCACTGGTCTGTTCACCTCAGTGGTCAGCAAATGAGAACAGTCCCTTCACGGGGAAGCAGCAGACTGGATCTTGTTAGGACACCATACCTGAGAAGATGCTGGAGAATGGAAACAGATTGTGGCTCCTGTAAGCAGGCGGTGTTGAAGTCATTGAGATAACCGCATCCAAAAGTCTCTTCCAGACTGTTGTCAAGTTTAAACACAACAAAGAATTAAGCAAGTCAGCTGGGCTACGAATAGTTGCAAATAAGGAACATCTTCCCAGCATGCATACCCTCACCCTCCTTAATCTGTTCTAGACTTGGAAGCTAACAGCATTTGACTCGATGCCTCAATTTTTCCTAAATCTGTTTCTTCATCTGAAAATGGAGTATATTCCTTGGCGGGATTATTCTGAGTGCTAAATAAGGTAATACACAGAAAAGCATTGTTATACAGGTACGCAATAAATAAACGTTCAAAAACGCCCTCAAGATCAAACATAATAGGAGGTCCACCAGACTTCACCTAGCTTTGAATGTTAGATGTTGGAGAAGTGCAGAAAACAGAGCCTTTGGTCTTCGAATCACTCCACCCAGGCCTCACCCTGAGAAGGCCAGAGCCGTCCTGTATTTCCCTGCAGCCCCTTGTCACCTGTGGAGGCGGGCGTGTGTGTACTGCAGGAAGACGCCCGTGTCCCCGCGGCTCTGGAAAACACGATCCCAGCTGAACTGATAGTCAGACAGCAGGAAACCTCTGAAGTCCTAAAGCGACAGGAAATCTTCAGTGTGAGGAGTTGTTGCAGCACCAAATCAAAGGCCCTCCCTCCCAGGAAGCAGTTTTCACAGACCTGAATGATGAGGGCTGCAAGTCCCACCTGCTCTGCTGTCTCCTCGGGATTCTCCAGCTCTTTGGTCGCTGAAACAGACAAAGGTAGCTACTTTCACCTTGCGTGAAACTGTACAAAACCCAGGATTGAAGTGGAGATGTGTTGTGTGTGCTAAGTTGCTTCAGTTGTGTCCAACTCTTTGCAACCCTGTGACTGTAGCCTGTCCATGCGATTCTCCAGGCAAGAATACTGGGGTGGGTAGCCATTCCCTTCTCCAGGGGATCTTCCCAACCCAGGGATTAAACCTCTGTCTCTTATATTGGCAGGCGGTTCTTTCCCACTAGCGCCACCTGGGGAAACCTGCCCAAACGTATGTGGACAGCATCAGGAACAAACAGGTGCACAGTGGGTACTTTACTTGCCTATTTGGGCGGACTTAACTTTGCTAATGATGTTTCCCAAGCCTTCATTAAAAGGGAAGAGACATGATTTTCCTTACAAATATCCCATATAAGACAGTAGACTTCTTTACTTCTGTTACTTCTTTTTCCAAGGGTGAAGCTTACACAAAGCCATGAGGACTTGTGACTCGCTTCAATTATGGAATACAGGAACTCTGCATAACCAGTCCAGCTGTGGAGTGACGATGCTGGAGCTGCCTGGGCAAAGAGGCTCAGGGTGTATCGATTCACGTTATTGGACCAAGCCACAGCCAAGTAGCAAGCACCAAACCCTAGCACCCTGAATTAGTAAAGCTATTTTTGACAAGGTTAGTGAAAGTTCCAAGGAGGGATGGTCAGAATAAATCACACTGCACAAGAAGTCCAGCAAAACTAAGAGTGGACGTAAGTTATGCCTGTAACAAAACAATGAATTTACTCTTAATAGAAGCCATGTTCTGTAGCATCCTCAATCGAATCTCATTTAGAACATCTTCCAGAAAAGTAACATCTCCTCTCCGAGTTTTCATTCCCTGCACTACCCCAAAGGGCACGTGCTGGCACCTGAAATGGAACAGCAGGCATTTAGTTCCCTGAAAACTGAAAAGGAGCTGCTGATCAAAGCAAGTAACAAGACACTTACAGAGAACAGTTTGAACTTTTAACTCCTGTGATTAATAAAAAGTGAAACATGCTGTGATGTGTTGTGTGCCACAGAAGACGTTAAACACACAACCTCACTTCATAGTCACAGGATATGATTAGACTGTTAGTTGCCTTTATGAAAAAAAGGAGATGAGAATTAAGCATTTTGAAAATCAAGCCATTGAGAGCAGTCATCTAATAAAACCATTTATTAAATGTTTAGACAACAGAAATTAATATAACCCTGCAAAACTAAGTGCAAAGAACAAATGTTTTTCCACACTAACAGCTTGAAACAAGAAAGTAAAGTCTGAATGAAAATCTTTATCAACCTGGTACATTTTTGGACATGGCTGACCTAGCAACAGCTGAATGCTCTTGAGAAGGCAATTTAGAATCACACAGACTGTACCTTTCTGCCCAGTCATATCCCATGATCTGCAGCATCTGGAACACTTGCTGAAAATGCTTTTTTTGCCCTTTATCTGTCTTGAGAAAAAAAAGTGTATTTAAAT
This sequence comes from Bos grunniens, assembly GCF_055505025.1. NCBI lineage: Eukaryota > Metazoa > Chordata > Mammalia > Artiodactyla > Bovidae > Bos > Bos grunniens. The sequence goes on along the minus strand of NC_141173.1, from coordinate 63,378,831 downwards.
AAAAGAACAGTGATAAGTTAAATCTACAGTGTTGTTGTTTAGCTGCTAAGTTGTGTCCAACTCTTTGCAGCCCTATGTACTGTAGCCTACCATGGTCCTCGGTCCATGGGATTTCCCAGGCAAGAATACTGGAGTAGGTTGCCATTTCCTTCTCCAGTTGATCTTCCAGACCTAAGGGATCAAACCCACGTCTCTGGCATTGGCAGGTGGATTCTTTACAACTGAGTCACCAGGGGAGCCCATTGAATCTACAATACATTGGACATAAATCATATTAAAATATTTGAGTTTTGACAGACTAGAGTCCTTATCAATGGATCAGTTTTAAATAAACATATGAAGAGGATGCCACTGGAAGAATGTCTAAGCAGAGTGCTCTACAAGAGCAGGAGGAGCTGCAGCACTGCACTGAGTATTATACCCAAATTACTCCTTTCTCAGCTATTGTGACCTTTATCTCCAAGAAGGCCAGAACTAAGCACTAAAAAGATATTTAATAGCAATTTTTCCCCCTTAGGAGAAAGGAAGGTTTCACATGGAAAGAAAGGAAGGGAAGAGGAGACTAGAATATTACTCAGCATAAAAGGAATAAACCACTGACATATGCAAGTTTGGGTGGATCTCAAGGGCATTCATTATACTGAGTGAAAAGAGCCAATCTCAAAAGGTTACCTAGTGTGAATCCATTTATGGAACATTCTCAAAGTGACAAAATTATATGATGAAGAACAGGGCAGTGGCTGCCAGGGATGAGGGTTGGGGGAAGGCATAATTACTAAGTGGTTGCCATAAACGAAGTTGTTTTGTGATGGCACAGTTTTGTATTATGAATGTGGTGAAGGTTACCTGAACATACATGTGATAAAATTTCATAACCATCCCCCCATCCTTCCACAATCCAGGCCCTAACACCAGTGTCTATAAATATTGGTGAAATTTAATTAGGGTCTCTACCAATGTTAGTTTCCTGGTATCTTTAAGGAAGACTAAAAGTAATATGCTGCTGCTGCTGCTAAGTCGCTTCAGTTGTGTCTGACTGTGTGACCCCATAGACGTCAGCCCACCAGGCTCCCCCGTCCCTGGGATTCTCCAGGCAAGAACACTGGAGTGGATTGCCATGTCCTTCTCCAATGCATGAAAGTGAAAAGGGAAAGTGAAGTCGCTCAGTCGTGTCCAACTCTTAGCGACTCCATGGACTCCAGCCCACCAGGCTCCTCCATCCATGGGATTTTCCAGGCAAGAGTACTGCAGTGGGGTGCCACTGCCTTCTCCAGAAGGTAATATGGAAACTGTACTATTCTGAAACTTGTGAGTCCTAAAATATTTAAAGTAAAAAGTTATTTTTAAAAAATGCATTATGACACATACATATTCATTACACATAACCATTCTTTTGTGTAATTTTCTTTTAATATGAAGCAATGTGAACTCTTTCATTTTTAAAGTTTTTTTTAAACATAGTGGTTGCCACCGTAAATACACTTACCACTGAATTCTTTCTATAGTTTGACAAATTATTTTTGCATAGTTTTTCAACAAGGCTTTCAGTTTCTATCTTTGCAGTTTTCATGAGGCAGGCATCATAACCTTTTGTTTTTTACTGTGATTACTTACCACATAGATCATTTTATCAAAATTATACTTTTCCATTCGATCTATAGCAGCTGCAAGATCTCTGAAAAAAAAATGGCCATAGATTAAGTTACTATGCAGATCTGGGTAATAATTTGTTTCACCTATTTAATAGTAATGAAAGTTTTCTAATTAAGAGCTACTGTTATTCCTCAGCCTCAGGTATAGGCCCCATGCTTCTATAATCCCAATACCATGCTTAGCTACAAAGCAATTAATAACACAATCAGCTTTGGGAAAAGAATTATGAAAGTGCTGTGAAAAGATAAAAAATAAATAAAAGCTCTGGGACAAGTAGTGATAATAACTAAATAGCTCTAGGCAAAGCGTTTCTAGGTAAATGCTTTATGATTTGTTAAGCCTTTACTGTGAAGAATCGCCCTCCTATCACTGTTCTGCAATATGCTTTCCTAAAGAACTTATTTAAAGCATAGGTGATACAACACCTGAACAGGTATCTTCTAGCCACTCTTCCAAAGCCTTGGATCACTCATAAGCAATATTTTCTAAAGTATTTGAAAAATACCATAAATTCTTTGACTAAAATTCTACTTATCTCTGGTTAAGTATCCAGTTTGCACACAGTATGAAATATTAAGAGTAACAAACTCATAAACTATGAAATTTTAAGTAAACATTATTTAAATATTGAACTTAAAAATTATTTTAATTACCTTATGGGGAATACAGTCAATAACTAAGTAGTATCTTATACGGTGACATATTGTACCTAGACTTACCATGGTGATCATTTTGAATATATAGAAAAACAAAATCACTTACACTGCTGTGAACTGGGAACTAACAGTGTAGTAGGTCAATTACAATTAAAAAAACAAACTCACAGAAAAAGAGATCAGATTTGCAGAATTTCAGAGGGAAGGGATGGGGGAGTAGAATTGGGTAATGGTAGTCAAAAGGTATAAACTCACAGGTAAAAGATAAATTTAAGAACTAGGGATATAATGTACAAAATGGGAAATTCACACTGCCATATTTTACATAATGAAGTTGTTAAGAGAGTAAATCCTAACAGTTCTTATCACAAGGAAAAAAATTTTCCTATTTCTTTAGTTTTGTTATCTACATGAAATGATGGATGTTCACTAAGTCTACTCTGATAAACATTTCATGATATATATAAGTAAGTCATTAGGCTGTATACCTTAAACTTACACAGCGGTGTATGCCAATTGTATCTCAGTAAACTGCAAGAAAAAAAATTAAAGATATTTTTGCTTAACACTACATGATGCTGGAAGAATCATTTTGTACTCACCTCATGCTCCTGATAAAATAGAGCATGCATCCTGAATGGAGGTAAAAACTGTCTTGTGAGGGGCCAAAAAAAATACTTACATATGTATAAAACACATATGTATATAATCCAGACAAATATGTGGTGTTAAAATTTCAAGAGGGTGGGCACAAAGAAAAATATGGCTAAAAAGGCTCTTGAGAAGGGTTATAATAAAAGATGGTTGTAAAACAGTGATATAGATTATCCCCAAAATGAAGTCATAAATATACACCTCCATTATATTTTTCTATTTGACTCAAGGACAAAAATAAAGAGAAACTTTTTGATCCAATGAAAAAAAGAGATGAATGTAAGAAAAAGTCCTAGGCTGAGTTTGTAGAATTTGGATTTGAAAGCTGAAAGAAATGCCAGGTCATTTAGTTCAGGTCTCTTTTCACCAAGTAGGGAATCATGGCCCAGAGAAGTTAAGTGATTGATGATTACGGTCTCAGAACAAAAATTCAGGTCTCTAGTCTCACTCTGTGCTCTTGTTGGTATCATCCTGTACTTTCGTTTGTCTGTTACAACAATTCCTTTAACTCACATGCACACACATAGTTTTATTCTATAAGGAAACCATCAAGGGGCAGAAACAACTGAAATTAGAGCAAGGTGAAAAATCAAACATTTCTACATCTGGCAAAAAGATAGTTATTCTCCCAAAGAAAAAGTGGAAAGTACAGGTATTAAGATAAATACACAGAAAAATCTGGACCTAATGATAGCTCTGCAAAAGATATCAGATAAGAATAGTTACAGAGTCTCCATTCTGAGTGGACACATTTCTTTCTTTTTTATTTGATAGTGGACTTGCAATACTGTATTAGTTTCAGATGTACAGCATAGGAATTCATATTCGTGAAGAATATAGTCCAGATGAGTGGAGAAACAACTCCAGAAAGAATGAAGAGACGGAGCCAAAGCAAAAACAACACCCAGTCGTGGATGTGACTGGTGATGGAAGTAAGGTCTGATGCTGTAAAGAGCAATATTGTATAGGAACCTGGAATGTTAGGTCCATGAATCAAGGCAAACTGGAAGTGGTCAAACAGGAGATGGCAAGAGTGAATGTCGACATTTTAGGAATCAGTGAACTAAAACGGACTGGAATGGGTGAATTTAACTCAGATGACCATTATATCTACTACGGTGGGCAGGAATCCCTTAGAAGAAATGGAGTAGCCATCACAGTCAACAAAAGAGCCCGAAATGCAGTACTTGGATGCAATATCAAAAATGACAGAATGATCTCTGTTCATTTCCATGGCAAACCATTCAATATCACAGTAATCCAAGTCTCTGCCCTGACCAGAAATGCTGAAGAAGCTGAAGTTGAATGGTTCTATGAAGACCTACAAGACCGATTAGAAGTAACACCCAAAAAAAGATATCCTTTTCATTATAGGGGACTGGATGCAAAAGTAGGAAGTCAAGAAACATCTGGCAAATTTGGCCTTGGAATACGGAATGAAGCAGGGCAAAGGCTAACAGAGTTTTGCCGAGAGAATGCACTGGTCATAGCAAATACCCTCTTCCAACAACACAAGAGAAGACTCTACACATGGACATCACCAGATGGTCAACACCGAAATCAGATTGATTATACTCTTTGCAGCCAAAGATGGAGAAACTCTATACAGTCAACAAAACAAGACCAGGAGCTGACTGTAGCTCAGATCATGAACTCCTTATTGCCAAATTCAGACTTAAATTGAAGAAAGTAGGGAAAACCACTAGGTCATCCAGGTATGACCTAAATCAAATCCTTTACAATTATACAGTGGAAGTGAGAAATAGAATTAACGGACTGAAGCTGATAGAGTGCCTGATGAACTATGGACAGATGTTCATGACATTGTACAGGAGATAGGGAGCAAGACCATCCCCAAGAAAAAGAAATGCAAAAAAGCAAAATGGCTGTCTGAGGAGGCCTTACAAATAGCTGTGAAAAGAAGAGAAGCGAAAAGGAAAGATATACCCATTTGAATGAAGAATTCCAAAGAATACCAAGGAGAGATAAGCCTTCCTCAGTGATCAGTGCAAAGAAATAGAGGAAAACGAAGAATGGGAAAGACTAGAGATCTCTGGGGAACATTTCATGCAAGGATAGGCTCAATACAGGACAGAAATGGTATGGACCTACGAGAAGCAGAAGATATTAAGAAGAGGTGGCAAGAATACACAGAAGAACTGTACAAAAAAGATCTTCATGACCCAGATAATCACAATGGTGTGATCACTCACCTAGAGTCAGACATCCTGGAATGTGAAGTAAAGTGGGCCTTAGGAAGCATCACAATGAACAAAGCTAGTGGAGGTGATGGAATTCCAGTTGAGCTATTTCAAATCCTAAAAGATGATGCTGTGAAAGTGCTGCACTCAATATGCCAGCAAATTTGGAAAACTCAGCAGTGGCCACAGACTGGGAAAGGTCAGTTTTCATTCCAATCCCAAAGAAAGGCAATGCCAAAGAATGCTCAAACTACCACACAATTTCACTCATCTCACATGCTAGTAAAGTAATGCTTAAAATTCTCCAAGCCAGGCTTCAACAATACATGAACTGTGAATTTCCAGATGTACAAGCTGGTTTTAGAAAAGGCAGAGGAACCAGAGACCAAATTGCCAACATCTGCTGGGTCATCGAAAAAGCAAGAGAGTTCCAGAAAAACATCTACTTCTGCTTTATTGACTATGCCAAAGCCTTTGATTGTGTGGATCACATAACTGTGGAAAATTCTGAAAGAAATGTGAATACCAGACCACCTGACCTAACTCTTGAGAAATTGGTATGCAAGTCAGGAAGCAACAGTTAGAACTGGAAATGAGCAACAGGTTGGTTCCAAATTGGGAAAGGAGTACGTCAAGGCTGTGTATTGTCACCCTGCTTATTTAACTTATATGCAGAGTACATCATAAGAAATGCTGGGCTGGATGAAGCACAAGCTGGATCAAGATTGCTGGGAGAAATATCAATAACCTCAGATATGCAGATGACACCACCCTTATGGCAGAAAGTGAAGAAGAACTAAAAGCCTCTTGATGAAACTGAAAGAGGAGAGTGAAAAAGTTGGCTTAAAACTCAACATTCAGAAAACGAAGATCATGGCATCTGGTCCCATCACTTCATGGGAAATAGATGGGGAAACAGTGGAAACAGTGGCTGACTTTATTTTGGGGGGCTCCAAAATCACTGCAGATGGTGACTGCAGCCATGAAATTAAAAGACACTTACTCACTGGAAGAAAAGTTATGATCAACCTAGACAGCACATTAAAAAGCAGAGACATTACTTTGCCAACAAAGGTTGGTCTAGTCAAGGCTATGGTTTTTCCAGTAGTCATGTATGGATGTGAGAGTTGGACTGTAAAGAAAGCTAGTGCCGAAGAAATGATGCTTTTGAACTGTGGTGTTGGAGAAGACTCTTGAGAGTCCCTTGGACAGCAAGGAGTCCAACCAGTCCATCCTAAAGGAAATCAGTCCTGAATAGTCATTGGAAGGACTGATGTTGAAGTTGAAACTCCAATACTTTGTCTATCTGATGCAAAGAGCTGACTCATTTGATAGGATCCTGATGCTGGGAAAGATTGAGGGTAGGAGGAGAAGGGGATGACAGAGGATGAGATGGTTGGATGGCATCACTGACTCAATGGACATGAGTTTGAGTAAACTCCGGGAGTTGGTGATGGAAGGGAGGCCTGGCATGCTGCAGTCCATGGGGTCTCATAGAGTTGGACATGACTGAGCAACTTAACTGAACTGATAGGTTATTACAAGATAACAGATTTAATTCCCTATTGCTTATGAGTAAACACATTTCTTATAACAACTACTCAAAGGTTTATTTAATCTGTCCAGCAATAATTGGCTAGCATAAAAAAAAAAATTTCTACTATATATCTTTGTATCTAGAAAAAGAAATGTACCTCTTAGATATATAGGTGCCTAAGTCCAATTATATGGAATTGATAAAAGGAAATGCCAAAAAGTAACAGAAAGTAAGAATTTTCTAAGGGACAGTAAGGTATTGGATGGTTGTTTACAGTTGTCTGGGGAAAAAATGATGGTAGTTAACAACAACAACTATATGCTATAGAAGTGGTTTGTCATCTAAGACTCTAGGATGGGAGACACGAGAACCTTCTGCCAGCAGCGCTCGATTCTGGCTGTCTTTTGCTTGTGTGGTTTTTTTTACTGTCCTGTCTTCTCCTTGCTATTAGCTTTGTCTCAGAAATAAGGGTGCTTGATAAACCTGTGCTGTACTTAGTTACTCAGTCACATCTATCCGACTCTTTGCGACCCCATGGACGGTAGCCTGCCAGGCTCTTCTGTCTATGGGGATTCTCCAGGATAGAATACTGGAGTGGGTTGCCATGCCCTCCTCCAAGGGATCTTCCCGACCCAGGGACTGAACCCAGGTCTCCAGCATTGCAGGCAGATTCTTTACCCTCTGAGCCACCAGGGAAGCCTGGTAAATAAAGACTGCTCCTTTCCATAGGGTTTGGTCATGGAGACAGATGACAGAATACAAGCGACATGGCCTGCTTCCCCCATGGCCTATTTTACCATAAATCAGAATGAGGACTGGCACTCATGTACCTGTTAGATGATCTTTACAGAGTGAGGATACCACTGAGCCAACATGAGCTCCTTATAGCATACATACTCTGGCAATGTGCAAATATAAAATATTTATAGTTGGCAACAAGGTATTTCAATTTTATAGTCTGTAGAACAGTGTATTCATCTCTGGAAGTCTTATGATGTTTAATGATAAACAGTTTTCGACTAACTTTTCTGATGGCATTAAACCTTTCCAGGAACTATAAATAGCAATAAATATAAACTCAATAAAAATATCTTGAGTGATGAGAAGAGATTTTAAGAAAGTAGAATTTGATAACAGTTTTGAGAATGAAAAAATTTGTCTTAGCATTAATCCTAGAACAAAGAACATGAAATCACACGTTCTACTGATGAGCTTCATATAAGACACAAACCTGGTTGCATACAGAGACGTCCCGTCACTTCGCATTACAGTACAAACTGAGGAGGGGTCACCATTCCCTGAAAGATCTACTACAGCAGTGCCTTTTCTAGAAAACGCAAAAAAAGGGAATTCTGAAACAACATAATGAATTAAGACCTTTAACAATACAGTATCTATAACCTTATCTTTGGCAAACTGGAAGCTATTTTTATTCCTTAGGTAGCAATAAGCAGTATAACCAACAATGAAGAAAAACAGGAGGCAATCTGCACTTGAATGACTATTAACAGTAGGTATTTGGTTTAATATTTACTTATCTTTTTAAATTCTGTAGCTTTGGATGAGGTAACTAAAGTCTTTAACACACTGAGTCGAAAACGAGATTTCAACTACAGTTTACCTATGAAACATGTTCTTCAAATCCAAGTTATTGTAACACTCAATATTGGGTTAGTTTTTAACATGCAAGAGTAAACTATGAGTAATAAAATAAGCAAACTGTGTTACTGTCTTTCCTGCCCAATCAAAAATTAGAATCTGTACATGGCGATCTAAAAATTTTCCTTAAAGACACTATTGAGGATGCTGTGAACCACATCCTCTTGTCTTTCTTAAAAGGATGATGAGAGAAGCTGCTCTTTGGAGCTATGAAAAATGGTATATCTAAGCAACTGGTTTGCTTCTATTACACATGCCTGGGCTCCTATGAAAGTACCATTTCTCTGGCTGATGAGCTCAAAGCTAAATTGGAAATCTACCGTACGCAAAGAAGCAGAATCCCAGTGTGTGTCACATGATGTACTAATATCATTCCTGACTTCCTATTATTTTCTGCTCCTGCTTCTTGATTTCCTCATTTTACTCTTTCAAAAGCTTTGTGTTGTATTATAGCTATTTTTAGAAGCTGTTTTTAATCCTTTTGAACAGGACGGGATCTTTTTAAAGAGGCAGGGTTGAGTATGAAGAGTTCTATTTCCCTATTCCAGTTATACCATTATCAGCTTGTGTGAGCTTAGACAGATCACTTTACACTTTCTGTGCTTGTTTCCTCATATGTAAAGACAAGATAATAGTCTTTCTCCCAAGCTTACCAGGATTTTGCTTTGGCAGCACAAAACAGCATGTGGAAAACTAGTCTGAATGGCAAAAAGCATGATAACAAATGCCAGGAAAGCTGCACACGAGACTCTGCTGTCTTTGCTGAGAGAATACATCAATACTAACTTCAAAGAACTACAAAGAACTTTCTAAAGAACAGGAACCTGATCATACAGTGTTTTCTGTAGGAGTCCTTTACTGTCCAGCAACTTTAAGACTTCTTGAGATTTTTCACGGTAAAACGATTCTCCTGAATATTCATCAAAGTGTACTCCTAGACGCTAAAAGGGTTCAGAAACAAAAGGAAAAAGAGTTACTTACAAGTCCTATTACCTTACCCTAAGACAAAATAAAATGCTCTACAGTCTGTCATACAGATGGGGAAAATAAGAATTAAGTCACTCTGGCACTCCAGCCTTCTAGTGGCTCCCCCTTATCAGTCAAGCCCTCACAGTGGTACTGTGCTGTCCGGGAGGGGAGTTGCTAGGCACCTGTGGTTATTCAAATGCACATGAAAGAAAAGTGAATAGTTTCTGAGTCACACTACTCACACTGAAGTGTGAGCCCTTGAAAGCGCTCAATGGCCACGTGCGGCAGGAGGCCGCCATAGTGGGCAGCACAGATATGGGACGTTTCTGCTGCAGCAGGAAGCTAGCCATTTCCACTGCACAGTCCTGGAAAATGTCCTATCTCCTGCCCTACTCTACAACCCCCTGGACCCTGTTCCTACTGTTCTTCATCTCGCTTCCTTACTCCAGCCATGTGGGTTCTTTGATGAAACCCTGCTCAGGCAGCCCATCTGATCCTCCCTCCTCTGTTTCACTTTTCTCCATGCACGCATCACCACTGAACACACTCTCAAAGTTCTTGTTTAATCTGTACTGCCTTGAATTTGTTTAACTTGCTGTGTCCATGTGAGAATGTAAAGTCCATGAGAAAAGAACTTATATGCCTTTTACTAACTGTTGTATTTCTCCCATTCCCAACATGGTATTAGATGAACAAATTTATAGCCATCACATATGCCTAAGGAAGCAAGAGAAGAAACAATGGTTAAGAAAAAGTGAAGGGATGATAGAAGAAAGAAAAGAAATGCCAGACTGAAACGAAGTATTAGGATATCACTTCATATTCAGCCTGTGAAGTTCATTTTTAAAATTTATTTCATAGCTCTAACTTTCAGCCCAAAGAAGAATATGTGAGTCCCAACTATCAACTCAGTGACTAACAACAAATCTGAGCTTCAGAAGCAACCTTTCTAGCCAGGAGTACCAGTGAAGAGCTGTATTACATGACAGGATAGCAGGAGAGTGGGTGGGTACCTGGTAAATCCGCATGTACTCATCTATGCTCAAGTCCCGAAATTTCTGCCATAGGGCAAGTGCTTGCATGTCGCCTAGTTCCAGTCGCTGGAAGAACTCATGTGCTGATTTTGCTACGTTTTTATCGTCTGCTGCTTCTTTATTAACTTGTACATAAACCTAAAGGCATAATAGTATATTAAATGAAGTACACTACCAGTCACTGTTATCTTCAAAACAGAAAAGAGGAAAACAAAACAATCCTGAGAATTTTCATTTAAAGGTTACACAAGTGCCCTTCTCACGAGCGTAACCTTTTCTTTTTCTTTTGCTATGGACCCTTAGTGAGCCCTACCAACCTGTTCTCAAAATGCATATACATAGGATTATACAATACAGGAAATAATCACATTGAAATATAAATGTTCAAATATTTAAAAATATTTGTGATATAGTAACAGAGGAAAACATTAAATTTCTGATTGAGGTTAATGAAAATAATGCGTAATTTTTTTCTTCTCATCCAAGTTCATATACTGTTAGGTCAAGAATGCCTGGTTTAGACTAAGCTAGCATTTCTTCTTAAAAAAAAAAAAATGTGAAATTATTATTGCTGCGACTTCTCTGAGAAAAGGCTGAAGACAGTAGACTAGTTCAATCTGGGAAAGAAAAGGCCAAAGGATGATTTAGCAGTTATTTAGCAGTAATGAAAAACATTTTAAACTCTTCTCTAAATCTGCAAAGACCAGGAAAAAAAAAACAAACAGGTGATATAGGAAGACCTTTGGGATAGTTAGCTTAATTATACTCCAACTTGGGCTCTCGAGAACCGTGGGAAGCACTCACTCCAGTGTGCTTTTGCGTGATCTGTCCTGGCTGGCTCAGCTCTGCCCCACCCAGTGACGGGAGTGCAGGCGGACGGCTTATTAAGGGCTCTTCCAGTGCTAGGATTTTGTGTTCACAGAATCATTTTCCAGTCTCTAAAATACAAAGCTGATAAGTGATACAAAAATATCAACAATATAGCTCAAGTAATATTGAAGTGATGCATTATGGACTATAAAGATTTTATTTACAAGTTGTAACTCACTTCCAGGGTGAAACATGAACAATAAATTTATTATCCTCATATTTTTTCCAGCAAGCTATTAAAGTAGTATGATAAAAAAAAAAATTGGCAAATAAACTACCCAAAAATATGAGACCTCTAAACCCTTGCATACTCTTAAAATATCATGGTAGCAGCACTTAGGTAAAAAAAAAGTGATTTTATTGCTGGAGACTACTTTAGGACAACCATAATGTGGCTTATGAGTTCCCAGGTGGCTCAATGGTAAAGAATCGACCTGCCAATGCAGGAGATGCAGGTTTGATTCCTGGGTCGCGAAGAGTTCCTGGAGAAGAGAATGGTAACCCGCTCCAGTATTCTTGTTTGGGAAATCCCATGGACAGAGGAACCTGGAGGGTTACAGTCCATGGGGTCGCAGAGAGACAGACATGACTTAGAGACTAAACAACAACAATGTGGCTTATACCCACTAGATACTACTAACAAAAGGAACAGGGTATTAAACACTTATCTCAAGCTAAAAAGGCCTCAGCTTTCATAGATGGCTCATGTTAATTACTGGAATTGCAAAAGTGAACAAATAAGTGCTTTCAAATAAAGGTTGCTGTTGTTTAGTTGCTAAGTTGTATCCAACTCTGAAAAGAGTTAATAACACAGCAGGTCTAGAAACTGCTATCCTTAAAATGTGTTGTCTGCAAATTTAGCTCTTGGCTGCCATCTGGGGAACTTGAATTTTGACAATGCTCCTACCAATCTAACCAGTAAGAGTGGGTCACAGTGCCTCTAAACTGCTTGTGCAAACAATATAGTTTATGCTAAACACCCGCTTTTCTTCCAGGAGTTTGGAATTTTAGTACCTAGCTACACAGAGGGCGGCTACATAATCAGCCTCCAGTGAGCTTCCCTGGTAGACAACATTTCACACAGGCTGTCACAATTTGTTGTAGCAGGAATTAAATACATCCTGGGTGACTCTATTAGCAAAGGACTTGGAGGCTTGGGCCTGATTTCCTCTGGACTTGCCCCCATGTGCCTTTTCCCTTTGCTGATTTTGTTTGGCATCTTTTTGCTATAACAGATCTTAGCTGTGAGTTCAACCATATGCTGAGTGTTGTGAATCCTTTCAATGAACCTTTAACTTGAGGGTGGTTTTGGGAGACCTGATACTTATCATAAAGAATTAATTTCTACATGGTCCTATGAATAAGTCAGAACACAGAGAAAGAAGATTTTTGGTATGAAAAGTTATGACCAACCTAGATAGCATATTGAAAAGCAGAGACATTACTTTGCCAACAAAGGTCCGTCTAGTCAAGGCTACGGTTTTTCCTGTGGTCATGTACAGATGTGAGAGTTGGACTGTGAAGAAAGCTGAGCGCCAAAGAATTGATGCTTTTGAACTGTGGTGTTGGAGAAGACTCTTGAGAGTCCCTTGGACTGCAAGGAGATCCAACCAGTCCATTCTAATGATCAGTCCATCCCAGATCAGCCCTGGGATTTCTTTGGAAGGGATGATGCTGAAGCTGAAACTCCAGTACTTTGGCCACCTCATGCGAAGAGTTGACTCATTGGAAAAAGACTCTGATAATGGAAGGGATCAGAGGCAGGAGGAGAAGGGGATGACAGAGGATGAGATGGCTGGATGGCATCACTGACTCGATGGATGTGAGCCTCAGTGAACTCCGGGAGTTCACTCAGACTGGCGTGCTGCGATTCATGGGGTCGCAAAGAGTCAGACACGACTGAGTGACTGAATTGAACTGAGGAAAAAAGAGAGTCACTGCAAAACAGTAACCTGCAGACTTCCCGACTTTTGAATGACCTATCCAATGACAACTGCTTAACAGTCCAGCCTGCAGAAGTAAAGGCATACATATATCCATAAATGGCTTGTTATTCAAAATTAATATCTCCACCCTCTCCCTGTCTCTCTCGCGCCTCTTCGCTCCATCTCCCTCTCACATACACGTGTGTGTGGTGTGTGTGTGTACATGCACATTCAGTTTAGAAGTAAATACATTTTAAAAAATCCTTATTTTCAAAATAGGAAAGGTATTAGATTAAAAAAAAAATCTAGGATCCTAAACTCAAACAGTCAAACATTAAAAAATCTAATATACACTCAAAATACTGATAAGAATATTTTAGGAAAAACATCACCAGAATCTTTTTCTCCCTTCCTTAAGATTTAAAACAGAAATAATTAAAACAAAAAGCCATTCCTAATTCATGAAGACAAGCTTGGCATTTCATCAATTTGTAGGGAAAAACCAAACATTACTGAGAATCAACTGACATTATTAAACAGAACAATAGAAGAGCCTTAACTAGCATTTAACAATCTGCCTGTAAGCATACTATATAAAACTATTAACATTCATTAGCATACTAGAAAAGAAAACTTTTTCCTTTGAAGTAAAATTTATACAATGCATTTCTGAAATTACACTTTTCCATTTACAGTTACTTTGAATCCACTACCCTCAGAAAGTATGTATTCTGAAGACAGCCCCCTTCTGAGGTTAGATCCAGACTCAAAGGGAATAAAAAGGAAATTTTAAATTTGCATTTGATATGTAACAGTGTGGCTGAATTAAAGTATTTTTGAGGATGGTTGAAGAAAAGTGTTTTTGAGGATGGAGATGCAATTTTTCTTTTAGGTTACTAGACTGCAAAAGCCAGCTGTATTACTAGTTAAGAGAATAAAATAAATGTCTGAGACTTCCTGAAAGGAGTATTAATCGTTCCTTCTATTTCTAAATGTTGGCATTGCCAAAAGGCATGACATTTTATTTCTAATTTAATTAATTATAATCAGCTCTTGGGATGATCTGCCCAAATGAAAGAAATAAGTGTGAAAACTTAAAGTAGCAGACAATGCCCTCTCACTCCCCACTCAGTCCTTAAATTTGATTCTTGAATACATGAGCCGCATAGGCACAACTGAATTCCTTGACGCAGGGTTCTAACCCCACTCCTGGTTATTTTTGTTTTTAAAACTGAAAGTAACTGCTAAGGATGGTTAGCATAACTTTGACACTAAAGATTCTTTTATCTCAATATTCGTTTGTCCTCTATCTTAAAATGCATTTAATTTTGATCTCATATTTTAGAAAATAACATATAACAAATTCCTGACTATAATTCAAACAATCTCATTTAACGTTTCATGTATTGATCAGAAATTTCTCTGGTTGGGACCAATTCCTAATATTAAATGAAATATCAAAGAAATTCAAATTCATGTTACTATAATTTAATATATCAGTTAAAAAAGTAAAAACTTCCTAGGTAAAAAAAGAAATCATTTGATGTAACTAATGAATTAATGACCAAACTTCTCCTCATTAGAACATCATTAGCAGCATATAAACAGCATTTTATCATCCCTTTATCTTCTTTTAATGTCTGGAATTTCTGATTTTTATTCTCTGTGTACATATAATTACATTCATGGTATCTTACACCTCTGTCAAAGGGTGGCAGTTGCCGACTTGTTGTGGGTCACCATGCACATGCCTAATAAGTACTGTTCTCTGCTGAAAAACCCGTTCTTCCCACATTTCAGTGGGGTGAGACGATGACAGAGCCCTTAACATGCAGTCTGGCCTTGCTCGGTATTTCCATTCTTGTTCCAAGAACACCCAGAGAACAACGGGACCTGTGGCGCTGTCCGAGGGGAGTAAGGGTGAGGGACAAAGCATGTGGCTTTGGGGAAGACATCACGAGCAATGGTGAAGCAGGGAAGTTGCCAGGAGAGAGGAGAGAATTGCCTAGACTGAGAAGGGCCTGAGGGGAAAACTCCTGGGGACAGTGTGGGCTGGGCAGCCCCTCAGGTGGCGGCAGGCCCTCACAGGGCAGTGGTTCACAGTGTCCCCACACATGGAGGCTGGTCTCCGGGCCTCTGGGACTGAGACCCAGCAAGACCTCCCAGGTGAAGTCTGTCACGCAAGCAGAGCTGGGTGCCTCCAGGGCATCATGTAGGCTTGGATCCTGGGCATGTCAGTCACGAGTAGTGTGCACTGAAGCCAAGAAGAGGTCTCGATAGCTCCCTTGGGATGCACACAAGAGCCTCTGTGTGACCTGGGAGGTGGAAAACCCCAAACCTGACTTGAGTTGGCTCCCACCACTCTCAAAAGTGATCGCTGGGTTCAGACTCAGGTTTATAATTTAAAAGCTATTTCTTGTAGCTGTTATAACAAGTAAAATCCACCTCAATCACAACAATCATTTTCCCTGAAAAAAGTAATGTGGATTAAACCAACAGATTACATTTGAATTCAATTCTTTAAACAGTATGAACTACTAACTGCATATATAATCCTATATATGTCTAGAATTGATTTAGTCTTGATTTACTTTGAGAAATTGTTTTGAGATTCTGAAGTCAGAAAAATATATGGTCTTTTGATTTTAAAAAATGGGAGCAAGTAAACATTATCACTTTTTAAATTGGTGCTTTGGTCCTGCCTTATCTTGTTTTTATTATTTTGCTACTGATACTGGGAAACTCAGGGCAAAATCTCTTCTTACATACACATTACCTAGTAATACATTATCTCCAACTTTCTATGTCTTTTTTGTTAAATGCCCATCACTGTGATTACCTCAAATCCTTTTAGAAAAGGGGCAGGGTAAAAATAATGAACTACTATAGGGATCATTCTGAAGCTTTACAAATGCCAGTGCTAGGGGACTTCCCTGGTGGTCCAGTGGTTAGTACACGGTGCTTTCCCTGTTGGTGCCCAGCTTTGTTCCCTGATCAGGGAACTAAGATCCCACAAACTGTGTGGCATGACCAAAGGGGAAAAAAAAAAACAGCCAGTGATAGGGTACAAGGCTAATGAATATTGTATTGGCATATTTACCTCTTATGAGAGGCTGCTCATATTTCAGAGAATCTCTATAGTTCTCAAAATACAATTAATATGCAACATCAATGAGTGAAGCTCTAAAATCTTCTGCAGCAAAAAACAAACAAGCAAAAAAGCCACCAAACCAAAAAACCGAAAACAGAAAAAAGTGACTGGGTTCTATGTTCTTAAAGGTACAGAGTTAGCTTTTATTAAGGTCCATTCAAGTAGCTTAAATCTAGGAACTCTGAGAAATTACTTTTAAAAATCATTAAAACTGAGTAAATGATGACCCCCATATACCTATGATTTAGATTTAACATTATTAACATCGTAAGAACTATTTCTTTTACATTAGTAGGAAGGCTTTTTGAAAAGTATTCCAAAACTTACTACTACTGTTTTCTTTGAATCAATAGTGTGAATTTTAAACAGCAAATATATTATTTAACTCATCAGCCAATTTGGGGGAGGGGAGGAACTATTAAAAGCCACTTCTCTGTTTCGTGAAAAATTAGTAGAACGAGGAAAGGAAAGGTTTCGAATGTTGGCTGAAAAATAGTCCTAGGTCAATGCACAGCATGGCCAGATGTCCTGGTTAAAGAATGACTACAGGTGCAGAGAACAACCATTTTAAATAGAGCAAAGCACAAGCATGGAAATGTAGCAGAGAAATGACTGCATTAAATATTTTCATCACAGAAAACAAATGCTAAAACTATAATATAATTTCTAACCTGGCTAAGAAACTGAAACTGGGGGAATACTGATCATGGTGCAAATTAGAGGCACCCAGGCCATGAAATCTGCTCCTGGATGGCCAAAGCCAAATTTAAAACAAATACGCCAGAAGACAAACTGTGACAGCTAAACTACTAATTGTGCCTGGGGTACAGCAATTTAATTTTGAAAGAAAGGAGAATGCTTTGTAAATAATGACAGCCAGTGGAAATGACTGGCTCAGAAAGGCACTCTGCAGGGCCAGTGGTGGGGTAAGACAGTACAGCACACAGAGCCCTCTGGAGCAAAGTTGCCTGTGGTGGATTCTTGGGCTTGGCACTTGGGTTCTTCACCAGTAAACTGCATAATAAGTTAGATTTTGGACAAATGCTAAATAGTGTATCCTATGAGAGTTAGCCCTTCCTTGGAGCTTTACAAAAGGTTTCTTTATGCCGTAACTTAAACAGAAGAGGCAAATTCATTGAAGCATTTACTGTAAGGCACTGTGTCTGAGGCTGCAGATAAAAGACCAAGAAGACAGATCCTTCCTCTAAAAGAGCTCCATCTGTAACTTGAGAAGGAAAAAAAAGGATTTGACCAAGGTTCAGGTTTTTTGTTTAGAAACAGGACAAAATCATTAACATTTGCTTACCTCTCAAAAAGGGACAAACTTTCTCATTTATATCAAAAGCTGTTGCTGGAAGTAACCTACAGTGACAATTGTAATTTTAAATGAAACTGGGTCCGCAAAAATAGCACAAAGATGGTAAAAAATCTTCCTGCCATGCAGGAGGCTTGGGTTCAGTCTCTAGGTCGGGAAGATCTTCTGGAGAAGGGAATCGCAACCCACTTCAGTATTCTCGCCTGGAGAATTCCATGGACAGAGCAGTCCATGGGTTTGCAAAGAGTCACACACGACTGAGTGACTAACACTTTCACTTTCATAAATCAAAACATAGGCATTTAAAATGCAAGTGAGGGTACAAACTCAGGAGGAAATCACAAATGTTAATGATATTTAAGAATCAGATGTGTTTTGTTATATTTAACTACAAAATAATATAACAAAAATGAAAACTAAGCGCTCTCTGTGGCTCTGGCTAGAGAGGTAAAGCGTCGCTTGGCAAGTGCTCTTCCTCACACACAACCTTAGTCTGATCGCCCATATGTCGCCAAAGTGGCTGGTAGTATCTGTGCTCCTTGTCAGGCCCAGAGATAACAACTGGGACAATGAAAACGAAACACATTTCTGGACAGGAAGAGCTTTATTGATAAGCTCCAGGAAGAACTGAGGACAGAAAAGCAGAGTGAAGGGAC
Organism: Bos grunniens; assembly: GCF_055505025.1. NCBI lineage: Eukaryota > Metazoa > Chordata > Mammalia > Artiodactyla > Bovidae > Bos > Bos grunniens. Next base: position 63,360,551 of record NC_141173.1, on the reverse strand, counting down.
TAAATGAGGTAGAATGGAAAGACGTGCACATTGGGCAAAAGCCAGGAAAAGGAGCTGAAAGACGAATGAAAAAGGACACACAAATTTGGAGAGACACATATATGCCTTCCTCTACAACAGAACAAGAGCAAAAACATATATACTCATGTTTCCTCAAGTCTAAATGAATTATAGTTATTAGAGCAAAGGAAGCTGCAGTACATAACAACAAATAAAAGCCCAAAATAATTCTTTGCTGAATCTGATATTCTGTGTGTTTATGCCAAGATTCTATACCTGAACAAATACTGTCCCAAATCAACTAAAATAGTAATAAAAGAAATATTTGGATAAGAAAATTAAAGTAAGTCCTTAGTAAAATATAAGCAATATTTTCAATAATTTTGGGTCCTTGTTTTAAGAACAGTTTTGTTGTTTGTTTTTTTTTAAAGCCCCTGGGAGTAAAAATGTGTTACCAAGCTGCACTGTACTCTGAAAAAAGATGAAGCATTTTCTAATTTTTTTTTGCCAACTTACTTCAAAGAGATGCTGTAAAGGACTGGACTGCAGTTTTTCTTCATAGCCAAACAGCTGGAAGCCAGTTCCCAGAAGACCTACCACAATAATCCATAAATGAGAAAATTTAAAAATGGAACAGAAGAGAACAGTCATGGCAGGGAACAGGTATGCATCCTAAGAATATTGCAAAACACACACTATCATGTCCTGCTACCCATAAACTGACACAAGTCAAATTCAATATATTGAATCACAAATTAAATATATATAGAAGGGCTCACTGAAATTAATTCCACAGAAACCAAAAGACTGTGAGCTCAAAGGCAGAGTCTGGGACTAATTTATCTTTGTGCTAACAGTGCCCAACACCTACCTCCCTACAAGACATCAGTAAAACAAGCATTTATTGAGCAACTACTCTGTGGAAGGACATCGTGCTACCAGGCACTTGACACACTAGACACTCAAAATTTGTGAAAAGACAATGATAGGAAGTGATTTCAAATATCTTTTAAAATTTGTAGATGTGAAAATAAAGATAGGAATCAGATTAGTGTTACAATTATTAGTTCTCAACTGAAAGTAAAACTCTGATTACTCTTCTCATTCAAGGTGACAAAATGCTTTTATCTGGCTATATATTTGTCTTTCACTTGCCATTGTTTTGTTTAAGTTTTTGGTTTTTTTTTAGTCTTTTGTAAGTTCAAAATTCAGAGATGGTATTAACTTGAACTTTTAAAAAAATAATAGTTGAGGTTTGAAGATGACAATGAAAATTCTCAGTACAGACTGTGAATATTTATATTCTAAGATATATTGAATATTTCTATTCTAAGATATTTTGCTAAAAGGTGACCACAATTTTGGATTTGAAGGATATATGTAGCCTGGGCCAAGAGTAATTTGTTTCTATGTCAGTTATGTAGCTTCAGATCTAAAGAAGCTATTGCTGCTGGGCCTTGCTAATGTACATTTTTCTATACAGACTCAGCAGAAAGTGGAATGTTACTAAACACAGGGTAGGTAATCTTTGGAGCTTAGACAGGAACTACAAGGATGATTAAAATAAGTACCAGCACTATTCACTTTTAAGCAAAAGCAAATGTGATCATGATTCAGGGTCCTGGGAAGTTGGGTGTGAAAAGACACCCAAAGCATTCTAAAGAAATGGAGACAGGAAAAATAAAGGCCAATTCCATTTGACATTAAACCTAATACATTTTCAAAAATTATTTCTGTACTTAAGAACTGTTGGTCACTTTTAATATGGGATAGGTGAACAGCCAAAATTAAAACTCTTTAACAATGATGGTTTGATGGAAATGTCGACAGACCATTAACCATAGTAGTCCTTTAGAGAAAAACCACTACAATAAAACCTTGCAGCTAAAATTTAATGAATATCATAATCACATATTTGCTAATGGCTGTGAAGTGCCTGAATCAGTCAAACTCATATAAAGTGGGTGCCATCTATTAAATCTGACTGTTGAGCTTAGAGCCTAAAACTCTGAGTGCCCACTGTGAGCTGCAGGTGGGTTTTTAAATGCGAGGTGTATTTTCTGTTCCTCCACAATGAATAGGAAGGACACTGTTAGGGTCAAGTTCTATTCTTTTTAGTGTCTAAAAAAGATTTTTATTAACTGAGAGGATAACGCTCGTAAGAGAAGATCATGATAAATTTATCTTTCAGAAACTCTGATTTCATTTCAGTAGATATGGAACATGGTATTTAGTACTGAAAATGTTACTTAGCCTTTCTTTTGGAATAGACTGTGAAAGACTTCCCAAGACAGATTCTTTCATCATTCTGAGTGCCTATAATGTGCTAAGCACGATGGATACAAAAATAACTAAGACATAGCCCATGCTTTCAAGAACATTTCACCTAGCAGGGGAGAGTAGCATGCAAAAGAATACAGTAAGAAGAGAAGCCCATTTGGGTAGAACTGGATACTAGGAACTTGGTGATGTGAGAAGGTGGGCAAGGGTGTGTCGGGGTGTCAGAGAATGCTTTTCTGAGATGACACAAGGGCTGGATCTTAAAATGCACATGGTAGCTGCCTGAGATTTTAATAAAAAAACTTTGCATTTTACATGCTACTAGTCCTTCCCTACCACATCAACTTCATTTATCTTATCATTCCACATCTTGACTACTGCAGTATATGAGCTGGGAACGGTTCTGAGTAAACTCAAGACATTAGAGATAATCTGTGGCATTCAACTCTTTGGGTCTCATGCTTTTCTTTCTCTTTTCATTTTGACCAATCGCCCACTCCATGACTTGTACAATTTAAGGGGAAGCCAAAATATCCCAGGTTGTTTTTCCTCTAGGCCACTGGCTCAGGCTATGACAAATCCCATTTCCTGTAGGTTGGCCCGGGGAGGCTGTTGAGAAGGGTGTATACCTAGTCTTACTTTTCCTCTAATACTTACATCTACATTTAACTAATGAATGTAAGCTACTTTAATAAAACCACAAAAGTCTGTATTTTTCAGGACTTGTTCTGTATGTATGACGTTTCCTCCCCCCCAAACTTACTTGTATGGTGAGAATTATTCTAATAAGTAAAATACAAGATTTATGGAAAAGAGCCATCAGGAAAAAAACAGGTAGGAGGCACTACTTCATCCAATGGGAGTTTGCCCATATTTTGTCCAGATGATCAAGTAATGTGATATTAAAACAAATTAATCTTAACAATGATGTGAAAAATAAAACCTCAAACTTACTTACCAAACTGCATGCCCCAATCGCCAAGATAATTTATTCTTGTTACTTGATGTCCTAAAGCTTCTTTGAGATTTGCTATAAAATTTCCTAGTAATCAATAAAATACATAGTTTCTCATTCTGTTTTGGCATAAGAACCACCTAATATCAAAGCATAACAGAAAATTCTGTTGACAAAATTTACTTTTTTAAAAAACAAAAACATTTATTATTGTGTTTTCATCTATATTATGGAAAGGGAGTAAAAATTATTTTGGAGGATATAGTTATTCTAAATCTCACAATTTTCATCAACATTAATGGAGGTTATGAATACACAGAGTAACTGTGATTCCAAGTCAATTCCAAGGACAGAAAATAACAGAATCTCAGTAATTAACAGAGAATATATAATTTGGTTGTTCCCTACTTAGCCATATAGTTTTTTTTTTTAAATAGCTCACTCCACCTTCTTTCAGTTATGAAGTCCAACCTCTCATGCTGCTCCCTAAATAATAGCACACAGGAATCCAAGGCCTTCACCTTTCTGTACTGCTGATGCAGGTTTGACATTTGACATCTATTCCATTGTGCATATACTAAAGCTAAAAGTAACAGACCCCAGAACCTCTTGCAGTTAGGGTTCCAGAAGTCATGGGCAATCAGATACACTTTGCTTATGATCTAGAAGGTGAAAAGCAAGTTACCTTTATTTTTTCTGAGAAGCACAGTGGTGGAGGTTTTGACTTTTAGTGGCATCACTACAAGAGGTCCTAGTGTCCTGTCATACAACTTCCAAGGGGAGTGAAAGATAGGATATGGGTGACCTCTTTTGCTTCTCTGAATTCTCGAAGGTACAATAAACCAGGAATGATGGCAGGTTCCTGACTCTGGCAGCAGCAGTAATCGAAGAAAAGGCAGAAGCTCCCTTGATGATGAAGTTCTGTGGTAGTTTTGGGCATCATCTATATCAGCTTAATCCAAAGCGTCTTTAACACTCCCAACAACTCTGCAAGCTATTCAATATCCCATTGTAAATTCCCTCCTGCTTTTACTAGAGGAGATCTGCTGCTGCTGCTGCTAAGTCGCTTCAGTCGTGTCTGACTCTGTGCGACCCCATAGACGGCAGCCCACCAGGCTCCCCTGTCCCTGGGATTCTCCAGGCAAGAACACTGGAGTGGGTTGCCATTTCCTTCTCCAAGACGATATCCAGTTTTCTGCAAATAACCCCTCACCAATAGGCATAGCTGACAAATTACAGTAGCTACTTCTCCAGTTTCCCTACTTCTAGACTTCCCCAAACTCTATAGTCCCAGCAACAGAATTCACCTTTTGCAGATGGTACTCAGACTGTACCCCTATTTTTTTGTAGTACCTTATTATTTTATGTGTGTGCTTAGTCATTTAATCAAGTCCAACTCTTTGCAACATCATGGACTGTAGCCCATCAGACTACTGTCTATTGCTTGGGGATTCTCCAAGCAAGAGTAGTGGAGTAAGTTGCCATGCCCTCCTCCAGGGGATCTTCCCAACCCAGGGATCGAACCCAGGTTTCCTGCATTGTGGACAGATTCTTTACCATCTGATCCACCAGGGAAGCCCATGAACACTGGGGTGGATAGCCTATCGCTTCTCCAGGGGATCTTGCTGACCCAGGAATCAAACTGGGGTCTCATAGCAGGCAGATTCTTTACCAGCTAAGCTACCAGGGAAGCACCTATTATCTTATAAATCCAACTCAATGCTTGAACCTAGGCTTTTGGAATTAGGCTGCTGCTGCTGCTGCTGCTAAGTCACTTCAGTCGTGTCCAACTCTGTGCGACCTCATAGACAGCAAGCTCTGCTCACCCCCGCCCCCGCAACCTGGGGATTCTTCAGGCAAGAACACCGGAGTGGGTTGCCATTTCCTTCTCCAGTAGGAATTAGGCTACCTAATTTCAAATCCTTGCTGCTATACTTTACTAGCTTTGTGATTTGGGGAAAGTTACTTTTGGTGTCTGAGTTTCCTCATCTATAACCAACAGGACTTGATAATTAGGGCTACTGTGAAACTAGTGCAGATAATACATGAAAACACTTAACATGGTAAGTTTCAATAAATATTATCTCTTCCTGGTTCAAGCATTTCCCTTAACAACTGTCAAAAAAGTTTATCATGCTTTACCCATCAATTATTCCTATGCTTTTGACTAATGTAGTTTTTCTTATACAGTATATTTCTTATATTCTTTTTCATCAAGTCCTGTCATTTCCTCTCTTATAATGCCGCTTGAGAACTTTGTAACAAGAGTCGACTGTAGTGCAACATAACCTATTCCAGAAATACGGACATTCTCCAAATCTTTAAAGTATTCCAGTATGGATTAAATCACTTTCTTATAAGTATGCAAAAGACAGATTTCTATACTGGAAGACAGATTATATGAGATAAACTCTAAAGTCCCTTCCAATTCTAATATTACACAATTCTAACTGCAGTTTTAAGATGGGCTACTATATAAATCATGTTTTAATAGAAATCATAAGTCTACTGTACACTCAAACATTACAACCAAGAAGTATTACAGTAATCTTTGTTAGGATAGTCCTGTTTAAATTTTCAGTCTTGAAAACTCAGACTGAGTTTATTTTTTAAAACAAAATATATGGACAAAAAGAATTGGGAGGATAACTATCAATCCCATATAACGGTTTTCATTTATGCATCTTTCAGTTCTTCTTAATATGCATACATACTTTTAACAAGTTAAAATCAAAATATACATACCTGGTTTCTAAGTCAATCTTTTGGTTTTGAAACAAATTTCTTCTTGTCATTTTTAAACCAATTTTTTTTCATTTTGGGATCATATTTAATTAGCATTAAGCTCATATAAACTTCATTTTTTTGTTTCTTTGTCCTTTTACTACTTAAGCATTAAACCAATACTGCTTCAAAAGTCATGTTCAGTATTTTCTGTGAAACTAACAGTACTTACCTATGATGGTAGAACGCAAATGTCCAACGTGAAATTTTTTGGCAACATTAGGTGAACTGCAAGATAATTGTAAAAGTTATTTTTTTCTGTTCTACAAACAAGAATTCTAAAATGAATTAGGTCATAGCTCTATAGTTAATATAATTGTGGACTAAAGCCTTTGGTAATTTTGGACAAAGACAGTTAAAAATTAGACATTTAGAGTACTTCCCTGCTGGTACAGCGGATAAGGATCTGCCTGCCAGTGAAGGAGACACAAGTTCGATCCCTAGGCCGGGAAGATTTCACATGCCAAGGAGCAACTAAGCTATGTACTACAACTACTGAAGCCCATGAGCCTAGAGCCTGTGGTCCACTGCAATGAGAGCCCGTGCACTGCAACGAAGAGTAGCCCCTGCTCGCCAAAACTAGATAAAGCCCATGCACAGCAATGAAGACCCAGTGCAACCAAAAATAAATAATTTTAAAAAATTAGACATTTAGAGCAAAGATAAATTAGATCTCAGAAAGAACCACCCTTAGGGAATTGATCCTGTGACTCAAGAGGTAGTCACATAACATACACAGAAGTGGCACACTCAGCAAGCAGATACAGTAGGGGCTTGGTAAAAAGATGAAGAAATTCAGAGAGATTGTTTTGACACAAACAAGGTACATTATTAGAAATTAAGTTTAGTGCACTAGTTCTCAATTCTTTAGGGTCTAAAAACTATTGTGGACCCCAAAAGAATTTTATTTATATGAGTAATATCTATCAATATTTATTGTATCAGAAATTAAAACAAAATATAAAAATATTTATGTGGAAGGCTTCCCAGGATAACCAGAAATAGAATTTACCATTCCAAATTCTCAAGCAACACATTTGTTGCTCTTGGTGGCTGAGAAGTTGCAATTAAGATTTAACAATACCTAATGCTAGTTGGAGAAGACTCTTGAGAGTCCCTTGGACTGAAAGGAGATCAGTCCTGGGTGTTCACTGGAAGGACTGATGCTAAAGCTGAAACTCCAATACTTTGGCCACCTCATGCAAAGAGCTGACTCACTGGAAAAAACCCTGATGCTGGGAGAGATTGGGGGCAGGAGGAGAAGGGGACGACAGAGGATGAGATGGCTGGATGGCATCACCGACTTGATGGACATGAGTTTGAGTGAAGTCCGGGAGTTGGTGATGGACAGGGAGGCCTGGCGTGCTGTGATTCATGTGGTTGCAAAGAGTCAGACACGACTGAGCGACTGAACTGAACTGAACTGAACTGAATGCTAGTAAAGTAATGCTCAAAATTCTCCAAGCCAGGTTTCAGCAATATGTGAACCATGAACTTCCCAGATGTTCAAGCTGGTTTTAGAAAAGGCAGAGGAACCAGAGATCAATTTGCCAACATCCGCTGGGTCATGGAAAAAGCAAGAGAGTTCCAGAAAAACATCTCTTTCTGCTTTATTGACTATGCCAAAGCCTTTGACCGTGTGGATCACAATAAACTGTGGAAAATTCTCAAAGAGATGGGAATACCAGACCACCTGACCTGCCTCCTGAGAAACCTATTTGCAGGTCAGGAAGCAACAGTTAGAACTGGACAAGGAACAACAGATTGGTTCCAAATAGGAAAAGGAGTACGTCAAGGCTGTATATTGTCACCCTGCTTATTTAACTTATATGCAGAGTACATCATGAGAAACGCTGGGCTGGAAGAAGCACAAACTGGAATCAAGATTGCCGGGAGAAATATCAATAACCTCAGATATGCAGATGACACCACCCTTATGGCAGAATGTGAAGAGGAACTAAAAAGCCTCTTGTTGAAAGTGAAAGAGGAAGAGTGAAAAAGTTGGATTAAAGCTCGACATTCAGAAAACGAAGATCATGGCATCTGGTCTCATCACTTCATGGGAAATAGATGGGGAAACAGTGGAAACAGTGGCTGACTTTATTTTTGGGGGCTCCAAAATCACTGCAGATGGTGACTGCAGCCATGAAATTAAAAGACGCTTACTCCTTGGAAGGAAAGTTATGACCAACCTACATAGCATATTAAAAAGCAGAGACATTACTTTGCCAACAAAGGTCTGTCTAGTCAAGGCTATGGTTTTTCCAGTGGTCATGTATGGATGTGAGAGTTGGACTGTGAAGAAAGCTGAGCGCTGAAGAATTGATGCTTTTGAACTGTGATGTTGGAGAAGGTTCTTGAGAGTCTCTTGGACTGCAAGGGGATCCAACCAGTCCATTCTAAAGGAGACCAGTCCTGGGTGTTCATTGGAGGGACTGATGCTGAAGCTGAAGCTCCAATACTTTGGCCACCTCAAGAGTTGACTCATTGGAAAAGACCCTGATGCTGGGAGGGATTGGGGGCAGGAGGAGAAGGGGACGACACAAGATGAGATGGCTGGATGGCATCACCCACTCGATGGACGTGAGTTTGAGTGAAGTCCGGGAGTTGGTGATGGACAGGGAAGTCTGGCGTGCTACGACTCATTGGGTCGCAAAGAGTCAGACGTGACCGAGCGACTGAACTGACTGACTGAATGCTTCTAGAGCACATTCACTCTCCGACAGGCACAGTCTGACACATTTTACATGCATTAACTCAACAGTCAGAAGAACTGTGATATAATCTCTTATTTTTGATGAGAAAATTGAGACACACAAAGGAAAAAAGATATTGAAGCACATTTGGCAATATCTTGAGGACTCTTGAACCTAGATGATAAGCATACGGGGCTTAATATACATTTTCTCTCTTTTGTGTATGTTTGAAAATTTCTTAAGTTTTTCAGTATTAAAAAAGATATTAATAAGACACAGCTGGTTAAAAATGGCAAAAACAAGAGCTTACTTGTGGTCTGTCTCCAAAGCCTTATTATTTACCTTTTTAAGGGTATTACAATTTAAAACCTTGAACTGACAGATCTGTATACAATTGTGGCAATTATGAAACTATAAGGAAATTCATGTAATCATTATTTAGAAAGAAAGCAAATGTTCTTCTATGGGATTAAATAATAAGTAATCTCCTGCTTCTAGTCGAGAGAGAAGAACAAGGCTTAGGCTTAATTACCCGTCTTCCTTAAACAACAAGAAAACTAGAAAGATTTATGGAACACTGGTTTTATGAAACTGAACAGGACAGTAAAGGACTGTGATCCCTAGGAGAAGGTCAGCCAACAGGGTGACCCTTAGGACTGCTTTACTAGCAAATTCATGAGATGTAGCTAAAGCAGACCAATGTATACCATGAAAATGTTTATATCAGAACAGAAGAAAGGTTTCAAATCAATGACTGAAGACTCTCCTTTAAGAAACTAGAAAGGGAGGCTCAAACTAAATCCCAAGTAAGCAGAATAAAAGGGAGTAATTGAGATGAAGGTTAAAAAAAAAAAAGACAGAGAAACTGTGATATCATTACCGGTAGTGGTAGTTATGTGACCTGGCATCTTTGATAAAACTCATTAAACTGCATGTTGAAATACAGTGATTTGCATTGTACTGTATACCTCAATAAAGCTGATTTTTTAAAAAATACTATAAAAAACTAAAAATAAGCTGGCCATGGATGGGCTGATATTAAAAGAATGTAAGATATATTGTTTAATAAAAAAGGAGAAGAACAATGTATAATGTGTATGATCTCTAGGTGGGTAAGCAAGAAACTGATATTGGTGAATGTCTGCATAAAGAGAACCAGAAGACTGAGGTAGGGAGGACACTGCCTTCTCACTGCACACCCTTTTGTCATCTTTGAATTTTCAAAAACTAAGGTTATTATCTAATAAAAATATTATCTAATAATATAGTTTTTACATAGCTTTTGAATTTTTAAAAATGCAAAAAGGTATAGTTGATTTACATTATATGTTTCAGATGTACAACAGTGAATCACAACCTTTAAAGAAAATACTCCATTTAAAGTTATTATAAAACATTGCCCTGTGTGGCACAATATATCTGTGTAGCTTATTTCATACATAGTAGTCTGTATGTCTTAATCCCCTATCCCTACCTTGCCCCTCCCCACTGGTAACCCTGTTTGTGCTCTGTATCTGTGATTGTTTCTTTTTTGTTATATTCATTAGTCTATTTTTTAGATTCCACATATAAATAATAACATAAGTATTTGTCTTCCTCTGACTTATTTCATTTAGTACAATGCCCTCCAAGTCCATCTATGCTGTTGCAAATGGTAAATTTTCAGTCTTTGTTATGGTTGAGTGGTATTCTACACAAACCTCATCTTTATCCATTCATCTGTTGATGGACATTTAGATTATTTTCATATCTTGGCTCTTGTAAATAATGCTGCTGTGAATGTTGGGGTGCATTAATCTTTTTAAATTAGTGTTTTTCTTCTTCAGATATATACCCAGGAGTGATATTGCTGGATCATATGGTAGTTTTATTTTTAGTTTTTTGAGAAACCTCCATACTGTTTTCCACAGTGGCTTTACCAATTTACATTCTCTCCAACAATGCACCAGGGTTCCCTTTTCTCACATCTTTGCCAACATTTGTTATTTGTGATCTTTCTGATGATACCCATTTTGATAGGTGTGAGGTGATATCTCATTGTGGTTTTCATTTGCATTTCTCTGATGATTAGCAGTGTTGAACATCTTTTAATGTGCCTGTTGGTTAGAACTTTTGTACTTTTTTTTTTTTTTGAATTAGAAGAACTGAATCTGTCTAGAGCTTCAAAAAACCTCCCTTGAAATATCAGTTTGACATTCTCTGGCACCGCATTCCTACTTGGAAGGAAATACAATGAAATGGAAAATACAAATTCAACTCCTTTGGCAGCCAAAGTAACTACTATGGATTACAACTTGTATGCTTTACTGGAACTCTGAAATATTACTTCATGTAATTTCCTCAATCTTGTAAGAAAAGAGATATTACTACTCTTATTTTCCACATATAAGAGACTAGAGAAATAAACTGTCCCATCCCAGATGACCGAATCAGTTACTAAGTGAAAACTAGTACCCTGATCTACTGGACTCCCATTTTCCCAGAGGTCAATTTGTTTTCTGGGAACACTTCACATTGAGGAACAACAGTGGGTGGGGGAACATGTGTTGATAAAAGAGAAGAATGGCTACCACTGCTGACTGTGCTCCTGCAGATTTGATCTGAACACAATAGGAAGGGCTGACTCAGGAGAGAGGCAACCATTGCTGATGGTTCAAGTCTTACTCTACCCACCACATAGAGCCAAAGTCTGAGGTAGACAGTCATCTACTCTGGCACTTTATCACACTCCTCCTGGATCTAACAAAATATAGGGAAACCAACCATATATCACTATATCAGGGAGGCAGTAAAGGTTAAACATACAGGATTCAGAGTTAGCTCTGTGACTCTGAGCAAGCTCCTTGACCTAGCATCACCATCATCATCTCAATTTAAGGGCCAAGTTTCTATTTTTCAAAGATTTCTTTTGATGTGGACCATTTTAAAAGTCTTCACTGAACCTGTTACAATACTGCTTCTGTTTTATGTTTTGGTATTTTGGCCCCAAGGCATGTGAGATCTTAGGTTTCTGACCAGGGATCGACCCCTCACCCCCTGCATTGGAAGGAGAACTCTCAAGCACTGGACCACCAGGGAAGTCCCTGGGGCAAGTTTCTTGAACACAGTATTTCTATCTCTTTACTTTGGGATGAAGTCACCTGGTCTATTAAAGATACTATATATTTAAAGAAATTCTCTCTTCCCATCTCTTTCATTTTCAGAAGAAATTCAGGAAGGATGTTTTCTATCAATTTTTACCCTCCTGTCTACCTCTCTGTCTCCCTTTTGAAATCACAATAAGAATCACAGAATCTGGAATACTTCTAAGGGAGGAAGCAGCTCTAGTCCCCCACCAATGCCAGATGAAAAACAACAGAAAGCAGAGATGACCGCTGGGAAATAGACTCTGCTTTCATTAATGATCAGATGCTTATAAAAGTTCCAGCCTTCCTTAACTGCTTTGGAAAAAAGTTGAGAGAGGCAAATCTGTAAGTAAATAAAGTGCAGTTCAAAAAGCCTCCAGAATACAATTCAAATGGAACACGCTATTTTTAGACATTTCTTATAAGCACAAACAAAAAGGAGTATTATATGGGAAACAAAAACTTTGGAGAAAAACCAAAGAATCAATGACTAAGAAAGACTAGTCTTGGTATTTTGATTTTGGTTGGGGAGAAGGGATGGTAAAGAGGAAGTGAACATTAAGAAGGCACATGGGTGGCAACTTTTCACATTTCAAGAAGCTGGCAATAGCACTATTTCAAGGGTGAATGTGCAGTAACAGATACTACTCTACTTTCCTACTGATATTCCTTTACTGCTAGTTAGGTAAGAGCAAGGAGTATAAGAGTACTGAAGTGCTTCCCCAGAGAAGGGTATGTATACTGCATCACTGTAAAGATATAATGAAAAGAATTAAAAGTGTCTACAAACTCTTTGCCACTCTTTCATTAAGAGATATAATCTATTCCCCTGCCCCGAGTCAGGGATGATCTTGTGACTTGCTTTGACTAGCAGTGACATAAGTGATGATATGCCTGTTACAAGACCAGATATTTTACTATTTTGGAGTCCTGAGCACCTTTGTAAAGAGGTCTGGCTACTCTGCTGGAGAGAGAATACAGAGAGATGCCTGGCCAACCCACAGGTGAGACACCAGAAAAGTAAATGAGTTACCTGGATTTCTAGCCCTAGTATAATGTCTAGATGACTAGAGTTGCTTAAGTGACCACAGGCAAGCAAAAAAACCATTAGGCTATGCTCTTCCCAATTTCCTGGTCTATACATGAAACATAAAACAACTGGTTGTTGTTTTAAAACACTAATCAGTAGTGTGGCAAACTTTTTCTTAAAGAGCCAGACAGTAAATATTTTAGGTCATCTGGTCTCTATCTCAATTATTTGTCTATTGTACTCAATTGCCACTAGAGTATCAAAGTAGCCACTCTGAAAATATGTAAATGAATATCTAAGACTGTACTCCAAATTTACAAAAATATAGCAGGCTGGATTTTGCCCATGAGCTAAAGTTTGCCATTCCCTGTATCAAGTTTTGTAGTGGCTTGTTAAGCAAGAGAAAACTGAAATGACAAGCAACTTTCTTTGGGGGATGGCCTTAGAGTAGTTCCTCTCTGGTGTGAGGATGACTGCAGAAGTCTCTGTTCTTTTGATGCAACAACATTTAAACTTTAAATATCCTGACTGAAGCACACCGGTAGCATAAGATTTATTCATAATTTATATCTGCTCCATAAGAAGGTTAGCTTACTCAACAATCAATCCTTGTCATAAACAGGTGAGTTTACCAAGTCTTAGAGGGTCTGCTTTTTCTAAGAACAGGATTGAGTGACAGAAGACAGTACAAATAAACCCCATTCACCTCTGATTATCCAGGTGCTAATCATAACTAAGTTTAAGTTATCACCATAAATTATGAGTTAAGAAACCAGAAATAGTATTTACCACGTCCACTTAAAAAAAATCTTCCACAAAAACATATACTAAGAAAAAGGCTCTAGCAAGTTCTAGCTAAGTGAGAAAACAGCTCATCGACACTTTTCCTTAGCTTTGAAAAAGGGATTTCTCCAATAATGGTCATGAGCGGTCACCTGCTAGCCATACTCCAAAAGTAATCTTTTTTTTTTTTTTTGGTTACCTAAGAACAATTCAAAGATTAGATAGTTTTATTGATGGCATGGCATGTAAGAAAGTTATCATGAAGACTATTTAGAGCCATATTAAAACATCAAGCTATTTTTCTGGTAATTTTATTTTATTCTTTTTATTTTTATTTTTTTTAGGACAAACTAATCTCTTTATAGCCAAACGTGTTCATAAACCTTAATCCAGTGACCTATTTATTTTGAGTAACATTTAGTATATAGAGTGTTTGAGTTGGGAGGACCCTTCTTAAAAGGCAGGGCTTAGTAATTTTAAATAATATGCATTTCATGTAATAGACCCTGGGATGTTAGATCTGAATTGGTAACATCGGTAAAAATTGAGTTCCAGTAGTAATAAGCACTCTTATAGCCAGAACTTGGCTTCTAAATACCTTCCCTCACAAAAAGGGAACTAGGACTTCTTGGGGGAAATGGACAATTTCAGGTCTGAGTAAGACTGGAACATCTTATGCCAAAAAGAAAGTATACCAGGACTTAAGGGAACATGCAAAGAGAATAAAGGAGCCTGATCTGGGATAATTTGAATATGTGTGTGCTTAGTCACTCAATTGTGTCCAACTCTTTGCAACCCTATGGACTGTAGCCTGCCAGGCTCCTCTGTCCATGGGGATTCTCCAGGCAAGAATACTAGAGTGGGTTGCCATGCCCTTCTCAAGGGGATCTTCCCAACTGAGGAATTGAACCCAGGTCTCCCGAATTGCAGGTGGATTCTTTACTGTTTGAGCCACCAGCAATCCCACTTTTGGGCATATATCCAAAGGAAACAAAATCATTATCTTGAAGAGATGTCTGTTCTCCCATGTGCACTGCAGCATTATCACAATTGCCAAGGTATGGAAACAGCCTAGGTGTCCATCAGTAGATGAACGGATAAGGAAAACGTGGTATGTATATATAATGGAATATTATTCAGCTTTAAAAATGAAGGAAATTCTGTCATTTGCAACAACACGGATGAAACTGTAGGGTATTATGCTAAGAAAAATGAGCCAGACAGACAAAGACAAATACTGCGTGCTATCATTTAAATGTCAGATCTAAAGACTAAAAAGTCAAACTCTTAGAAACAGAATAGAGAAGTAGTTGTCAGAGGCTGGGGGCTAGGGGAAACAGGAAGAGGTTGGTAAAAGGTTCAGACTTTCAGCTATAAGACAATTAGTACTGAGGATCTAATGTATAACGTGGTGAGTACAGTAGATAACACTATCTTGTATAATTGAAATTTGTTAAACAAGTAGAACAAATGTTCTCACACAAACAAAGAAGTAAATATGTAAGGTGACAGCTATTAACTAACTCAACTGGGGAAATCCTCCCACAGAGTGAGTGAGTGAGTGAGTGTGTGTGTGTGTGTGTGTGTATCAAATCATGCTGTACACTTTACCTTATAATTTGGTCAATTATACCTCAATAAAGCTAAAAATACATACACATACATCACAAACACAACAAAGCTTGTTTTCTGGTAATTATATTACTTTGCAATTCTTAATATGATAGTAACCATCATATGTACCTTAAGAATCTACTAAAATGAACTAGTTCTAAAAAAACAAATCAAAAAATCTATTAATACATAATTAATAAAGGAAAAAACCCATAATAACCATTAGGTACTTTTTTGGTTAAAAGTTCAAAAAGTTTTATTCATGGTTTAATGATCAACTCACTGTGACTTTAATTACATAGTCTCACCGATTTTTCATTTTTCCATGTGTAATTTTGTGAGACCCAGATGATAACAGTAAAATACCCACCTGCCCAGTCAGTTGATCAACCAATGCATATGACTGGTAGGTACTCACCTGAATTCAACCACGATCCTCTTCTGGGGGAGGCCAGAAAAAAGTTCACTTTTTAATCCATATTTTGAGCCATCTTCAATCACCTGTTGCAGTACTGTCTGTAAAGTAAAAGGTATGGGATTTAATGATACAGAAAAATTGCAATTTTCTCAATTACTTTGTTACTGGGAACTAATTCTTGCTAATTTTCTCATTCTAATTTATGGAGCTGAGAATTTTACAGCATTGTTAGCAGCTCTGCCTTCTTTGATCGCTAATGCTAATCAGAGTAGTCATGACACAAGTTAACATCTACGGGGCTCATGTCTATTCATCCTTACAGCAGCCAATGATGGAGATATTTTACAGATGAAGAAACTGAAGTTTAGAGAGGTAACTGCCAGAAGTCCATAGCAAATAGCAACAATAATACTAGAAGCAGCATCTAATATTTATTGAATGCAGATTTCAAGCCAGGCACTGTACTAAACATTTTATATGTATTATATATATTACTCCTCACAACTACCCTGAAATGAGTATTATTTTTACAAGTGAGGAGACAGAAGCTCAGACTGGTTAAGTAACTTTCCCAAGGTCACATTGCAAAAACTTTGCTCACTCCACAGCCTAAGTGTTAACTCGGCATGGTGCTGCTACTTCTGTGATACTGATGATCTCAGTAATGGTAGAAAACAAATAAAAAAAAATATATAATTCAAGTGCCTCTTGGCTACATAAGAAATGAGGCAATACCACAGAAACTGTCAAAACATATTCCAGGTTAACTTTTAGTTACTAACCACAGAATTACTATATAGGTTACAAAATTCATACTTTATTTTTTGCTAAGGGTGATGATGCATTTATTCATTATTTATTTTTTACTGTAGGATTTTGAAATGACTGATAGATTTTTATTTACTCTTAAATTGATTTTGTTCCACAAACAGGATTTTACATCCTAAAAATGTAGTTTCTGACATGAAGAATTCTATGGTTAGAGCTCTTAAGACAGTCACTAAATCGAAAAGGCAGAAAGGGAGTAGGAGGCAATAAAGCAACACTTTTAAGAAGCCTCTACTGAGTGCCAGGTTCAAGTCTAGAAGCTTCTATGTTATCTTTAAGCCTTACAATCTTAAAATGGGCAACATTTCCCATTTAACTGATGCAAGAACTAGGTTCAGATATAGAGAAAATCTTTCACTGACACTGTGCATTAAGCTATATAGAGAAGATTATATAGACATTAAATATTGTCTATTGTACACGAGGGACTCATTCAATGTTTGTTACTCCAAGAACATGGGTCACAAGAAGACTGCAAGTAGGGCAGTAAATGTTATAGGTAATTCACACTTGGATCATTCAGAGGTTAAGGCTTATCCATCCTTTATCCCTTTTTATGTAAGGGATGGCAGACTCCAAAAAAGGTAGTAGCAGTTAGTTAGAATTCTCTTTTAACAAATGACTCTTGAATAATTGATTTCTCTGGCATAAACAAACTAAGAAAAAAAAATCTTTAAGACTATCTTATGTGCTTCACTTCCAAAGCACTCACTGACAATTGAACCCACCTGCTAACTAGTTTCTTTCTCTACTACTACACTGAAGGTGCTCTCAAAATCAGTATTTTAAATGTCAACTCAGCTGAATACTTAAGTTGTGTTTATTAATCAATTCATTTTTTGTAAAATTAAAAAAACTAAACAAATTAAGATAGGGCTAAAGTCTGCTCTAATCCTCGTCCCTTTCTGCCTTCCCCAGGGGTAACCACTTTTAAGCATCATTTTGGGGGATGACGACTCCCTCCTCCTTGAAACTACCCTTCCTTCCTTGGTTGCAGTGACATCATTCTACTGACTTTTGCTTTCCTTTGTAGATCCCTCTTTCAATGCCCACCCCGATTCCCTCGCTGCACTCTTTCCTCACTTCTCGCTCCTTATTTACACTTCTTCTAGGTGTAAAGTCCTAAGACTTCACCACTTACCTACCAGAATCTTGTGCTATAGACTGATCTACACAACTTAGGATCGAGCATCTCCCTCAGGCACTTCAAATAGAACATACTCCTCTTCCTTTTACATTTTTCATTTCCACAAACTTCACTCTGAACCCTCCAGCTAACCAACTCAGAGACTTGGGAGTCCCTAAGATCTGCCTTTTTCCCTCAACCTCCAGAATCAATCATCTGTTAATCACCAAGCTCTGCATGTGCTGTCTCCTACATATCATTCTAGTTTTCTCCTCTGGTTTAGACCCTCATTATCTGTCAGCTACACTGCTACAAAAACTAAAACAGAAAAGTAACACCTATCTTACATAATATACATATTCAATCAGGTCTATGGGCTTTCCTAGTGGCTCAGTGATAGAGAATCCGACTACCAATATGGGAGACACAGGTTTGATCTTTGGGTTGGAAAGAGCCCCTGGAGAAGGAAATGGCAATCTACTCCAGTATTCTTGCCTGGGAATCCCATGGACAGAGGAGCCTGGTGGGCTAAACACCGTGGGGTCACAAAAGAGTCAGACATGATTTACTTTCTGTATAAAGGTTTCAATGACTTCTTACCACTTAAGTGATTTTACCAGTTTCTGGTTTGATTTTTACATGCATATCATTTTTACTTTTTTAATTTTGAGGAAATTAATTTGTTGAAAAGCACACTGTAATACTGATAAAAATCACAAGTTAGAAGTGTTTTATAATAACAGATAATATATAATGATTAAAATGAAATAAATTTCATTAGCATAATACCAAAAAATCATAACAGGGGCCACCTTTGGTACACATAACTCACCATGGAAATGACGACAGAGGAAAAAGCTGAAACTATTATGCACTATTATGAAACTATTATTCCCACTGTGTAATTTCACATCCTTCCCCATGCCATCCAATGTACAAATCATACTCAATCAACTTCTGACTTCCAAACAATGCCATATTCTTATTTGTACCCTGGCCCAACTGTCCCCTCTTCCTGGAATGCCTCTCCAAGTATATTCTTTATTTTCATCCTAATTCAAGGTTACCTTTTGCTTCCTCAAGACAGATTTACTTTGAGGGAGTAAAGGAAAAAAAGAAAAGATTTATGTGCTTCTTTCTTTCCACCGGGGTTGCATCTTATACATGCCTTCATTGTATGATTCATCCCAGTGTCCAGCCATTACACATTACCTTGTGATTTTTTTATGCTTTTCTTTCCTTGAGGCCAGGACACATGCCATTTGTCTCTGTATTTCAGTAATATAGTCCCTGGCAAATAATAAGCAAGGGGTTTATTGAATTAGTGGGCACAAAGAAGAATGTCAGAGAGCTAGTAAAGTTACCTGATATTACAAAAGAGAAATAAGTTAGGGGCCATCTATTCACCAATATTTATGTTTAAAGGTAAGATATACTTGGTAATGTAAATGGAGGTACATAAAGAACTTAGCAGAAATTAAATCTTTCAAAAGTTTCACTTTTTGGAATGCTTTAGCCAATTAATGACTATTCCAATTGGCTGGTACTTTCTATTTACCTCCCACCATTCCATTTTCTGTGGATGAATTTTGCCATTTTATTGAATTCTTTATTGGTTGGTATTTCTCTACAACTTTCAACAGAACTTCTAATGAAGCTACCACTGCTTGATTAACAGGTCAGTTCCTTAGTCAGTAGCTGAAACATGCTTAATCATTCATTCTTTCCACGTGTTCAACTGACACTACACATGACTTGAATGTAACCACTGCCTACTGACATAAACTCAATTAGTGAAATAATGAGCAAAGTTAGAGCCACTGAAATCATTTTTTTTTTTCTTTTCCTTAAGTTTTGGAAGAGCATGCACAGTTGAATTTGGCAAATAAAACTGCATGTATGTGAAATAAAAAATAAGGTTATTCATTGTGTATTTCTAAGGCACACCAAAAAAAAAACAAACCCAAATAGGATTTTGTTTGCTTTTTCCCTATGTGGTTAAACTCGTTTTCTGTTTTTCCTCCCTGTAAACCGAATTAACTATTAATTGAAGCTATAGTTCCTTCTGAAAGTCATCTGTGAAAAGTGAAAGTGAAAGTTGCTCAGTTGTGTCTGACTCTCTGTGACCCTATGGGCTATATAGTCCATGGAATTCTCCAGGCTAGAATACTGGAGTGGGTAGCCTTCCCCTTCTCCAGGAGATCTTCCCAACCCAGGGATCAAACCCAGGTGTCCCGCACTGCAGGCAGATTCTTTTACCAGATGAGCCACAAGGGAAGCCCAAGAATACTGGAGTAGGTAGCCTATCGCTTCTCTAGCAGATCTTCCCAACTCAGGAATTAAACCGGGATCTCCTGCATTGCAAGCAGATTCTTTACCAATTGAGCTATCAGGGAAGCCCAAGGAACAAGTTTGGTACCAAAGTGATCGTTCTTCATAGTGATAAGTTCTTCTAGCACTGAAAAATATAGTATTATCTAGCCCCAGAGATTTGGCAGTTTGCACTACTTTTAATTTCACATTTTAGCCTCCTACCTTTGAGGATGATTTATATGAGGACAGTATAAACTGCTATTAGTGATCCAAACCTAAGCTAACATTTAATCATCCCGATTCTGCCAGTATTAATAACTCAATTGCAATGCATGAACAGATACATTTTATGCAAGACTGAATTTGTACATGTGTAAGCAATGACAAACTCATAATTCTCTGCTTGATGATTAAGTTTTAGACATAGATCATCGGCTACATGTTAATCTTGATAACTTCAAAGTGGAAAAAAAGTTTTATAATGGTCCTGAGAGGGTTGAATTTTCTTTTCAATGCGATCTGGAAACTTGAGACTCACAAGTGAATATTGTTTAAGGCCCAAAAATAATGGAGCCAAGTGTAGAAGAAATTAGGCTTTGAGCAGATAAGAATTATTAAATCATAACTTATAACACAGGTAAAATGCTTAATATTCCTTTCCCAAACTATGAGTACTGCTCTAGGATGTATCTTTACTGTGACACTGAGCAGGGCTTCTGTAAGCAATCGGCTTGCCCTTTAATGAAAATCACATTATCCAGAGCCTCAAAGTTGTTACAATGAAGGGAGGGTTTCCACGTGAGGAAGAGCAGCTGAACCCCAAAGCTCTCACTTTTTCCCCCACACTGTCAACTGAGAAGGATTTGCGAATATTTTTAATAAGTGAGCTAGTGGGCATCCTTATACCACAGAAAAACCTCAATTAATTGTAATAAAGCATGAAAACTCACAACCATTGAAATTTTAAATTATTAACAAAATATATGCCTTGCCTCAAAATATAAACCACATCTCCTTCAGCTAAGCTGGCTATAAAGGCAAACATCTACCATAGCATATTTTCCCATCTCAGGGAAAACAAAAAATGTAAAATATTGGCATCTATCAAGGGGCCTAAAATTTGGAAGGCACACTGGTAAGCTGCCTTTCTCCTTCTACAAACACTGAAAAAGCAACTGGGAAGAAAAGAGTTATTTATTTCAAAATGGGACATTAGATTCACTGGTTTGCCAAGTTGACATGAAATGTTATCAAGAGCCCAACAAGATAAAGACACTTTTTGACAATCTCAAAACAAATTTCCTTCTTGTTCCTGTGACAGATTTTGGTTTAACAAGTTTAATCTTGAAATAACAGTGGAAAAAAAGATAAAAGAAAAAAGTTCAAAGATCTAAAGACAAGCATGAAACACTTTTTCAGAAGAATTATAGGACTGATGGGTAAATATCTGTAAACTATATAACCTTGGTAAGAAACTGTATTAGAAGTTTTGGTTTTATCTTTATTTGCAATTAAAGACCATAGTATATACAAAGTCTGACCTATCCAACAATTGTGTTGTTTTTTTTTTTTTTAATAATAGACCAAACAATGCATTATGATAAATTTTAAAGTTCGATTGAGATAAAACTCAAAGGGTCTCACACCACTGCTTATCTAGGATTACCTGTCCTCCACACTCACTCAACAGAGACCCAATTCCTCTATGAGGTTTCCCCAACTCCTTCAGGTCATTCTATTTCACCATCTCTGATCTTTCTTATGCTTACTGTACCACTTTAAGAAAATTCATATTGTTTTATTAGAAGAAAAAGAGTCTTATGGTTTTTCTCGTATACATCTTATGCTTCCAATAGATTATAGGCTACTAAAGAGTGGCAACCAGCTACTGCTTTCAAAGTATTCAATGTACTACTTTGTACTTTGTACAATGTACTTTCAATGTACTGCTTTCCTGTATTCAATATGGAGTCCAATGATTCATTTAATAATAGTATCTCGCACTTACTGCATGCCTGGTGCTGTGCTAGGAACCGTGTATGTGAGAAAAACAGATGCTATAAGCCCTAATGGAAATTAGAGTTTAAAGGGCAAAAGGCATTCATCAAATAAGAAAAATGTAAAATAGCAACTACAGTTAAGTTTTGCCAAGGAGGCATATACAGTGTTAAGAGAGTGTATGAATGAAGGGGTCAGAAAGGCACTGCTAGGGAAAAACCAAGATGTGCAGGATAAGCAGACTGAACTTGGGGTGATTTCCACGCAGTGGGATCAGAATGTGTAAAAGTTCTGAGGCAAGAGGAGGCAGGATAAGTTTAAGAACCGGAGGGAAAACACTGTAGCTGAAGCGGAGGGAACGAGAGAAGGTGCAACAGCTGACCGTAACCTGTTCTTACCTTTGTTAACAGTTCTCTGTTGATTTTGAAATTTACAGTCCCTTGACCAGTGCTGATTTCACTCACCACTGTGTCACATTTTAGCTGAAAAGATATAAAGTAAAACAGGTATGTTATAAAATAGGCCTAATGAGTTTTGCAGTTCTAATCCTATGGGACTGGCTTCCAAGGACAGCAGATGTGTCCTTTCTCATAGTCATGTGTCTGGACTTGGGCTTAGCTGGTCTCTCCAGCTCTGTCATTATATTTGTGTTCACATGTTTTCTTCTTTCCCGGCTGGAATGCTACTCTACTCAGAGACTCTCTTCCTCTTTCCCATTCTCTCACTTCAAATTCTCTAATGTGGAAAAAAGGGAGCCATCACTTGACCCCCACCTCACGTACTATAACATGCAATGAACTCTTTATTTTACCCACCTTTCGTAAGAGTGTTAGAACATGATACCCTGTTAGGGCCTCTGCTAAAACAACTTACACCCCCATAAAATATGTAAAAAATTTAAATATTTGGTCTTTAATGAACACGCTTTACATTTTTAACCAACCAGATGTTCAAAGCAGCTGGGAGACTTAAAGAGATACCTGTTGTTACTGAGGAGCCACCAGCTTTCATTTTTGAGAACTCACAGGAGGAGGAAATAAATATTGTAGTTAGGAGAATTTTATTCCTGGTGTGCTTCCTGATAAAAATCTGGGTTGAGAGACCATGGGTTCAATCCCTAGTTGGGGAACTAAGGTCCTGCGTGCAGTGTGGCAAAAAAAGAAAAAAAACCTGGGGTGATTTCTGTGGTCAAATAAACATTGACTTAGCTACCAGAGCCTCTTTATTATACTCATTCTTTATATATTTTTTTCTGTGAAACTGACTTTCATTGTTTGGACTCTTCAGAGTGCCCATGCCTTCCTCAGTGTCACATGTAGTAATCCTATTTAAAACAAAAACAAAACAACTTTGTCCCAGATCTTCCTCTTTCTTTCTGAAGGTATTAGACACTCACAGTTTAGATGTGGTCATTCTCCACAGTCCTGTCAACTCCTCTCTCAGATACTGAGCCCATCGGAGATATTAGAAATGAAAGAGGATTACTAAATTATCTAACCACTTCTCTGAAATCATGGTTCTATTTACATCTAATCATTTCTTCGCATATTTTAATGTTCATCTTCTCAGAAACTCATTTTTTAAAACTGCAGCCCACTGTTCTAATTTATTAAACTTGTTCTCCTGAATTCAGAAGTCCATCCAGCTTCAATGTGTAAATTTAATTAACACTCAGTCTTCCTATAAGTAATCAAAAAACTGAATACTGTCAGCTCAACAGGAGTGTTTCATAACTAATTTCAAAAACCATCCTAACCTTATAATATGCAGCTAAAATAAATTTAAATTATACTTTCCAAGGTGTCTTGAACAAAAATACTATTAAATTCATTATTATGGCTGACATAGCCTGCAGAATATTTTTTTATTTAACATGTTTATTATAATGTCAAAAGAGATAATAGTGCTAAAGTACCTTCTCTGCCAGTCTCATGGCTTGAATTTGAATATCTGGTCTTGAATGGTCATTGTTGTTTTCCAATAGAGAATCCACAGAAAGCTGGAAGTCAGCTACCTCTCTAAAGACAGACATGAAACAGGAAAAGACTGTTACCTTAAAAATGTTACCAGAGGGAAAACAAAAAAAGACTAATCACTTTGGGTTCTCTACACTGACATAATCTTATCAGAAGAAAGCAAAGCAATTAGAAGTATCATCACTATGTACTGATTGAGTACTTTATCTTATAAAATTCTTCCTCTTCCATCACCCAGCTGTAGCCTTATGGTATCTCTGTAAGAGACACACAGCAACCACCTTATTTGACAAATGTGAAAAATGACGTCTGGCAAGTTCATTGTCTCCCCTAAAAGTCTACTGCAACTACTAAACAGAGTCAGAAAAAAGCTCAAGTCTCTTGACCTCTTCTACAAATCTTCCTCCACTATTTCAAATACTTCCTTCTTTCAAGCCTCTTCATTGACCTTCAGATGACCAAAGCAAAATTTTTAAAAACTGGTGAAATCTGAATTTTAACATGCTGCTGCTGCTAAGTCGCTTCAGTCGTGTCCGACTCTGTGAGACCCCATAGACAGCAGCCCACCAGGCTCCCCTGTCCCTGGGATTCTCCAGGCAAAAACACTGGAGTGGGTTGCCATTTCCTCCTCCAATGCATGAAAGTGAAAAGTGAAAGTGAAGTTGCTCAGTCGTGTCCAACTCTTTGCGACCCCATGGACTGCAGCCCACCAGGCTCCTCCATCCATGGGATTTTCCAGGCAAGAGTACTGGAGCGGGGTGCCATTGTATTATTCTTAACACTCAGTAGTTCTTTAAAGAGACAGACACTGCCATTCTTTTCATTGGGTTGGTGATGAAACAATGCAAAAACAAAGAAACCAAGAAAGAAACTAGGCAAGGGAGTAGTGAAAACAATCATTTCCTTCAAAGAGCAGTTATCTCTAAGGAAGGATGGTATACAGGTGGCTTCAACAGTAACCAATGTTTGATTTGTAGAAAACAAAATTT
Source organism: Bos grunniens (assembly GCF_055505025.1). Taxonomy (NCBI): domain Eukaryota; kingdom Metazoa; phylum Chordata; class Mammalia; order Artiodactyla; family Bovidae; genus Bos; species Bos grunniens. The sequence goes on along the minus strand of NC_141173.1, from coordinate 63,335,636 downwards.
GGAAAAAATTAAGACCTAACATGTTAGAAAGTGAGCATGAGTGTTCATTACATTATTCTCTATAAATTTTCTATAGTTTGAAATTGTTCAAGGTATAAAAATAATATACAAACTTCCAATTAATTACTGACACTGAATGTTTAATAACGAAGTAGAGAATGAGACTCTCTGGGCAGAATAGGTGGGCTGAACCACTGTCTGTCTAGCCCATTTCTAGCCCCCTCACCTGCTCTTGGACTTCCCTGGTGGCTCAGCTGGTAAAGAGTCCGCTTGCAATGTGGGAGACCTGGGTTCAATCCCTGGGCTGGGAAGATCCCCTGGAGAAGGGAATGGCTACCCACTCCAGTATTCTGGCCTGGAGAATTCCATGGACTGTGTAGTCCATGAGGTTGCAAAGAGTTGGACACGACTGAGCGACTTTCACTTCACTTCAACACAAAACACAGGAGCACAAATAACTTCCTTATCATTCTTGAAATCCAGGCATATGTCTAAAAAATTGTGTAACTTCTGATCACATTAAGGAATCTAGTCAATAATAACCACTAAGAATTTTCCTGAGCCTTGAGCAGTGACCAAGGTGGCAGAATAAAAAGACCCTGAGCTAACCTCCTTCTGCATGCACATGAAAACTGCAACTATTTAACAGAGCAACTATCCACTGAAGTCACTGGATGACTAGGCGGCTCAGACAGTGAGGAATCCCCCTGCAATCCAGGAGATCCAAGTACCATCTCTAGGTTGGGAAGATCCCCTGGAGAAGGAAATGGCTACCCACTCCAGAATTCATGCTGGGAGAATTCCACGGACAGAGGAGCGTGGTGGGCTACAGTCCACGGGGTCACAAAAGAGTGGGACACAACTGAGTGACTAAGTATAGCAGCACAACTTGGGACAGAGACACTGACAGCAGTCAATTTAGGGAGCTCATTCATGAGGATACTGGTGCTAGTAAATACCATTTTGAAATTCTCCTTCAAGCTTATTAGTGCTGGGTTCCAGCTTCAGGTACTAGCCAGTCTTATTAGTTTGGGGGTATTCCAGGCCAGGTACATGGCCCCACCCAACAATGGGCTGACAATAGCCAAGGGATCCCCAGGCTGCCACAAGTGTTCATAGGGACCCTCCTTCCTCACTGGGGTGGGCATCAGCCCTGGGATTCCTGGACCCTGCAGCAAAAGATATGGCTCAGCCCACTAGGACACAGCCTTACTCAACATAAGGCTGACACCACCTCCAGGATATCCCGGGCACCTCAGCCAGCCGGGTCAGGACATGGCCACACTCACCAGTGGGCGATCACCAGCCTTGGGTCACTTTGACCCTGCCCTCCAGGAGGCCATCACCAGCCCCAGGACTATTCAAGGCCGTGGCCCTGTTCATGAGCAGGCTAACACTGGCTCTGGGACTGTGGGCCCTGCAGCTAGCCACCCTAGGACTTAGCTCCCCAACAGAGAGGCAGCACTAGTCTCAGGATCCCTGGGGCCCTGTAGCCAGTTGTCTTATGACCCAGCCCTACCCATCTGCTGGCCTGTACCAGGCCCTGGGGTCCCCTGGTCACACAGCCAGCCACCTCAGGACCCAGCCCTGCTGATCAGCTTGTCATCATCAATAATGGGACACATCAGGCCAAGTACATCTCTGGGCAGGGACACAGCCCCACCCAGCTGAAGGTCAGGCATCTCAAGACCTCCAGAGTCCCAAGCTTCCCTGGGACTTGGTCCTGCCCACCAGAGGGCCCAGGACCAACCCCCACCCCGGCTCCCCTCCCCCCCGCCCCCCATTGCTGGCACTACTCCTGGACCCTCAGGGTTACATTAGACCCAGTACCACCTACCAGTGGGCTGACAGACTGGGACCACTAGGGGGGCCTTGTAGCTACAGACACCAGGACCTGGCTCTGCCACCAATAGGCCAACACTAGCCCTTGGACCTTCTGGGGCTCTGTAGCCAATTGACTTCAACCAACCATGGATCATGAAGTACCGCAGTTCATGCTAGCTGAAAAAAAAATCCACATATAGCTGCACCCATGCAATTCAAACCCACGCTGTTCAAGAGTCAACTATATAATTCAGAGAATTAGACTACCTGAACAAATAGATTCATATCACATTAAATAAACCACATTAACAAAAATAATATTTCTTAATTTTCCTGGCATGTTATAGCACTTTAGAATCAAATTAGAAATACAGAACAGTTAGGTTTTGTTTCAGTACTCTAAAGGATAACTGGGGTTATGAAGACAAAGCAGTAGCAATTCCTTTAAACAAATTCAATATGCAGAATTTTCAACTGGTAGATTAGAGAAATTGAGGTCCTCCTTATTATTTATTTTCTATGAAACAAAATCTTAGTTTTTCAGACTGCTAAAGTGGAACTGCACAAAGGAACTCAAAGCAGGTATAGAAAATCTTATTCAAAAGAGGGGCCAAGACAACAGGCAAGTGAAAAGATGCCCAGCATCACTAATTACTAGGAAAACGCAAATAAAAATGAGGTATCACCTCACATCAGAATAGGTACTGTCAAAAAAGTGAGAAATAACAAGTGCTGACAAGAATGTGGAGAAAAAGGAATACTCATACACTGTTGGTGGGAATGTAGATTGGTGCAGCCACTACGGAGATTCCTCAAAAAGACTAGAGCTACCATAAGATCCAGCAACTTCTGGGTATTTATCCAAAGAATATGAAAACACTAATTTGAAAAGATATAAGCACCCATATAGAGAAGGCAATGGCACCCCACTCCGGTACTCTTGCCTGGAAAATCCCATGCACGGAGGAGCCTGGTAGGCTGCAGTCTATGGGGTCACTAAGAGTCGGACACGACTGAGCAACTTCACTTTCACTTTTCACTTTCATGCATTGGAGAAGGAAATGGCAACCCACTCCAGTGTTATTGCCTGGAGAATCCCAGGGACGGCGGGGCCTGGTGGGCTGCCGTCTATGGGGTCGAACAGAGTCGGACACGACTGAAGCGACTTAGCAGCAGCAAGCACCCATATATTTATTGCAGCATTATTTATAACAGTCAAGGTATAAAACAAACTAGTGCCCATAAATGAATTGATATAGAAGATGTACACACACACACACACACACACACGAACAATGGAACGCTCCTCAGTCATAGAAAAAGACGAGATCTTGCCATTTGGGACAATGTGGATGGACCTTGAGGATATTATGCTCAATGAAGTAAGTCCGACCAAGAAAGAAAAATACCGTATGATTCTGCTCACATGTGGAGTATAAAGAACAAAAAATAAGTGAACAAATCAAATCAAACATACAGATACAGAGTTCTAGTTACTAGAGGGGAAGGAGGGATGGTAGGGAGAAGTAAACGGGTAAAGGGGATCAGCTGCATAATGACAGATGGAACACTAAATTTTTGGTGGTGACAAAGCATGCTATACTGTATACAGAATATTGTCCATGTGAAATATATATAATGTTACCTCATTTAAAAAAAAAAACAAGAAACAAAAGATGGGTCAAGACAGTTCAGCTTACTAAAGGTCTTTGAAACACAAAATAAAAACAGGCATTTCCATTATTATGCAAAATGCCCTTTACAGATTCATAAATTAGGTAACTGTTCGAAACACTGAATCAGTTTACATACAAAGCCCATCTTTTGGTCAGTGGTCTCCTCTATTCTTGGAACTCAATACAGATGAAGTTGTAACAGGCTATTTTAAAAATGCTCTTTTACAAGATCATATGTAGCCTTTCTCTTTCTTTTCCACTTATCCATTTGTCCTATTCTGGGAAAAAACATTCATTCTACTTTGTCTTAAAATCCTAACAAAGTTAAGGGGACAAAATATTTAAGGACATGATGGTATAGTAATAATGGTATCATTATATCGTAACAGTATAATGATAATTTAAGCTTAAAGCATTACGCCTACTACGTAGCTAATTTCTTGTCATTATTAATTAACTGAGAGAGTATTTTATTCAAGTATTGAAATTTTCTAGTCAACTGGGAGCCTGGTGGGCTGCTGTCTATGGGGTCGCACAGAGTTGGACAGGACTGAAGCTACCTAGCAGCAGCAGCAGCAGTCACCTGGTAAACAAGTATCAATGAGAATGATCAAACTCACAAAACAGCTCTCTCTGAATCCAAGTAGCAACTATATAGAGTATATGTAGCCCTAACCAGTAGTTCTCTATCACTGCTGCTGCTGCTGCTAAGTCACTTCAGTCGTGTCCGACTCTGTGTGACCCCATAGACAGCAGCACACCAGGCTCCCCCGTCCCTGGGATTCTCTAGGCAAGAACACTGGAGTGGGTTGCCATTTCCTTCTCCAATGCATGAAAGTGAAAAGTGAAAGTGAAGTCGCTCAGTCGTGCCCGACTCTTAGCGACCCCATGGATTGCAGCCTTCCAGGCTCCTCCGTCCATGGGATTTTCCAGGCAAGAGTACTGGAGTGGGATGCCATTGCTTTCTCTATCACTGGGGGGGTCCTCAAATGGAAACAAACAAAAAAACTGAAACCAAACAAAACCACTAAAAATCTAGCAGTCAACATGGCACAATAGTATTCAGGCATTAGATACGTGTTTAATCTCTAAGATCTCTTCAAAAACTCTGATTTTCTAACTAGAATCATAGTTCTTTTATTTGCTATTACAGAATTAACTCAAACCTTATTCCAAATTTCTCAAAGACTGCCATACAGTTATCACACTAGACATCAAAACATGAGAATATTAATATAATCTGCCATGTCAGAGTATTAAAGCATAGAATTTTATTATTTAAAGCCATAGAAATAACACATTAAATCATGTATTAAGGATAATTTCTTTTATAAACTGGAGAGTAACTGCATTTTTTGGTTAACTGACAAAATCAATCACATTCTAGATCATTACAAATATATTATACTCAACTCTTTTCTGGAAATCGGAACTGCAGATATTGACTTGATCAAGTTTTCTGGTGGAAGATCCAACACTCTGGAAAGCTAGAAATCAAACAAAAAGAATAAAACAGTGCAAGATTGTTAATATATTTGTTCCAGATTAACAGAATGCTACTCAACAATTAAAAAAAAATGCTGAACCACAACACAAATGAGCTTCAAATGTACTTTGTTTTGTGACAAGTGCCAGAATCAAAAGACTGTATAATGCACGATTCAACTTATTAGACATTCTGGAAAGCCCAAAACTCTAAGATTGAAGATTAGATCAGTGGCTGCCAGGAGTTGAGGACGAGAAGAGGGTTTGACTATATATTGGCAAATAGAACTGTTTACTAAAAAGGATCAATTTCTATTTGTAAATTTAAAAAACTTTTCTTCAAAGAGTAGGGATAAACCACTGAGGACCAAAGATAATTTGCTTTTTATTCATTCATAAAGTCTTTTTGTGCTAGACACTGTTTTAGGAGTTGTGAATACAGCAGTGACTAAAAGACAAAAATCTCACGCTACTTAAACAAGCAAACAAATAAATAATGGGGGGGGGGGGGGCGGGAGGAACCTGACCCACAGGCTCTACCAAGTTTACTCCCTTGCATTTTTGAAAAGCTCACTGACTGACCCTCATCAGTTTGTTGGAGGAGACATTCTTACTTATTGAATGATTCCCACATGATAGAGATTTCTTACACGCCTAGTTTTTCTCCCAAATAATTCCATGGATCACTATTGTAGACTTCATGAGTGATGAAACTGAAGTTCAGAGAATTTATGTAATTTGCTTAAGCAGAAAAACAGAGATGTGAACACAAGCTATCTTATAAGCAGAACCTACATTTAATCTCTATGTCACATCTATATCCTTTCAAAGAGAAATGTATGAAAACAAAACAGTGAAACAGCAGTACAGTCATATGAATTTAAAACTGTCTTCACCTTTCTCCCCTAATTCCTCAATCTTTATGCAACCTCTGCAATGGTCAAGTCATAGCTGGTGAGAGAAGGGAAAGGGAACAACGGGGTGAATAAAAAAAGAACGTTGGAAGAGATTAAGAAGCAATCTTAATCCTCTTCAGAGGTGTTTGTAAGTGTTCAGAAGGAGAGGAATGAAACTAAAGCCACTACCCCCATTATGAGTAATAATATCTACCCTAATATCAAAATAAATTGGTAAATTTAATAAACCTAAAAAAAGGTTAAAACTTGCAGACCTGGAGCTATCATTTATGTTTAGGATACTCTGTAGTTCTGCTTTGATCTAGCATATGCTGATTCTTTAAGTTTAAATCTCAGAGTGCAGTCTTTCTTTTTAAATTCTAGCCTTTAGGAATTGAATTACTGTATACTTTACAAAAAAGGCTTTTTTTCCTTAAGACACTTGCTCAGTAGTGGATAAATAGTTCCAAAGCATTTACCAAATAAAGACTGTAATAGTTCATGTTTATATTGCAAAATGTTCCTGCCAGTACAGCTACATCAATAATAAAGGGTCCACTTTTACTATCTATGAGTCCTTGAGAAAGTCATTTTACATCAATGAGCTTAAGTTTTCCTATCTGAAAAGCAGGGATAACAAATCTATTAATAATAAACTAGGGCTCTTGTGAAGACTAACAAAATTGTGTCACATAACAAGCATGTAATAAGTATTATTTCCTTCTTCCTTTAAAGGGTTTTATTTCGGCCATGTCTTTCAAACTTATCCATAGCAATAAGATCTTCTGCCTATTCTTCTATTATATTTTTGCCTATTTTAAATATATCTAAACTCTGCTGAAAAATAAAAGACTGTCATGCAGTTATAAACAAATTAAGTCATTAGCCACTGTAGTTGCTGACCAATAATACACCCGACAAAAAAAATGAGGCATTCTGTGCTTTGGAAAATCAGGCCCCTTTAGAAAGGTCTATGTACATCTCAGCAAGAATTTTAATAACCCAGATTCTTGAACCTTCCTATATCTGAAGCAGCACTGAAATAATTAACTGAGACATTTGTTCCTTGTGATTAGCTGTAATCTCTTACTGAGATGTAAGCTTGACTGTACGCATTCCCTAGCCAACAGCCACGACTCAACTGGCTTCTCTTCCTACCTCTTTAGAGCAATTCACTCAGAGCTGCAAAGTGGCGGTCTCCCAGGCTACAGTCATCAGTAAGGTCCCTGAGTAACCCACTCCAGTGTTCTTGCCTGGAGAATCCCATGGATGGGGGAGCCTGGTGGGCTGCCGTCTATGGGGTCGCACAGAGTCGGATACGACTGAAGTGACTTAGCAGTAGCAGCAGCAAGGTCCCTGAGTAAAACTGAAACTCACACAATGGAATACTACTCAGCCATAAAAAGCATAAAGCCATCTGCAGCAACATGGATGCAACCAGAATTTATCATAATAAGTGAAGTAAGCCAAAGAGAAAGACAAATAACAAATGGTATCACTTATATGTGGAATCTCCAGGAGATGGTGAAGGACAGGGAAACCTGGCGCGCTGCAGTCCACGGGGTTGCAAAGAGTCGGGCACAACTGAGCCAACGAACAACAAATATGTGGAATCTAAAAATATGACACAAATGAACTTATCTACAAGACAGAGACTCATGGACAAACAGAGCAGACTTGTGAAGGAGAGGTGGAGTGGGAGGCTGGAGTTAGTAGATGTAAGCTATTATATATGGAATGGATAAATAACATCTTACCGTATAGCATAGAGAACTATTAACATAGTCAGTATCATATGATAAACCATCATGCAAAATATAAGAGAATGTATATATATATGTGTGTAACTGAATTACTTTGATGTACAGCAGAAATTAAACACTGTAAATCAACTGTACTTCAATAAAAAAACACTATAAAAAAATGGTAAATTTGGTTATGTGTTGTTGTTCAGTTGCTCAGTCGTGTCCGACTCTGCGACCCCAATGAACTGCAGCACACTGTGCTTTCCTGTCTGTCACTATCTCCCGGAGTTTGCTCAAACTCATGTCCATGGAGTCAGTGATGCCATCCAACTATGTGTACTTGCCCGCTATGTGTATTTTCCCACAATTAAAACCCAAAAGACAGACTTGGGGATTAAGTAGTAGAAAGAAGTCTTCTTTAATCATCTCCCATTTCCTACCCATTAACAAATTAAAATGAAAAGGAAGGAAGAAAGAAAAGGAGAAAGGAGGGAAGGTTAGAGGTTGGTTGGTTCTCCATCAACAAATACAATATGATAGGCACAGCTCAAAGTTATAAACTTCAAGAATGGAAACCAAGGAAAGATACAGCAGATTCTGAGAAGAAATGGAGCAGCTGTTTGGCAAGGCTCCTAAAGTGAATTAACAACCTCATTAATACACCAAATCTGGAGAGAAAACATTGAATTCTCCACCCTGCCTGCCCCCCCCACCCCCACCAACCCATCTATGACTGATAGATGCTACAGAACTGCAGGCAAGAACGGGTAAAACAGAGAAGTGATTTAGGGCACTTTCCAGCAGAAGTGAAGATTCTAGGGCTAGAATCTGAGGGCCTCCACAATGGAAACACAATATACGCCCCAATCACAGGGAGTAAATCCTGATATTGTGTTGCATGGGCAGGAAGAGTCATAGGAGAAATTTTTATAGGAAGACAGAAAAATGTCAGAACTAGCAGCAAAAATATGCCAAGTCAGAGTTCAGGAGTAATGTGTACAGGTCACCACGACCTCCTGGAGAGACAGAAGAGGAGTAGAAAGCTGCAGAGTGTATATTTTGTAACCACAAAAGTGAGCTGAGCCAAGAATAATGCTGATATGGAGAGTAAGGAAGTTGCCCACACAATCAGGAAGCAAATATGAAGTCTGGGCAGAGCTGTCAAGCACTAGTAAGATGAAAAAGAACAGGCATGAAAAACAGACAAACTGAAAGACAGCTCGATAAGGAGAGAGCAGGGGCAGGGACTGCAAGAAAAAAAAAAAATAATGAATGTGGCATACAAGAGATCAAAGAACTCTAGAAGAAAAATACAATTTAATACAAAGACATTCTTCACAAGGGCTTCAAGATGTCTGAATATAATAACAAGAACTAAATGACTGAAACAGAGTGAAATAAAAATGGAGTCTGATGATCAAACATTATAGAACTAATAATTAAATACAAAGGAAGAGTGTAGTCAGAACTGAAAATAGAACATAAAAGGGCTAAGATAATCAGAGAATATACATTTTAAAAAAACATAAAGCAATCAGACAAAGATAAATAAAATTGGGTACAAGATAACTCAACCTTAGGGTAACTTGTGTCCCTAAAATAATAGATAGCCAATGGAAATTTGCTGTAGGACTTAGGGAACTCAAACTAGGACTCTGTAACAACTTAGAGGGGTGGGAAGGAGTAGCAGGTGGGAGGGAGGTTAAAGAGGGAGGGGACATTTGTCACCTTTGGCTAATTCATGTTGATGTATGGCAGAAATCAAACCAATACTGAAAAGCAATCCTCCTTCAATTAAAAATTAAAAAACACAACACCAGCAGCAAAGAAGCAAGTGAACAGGAAGAAGAGGTACACTGGCTCTCCAGCTGCAGTAAGTCTAGAGAGACAAAGCACAAACCCACACGCTAGCGTGCCAAGAAGAGATGCAAAAGATTCTCAAACAGAATGGAGCAGCCTTATTTAGCAGGGCTCCTACCTTAGTCTCATTTACCAGCAGTCATAGAAATGAATGAACAAAACCTAAGAAAAATAGAAAGTACTCATAGATTTATATTGTGGCTCCCCCAGAAGCGGGGCCTGGGAAAAGGACTGCGTGCAGGCAGTTTATCTGGGAAGTGACTCCTGAGAGCAGAAGTGATATATGGGGGAGAGTGAGAGAAGAGAAGAAGTAAATATAAGATAGTGCTATCAAGGTCACTGATGCAGGCAACAGCGGCTTAATTTCTATCTTACTTTTGTATACAATGTATACTGAAAGTGTCTATCCAAAAGTAGGGAGCAGGAGCCTCCATCTCTCAGTGATTGAGCGGGAGTTCCATGAGAGTGTTCACTCCACCCAAGCTGAGTCTGTGTTGGTAGCAGGCTTTTTGACAGGATGAAGCGCTGTCGATGGTAAGTAAATGGAAGCACATGTGAAACTGTTCACATCAGTGGCAGCTAGAATCAGGTGTGACCTAGGTAACAGGGCATAATTGTCAATAAAAGGGAAAGCATCCCTGAAATAAAGAACTAAATCTAAATTGTGGTGTATTACTGCCATGGCACACCACTCACCAGTAAAATGAAAGAACTTGATCTCTGTGCACCATTATGGAGAAATCTTTTAATATTTGAAGCAAAGAAACAACAACAAAACACCCCAACATGCAGAGGATAACTAAAATTTGATTACTGCCTATATAAAATTTAATAACTTGCAAAAGAATACTATATAGGAGTACTTTCGTAGGTAGTAAGTCACATGCACAGATATGATAAACACAAAACCTCATATGTGAAGAGAGTTTGCAACCAGGGATGGATCCCCAGGGGATTTTAATAGTATTTGTAATAGTTTATTTCTCAGGTTGGGTGATGGGTACATGGGTATTAATAGTATTCTCCATGATTAAAGACTGTCTTAAAAGGGAAAAAAGAGACAAACAAATGGAATCTACAGATCAAAATAAATGACTACATCAAAAAAACACAATGACAGAAACAGAAAATGACACATCCTGGTCAAGTCACTAAATTTCAAAAATAAAGCACCCAATCAAGAAGACTCCAGAGATGAAATAAATGTATTTTACTTTGTCACCATGCTAACTATTCACAAAGATCACATTCTGGTTAAAGCAAATAATTTAGAATTTATATAAGGCGAGTTTCATCTACTGGAGAAGCTACAAAATGATACACTTATTTCATCTGCTCAGTTGGTTTTTAAATTGAATTAGTTGCCAATATATGAAAATCAGAAAAATTTTAAATAACATTAGATTATTGTATGGTGTTTGCATCTGTGGTATCAGACTTTGGAAAATCAAAGTCAGAACTAAACAATCTGGTGTTATTGCTTTATTTCTAAAACAAAGATTTTTAATATTATTCCTAAATCTACTATTTTCATAGTTTTTTTAAACACGCTAATTTTCCAGTGATTAACCCTCCTTTTGATATGCCTAGGATTTTTTTTTATCTGAAAAGTCATAATTTCTTTTTAAAAAAAGTTAAAAAAATAATGCCCTTCTTGAAAAATCTACTCATAAACAAAGGCAGCCAATTAAGCCATGTATCAGAAGATTGGTCATATACCAGGTAAGCATTGTATTTAATTAAAAATAGAAGTATGCAGATATCATTAATAAGTGTTACTAACTTTGACAAAGTTACTGAAAAGGTAGAGGAAAGTTACACCAGCCTTAAGAGTGTCATGTATACTGCCTAAATCTGAAACATCAAGATTTTAAGAAATTAACATTCAATGTTATATTAGTTTCAGGTGTACAACAGTGTTGCATGAAATGACAGCCAAAGTAAGTGCAGCTACTATCTATCACCATACAAAGTTGCTACGTTACTGACTATATTCTTTATGCGTACATTGTGTCTGGTGACAATTATTTTACAGCTGGAAGCTTGCACATCTTAATTCCCTTTACCTCTTTTGTCTGATTCCCCCAGCCCCTCCCCTTTGGTAATCACCAGTTTGTTCTCTGTAGAGATGAGTCTCTGAAACATTAAGATTAAAAAAAAAAATAACGCTCCAAACTGTGATGCTGTTCATGATCTGTTAACTGCTCATTAGAAAATGAGGGCTCATTTAGAAAATATATCAATAATTCTTTGAAATGTACTTTTGTTGCTACTGTTAAATTCAGGCTAAACTGTGTTTAACACTTTTTACTTAAAACTACATTTAGGTTACGAATATATGAGGAATCAGGATAGTATACTTTTAGCAGTCGGACATTATTCATTGTAAAGCTTAAAAAAAAAAACTGGTTACAATACAGCCCAATTTTTATAAAAAGCCTATCTATCCTTTTTTCCACCTGTATACCTGCAATGAAATGTATCTAAAATAAAGGTCAACATTAGTGATAATTACTTATGGGGGAGATTTTTAAAAATATTCTTGGTACCTTTTTTATTGTAATTCTTTACAATAAGCAGGTATTACTTTTGCAAAAATGAGAAAGGTTTTTTTTACTTTATGCACAACTTTATAAAAGTATCTACTGTTAAGGAATTCCTGTTGAAAATTAAGCAGTATCGTTCAGATACACAGTTTTCTGGTTACCTAACTTCATGTAGGGTTGCTGCACTGCACCCTGCAGGCCCGAAAGCCTTGTTGATGCCCAGCCTGGAGACCAAAAAAAGGGACCAGGAGACAGTGACAGACACTAATGATTTATCAGATAGAAAAATCTTACATGTCTGAAGCCTGCTGCTGCTGCTAAGTCGCTTCAGTCATGTCCGACTCTGTGCCACCCCATAGACGGCAGCCCACCAGGCTCCCGCGTCCCTGGGATTCTCCAGGCAAGAGTAGTGGACTGGGGTGTCGTTGCCTTCTCCCGTCTGAAGCCTAGGACCTGGAAAACATCCCACCCTGTAGAGCAGACAAGACACAACAGCCATTTTTGCTACTTGGGGGAAGAAGGAGCTACCATTCATTTATAGGCGGAACTGCCATCAGGTTGGCTCACCAGTTACCAGAAAAACCAGCAGCTGAGGGAGGGTTCAAGAAAGAAGGCAGTAACTGAGTAAGCTCTATAATTAAGAGGATTGGATAGTCATGTGGGTGAAGCAGGGCCTGGTCAGCAGAGAATACAGAGAGCAAGGGAACAGCCATCTTGAATGGCCTGACCAAACAGGTGCTAAAGTTTTTACCTAGGCTAGTGGATAATAATTAGGTCCCCAACTCCAGCCTCTGGGGGTAGTAGTGTGGAAAGGTGGTTCAAAATACCACATCCTCAAAACTCTGAGATAATAATGACTAATGAGTACTACATTTATACAATATATAAAACACAATCCTGAGCACTCTATTAATTCATTGAATCTTAATGCCAAGTCTATAAGGGAGCTAAATAATTTTCCATTTTACAAATGAAGTACAGTGAACTTACCTACTTATCAGAGAAGCTGGATTTAAACCTGTATCTTCTGTTCTTAATCACTATACCAGGGGTTTCCACATTTTGCTGCCCATGGGAATGACCCAGGGATCTTTAGAAAACACTGGAGTCTGGCTCCCACATGCAAATATTCTAATTAATACAGGGTGTGACCTGAGCAACAGATGTTAAAAAGCTCTTGGGATTGATTCTAATCTGAAGTAAAACATGGGGACCACTGTACCATACCTTTCCGCTGCTGGTCATCTTTAGCTAGCTGCTATCAAGCCTGAGTGAATATCAGAATCACCTGATAAGGTTTAGAACTTCAAGGCCCCTACCCCATTACAGCCCAAGGGACCTGGGCTTAGGAATTGTTTTTAATGCTTCTCAGGTGATTCTCGTCTCAAGTAGACAAAGCTAGAGACAAATTGCAAAAGGAGAAACCAGCTGCCTCCCATGTTAACAATCAGTGCCCAATTGAGGGAGGGTTTTTAATTCAAGGAGTATAATTCAAATGGATGGGGCAAATACACAAAAATAAGAAAACATTAAGAACCACTGTCAAATATTGGAGAGCATGGTTTTTCATTTCCTTACAGTCTCATAGGTTCCAAACTATTCTGGAAATAATAGGACTTTCTTCAACTGTCTCTGAGATTGAAATTAGTGTTTTCTCTGATGAGAAAGTGACCTAAGAGTTTCTTTGGCTACAGATTTCTTTTTTATTTCCCTTTAGGTAAAAGTGTTCTCCTGGGTTTCATCTGGGGCTACCACAGATATAACAAGGGCATTTTGCTAGCTATCCACTTGAGGCCTCATAATAGTGAAAGAAAATTTTTTTAAAGAATATGTCAGAAGTTTATTTAGTTGAAAATAAAGCACTAAAAGAAGACTAAGGCTCAAAAATTTAAACCTGAAGACAGAGGAATAAAATCCACAAGGCACAGTCCTTGAAAAATAAACTAAATAACTTACAACTGAGCAAAGAGGAACCCTGAGGTTGAAAGCAGAACCATGTCTAAAAGGGAGAATCAAAGTGAAAATTCACATATGCCAGATCTGGTTTGGGAACCTATCACCAGAGATTCTCATGAATAACACAATAATAACACCTACTGAATGCTGACAATGTGCCAGGTACAATTCTAAACCTTGGATTTGGCAACCTAAAGTCAAAGATTCCAATGTAACAGAACCTGGCTCCCAGGATACCTGGCATGAAAAAGACAATAATTAATCAGCTTGAGGGCAGTTCTCAACAATTTGTTTCCCTTACACACAGGCACACACAAGTCCTACATTTGGTAGTCAGGAACTGAACACAGAGTCAAAAAAATATACTATCAGTGTGGCTAGTCTACATAGACTTGAAATTCAGTTAGGAGTTTAACTTGCCAGGTTCCAGATCAAAATCTCCAATAACCACACAAAAAATCCTAATTTAGCTGATGAAAAAAAGATCCTTATGCTTTAGCAACCAAACATATATGTGGCAGAACTGATACCTTATAGAAAATTAATTCTATATTTTTATCCAGATAACAGTCTACAAGGCAATGAGTTTCAAAATTCTTGAAAGATGATCAATCTTTTTTCCAGATTCTGAATTACTTAAACTATCAATTATCCTTGGTTACTCCTCATTTCTGACTCTACTATAACCAGATCCCAGGTGTATGTTTGCCAGCAAGAGCCAGTGCACCAATATTCCCACATGTGCAGAATTTCTTCAGGTCTGAACTAGTTCAGACTCAAATAGTCAGCAAACAAGGTATCAACTGAAACTTCAGTTCAGTTCAGTTGCTCAGTTGTGTCCGACTCTTTGCGGGAGCCTTCTCCAGCACCACAGTTCAAAAGCATTAATTCTTCCGCGCTCAGCTTTCTTTATAGTCCAACTCTCACATCCATATATGACTACTGGAAAAACCATAGCCTTGACTAGACGGACCTGTGTTGGTAAAGTAATGTCTCTGCTTTTTAATATGCTGTCTAGGTTGGTCATAACTTTCCTTCCAAGGAGCAAGCATCTCTTAATTTCATGGCTGCAGTCACCATCTGCAGTGATTTTGGAGCCCCCAAAAATAAAGTTTGTCACTCACTGTTTCCATTGCTTCCCCATCTATTTGCCATGAAGTGATGGGACGAGATGCCATGATCTTAGTCCTCTGAATGTTGAGTTTTAGGCCAACTTTTTCACTCTCCTCTTTCACTTTCACCAAGAGGCTCTTTCATTCTTCTTCACTTTCTGCCGTAAGGATGATGTCATCTGCATATCTGAGGTTATCGATATTTTCTCCCAGCAATCTTGATTCCAGTTTGTGCTTTGTCCAGCCCAGCATTTCTCATGATATACTCTGCATATAGGGTGACAATATACATCCTTGACTTACTCCCTTCCCGATTTGGAACCAGTCTGTTGTTCCATGTCCAGTTCTCACTGTTGCTTCCTGACCTGCATACAGATTTCCCAGGAGGCAGGTCAGGTGGCCTGGTATTCTCATCTCTTGAAGAATTTTCCACAGTTTGCTGTGATCCACACAGTCAAAGGCTTTGGCATAGTCAAAGGTATGACCTAAATCAAAAAAGAACTTCCCAAGTGATTTGACAGTAAGTTACCTGCAGTTATTTATAATGAAAGAAATTTAGCACGAGTCTTAAAGAACTTGTGGTTTGAAGCTGAACTGAATGCTGGTGAGCCTGTAAGAACAGGTTGGAAGTAAACTACACATTTAGATAATACAGTCGTTGCTGTGGTTCACCCGAATGTGTGAGAGTATCTTCCCAAATTACCAGGCCTAAGCTGCAAAATTTATGTTGGGGAGATACTCCAGCTTAGGACTAGATGACAACAACTGGACTGGTTTAACAGCTCCTTGAGGTCATGAGATTTGACAACACAACTCAGCAGTCAGGGAGCTGTGTCTGCTATTCACTGTTATCAGTGTATCTCCTCTATCAATTTATATATTCAATAGATAATAAATTAGTGAGGAGGGGAGCTTAAGGTCTTTAAAATATAACAGTCACATAACAATGAAATGCAGTGAGCCTATACTGGAAAAAAAGGCTGTTGAAAAACATCAACAAAACAGGAATGGATTGTAAATTAAATTTTAGAAAAAGTCTATCAGTGTGATATGAATCTAGTAACTGAACTGTGGTTATCTAAGGTAAGCCTTGTTCTTAGAAGTAAACAGTTGGGTATTGGGAGGTTCATTTATGAAAGTTCATTAGGAGTTAATTTATGAAACCTACTCTCAAATGATACAACAAAACAGATCATACAGATATAAAGATAATGATGAAGCAAATGTGTAACACATTTATTGGTGAATCTGGAAAAAGGGTGTACGGAGTTCTCTCTACTACTCTTACAACTTTTCCGTAAGTTTGAAATTGCTTCAAAATTAAAAGGAATTAAAATGAACTGGCTTAATTTATCCTCAGCATCAAAACCTAAAGGAAAAGCAAGTGAGAAAGGGAAACAAATCTGTACCGTGTCATTATGTTTCTGAGCCAGACAAGAGTGCTGAACATTTTACCAAGGTCATAGTGCAGAATCCAAACAATGTGTGTTTTGAATCAGTTGGGTTGGTTAGTCACTGAACTCCAGTTCTGTAGCTCTGTGACTTTATTCTCTCCATCTTCTTGAGTCTAAGTGTCCTCCTCTATGAAGTGGAGATAATGCTGCCAAGAGCATAAGATGAGTGAGATGATTAAATGAGATGCTAATATCAAGTATTGAACACCTCATCTACATACCACTGTGCTGAGGGTTGGGAGACAAATCTCTATGGGACTCTAAGTTTCTGCAAGTCTTATGCAAAACCCAACTGCTCTTTGTCCTGGACTATCTTTTCAAGGATATTTGTATTACAGATAGCTATGTGAGACAAAAATAGTGTTGCACATCAGAATAAAGGGGAAAATGCCTGCTGTCATTACAAAAGTCTCAGGGTCCTCTCCTATATAACACACATCCTCTGACCCTCTGCACAGGGCCCTCTGGGAAGAGTTGGAGCTTGGGGAATCCACACAAGAAAATGTTGATACTCTGGCTACTACTTTTGCTGGGAATAATGAAATAATATAATCCTTTCTCCCAGGGCTCTTATATTTTCTGCCACTGTCCATGAACTGTGGCTGACTAACTTGTAGAGTAAAATCACAAACTCTTCACAGTTTTCAACACTAAGCCCTCTGTGCTAATATTACATTATTAAAGCTTATCAATAGCCCTGTAAAGTTCAGTAAAATGCTGCGTGGTACAAGTAAGATATTCCATATCATCATCATCATCATCAATCCTTGCAATAAATTAGCAATCAATACCATCATCTGATAGCTGACAGATTAATTAAAAGCTGCCAAGAGTAAATCTGTTACATTAATGAAAGGACTGGAGTTTGAATTCTTTGCACCCTTTTACCATGTCATCTCACAGTTTTAAAATTATGAACTTATTTGGAGAAACTGAAAAGTTTATATTACATCCCAACAAGTATTTTTCAGGCACTTTGCTGATCTGGGCAAAGAACAGTGAAGAAAACATGCTCTCTGTCTTCATGACGCTTATAACATACACCAAAACAAGTAAACCATGACAAAATAATTAACTCAAAAGTGTTATGACAGAAGCAGACAAGGGACTGAGACGGAGAACAACTGGAGGACATATTTATCAAACCATAGGTTGTCAGTTGGGAATAAATTCAGTGAGTTCCAACCAGGATTTCTGTGGGAAAATGAAGCAGTACAGAATAGAAAAGAATGCACACAGATTACAAACTATTGTTCTGTGCAACTTCCATCTAGTATAGGAAGTCATAGTACAAAGTGCATTTCTTCAAGGCACAGGGAATAATCTATGCAATCTGAATATGATGGCAATGCAAAGAACTTACTAGGTTGGAAAATAAGAAAATTACAGCGCGGCTACAATCCTACAGAAAGGGCTAGAGTGGCATGAATTACTGTTGGAAAGAAAGATGTTAAGGTTCTGACAGTGAGTTTGTGTAGTTTTAAACAGATAAGTGATCTGATTTATGCTCCAGAAGTCACTTTTGTTGCTATAAAGAGAATGGATTGGAGAGAGGGCAAGAATGGAGACAGAAAGACCCATCAGAATGCTGCTGTAAGGAGCTGATGCAGGTGACAATGGTGGTTTGGCTTGGGGTTGGGGGAAAGAAGGAACAGCAGCAATGGGAAAAGAGTGGATGAATTCAAGATATTATTTTGAAAACAGAATCAAAAGAACTTACTGAAGTAAGCATCAGAGGTATACTCTAAAGAATCAGTCATCCCCAAATATTGTGGTTCCATGAGCATGCCATGCTGTCTTATGTGTCTATGGACATGCTCTTCATGAAAAATCCTATCCCCACCAAGCTCTCACTCTCCTCACTTAGTATACTGCAACTCAACCTCTCCTCAACAGCACCTTTTCCACAAAGCCTTCTCTGACACTAACAGGCTATCTTCTCCATATTCCCTCAGCATTTCACACACGGTTTTAATACAGTGGTTACAGACTGCACTGCAGCAACCTGTTTATATGACTGTTTCTCAAATTACTCTAAAGCCATGCCAGGAAAGAACCCATATTCCATTTACTTTCAGCTTTGGGTCTGAGGTGCTTAAAAACTTTAGGTGCTTAGAAAGTGCTTAGAAAACTTTAGACTCCAAGAACCAGAGAAATGACAACATAAAAAGATCTCAGCTGGGTCGCTAGTGTTCAAGAAGGAAAGATGAGACCATGAACCAGTTAGTAGGAGTGTCCAAGATGACTGGGTAGGAAGACCCTGAACTCACCTCCTCCAATAGGTATAGCAAAATTACAACTATTTACAGGTCAACTATTGAAGAGAAAGACCTGAAGACTAGCAAAAAATGTCTTCTTACAATTAACAATATAAAGAAGGAACCACAACTACAATGGCTAGGAGAGGTGGAGAATAGTATAATCAAGACCCATACTCCCAAATGGACAACAAATGGGAGGAAAATTACAAGACCAGAGGTTCTTCCAGAGGAGCGGGGGATCCGAGCCCCACATCAGGCTCCCTAGCCTGGAGGTCTTGCACCAGAAAAACAAGTACTCAGAACATTTGGCTTTGAACGGTGGAGGGGTTAACTTTCGGGAGAGCCAGTCTGTTTGCAGGAAACAGACTCCACTCTTAAAAGGGTGCACACAAAATATCATACACTCTGAGACCTATGGCAGAAGTAGTACTTCAAAAGGAACAAAAAATAAGTGAGCGAGCCTGCACCAAACTAAATAACTTTTGCACAGCAAAACAAAAAAGGTCACCTACTGAATGGGAGAAGACAATTGCAAATGATACACCAGACAAGGGGTTGCTACTGCTGTGTCCGACTCTGTGTGACCCCATAGACGGCAGCCCACCAGGCTCCGCCGTCCCTGGGATTCTCCAGGCAAGAGTATTGGAGTGGGGTGCCACTGCCTTCTCCAGACAAGGGATTAGCATCTGAAATATATAAAGAATTCATACAACTCAAAAAAAAAAAAAAACCCCAATTAAAAAATGGGCAGAGGACTCGAACATACGTTTTTCCAAGATATGCAGACAGCCAATAGGCACGTGAAAAGATGCTCAACATAACTAATCATCAGGCACATGCATATCAAAACCACAATGAGATGTCAATTCACATCTGGCAGAATGGCTATTATCAAAGGACAACAAATAACAAGTGTTAGTGAGGATGTGGAGAAAGGGAACCCTTGTGCATTGATGTTGGGAATGTAAATTGGTGAAGCCACTATGGAAAACAGTATGGAGATTTCTCAAAAAATTGAAACTAGAACTGCCATGCTGCTGCTGCTAAGTTGCTTCAGTCGTGTCCGACTCTGTGCGACCCCATAGACGGCAGCCTACCAGGCTCCCCCATCCCTGGGATTCTCCAGGCAAGAACACTGGAGTAGGCTGCCATTTCCTTCTCCAATGCATGAAAGTGAAAAGTGAAAGTGAAGTCGCTCAGTTGTATCTGACTCTTCGCGACCCCATGGACTGCAGCCCACCAGGGTCCTCTGTCCATGGGATTTTCCAGGCGAGAGTACTAGAGTGGGGTGCCATTGCCTTCTCCAAGAACTGCCATACAATCTATGAATTCCACTTCTAGGTATATATCCAAAGAAAATAAAAACCCTAATTCAAAAAGATATATGCACTCTTATGTTCATTACAGCACTATTTACTATAGCCAAGATATGGAAGTAATGTAAGTGCCCACCAATAAATGTATAGATAAAGAGCATGTGGTATATGTATACCATGGACTATTATCCAGCCATTAAAAAAAAAAAAAAGGAGTCTTGCCATTTGCGATGACAAGGATGGATTTAGAGGATATTACACTATCTGATATGTCACACAGAGAAAGTCAAATATTGTATGGTTTCACTTTTATGTGGAATCTAAAATGCAAAACATGATCAAACATAAGCAAACAGAAACAGTTATAGCTACAGAGAACAAACAACTGGTTGTCGGTGGGGAGGTGCTGATGAAAAATATCAATAGGTAAGAGTGATTTAAGAAAAAAAATGACTGACTCATTAATCAAAATTTGCTGAATCAATGTGCTCTTTCATGTAACATATTCCTTCATTCCTAAATTAGGTAAGGAACCCCATTCATAAAGGTATGTATTGCACATACTTTTATTTTTATCCTTGTTTCAGATCATCTCTCAATTATCTTGTTTGGGGAAATACATGTTTGCTTAATCTTAGTTTATGTTGTCACACAACTCTGTTACATTCTGTTTAATGATCGGATTGTGCTCCTCGCCTTCACAAACTAAACAGCACAGTGTATAGGAAGGAGCTGATTTCAAAGTTAGATCTTTGTTCATGAACCAACTCTTCGGTAGGTTATTTAATCTCTCTGAATCTCAATTTGCTCACCTGTATCACAAGGTTAATACTTCTCTATTGCAGGGGTGTCCCAAGGTTTAAATGTGACTGTGAAGTAATTAGCACAAATATACTCAATACATATTAATTCCTGTTTCCCCAACTTGCTTTCTCTGTAAGGAAGGATACTGCTGCTGCTGCTGCTGCTAAGTCGCTTCAGTCGTGTCCGACTCTGTGCGACCCCATAGACAGCAGCCCACCAGGCTCCTCTGTCCATGGGATTCTCCAGGCAAGAACACTGGAGTGGGTTGCCATTTCCTCCCCCAATGCATGAAAGTGAAAAGTCAAAGTGAAGTCGCTCAGTCGTGTCTGACTCTTAGCGACCCCATGGACTGCAGCCTACCAGGCTCCTCCATCCATGGGATTTTCCAGGCAAGAGTACTGGAGTAGGGTGCCATTGCCCGAAGGATACAGCCTTTGAAAAATTAAAACACAATACATTTCTGGTAACGGCACTATCTTGACCTCAGGGTGTTTGTAACCAACTTACACAAAAGCTTGGACACTGAGGTCCAAACCTACCTACCCTGGACATAGTTTACATGACTAACATGTTTTTATTATTCATGTTAACATGATTCTCTTATTTCTTTGCTTTCAATAGCATGATTTTACTTTTTTGGAAGACTAAAAAAAGAATTATTTTTGATGAACTCTAACATTCCAGTGTTTTATTTCCATCCTTACTACAGAGTTGTTTAAATACTGAAACTGATTCTCCCTAAAACCGAGTTCCTCTGCTAAGTTCACGATTAACCTCTCAATCCAAAATGTTATTCCCTTTCTTATCTAACACCCGGTCCCCTCAAGACTGAGGAGGAGCATCAAAGGAAAAGGACTGAAACCAACCAGGACCCTGTGGGTCCCTCTTGGGTATAAAAAACTTTCTAGTTCCCTTCAGCCCTCTAGCTCTTCCCTGAGTTCCAAACAGGCAGATTCAAAAAGTTATAAATTCGGAAAGTGAGGGAATACAGAAAAAAAGGAAAAGCAATCAAACAACCAGGTAGGGAGAAGGCAGAATCCTAATTACCCCTCAGGGGATACACAAAACAATCTACTTTGAATTTCTCTACTGGAACTAGGCATCCACCCAGGTGAAGGAGGGTTAACTATCTGCTAGCTAAGAACTCGGACTGGTCAGAACCTAAGGAATGAAGATGTTGATCCTTTCTGACCCTGGTGATTTCAACTAAACCTTATACTCTCAACCACTGACTCAATATGATATGGAATTCACCTGCTCAAGCCCCTTCACGAAAATGCACAATACCTTTAGCTTAAAACCTCCCCGATTTTGCCACCTGAGAAGATATTGCTCTGGGAAAGGTAACTATTGGCAACCCCCACATCTCCGTACTTGCGCAAGTAATAAATCCTTCCTTCTCATCTTTGGTTTGGCTGCGTCTTCTGCCCCTACACCCCTCAAGAGGCAAAATGTTTTCCAGGAACAATATGCCTCAGAATCAAAAAAAAATAGGGCCTCATGTTACATTTGGAGTTACCAAAAACAACACTAGGACGGGCAGTCAAAATGATTGGAAGAGAAATGACTAGCTTTGAAGTTGTTGCTGCTGCTAAATCGCTTCAGTCGTGTCCGACTCTGTGCGACCCCATAGACCGCAGCCCACCAGGCTCCCCCGTCCCTGGGATTCTCCAGGCAAGAACACTGGAGTGGGTTGCCGTTTCCTTCGCCAATGCATGAAAGTGAAAAGTGAAAGTGAAGTCGCTCAGTCGTGTCCGACTCTTCCCGACCCCATGGACTACAGCCTACAGCCTACCAGGCTCCTCCATCCAAGGGATTTTCCAGGCAAGAGTACTGGAGTGGGGTGCCATTGCCTTCTCCGTTTTGAAGTTAGCTCTTTTCAGATGGAAATTCAGATCCATCAACTACACTAAGAGAAATGAAGTGAAGTGAAGTCCGTGGACTGTAGCCCACCAGGCTCCTCTGTCCATAGGATTCTCCAGGCAAGAGTACTGGAGTGGGTTACAATTTCCTTCTCCAGAAAGGATCCGGGGATCGAACCAGGTCTCCCGCATTGGAGGTAGACGTTTTAACCTCTGAGCCACCAGGGAAGCCCAACACTAAGAGAACAGAACACTAACTTCTAGGGGGTCTAGGCATGGCCCACTGACTTTCTATCCAGGTAACTCACACTGAGCGGCGGGGCGGTAAGCAGTGAGCGAAGCAATGTGCGCCTTTCAAGGTTTACTTTTCACCCTGAAAACTGATCTGGGCCGCAGGCTCAACCCTCGACCGGGTTTGCCTCGGCCGCTCCAGCACCTCCTGAAAGCCGAAAGCAGGCGGGAAAAACAAACAGGGTATCAGCAAAACCCACGAGGCCTCCCGATGACTGCGGGCTGGCTCGCAGCGGTGAAAGGAGCTTCGTGGCTCAGGGGTCCACCATATGCCAGTTCCCGGGCCCGTACCTGACTGGCGATGGACCTGCGGAAACCGCACGCCATGTCTGACTCCACGAAGCGGGTTCCTCCAGAACTTCGCTCCTCCCTTCTCTGCACGCCCCGCCTCCGCGCGCCGGAAGCCCGCCCCGAAGGGTGCTGCCAGCCAATCAAACAGCAGCGTGGCCCGCTACTAACCTCTGCCCCGCTGCCGCGAAGGAGCGCGGGAAATCCCGAGTGCATCTGGCGTTCCACAGGTTGCTGGAGCCATGGCCACCTCTTCGGTGTCCAAGGTATGTGGGGGCGGGCGCCTACTAGGACTCCATAGCTGCCTCATTCTCTTGTGAAGGAGGGATGAAGCAAAGGTTACATTGTCCAGTTGTCCTGGCTCGAGGGGCAGGAGCGGCGGGCTGAGCTGAGGCATCTTTGCTCCGCGTGTGGTGCAGGCCAACTTTGCTTGGGTAGCGAAAACGCCGAAATGCCTTAGTGTTTTGCCTCGGAGGAGGTTTTAAGTTCTGCTTTGTGGAGGTCGGATCCCGGGAGGATGTGCCCTAGTCTGCCCTCTTTTTTCCTTCTCGTGTTTATTGTGCGCCAAACGCTGTTAGGTACAAGTAGTAAACAAAATAGACGCAGATACTTTCATCATTACCGAAAATTCTTTTAGTGCCTCTTTAGACACTGAGTGCCGCTTAGAAATATTAGGAGTACAGCTGGAAGCTCCTGAAACTTAAGTTATGTGATAAACCTGTGAATGCAGATATAGTTGCAATGACTTTTCTCGCGTTCAAACAGTAAATTAATGAAGGATATACCATGGATTTAATTTTTAATTTTGATTAAAACTACATTAGAATAAAATCATGAGACTCAGTACTTTGCAAGAGTACATGTTTGGGAAAAACTACAAAGCGTAGGATTCAAGCGTACTGAAGTTTGAGGGACTGTGATGCCACGTGCAAATGCCAGAAGAGCTGTCACTGCTAGTATTTTTTTTTTTTAGGGTTGATGCTGTTTGCATTTTGCCCTGGTTATAAAGTTCATAGGTTTTAAAAGGGTTTTATTGGGAGTATAGTTGTTTCACAATGTTGTGTTAGTTTCTGTTGCTGTTCAGTTGCTAAGTCCTGTCCTTGTACAACAAATGAATCAGCTATATGTATACATAAATCCCCTCTTTTTTGAATTTCTTTCCTGTTGGTTCCATAGGTTTTGAGTGGTCTGTCCCCCAATCCTTTTTGTTGCTTAAGCTTTTCTTATTTTTGTATACTTTGCAGGATTGTGAGAGGTTTATGGTTTTTTCTTTTTTCAGGAAAGCATTTATGACGTAACAGATGCTTGTATTGACATAATTATGAAGGACACCTTACATAAATGAGAATCTTTAAGGACTGTTTTATTGGTTTATTGAACTGTCATCTTCCTTTTTTATTTAAACTAAACTTCTCTTTCCTTGTCATGTTTTCTGGCTGTTGGCTTTCCTCCCGTCTTCCATCTCCAACACCATTTCTTGATCAATAGTTCAAAGTGAATAATGGTATTACTCCCGCTGCCATATATTGGGATCCATTCCCAGGGCTCTTCATATCTCACTCCTTCATTGTTCCTTTTCCTGCTCCTGAATTGCAGGTGGCTATAGAAAGGAGGCAGTGACAAGCTTGTCATGGCACCAAAAGATTTTTCTTAAAAAAAAAAAAAAAAAATTAAAAATACTTGTGTATTTTAAATCGTTCCATTCAGTTCAGTCGCTCAGTCGTGTCCGACTCTTTGCGACCCCATGAATCGCAGCACGCCAGGCCTCCCTGTCCATTACCAGCTCCCGGAGTTCACTCAGACTCATGTTGGTCGAGTCAGTGATGCCATCCAGCCATCTCATCCTCTGTCCCCTTCTCCTCCTGCCCCCAATCCCTCCCAGCATCAGAGTCTTTTCCAATGAGTCAACTCTTTGCATGAGGTGGCCAAAGTACTGGAGTTTCAGCTTTAGCATCATTCCTTCCAAAGAAATCCCAGGGCTGATCTCTTTCAGAATGGACTGGCTTGCGGATAAAATTGTTCAAGACACAATTCTTATTTTGGACCCTGCTTCCTAGGTAGCTCAGTGGTAAAGAATCTGCCTGCCAACGCAGGAGACTTGGGTTCAATCCTTGGGTCTGGAATCCGATGGAGAAGAAAGTGGTAACCCACTCCAGTATTCTTGCCTGGAAAATCCCATGAAACAGAGGAGCCTGGCGGGCTACTGTCCATGGACACAACTTAGCGACTCAACAACAATTCACATGGCCAGTTTATATTTGTACAGCAGTCCTTGGGTCTATCCCGAGATGGCTTTTCCTAGGTATATTTCTTTCATTTTCCATAGAAATGGAAATCTTGAAGAAGCTGTCCATGGTACAGCTTTAGGATTGTAGAACAAGCATAGGACCAGCAGCTTGGGGCCTGTGTATCACTAGTCAAATAATAATGAAACTCAGTGTAGCTAGGAAATTACCCAAAAAGTTATTTGACAAGCATTCATCCATTTTGTATACTGATTGCCTAATGTGTATGTTAACACTATTCCTAAATACTGGGGAGACAGTTGTGAATTAAATGCAGTCTGTACTCTGAAGGTGCTTAGTAACTGGGGAGACAGTCATAAATAGCTATCTTACATAGGGAAAATAATTTAAAACAAAGCAAAACAAAGATATGCAAGTACTGTGAGATATTAGGGGAAGGAATAATTCTTCTGATTAGAGAAATTGGGGAAGGGTTCCCAAAGCAGGTGAATTGGAGTCGAACTTTAATGGATAAATGAATAAGGATTTTTTTTTTCAGATGAAGAAAGATATATAAGGTGAATCAGTAGCCAGAATTGTCTGTGTCCTGCCAAGGTTCTAGATACTTGGAATTTAATTAAATAATGAATGTTTCTTTAGAGATGGGAAGGTGTCAGTATTTTGTCTCATCTTGATGTTAATGTTCTTTTTTCACTGGGTTTTATAAAAATGGAGCTTTAATGGGTTTAAATTTCATCAGTTTTTATTTTCTTTGTCTCTTAGATTAGCTCCCAAAGAGTAAAATCAAAGAAGAGCTTCCCATTGGAGGGAGGAGAAAGAAGTATTTAATTCCCTTGTTGTTTAAGAATTTCCCTTCTATAATTCAGATTGAAGAAAGATTTCTTAGCACTTTAAAGAAATGCCTTAAACAAATCTGTTTATTCATAAAATACTATGTTAATCAGATTTGTCTACTCCTTGGCTGCTTTGACTTTATGCTATTTTTTCTCTCTCTTTTTTGTAGGGTTGCTTTGTGTTTAAGCCAAACTTCAAGAAGAGAAAGATCTCTGTGCCAATAGGTAAAATATCTTAATATGAGATTTGTTAGTTTTCCTCCCTCAAGTCTGAACTAACCTAACTCTTAATAAATTAGTAATTCTCTTGCCTAAGCTTGCTTTGCTTACCGTGTTGATATAGCATTTATGTTCGAAGGCGTAGGACAGAGTGGTAAGGGCACTGCCCTAGGCTCTAATCTAAAAGAGGATCCAAATGTACCTTCAAAAGACAAATTGAAATTTCCCTCAAAGGGTTACCATTCTTCAAAAGAGATTGTCTTAAAAATCCCAGTGATTTCTTGGAATGAGGTAGGGAGAGTTGACTGCACAAATGCAAGGGGGATTTTTTTGAGTGATGGGTATGTTCTCTAGATAGGATGGTTACGTTAAGTGTACACCTTGGTTCAGTTCAGTTCAGTCACTCAGTCGTGTCCGACTCTTTGCGACCCCATGAATCGCAGTATGCCAGGCCTCCCTGTCCATCACCAGCTCCCGGAGTTCACTCAGACTCACGTCCATTGAGTCAGTGATGCCATCCAGCCATCTCATCCTCTGTCGTCCCCTTCTCCTCCTGCCCCCAATCCCTCCCAGCATCAGAGTCTTTTCCAATGAGTCAACTCTTCGCATGAGGTGGCCAAAGTACTGGAGTTTCAACTTTAGCATCATTCCTTTCAAAGAAATCCCAGGGCTGATCTCCTTCAGAATGGACTGGTTGGATCTCCTTGCAGTCCAAGGGACTCGCAAGAGTCTTCTCCAACACCACAGTTCAAAAGCATCAATTCTTCATACCAAACTGTTAAATGGGCATATTTTATTATTTGTAAATTACACTTCAATAAAATTAAATTATTAAAAAAATACTATCTTCTTCTATTTATATCCAAACATCTGTTTAGTGGTCATGTTAGAAGACTTGACTACTTCAAACAAATTAAGATGTTGTTACCAGTCAGAAAATGTTTATTGCACTGGTTCTTAATTGGGGCTGCAGATTATAATTAGTTATTTTTACATATTTATTTAGTTGCTCTGGATCTTAGTTGTGGCACACAGGATCTTCATTTGCCACATTCGAATTCTTAATTGCAGCATGTGGGATCTAGTTCCCTAACAAGGGATCAAACCTGGGCCCCCTTCATTGGGAGCACGGAGTCTTAGCCAGTGGACCACCAGGGAAGTCCCGAGATTAGAATCACTTGAGGAACTTAAAAAAAAAAAAACCTGATTATTTTTTCAGTATAATTGTAGATTCATGTGCAGTTGTAAGAAAAAGTGGAGAGAGTTCGCTTGAACTCTTACTCAGTTATCCCTGTTGGTAGCATATCTCGTGCCTGTAGTACAGTTTCACAACTAGCAAACTGACAGTGGTACAGTCTGTCGACCTTATTCATATTTCAACTTTCTTAAAAATGCTGATGCCCAGACCCTATCCCAGACCAGTTGAATCAGAATCTGTGGGAGTGGGACCCAGGTGTTAGTATTTTTTAAAAGCTCCTCTCAGGCATATTGAATATTTCCACTCAATATTCAGTACTATGAAGATTCATTCCGATGGGAAAATTATGTGCAGTTAAGTATACTCATGCACTAATTTTGTATTAAAAAAGGAAAACTGGACTATCCTATTGTTTGGCTAAGAAAATAAACAGTTCAAATATATAAAATTGGATTTTTCTAAATCATCACAGAAAGTAGACCTTAAAAGTGTTAATCCATCAGTTTGAGACCAGCTAGGCTTCCCTGGTGGCTCAGTCTGTAAAGAATCCACCTGCAATGCAGGAGACTGGGCTTTGATCCCTGGATTGGGAAGATCCCCTGGAGAAGGAAATGGCTACCCACTCCAGTATTCTTGCCTGGGAAATCCTGTGAAGAGAGGAGCCTGCTGGGATACAGTCTATGTATGGAGTGGCTGAGAGTTGGACACGACTGAGCAACTGACACACACGTGTTAATTTGTTTAATCCTCTCAGCAAACTATGAAATCAGTTTTAAACTGTTTTCTGCACTAAAGTATGTGAGGATACTTAGACTAGAAAGAACTTTCTCAGTGCTAGTGCTAGCAAGTGGCAGAGCTGAAATTTGAAATCAAGCTGATTCCAGAGCCTACGGTCTAACCACTACTTAATACTGTCTCTCATAATATGAGGCAAGTTTTTGCTTAGAACTTTTTGTGTTGAATTTCAGCTGTAACTTACTAAGATTTGTTTAAAGATTTTTAGTGTTAATAAAGCAAATATGTATAATTATATAGTTTGACCTTTGAAGTACCTGAGGGTTTTTTGGTTTTTTTTTTTTGGTATGTATGTGCTGATTAAAGGCCAACAGATACTGTTTTATTACGAAACTCTTAGGGGGAATTGACCCTGATTATAAGATGGAGCAGAAATGAGGAAAACAAATCCAGATTTTAGCACTTGCTTTCGCTGGCTTCAGTTCTTGAAACAAATTGCCTAAAGAAGTAGGAAGATGCTCTGCATTCCTCACCATTTGTCCCCTTGGCTTGAAGACACTTGGGCATATATATAACAGAAGAATGGTACCTCTCCCTTGCTTCAGTGTTGTATGGATGACTGCACATCTGTAACACAACTGGGCAAGAGGTGGAGAGGGAGGGAGGGAGGGCCAGGCAGCGGCACTGGCACTGCAGGGGGTATTCACCTGAGCAAAGCAGCTAGACTAGGAGCAGGAAGGAATCTGTCAACAGGGAGAGCTTACTTTCTTTAGCTTATCTTAATACTTACTTTTTTTAACTTTTTACCTACCATATCTACAAATGACAGCAGTTAAAGTGTCCTGCTGCTGTTTTTTCCCCTCCAAATTTTAATAGTTAAAATTATATATTTTGATGTAGCATAAAAGGTAATACCACTTTAATGTTTTATATGCTTTTACTCTTCAAATTCGGAGAAGGCAATGGCACCCCACTCCAGTACTCTTGCCTGGAAAATCCCATGCACGGAGGAGCCTGGTAGGCTACAGTCCATGGGGTTGCTGAGGGTTAGACAAGACTGAGCGACTTCACTTTCACTTCTCACTTTCATGCATTGGAGAAGGAAATGGCAACCCACTCCAGTGTTCTTGCCTGGAGAATCCCAGCGACGTCGGAGCCTGGTGGGCTGCCGTCTATGGGTGCCAGTGCCAGCCGGCAAAGTTGATCAGGTCCCGAGAACGTGCAAGGCGGGGCTGAGAAAAGAAACTAAAGCAAGAGACTACAACAAAGATGGGGTCGAGAGGTTCAGACACATCTCCACGAATGGACGCAGTCTGACACCAAGTTTTATACAGAAAAGCGTGAGAAAGACAAGACAGTTGACATTTTTTCTTGGTTGACCTATACATCTTACAGACAGTCACAAGAAATCTTGAGAGCATGGGAATGGCACCCTGTTATTATTTCTTACACCAGATAACATCTCTCTGTGCGTGAGAAGTTTGCACAGAACTCTAGGTGTCTGCAGTAAATAAGCGCCTAATCTCTGGGGTGGCGGGACAGAGAGCTGTGTAAGCGCCTGATCTCTGGGGCGGCGGGACAGAGAGCTGTGTTTGCAAGCAAACCCTCAAGGACTGAGGCAGCTCCCAGAGCTGTGTCCTTCGGACAAAGGACCCCGTTCTCACGGGCAGCTCCCCAAATATGGGGTCGCACAGAGTCGGATACGACTGAAGTGACTTAGCAGCAATGTATCTTCTTGCTTTTATTTGGTTTGCATTTTTATTCTATAACCTTGTCTATCCTTTACCATATGATGACTTCAGTATATTCTAAGGCTTTTGATAAATTTTAAAAATCAGTACTTATCAAAAACTGAGTAACAATTAGAAGGAAGAGTTCCTAAACTTGAAAGAAAATTTCTATTCCAAACTATCAATTAACTTTAAAACTTGTTCAGAGGATACTAGCAGCATCTCAGTGAAATCAGAAAAAAATATGTACTTTCCCAATTATTTTTTAATACCATGACACTTCTAGCTGTTGCAATATCTATCAGTAAACAGGAAATATGAAGAGAAGTGGAAAACTATAAGGCATATAAAATATTTGACTACTTTACATATTCGAATATTAAAAAAGAGACCTGTAGTATTTGGAGATGTGAATTTTTTTTAGCATTTTTTAGTCACTTCTTTAGAATTTTTTTTAGTCACTTCTTTAGAATTTTTTTTAGTCACTTCTTCCCTAGTCGTCTACAGATTTTAGTTCATCCAGTCAAATACCAGTATAATTGGTTTTGAGAAGTGACAAAATTAATTTGAAAGAATGTCTTAAATTTTTTTGAAAGAGAATAATGTTTGATGGTAGTAGGAAGAAGCTGAATCTATTTGATATTAGAATGTACTACACAGCTACAATAATTAAAAGAGTCAGAATTGGTACGGGAGTAGAGTTGGATTTGGTAGAACAAAAGAAGTTCAAAAACAGTTTCAAGTGTATTTGTAAGTATTCAGACCATAAGGGCATCTTACATTGGTGGGAGCAAGGATGGATTATTCAATAAATGAGTATTTTTTAAACTGAAAGTTTGCAACCCAAGTGTGAGTCATGAAATTAATTCAGTGGGTCCTGACAGTTTTAAAAACAGGTTGGAAAACGTTTGCTATCACATGAAAATGAAAAGTACTTCTTTAGGATTTTTGTTTTTCATAGATGTACATGTATAGGATGTAAATGTGTTCCTTAGTATGGATCATGGTTTAAAGAGTTTGAAAACTGTTGCAATAAATAGTGTGTTGATAAATGGCTAACCACGTAGAGGAAAACATTCAAGAAGGATGTAAAATGCAGACTAAATAAAAGACTGCTATACTATTTCAGTTGAACAAAGAATAAGAATAGTAGCAGTTAAATGAATGAGAATTAAATGAATGAAAATAGAAAAAGAAAAAAAAGAAAATAGAAAAAGAAAAAGAATAGTAGCAGAAGAATTAATGAGAATCATTTAGTAAAGGAGAATAAATGAATGAGAATCACTTATTAAAGGAGAGTTCAAATATGTGAAGTATACAGAACCTTGTAAGAGCAAATAGAGAAAATACATTAATACTAGATGTATGTACCTCAAACCAAAACCATTAAATAAACTATTAGAAATTTTTAAAAAATGATAGAAATACAATCAAAATTAAAAAGATTTTTGAACTTACAAATACCATTAGTATAGTAAAAATATAGATATAAATAAAATTAAATATAAAGGATACTGAATGTTACATATAAAATATATATATTTCTGATGTTTATTAAAAAATTCAATCCTGTCACTTCTTGTGTGATTTTGCACAGAGATTTCCTAAGTGTTACCATGTAAAAAAGAAACTGACTGATTTCTTTCTGTGTTTTTAGAGGACTATTTTAATAAAGGGAAAAATGCATCCGAGGACAGTAAGCTTCGCTTTGAAACTTACCAGTTAATATGGCAGCAGATGAAATCTGAAACTGAGGTGAATCCCTTTTATTTTTTAAAATAAATAACGTTTCTTTAATATCATACCTCTCATGTTTGTTGGCTTCCCATTTTCTACCAATTTATAAGAATATTGATGACATATAGTTAATCTTGGTTAAGCATAATATGTGTATCCTAAAACAACCACAACACCCTTGTTTCAAGTATTAAGCCTAGCTTCAGGTATTGGGACATATGTTTACAGTGGTGGCTCCTAGTGCATAGGCCCTTTTCATATCGTCACTACTTCTAAATAGTGGCACTCTTTTTATTTTTTTAATTAATTTAATTAGAAGGTAATTACTTTCCAATATTGTGGTGGTTTTTGCCATACAGCGACATGAATCAGCCATGGGTATACATGTGTCCCCCATCCCAACCCCCTGTCCCACCTCCCTCCCCATCCTATTCCTCTGGGTTGTCCCAAAGCGCTGGCTTTGAGTGCGTTGCTTCATGCATTGAACTAGCACTGGTCATCTGTTTTACATATGGTAATACACATGTTTCAGTGTAAATAGTGGCACTTTTTAAATTATCCATTCAGTTACACATTTAAGAAATCAAGCTAATTCTAAACTACTTCATTCTCTCATCCCCCTTTTCAGTTGCCATGTTCTTAATATTTCAGCTCTGAAAAGTTTCTCCACCATAGCAGATTTGTAGATGTGAGACCAGCATCTTGAGGGGACTTGTTTTGTTCGACCACACAGGATTGTATTTCTTGTTCTTTTGTGTCTTTAGGGGGCAGAGTTATGTACTTCCAGTTTATTACTGCTTCCCACCACCCTCTATTGCTTTCCACCTGATGGCTTTGCTCCTTGCTGTATTCTGTGGGACCCTTGAAGCAGTTTGGATTTATGGTTTCTAGTTTAAAAATGCTAAATCACTTCAGTCGTGTCCGACTCTGTGTGACCCCAGAGACGACAGCCCACCAGGCTCCCCCGTCCCTGGGATTCTCCAAGCAAGAACACTGGAGTGGGTTGCCATTTTCTTCTCCAATTAAAAAATCTAAATGGTCCTAATAAATTGTCATCATATCCTCTTAACTGATGTCCCTGCCTCTGATGTCAAACCCTTCAGGTCTGTCGCTTGTCCCTATGCCACCATTGGCCAAATCCTGTGGGGCAGATCCAGCCCTATGCCAGGCTACAGGGGTTTTCCAGCCCCACTACCAGAATAGCTCCTATGATCCCGTCTAATCTGGCCTTCACAGATTAACCCTTCTTAACCCCGATTTAATCATACCTCTGCTCCAAATCCCTTTAATGGTTCTCCCCACAGGACAAAATCCTAATGCTTCAATTTCAGATATATATTTCCTTGGTCTAGTCCCTTGAGTGTTTTGTCCAGTCTCATTCCTGGCCACTTCTCATGTTCTTTATGTTTAGCTATGTCTTTGATTCCGCAGATGATTGGTGCTTTCTTCCTTGTTTGCCTTCTCCATTGTCCATTCCCATTCCTTCTTCATTTTTTTTCATCCATCACCTCCTGCATCACCTGCTCCGTGCTTTGGCTCAATTATATTACCTGCTCAGCTTAAGTTGGATGGTCCTTCTTTTTGCATAGATTGCTACAACAATATTGGAACAGTGTATTTTAATTTAATTGTAAGTGTTCTATCTCAGTTCTTCTCTTTTCTTAGGGAAGAGATTTTTTCATTTGTAAGGTGATTAGAAAAGCCTTGTTGAATAAATAAATGAGATTTTTTAAAGGAAAGAATCCCAAACACTGGATATTCACTGGATATTTAAGGAAAAAAAATTTAAATTTCATCTAATAATCATTTTACATGTGATCTTTGGAATTGAAATTATGATAGTTTTCTTTCTCAGATTTGGAAAGATGTATCAGATTGCTGCTAAAAATAATTTGTGAAGTTTTGTGTTTTCTTTGTAGAGACTACAGGAGGAATTAAATAAAAACCTATTTGACAGTCTCGTTGAATTTCTGCAAACATCTCATTCTGGGCTCTGGAAGAATTCTAAAGACTGGAGCTGTGAAATAAAACTCAGAGAAATTCCAACTGCTGCTCTTGTTCTAGGTACAAATGTGTGTTTGTTTTTTCGTAAATAGTGGTTTTGTTGTTGAGAATAGTATGGAATCACCTGTTCTGATAAATTTGTTTTGTCTTTTTCATTTGCGTAATTACATTGATCAAAATTTGCATACTTTGAAAACCAATTAAGTGTTCTTACATTAATCATACATCTGTAAATTAAATTGACCAAGGTTTAGTTAGTACCCTCCTCACCTTTTTGTTAGAAAAATGAAGGGGCAATAAATTTGTATTACTATTACTCTTTCTTCATTAGTTATTTTAATATGAGATTTAAATTCAGTGATAAACTATCAGTATATTGATAGATGTGACTTTTGCTTTTTAAGTCGTATCTTTAGTGAAATTACTCTGACCTTAATTTTATTTCCCTGTGCTTATTTTTTAAAATTTTGTATTGTAATATTGTGTTAATATTAACTGTTTGGAGGGGGAGGTTGGATGAAATATGTATGTTACTTTCAGACTGCAGATTGTAAATTTTTTAGGTGCTTAAGTATCCATCACTAATATCTCATTTTAATTAAACATCTGGAATGCAGGATATTGGAAAAAATTCTTTGGAATATTAGCAAATTTTCTTCATTCCTTTGAAAGGAAAGTTGGATTTATTTGGATTCCAACTTAAATTCCAATACATTTAAGAGTATTCCAAACATACTTTTCATTGTATTTCCAATTTATTATTTATTCAAGGTATTTATATTAGTGAGCTTTCAGATAAGAAATTAATTCTGTTATTTAATACTGCCTCTAACACTGTTCATTACCTAAATATTCTTCCTGATATTCAGGGCAATACCTCTCAAACTTTAATGAGCCTATAAATAATCTCCAGGGATCTTAGTAAACACAGATTTTCATTAATAAGTATAGGGTGGGGCCAGACTTATTTGCTGGTTATTTAAGCTTGGTCATTTCTAACAAGTGTCCAGCTGATGCCCATATTGCCAATCCCAGGACCACTCAGTAACAAAACTCCAGCGAATGGTTGTTGTAATGCTGTGGACCAGTTTTTCAGTGCAGTTTTAGTTTTAAACCCCTTCCATTTACTGATGAGAAACAGAGACCTAGTGATGGCTGGCCTGTACTGTCGGGGTTTTAGTTTCTCTCCTGCCAGGTTATACAGCCTGATAGATGGCTATTGTTGTTCAGTCACTCACCTGTGTCCAACTCTTAGTGACCCCATGGACTGCAGCCTGCCAGGCTTCCCTTTCCTTCACCATCTCCTGGAGCTTGCTTAAACTCGTGTCCATTGAGTAGGTGATGCCATCCAGCCATCTCATCCTCTGTCCTCCCCTTCTCCTCCTGCCCTCAATCTTTCCCAGCATCAGGGTCTTTTCTAATAAGTCAGCTCTTTGCGTCAGGTAGCCAAAGTATTGGAGCTTCAGCATCAGTCCTTCCAGTGAATATTCAGGACTGATTGCCTTTAGGATTGACTGGTTTGATCCCCTTGTAGTCCAAGGGATTCTCATGAGACTTTTCCAACACTACAGTTCAAAAGCATCAATTCTTTGGCACTCAGCCTTCTTTATGTTCCAACTCTCACATCTGTACATGACTACTGGAAAAACTATAGCTGTGACTATATGAACCTTTGTCGGCAAAGTAATGTCTCTGCTTTTTAGTGTTCTGTCTAGGTTTGTATAGCTTTTCTTCCAAGGAGCAAGTATCTTTTAATTTCATGGTTGCAGTCACCACCTGCAGTGATTTTGGAAGAAGAAAAATCTCTCACTGTTTCCACCGTTTCCCCATGAAGTGATGGGACCGGATGCCATGATCTTAGTTTTCTGAATATTGAGTTTTAAACCAGCCTTTTCACTCTACTCTTTAACTTTCACAAAGAGGCTCCTTAGTACCTCTTTGCTTTCTGCCATAAGGGTAGTGTCATCTGCATATCTGAGGTTATTGATGTTTCTCCCATCAATCTTGATTCCAGCTTGTACTTCATCCAGCCCAGCATTTCGCATGATATACTCTGCATATAAATTAAATAAGCAGGATGACAGTATACTGCCTTGATGTACTCCTTTCCCAATTTGGAACCTGTCAGTTGTTCCACATCTGATTCTAATTGTTGCTTCACCTGCATACAGGTTTCTCTGGAGGCAGGTCAGGTGGTCTGGTATTCCCATTTCTTGAAGAATTTGCCACAGTTTGTTGTGATCCACACAGTCAAAGGCTTTAGCATAGTCCATAAAAAAGAAATAGATGTTTTTCTGGAAATCTCTTGCTTTTTCTGTGATCCAGCAGATGGTTGCAATTTGATCTTTGGTTCTTCTGCCTTTTCCAAATCCAGCTTGAACATCTGGAAGTTCTCGATTTGTAAACTGTTGAAGCCTAGCTTGGAAAATTTTGAGCATTACTTTGCTAGCATGGGAAATGTGTGCCATTGTGCAGTGGTTTGAACATACTTTGGCATTGCCTTTCTTGAGGTTAGAATGAAAACTGACCTTTTCTAGTCCTGTGGGCACTGCTGAGTTTTCCAAATTTGCTGGCATATTGAGTGCAGCACTTTTAACAGCATCATCTTTTAGGATTTGAAATAGCTTAGCTGGAATTCCATCACCTCCACTAGCTTTGTAGTGATGCTTCCTAAGGGCCACTTAACTTTGTACTCCAGGATATCCGAGTCTAGGTGAGTGATCACACCATCATGGTTATCTGGGTCATTAAGATCTCTTTTGTATAGTTCTTCTGTGTATTCTTGCCACCTCTTCTTAATATCTTCTGTTTCTGTTAGGTCCATACCGTTCCTGTCCTTTATTGTGCTCATCTTTGCATGAAAAATTTTCTTCAGTTTAGTTCAGTCGCTCGGTCATGTCCGACTCTTTGTGACCCCATGAATTGTAGCACGCCAGGCCTCCCTGTCCATCACCAACTTGTGGAGTTCATCCAAACTCATGTCCATTGAGTCAGTGATGCCATCCAGCCATCTCATCCTCTGTTGTCCCCTTCTCCTCCTGCCCCCAATCCCTCCCAGCATCAGGGTCTTTTCCAATGAGTCAACTCTTCGCATGAGGTAGCCAAAGTATTGGAGTTTCAGCTTTAGCATCAGTCCTTCCAAAGAACACCCAGGACTGATCTCCTTTAGAATGGACTGGTTGGATTTCCTTGTAGTCCAAGGGACTCTCAAGAGTCTTCTCCAACACCACAGTTCAAAAGCATCAATTCTTCAGCACTCAGCTTTCTTCACAGTCCAACTCTCACATCCATACATGACCACTGGAAAAACCATAGACTTGACTAGACAGACCTTTGTTGGCAAAGTAATGTCTCTGCTTTTGAATATGCTGTCTAGGTTGGTCATAACTTTCCTTCCAAGGAGTAAGCGTCTTTTAATTTCATGGCTGCAATCACCATCTGCAGTGATTTTGGAGCCCCCAAAAATAAAGTCGGACACTGTTTCCACTGTTTCCCCATCTATTTGCCATGAAGTGATGGGACCAGATGCCATGATCTTAGTTTTCTGAAGTGTCTCTAATTTTTTTGAAGAGATCTCTAGTCTTTCCCATTCTATTCTTTTCCTCTGTTTCTTTACATTGATCATTTAGGAAGGCTTTCTTATCCCTCCTTGCTGTTCTTTGGAACTCTGTATTCAGATGGGTTTATCTTCCTTTTGTCCTTTGCCTTTTGCATCTCTTGTTTTCTCAGCTATTTGGAAGCCCTCCTTAGATAGCCACTTTGCCTTTTATGTTTTTTTCTTGGATATGGTTTTGATCACCACCTCCTGTACAGTGTTAGGAATCTCCATCCATAGTTCTTCAGGCGCTCTCAG
Source organism: Bos grunniens (assembly GCF_055505025.1). Lineage (NCBI taxonomy): Eukaryota > Metazoa > Chordata > Mammalia > Artiodactyla > Bovidae > Bos > Bos grunniens. The sequence continues at coordinate 63,297,705 of NC_141173.1, read as the reverse complement.
ATCTAATCCCTTGGATCTATTTGCCTGATACATGGTTGTTTGATAAAGTCAGGGGTCTGAGGAGAACATTTTTCCAGTTAAAGACAGTGTTGGTTATCATGTTTCCAGTAGCAGTTTTCAAGCAGTTAAAGTTTTATAGTAGCAAGTCTCAAGCTGTTACCCAATGTCTGCTATCGGAAACTGCCTAAGCATCAAGGCACCATCTAGAAATCACAGATTGTGACGTTAGGGAGCTTATCAGTAGATAGAATTTTTTTAGTGGGGAAGTGGCCAGTCAGCTCTGATAACTGCATGCAGAGCACCAAAACTGATTTGTGGAAATGAGACCCAGGGATACAATAAATTCTTAAAGAGCCTAAAGTTTTAATTTAGTTTTAGACTGTTCCCTCAAAAATCAACTTAGCATGACTTACCTTTTGTATTTTGCTATGATCATTTAATAGTATTAATGTTTGGATTCTCCTCAGTTGTTAAGTTAGGGTCACACTAAGGGCCTTATTTTTGAATGATTATTTTAAAAGCTCTTTATGAGTTTGAAATTCCTCCTAAGATGTTTTCACGGGTCATTACACATCCCCAATAGTTTTTTTTTTTTCTTAAAGAAAAGTTGTGTTAAATACCTTCCCTGACAGGTATAGTGCCTGCCTCTTTGTATGTGTTTGTAATGGAGATCTTTTCATTTATGCAGTATATTTTCTTATTTTCTATTATTAATCATGTTTTGAAAATGTTTTACTTAGTAATTCACTTGGCATGTAAAGTTGCTTTTCTTATTGTTAAATTATTAATGATAAAAATGATGGTATAATATTGGTTTATTATCCCATAGGTGTGAATGTAACAGATCATGATTTAACACTCAGAAGTCTAACAGAAGTCCTTCAGAATAATGTCACTCCTTATGTAGTCTCATTGCAAGCTAAAGATTGTCCAGGTAAAGTATAAATGCTCTAACAGCCTTGATAAGATGTTACAAATTTCCATCCTTTTCTTTTCTCGCTTTAATTATCCTCTTTATTTGTGGGAACAGTGTGGCACTACACTTTTGGCAGGATGAGGTTTTTTAAGTGCCTCTCAGAGTAATCTTGACGTTTGCAAGACTCTTGACCACTTTTGTTCAGTTTATTCTTGCCCCACCCCTACCATATCAGCTTCACTACCAGTGATAGTTCAGGCACTTCCCAAGATGTGTTCCTGAAGCCAGTAAAATTTTAAAAAATTGGGCAGTTTGGAATAGGAAGTTGAGAATTGAGGACTGAGGAACTTTTTATTTAGCCCAACCGAGAAGAGACTACATAAATAGGCTCATATTTACAGCCTCAAATCATTGTATCATTCCACTTTGAAAGACCACCATGGTCAAAAAAAATAGTCCATTGCCAGAGCTAATCTCGATGGAGCCATTAAATCATGAATGTGGACACTAACAGAGTCAGATGTGCTTAGATTTGGACTGACAAAAGGGCTTAAGTGGTTATATTCATGTTCATATACTATTTGAAATTAAATAAAAGTCCTTGGGACATCTTTAAAATGACTATAGGGATTTCACTGGCAGTCCATTGTTTAAGACTGCACACTTCCAATGGAGGGGGCACAAGATTGATCCCTGGTCAGAGAACTAAGGTCCCACATGTCGCATAGCATGGCCACCAAAAAATAAAAAAGATGATTATAAGGAAGAGTTTAATCAGTAAAATAACTTATGTAAATAATATTGATCTCTTTTTAGGGGCCTTAAAAACCTTTTGCTGTCCAGTGTAATTTAAATGTATATTATTCTTAATATAATTTGTAGTTTTCATGTTTACACATTTGCTTAGGTAACACTTTTATTACAATAAATAAATACAAACTTTGTCCTAGTATTAGTCTGAATTAATAAAATTTAAATATTAAGGAGAGAATACTAATGAACCTTAATAGTTAATACGTTAAGTGTTATGTTAATATTAAGTGTAGGAAAACACGTTCTACTGAGATAGTGATCAAAAAGTCTTAGATTTGTTTTAAGGGAATATTCTTTCTTATGTTTTATGTTCTATAGATATGAAACATTTTTTGCAAAAGCTGGTCTCACAGTTGGTGGACTGTAAAGTAGATGTGCAATCCAAAGAAAAAGAAAGTGTTCAGGTCATCCAGAAAAATGTGCATTATTCAATGGATTCTCTTTCCGCTTGGTATATGAGTGTCACACAGGTAAATGTAAACTGACAATTTTTTTTTTTTTTTTGCCAAGAAATTGGCGTATGATTGAAGAGGCTTGGAATTACAGTGAACTTAGTACTGTTTTCATCTAATAAGGATATGTTTATGCAGCACTAGGTAGCTAATTTAGTAGTAGCTACTTATTTTTCCTAAGGTTACTAGAATCTAAAAGTTTTCTTTTATTGGTATGCAACCTAGTTCCTGGGAAGTGTTTAGTTTTTTACAGGGTCATTTTATTTGTGGGAGAATGTTATCTAATGTCAAGACAGCATCAGGAATTTGTTCTGCTGCAGATTCTATCTCTATGACAATGGCTATAACTTTAATATATTATCTCTTGGGTTCCTCGTTTACTTTGGTGCAGTAGAACCATGCTTTCAGTACCCATTGTTTGATGAGGAATAGTCATATATGTATATATTCAGTTGAGTTCATTCACTCAGTCGTGTCCAATTCTTTGTGACTCCATGGACTGCAGCACGCCAGGCTTCCCTGTCCATCACTAACTCCTGGAGCTTGCTTAAACTCATGTCAATCAAGTTGGTGATGTCATCCAACCATCTGATCCTCCGTGTCCCCTTCTCCTCCTGCCCTCAATCTTTCCCAGTATCAGGGCCTTTTGCAATGAGTTAGTTCTTTGTATCAGGTGGCCAAAGTATTGGCATTTGAGCTTCAGCATCAGTCCTTCCAGTGAATATTCAGGACTGATTTCCTTTAAGATGGACTGGTTGGATCTCCTTGCAGTCCAAGGGACTCTCTAGAGTCTTCTCCAACACCACAGTTCAAAAGCATCAATTCTTTGGTGCTCAGCTTTCTTCACAGTCCAACTCTCACATCCATACATGACCACTGGAAAAACCATAGCTTTAACTAGATGGACCTTTATTGGCAAAGTAGTGTCTCTGTTTTTTAATATGCTGTCTAGGTTGGTCATAACCTTTCTTCCAAGGAGCAAGTGTCTTTTAATTTCATGGCTGCAGTCACCATCTGCAGTGATTTTGGAGCCCATAAAAATAAAGTCTCTCACTCTTTTCATTGTTCCCCATCTATTGGCCATGAAGTTATGGGACCTGATGCCATGATCTTCGTTTTTTGAATGTTGAGTTTTAAGTCAGCTTTTTCACTCTCCTTTTTCACTTTTCATCAGTAGGTACACACACAGATATATATATATACACATACATAATGTGTACATGTATAAATCTCATGTGTTCCATGTTTGGAGTTCTCAACGAATAAATGCTCTGTAAGTGAAGTATGTTTAACAGGCAGATAATATAAATAGAAGTTTCATTCTACCATGACATCTCTGGTGAAACTGAATAACCTAGATGATTCATGAGTAACTGCACCATAAAAACCACAGTCTTAGTTTATGATGCTGTTGTAGCCAGATAGTATGGGAAAAGTTACTGAAGTCACATTTTCTGCTGAATGTATTTGCTGAAGTCATCATAAATGAAGTTTGTTTTGCTTTATATAGAGATTAAACTGATTCTAATGCTTACCAGAATATGTTAATTTGATCCAAAGTTTGTTTCTGGAAATCAGATACTGCCTGAGATTTAGGTCAGAAATCTTTAAAAGTTGGGATTGGATCAGATAATATTTAATATGTTTTTCAACTTGAAATTTCACAGTAGTGGAACAGCAAGTAGTGTTACTCATTACAGTTTTTAACTAGAAACACTGGTTCTCCCCTTAAAGCAAAATATAACATTCTATGAACAGAAAAATCAATTTTATAGAAAATATTGCCTTCTCCCCATGCTTTTCCTGTCATTTTCTCAAATAGAAGAAAATATAAATATTTCATATGAGTTATAGATTTTATGAATTTTTTTCTTCTTGGTTATTATTCCCATGTCAGACACAGAATGATTCTGCTAATAACTGTTGGAATGAATTTCTCTTTATTTTGTGGGAGAAATAAAAGAAATAATGTTACTGTGAAATATGAAGAACAATATATCAACTTGTGGCATTATAGCATTGTTTGGGTGGTAAAGCTTACTTTTAACTCTTTCTTTCCACCACGGCTCGAAAGAAGACAGACCCCAAAATGCCAAGAAAAAAGAGAACTTCTTCCAGCCAGTGGCAGTCTCCTCCTGTTGTGCTTATCCTAAAGGATATGGAAAGCTTCACCACAAAAGTACTCCAAGATTTTATAATTATCAGCAGGTAGATGGTGTATCTTCTGGCTTTTTCACAAAATTTTTTATTAAGAAGACATATAATTTTTAACTCAAAAAACAACCTTTTGCAGAGAAAATGCATAGCAGTTTAATCTTCATTTTGATGCTAAAAGATTGAAACCAGGATGGTTTCAAAGTGTTTATAAAATTGAATGTTTAAAACCACCTATCAGATTTTCATGTGCTTTTTGATCCCAAAATTAGACTCAAAAGATAAGTTAGCCAGTTTTTAATTAGAATGAGAAAGCAGAATGAAATGTAGTTTCTCTCCCAAGGTTGTCTGTTTCTTACTTGCCCACTAGACAGATAAGCTACTCCAGGTTGAGCTATTCTTCTTGTGTCTTATTTTCTGATGCCTATCCACTTAGAAGGTCTGAGTTACATATGTCTCTACTGAGCAAGAAATTTTTTAAAAATAACATTATTTTATATGGATTTCTAATGAGAAACAACTTGTATGACCTTACCTGAACTTCAAGACAATCCTGTGAGACTTGAAATTAAAATAAATAACCCTATTTAAAAACCCAGTGACATGCTTTTCTCATGGTACATTTTTTTTATGTAATTTATATTGGCATCTTCTGTATCTTAACTTGCTTAATAGTTATGGCTACATTTGCCTAAACCTATATTGTGTGAGAATCTACTAATATTAATACAATTCTTACTTTGATAGTCCTTCCCCGCCCCCATTTGAAACTAAGATTTCCAGATTCTTAAGACTTCTCTTAATGTTGACATTGAACAGATTTAACATGCTGAAAAAATGCACAGTACAGAATAGTGATATAAAAGCTATACTTTTTGGAACTCAGACTTGTGACTGCTTTTACTATTGAAAGTAAGAAAGAAAAACTTAAGCAGTAATAGAGTGCAAGTACTTTATACTATGAAAGTAGACCTGCACACCGGTAGAATACTGAGAAGCCGTACCTATTATGAGGGAACAAACAAAATCATCCGCCACAATACAGAGGGCTCTGATCTGCAGTAGCTCTAAGGAATATTGCTGCTTTAGTCTGTGGAAGTCATTTGTGTTCATACTGGTAATGCTAAGAATAAATCATGTTCAGTAAGTTTGAGTTAAGAATGCAGGGAAAGGATGTAACATTTTTAAATTATGTCCATTAAAAATATCTTACATGTTTTTAAGAAAATTTTCCTAAAGCTTAGCTATTATGGCGGGATTGACATAGTGTGGAGAAATGTCCATAAATTAGTGAGCTTCGTGTGACTGAACTGTTAGGCTAGATGTCTAACCATGAGGAAGACTGTAGGTATGGCTCAAACTTTGGATGAGAGTTTGAATAGTATCTGACACTTCTTTTAACACTGATTTTGTATAACCTAAGAGGGAAGCACTCGGCCTTTCTGGACCACCATGTTCTTATTGCTAATCTATTAAATAGATTGATTTCAGAGCTAAAATGTCCGGGAAATAGCTAATTCTGTGCTGCCGTAACAGAGGAAAATGAGTGACCTAACACTTTTTATTATTTAGAATGATCTTCCTTAGCATTGTGTTATAAAGTAGGCATTAAACAAAGGTTGTCTTATTTTAAAATATGATGTATTGAAATATATTTGCTAAAGACTTTGAATTTTTGTAACTTCCTTTGAAAACCAGTCAACATCTACATGAATTTCCACTAATACTCATTTTTGGAATTGCTACATCTCCTGTTGTCATCCATCGGCTGCTTCCTCATGCAGTATCATCTCTATTGTGTATAGAACTGTTCCAGTCTTTGTCTTGTAAGGAGCACCTGACTACAGTACTTGATAAGGTAAAAAGAAAAAATTGTACCAGTGCAATAGGATGAAAAGAAAACTTCCAAGAATAGACTATAAATATAAACGTTAGTGATAAATTTCTGGATCTCTCGCTATGATATTGTATATGTTCCTACACATATTTTTGTACTTTTATTTATTTTATAATGTATAGTTTGGCCTTTTCACTTAAAATATAAGCTTTATGGAAAAAGTAATCATATCTTTCTATATCTACCTACCTATTAACCCTATTAACTAGTCATTACTCAATGGAAAATTACAGGTTTTTTAAATAAATTTTTACAAAATTTAATGACTCCCTAGTAACTAGCAATGTTTTGACACTACATTTTATGTTAAATGATTTGGAGTTTTTATGGACTCTTTCCTGTCATGCTGCTCATGACAAAAAGTAAGTACTAAGGTATTCCCAGACCTTAGCTCTGTGTTTCTACCTAAGTGGAAATACTCTACTTTAGTATTGACCTTCTGTGAATTGTTGCTGAACTCAGCTCCTTGAAGATGTGCTTTGTACTGCTGTGTAATTTAAACTAATAATGACATTCCACTTATTTAATAATCACTTTGACATTTTTTCCCTTTAAAGGTGGTATCCATTGACAGCTGGAAATTTTTCCAGCTACAGTATTTAAAGTTGCTTAGTTGTGACCAAATTCAGTTGGCCTTCTGTAACTCTGCTTCAGTTTGAAAAGCCTAGTATGACTTCATTTTCAGATTTTAAATCTTCAGTGTAGCCACTGAAAATTAGCTGACTGATACAAATTTACCAATTTAATATTTTTTAAATAGACACCTCTTAATTTTAGGTTTCTCATTCAATAGTACATAATGCATTACTCTTCATTACTGTGCATAGATGAAAAAGAAATCTTATCAAATAATAAAAATTGCCACAGCCTACAGCTTCTTCAGTGACTTCTAATGGGAGAAAAGAGATTGTATAGATGATATTTTTTGATAGAATTTAATAGAACTTTTACAAATTAGGAATCGAATGAAGGATGATGAACATCTTTGATTTGAAGATGTAGAATGAATAGCTACTTGTGTTGTTGTTACTGTTTTATAAATTATTTTAAAGTTTTGGTTGATATTTGTCCTACAAAAAATCTAGCTACTGGTATAGCTTTCATAGGTACTGTGTTATAGTATTATTTTTTGCCTCATTATTTACTTGATGTTTATGATGAGTCAAGACTAACGGAGTATGTCCTGCCTTCCTTTTCTCTCTTTCAGCTTCTTCTTACAACTCAGTTTCCATTTAAGCTAAGTGAAAAAGTGTTGCAGATTCTGACCAACATCTTTTTATATCATGATTTCTCAATTCAAAACTTTATAAAAGGACTTCAGGTAAGAAGACACTAGTAGGTTTGAAAGTTCACAAGCTGATTCTAAATAAATTTGTGTGTTATTTCAGACTGACTTTTGAATGTGATAATTAGACATTTTAAATGACAAGATCTGGATAAGTAAATTCAAGTTATATTATTCTGTGTTCAATGAATCCTTTGCTATCTTGCATCAAAATGTAGAAAATATGTTAATTCAAATATTAAAACTTGAAAAGACCTCTCTCCTTTCCAGTGATTCTTAACCATTTGGTGGGGGAGGAGGGGAGGACTTAACTTTTTGAGAATCTGATGAGCACTACTGGGCTTTTCTACCCGAGAAATGATATATATAAAGGGTCATCAAAGTTTTTCTTTAAAGGGCTATATATTAAATATCTTTGGCTTTGCATGATACATGTGGTCTCTGTTGAATGTCTTATTTTTTAAACATAACCATATTGGGACTTCCCTGATAGTCCAGCGGTTAAGAATCTGCCTTGCAGTGCAGATGTGGGTTTTATCCCTGGTTGGGGAACTTAGATCCCACCTGGGAGCAACTAAGCCCACACACTGTAGAGAGCCAGTGTGCTGCAACTGGAGAGTCCATGCATCTCAACGGAAGATCCCGCATGGTACAAAGAAGATTCCACATGCCACAACTGAGACCCCACATAGTCAAATAAATACATTTTTAAAACAATCCTTTTAAGGTATAAAAAATGATTCATAGTTCCTGCTGCTGCTGCTGCTAAGTTGCTTCAGTCGTGTCTGACTCTGTGCGACCGCCATAGACGGCAGCCCACCAGGCTCCCCCGTGCCTGGGATTCTCCAGGCAAGAACACTGGAGTGGGTTGCCATGTCCTTCTCCATGCATGAAAGTGAAAAGGTGAAAGTGAACTCACTCAGTCTTGTCTGACTCCTAACAATCCTATGGACTGCAGCCTACCAGGCTCCTCTGTCCATAGAATTTTCCAGGCAAGAGTACTGGAGTGGGGTGCCATTGCCTTCTCTGTCATAGTTCGTGAGTCATATAAAAATTGGCTATAGACTGTAGCTTGCAGTGCCCTGCACATGTGTTTGTGTTCATTTTATTTATTCCTGTATACTGTGAATGCATTTTCACTAAGGTTTCATAACTTGCCAGAAGAAAATTAATGAACCTAGTCTAAATAACACCTAATCTAAAAACGGACCCCATTCCCAGTAATTTCAAAGTTAATAATACTTCCTTCTCTTGGCAATTACCTAAAATACCTTAACAAAGTGTAATTGTTGTGAACCCATGCTATTTGTCAAGTTCATTAAAACCTATGTATTAGTAATCTTTAGCCCAAGAGTACAGTAGGATATTTCATGTTCATGTAGTGCCTTGAAGATTACAAATTATTTCTTTTCTCTTATGTATTATTCTTTTACATTAAACACAGTAGTGTTTTATTACATAAGAGTATTAGCTCTTATGGCAAATATGTGTCTTGTTTTTTCAACTTTGACTTTGTAAAAAGAGTATTTTAAAGCAAGAAAATATTATTTACCTTAGTGAAAAGAAAGTAAAAGTCGCTCAGTTAAGTTCACTTCAGTCACTCAGTCGTGTCTGACTCTTTGTGACCCCATGAATCGCAGCACTCCAGGCCTCTCTGTTCATCACCACCTCCCGGAGTTTACTCAAACTCATGTCCATCAAGTCAGTGATGCCATCCAGCCATCTCATCCTCTGTCGTCCCCTTCTCCTGCCCCCAATCCCTCCAAGCATCAGGGTCTTTTCCAATGAGTCAACTCTTCGCATGAGGTAGCCAAAGTATTGGAGTTTCAGCTTTAGCATCAGTCCTTCCAATGAACACCCAGGACTGGTCTCCTTTAGATGGACTGGTTAGATCTCCTTGGAGTCCAAGGGACTCTCAAGAGTCTTCTCCAGCACCACATTCAAAAGCATCAATTCTTCAGCGCTCAGCTTTCTTCACAGTCCAACTCTCACATCCATACATGATCACTGGAAAAACCATAGACTTGACTAGACGGACCTTTGTTGGCAAAGTAATATCTCTCTGCTTTTGAATATGCTATCTAGGTTGGTCATAACTTTCCTTCCAAGGAGTAAGGGTCTTTTAATTTCATGGCTGCAGTCAACATCTGCAGTGATTTTGGAGCCCCCAAAAATGAAGTCTGACACTGTTTCCACTGTTTCCCCATCTATTTCCCATGAAGTGGTGGAACCAGATGCCATGATCGTAAGTTTTCTGAATGTTGAGCTTTAAGCCAACTTTTTCACTCTCCTCTTTCACTTTCATCAAGAGGCTTTTTAGTTCCTCTTCACTTTCTGCCATAAGGGTGGTGTCATCTGCATATCTGAGGTTATTGATATTTCTCTCTGCAATGTTGATTCCAGCTTGTGCTTCTTCCAGCCCAGTGTTTCTCATGATGTACCCTGCACATAAGCAGGTGACAGTATACAGCCTTGACATACTCCTTTTCCTATTTGGAACCAGTCTGTTGTTCCATGCACAGTTCTAACTGTTGCTTCCTGACCTGCATACAGGTTTCTCAAGAGGCAGATCAGGTGGTCTGGTATTCCCATCTCTTGAAGAATTTTCCACAGTTTGATCCACACAGTCAAAGGCTTTGGCATAGTCATAAAACAGAAAGAGATGTTTTTCTGGAACTCTCTTGCTTTTTCAGTTATCCAGCGGATGTCGACAATTTGATCTCTGGTTCCTCTGCCCTTTCTAAAACCAGCTTGAACATCTGGAAGTTCACAGTTCACATATTGCTGAAGCCTGGCTTGGAGAATTTTGAGCATTTACTAGCGTGTGAGATGAGTGCAATTGTGCGGTAGTTTGAGCATTCTTTGGCATTGCCATTCTTTGGGGTTGGAATGAAAACTGACCTTTTCCAGTCCTGTGGCCACTGCTGAGTTTTCCAAATTTGCGGGCATATTGAGTGCAGCACTTTCATAGCATCAGCTTTCAGGATTTGAAATAGCTCGACTGGAATTCCATGACCTCCACTAGCTTTGTTCGTAGTGATGCTTTCTAAGGCCCACTTGACTTCACATTCCAAGATATGTGGCTCTAGGTGAGTGATCACACCATCATGATTATCTGGGTCATGAAGCTCTTTTTTGTACAGTTCTTTGTATTCTTGCCACCTCTTAATATCTTCTGCTTCTGTTAGGTCCATACCATTTCTGTCCTTTATCGAGCCCATCTTTGCATGAAATGTTCCCTTGGTATCTCTAATTTTCTTGAAGCGATCTCTGGTCTTTGCCATTCTGTTGTTTTCCTCTATTTCTTTGCATTGATTGCTAAGGAAGGCTTTCTTATCTCCTTGCTATTCTTTGGAACTCTGCATTCAGATGCTTATATCTTTCGTTTGCTTTTCGCTTCTTTTCTTTTCACAGCTATTTGTAAGGCCTCCCCAGACAGACATTTTGCTTTTTTGCATTTCTTTTCCATGGGAATGGTCTTGATCCCTGTCTCCTGTACAGTGTCACAAACCTCTGTCCATAGTTCAGGCATTCTGTCTATCAGATCTAGTCCCTTAAATCTATTTCTCACTTCCACTGTATAATCATAAGGGATTTGATTTAGGTCATACCTGAATGGTCTAGTGGTTTTCCCGACTTTCTTCAATTTAAGTCTGAATTTGGCAATAAGGAGTTCATGATCTGAGCCACAGTCAGCTCCCAGTCTTGTTTTTGCTGACTGTATACCAAGCTTCTGCATCTTTGGCTGCAAAGAATATAATCAATCTGATTTCTGTGTTGACCATCTCGTGATGTCCATGTGTAGAGTCTTCTCTTGTGTTGTTGGAAGAGGGTGTTTGCTATGAGCAGTGCATTCTCTTGGCAAAACTCTATTAGCCTTTGCCCTACTTCATTCCATATTCCAAGGCCAAATTTGCCTGTTACTGCAGGTGTTTCTTGACTTCCTACTTTTGCGTTCCAGTCCCCTATAATGAAAAGGACATCTTTTTTGGGTGTTAGTTTTAAAAGGTCTTGTAGGTCTTCATAGAACCGTTCAACTTCAGCTTCTTCAGCGTTACTGGTTGGGGCATAGGTTGGATCACCGTGATATTGAATGGTTTGCCTTGGAAATGAACAGAGATCATTCTGTCGTTCTTGAGATTGAATCCCAGTTCTGCATTTCGGACTCTCTTGTTGACCGTGATGGCTACTCCATTTCTTCTAAGGGATTCCTGTCTACAATAGTAGATATAACGGTCATCTGAGTTAAATTGACCCATTCCAGTCCATTTAGAAAGTTGCTCAGTCGTCTCCAGCTCTTTCCAACCCTATGGACTCCAGAGTCCATGGAATTCTCCAGACCAGAATACTGGAGTGGGTAGCCTTTCCCTTCTCCAGGGCATCTTCCCAACCCAGGGATCAAACCCAGGTCTCCTGCATTGCAGGTGGATTCTTTACCAGTTTAGCCACCAGGGAAGTGGTGAAATTGAGATATAACAACTTTCTAATTTTACTTCTCTCATTCATTTCATTTCATTCATTTGTTTATTTACTTCATAAGTGTTTATGGAGAATCTAAGTCAAGCACTGGGCTAAGCCCTGAAGATACAGAGGACAAAGAAATCTCTGTCTTCAAATTGCTTATTCTTTACTGAAGGAGGCAGAAAAGTAGAACTGCAGCTCTTGAGTAGTCAGTGCTACTAGAGAAACATGCTTGGGGATTCCATAGAGAACAGAAGTGTATCCTAAGGAACAGGAGCTTGCTGGGTCAAAGTTGGAAAGGTGACAGTAGACGGAGAGAGCTCCGTTGGAGGGGTACTACTTCCCTGGTGGCTCTGATGGTAAAGAACTCACCTGCAATGCAGGAGACCCAGGTTTGATCCCTGGGTTAGAAAGATCTCCTGGAGAAGGAAATGTTTACCCACTCCAGTAATTATTGCCTGGAGAATCGCATGGACAGAGGAGCCTGGCAGGCTACAGTCCATAGTTTGCAAAGAGTTGGACACAACTAAGCATAACATAGTAGTCTAGACAAGTTAGGAGAAGGGCTATACTAAGGTAGTGATGGTGGGACTAGGGAGAAGGAGACAGATTCAAAGATGAGACAGAATCTTGTGGCTGATGGGATATGTAGGAGAGGAGCATCTTACATACACACAGGTTCTAGCTTAGCAGATGGTTTGGAGTTCGGTACCCTTTATTAAGTGTATGTGTTAAAATAAAGCCAAGAACCCGTTTGTCAGAAAAGGATGTTTCTTTCTATATACGGTAAATTTAGAGCACTTTGGATATAAAAATTTGTACCCAAGAGAAAGATTTGGACTAGAACACTTAGGATTTATCATTGAAAGGTAGGTGGTTGAAGCTGTGTCATAAAAATGAAGTATCACCTAGAAGAGTGAGGAAAGGACTAAGAGCAGACCCCTAAGGCAAGCTTACTATAAGAGTGAGCAACAGAAAAGGAGACTAGAAACAGTAAGGAAAGCCAACAGGAGAATATTTGACTGAAGTCAAAGGAAAAGGAAATATAAACTGTATGCTGCTGCTGCTGCTAAGTCACTTCAGTCGTGTCCAACTCTGTGCGACCCCATAGACGGCAGCCCACCAGGCTTCCCCGTCCCTGGGATTCTCCAGGCAAGAACACTGGAGTGGGTTGCCATTTCTTTCTCCAATGCATGAAAGTGAAAAGTGAAAGTGAAGTTGCTCAGTCATGTCTGACTCTAGCGACCCCATGGACTGCAGCCTACCAGGCTCCTCCGTCCATGGGATTTTCCAGGCAAAAGTACTGGAGTGGGGTGCCATTGCCTTCTCTGATAAACTGTATGCGCACATACAATTGAGAAAGTGGGTGGAAAAAAAAATCCATATTAGGGCTTTCCTGGTGGTCCAGTGGTTGAGAACCCACCTGCCAATGCTAGGGACACGAATTTGGTCCCTGGTTGGGGAAGATGCCACGAGAGTATTAAGCCCCCATGCTGCAACTACTGAAACCTGTGTGCCTAGTGCCTGTGTTTGCAACAGGAGAAGCTGCCGTAGTGAGACGCCTGCACATGACAACTAGAGAATAGCCCCACTCACTGCAACTAGGGAAAGTCTGTGCAGCAGTGAAGACCCAATGCAGCCAAAAATAGAAATAAATGAGTGTGAATAAAGATTATTTGTTAATAATTAAAATATTAACCAGGTTACTTAATCTTTCTGGGTCTCAGTTTTCTCATCTGTAACATGAAGGGATCTGATTAGATGATTTTTTAGGTTCCTGATTATTTATGTTATTATTTATGTTAGGTACTGTATTAAGTATTAACATTGCTCCATTGATATGTATTATCATCTCCAGTTTTGCACTTGAGAAAGAGACTTAGATTAAGTAGCTTGGCCAGGATCAGACAGCAGAATCTCAATACCCCATTTGTCCAGTTTTCCTAATCATCAATTGTTCCATTGCTCAGTCGTGTTTTACTCTTTGTGACCCCATGGACTGCAGCACGCCAGGTCTCCCTGTCCTTCACCATCTCCTGGAGCTTGCTCAGACCTCATGTCCATGGAATCGGTTATGCCATCCAACCATCTCGTCCTCTGTAGTCTCCTTCTCCTCCTGCTTTCAATCTTTCCCAGCATCAGGGTCTTTTCTAATGAGTCAGCTCTTTGCATCAGGTGGCCAAAGTATTGGAGCTTCAGCATAAGTCCTTCCAGTGAAATTCAGGATTGATTTCCTTTAGTATTGACTGGTTTGATCTAGGGACTCTCAAGAGTCTTCTCCAACACAATTCAAAAGCATCAGTTCTTAAGCGCTCAGCCTTCTTTATGGTCCAGCTCTCACCTCCATACCTGACTCCTGGAAAAACCATAGGCTTGACTATATGGACCTTTGTCAACAAGTAATGTCTCTGCTTTTTAGTACGCTGTCTAGGTTTGTCATAGCTTTTCTTCCAAGCAGCAAGTGTCTGCAGTCACCATCTGCAGTGATTTTGGAGCCCAAGAAAATAAAGTCTGTCACTGTTTTCACTGTTTCCCCATCTGTTTGCCTTGAAATGATGGGACTGGATGCCATGGTTTTCATGTTTTGAATATTTAAAATATAGTTCTTTGAATGTAAATTTTAGTCATCAGTGGGAAATACTATGTGTAAGTCTTTATTTCTGTAGAAGGTGCAATAGGGCATATAATCACTATATGTTTAAGTCCTTCCCTCATTAGGTAGATGTAACCAGCTTGTTAATTGACCCAAATATTGACAACACACTTGAACTAAATAGCTGAGTATTACTGGGTTCTTGTTTTATCTACAGCTGTCCTCCAACTCAGGTGACTTAGTTCCAGCCCTCCTCCCCAGCAAGTCCTATATTGTGTTTGGTTTTTACTTTTCTCATGTTTAAAAAGTAGTATTAACATTGAAATAAATATAATCACATTAATATAACTATATAAGCAAGGAAGAAGACTATGTTAGTATGTGGAACGATAACGTAGTACTTGGCATGAACAGTCTCTTTCTATTTTGTACTTGTTTCCAACTTAGGCTGCCCCTTTGCTTTATAGCCCTATACCTCCTGTAGAGTGGACTGTTTTGGAGGATTTGCTTTAGTCTTGGATATTTGGTCTTCAGCTCTACAGGCTCAAAAATTCATTATCGGTTTATGCATGAAAGGTCAAGCTCAAACACCTTAAGACTAATATATAGGCTAGCATGTTAATTTATTAATTTGTGGTGGGGACTACTGTTTTCCAGTGACCAGAATTTGTTTTCTTCACTATTTAGGGAGCTCTCTCTTTGGTACAAGGTACCTAGAAAAACCAAACTGGTCATGAGAAGCTTGCTTAGAGTCAGGAGTTTTTAACATGTGCGTAGTCTTGTAAAATACATCTTACGAGTTATGGTAGAAGCTGGAAAATCAGTCCCCCTTGTACTGGAGAGACCACAGAACTCTAGTTACTGGACTATACGTATATACCAAATATGTGCCGTCTTTTCCTCCATGACAAAACTGAGTTTTAAAAGATACACTTTCTTTGGACATGCCTCATTTTTCGTTATTTATTTATTTTTTTAGTCAGTAAGCAAAGTTCTGCTATTGTAGCATTTTTGTTTATTTAGCAGACCAGTTTTTATACTGATTTTAGGTTGGTATTTTCTTAGGAATATTTGAGCATCTGTTAGACTGTTAGATCACACCACAGTCACACCTCCATCACAACTATTGTTATTGTAAATGAGTAGCTTCTGCGGATAGCTGATCTATCCACTTATGGTCGTTTCTTTCAGTTTATACTTCAGAGATTACAATTTTCTGACCTTGTCCGCAAAATTGGAGCCCTAAAATACTCTAGGTATATAGCCAGTTATGCATTGTTTGTAGTTTTATTGTGACATTATTAAATATATCAGTGCCATAAATACTTTCGCTGTTTAAAAAAAAAAACCTTGATATTGAGGAGACACGGGGCAAGAGATTTACTGTCAAATACAGCAAATATATTTAATCTTCACTTTTCTTTCAGCTTTCTCTATTAGAACATTTCTATTCCCAGCCGCTCAGTGTTCTGTGCTGTAATCTCCCAGAAGCCAAGAGAAGAATACGTTTTTTATCAGCTAATCAATGTGAAAACATCCGACGTCTTCCATCATTTAGAAGGTAAAAAGAGAAGTACATATTTAGTATATCTTGTAAAAGAGTTGGGGCAAAATAAGGGATCTCAGAGCCAGTTAATTTTGAAGTGGGTAAAGGAAAAAGAACTTTTTTATTTAGAGCAAAATACTTTTGTTTTTAATTGAGACATTTGGCATAAAGAAAAATATTTTTGCAGGAGGGCATAATTTTCAGTATTGTTAGTTACTTTTTATAAGTAACATTTCCTGTTTGTGGAGTTTATGACCTTCGTTTAATATTAGACCCCTAGACTAAGAAATGAACCTGATTTAAGGACTTGACCATGACTTGGATTTATTTTTGAAAAGAAATAAAAGAATGTGGCCACCAGTCTAGGTAGTTCTTCATTTCTGTATGCTATTCAAGTATTTAAATTTTTCATTCTCTGTTTTTGTGTATACGGTGGTAAAAATTTTAGGTATGTGGAAAAGCAGTCTTCAGAAAAGCAAGTCGCACTGTTGACCAGTGACAAATTTTTGAAGGTAGGAATATGGATATATTTGTTGCTGTTTTATTCTTTTTTTTTCCCTTCATGAAGAAGAATATGCACAAAAAATTTACCGAGTTTATTTTTAAATAACTATACACTCTAACATGCTTTGCATAGTGAAGTATTAGATCTTGATAATCCTATAGAAATGTGATTGTTAAAGTTGATGTAAAACCTCAGTTCTAGAGGAAGACTTTTTTTTTTTTTTTAATCAAGAAGGAAAAGCTAGAACATGAGGTTTCTCCTGTAGTCTGTTTTGGAAACACTTGCAGATCTCAACTTTCTTTTCCACTTAGTGGTTTTGGAATCTGTAGGTGGTCTCATTTTAATGTTCTTATAAGGGCTGTCAGAAATAGAAGCCATTCAACTTAGGGCCCCACTGCTAAGTGGATACTGATTTGATTTGGAAAAAAAAATCATTACATATTGATAATATAAGTGCCAGGAAATACGTAATGAGCTTAGAAAATTATGAGTTAACTATACAGCATGGGGAATATCAAAAGAGGGAGTTGTTTTCTTTCTTAAATAAGTAATTCTTGGACATGGTACATAATTCAAAGATAAAGATAACATACAGTGAAAAGGCTCCCTCCCACCTTAGTCCTCTACTACCCACTTACCCTCCCTGGATATAGCCAGTGTTGCTAGTTTCTTATGTATTAGTCTTTAGATATTTTCCACATATACAAGTAACAAGTAATTATATATATTTTGAAGGTTTATTCCCCTGTCTTACAGAAGATAAATACATACACTATTTTGTATTTTGTTTTGTTTTCTTAATCTTGGAAATCATTTTATATCACTACTAAAGAGTGGCATTGTATTATTTTTTAGATTAACTTTCTTTATTGTGATGTAGTTGATATACATAAGTTTCAGGTGTACATCTTACAGCAATTTATAATTTTAAAGGCTACACTCCACTTACAGTTGTAAAATATTGGCCATATTCCCTGTTGTACAATATATCCTTGTAGCTTATTTATTTTATACATTGTAGTTTGCACCTCTTAATCACATTCCCCTAACCCTTCCTTCTCTCTACTGGTAACCATATCTGTGAGTCTGTTTCTTTTTTGTAACATTCACTAGTTTATTTTTTAGATTCTACGTATAAGTGATATGTAGTATTTGTCTGACATATTTCCCTTAGCATAATACCCTATAAGTGCATCCATGTTGCAAATGGTAAAAGTTTCATTATTTTTTGTGGCTGAGTAGTATTCTACTGTATATGTAGTCCCACATCTTCTTTTATCTATTCATCTGTTGATGGACACTTAGGTTAAACATTGAGTGCATGTATCATTTCAAATTAGTAGTTTGGGATTTTTTTCAGATACATAGCAAGAAGTGGAATTGCTAGGTCATATAGTAGTTCTGTTTTTAGCTTCCTGAGAAACCTCCATACTGTTTTCCACATTGTCTGAACCAATTTACATTCCCCTCAACACTGTACGAGAGTGTCCTTTCCTCCACATCCTTGCCAGCATTTGTCATTTGTGTTCCTTTTGATGATAGCCATTCTGATAGGTGTGAGGTGCTATCTCATTGTGGTTTTGATTTGCATTTCCTGGTTGATTAGTGTTGAGAATCTTCATGTGACTTTTGGCTGTCTGCATTTACTCTTTGGAAAAATGACTCTTCAGTTCTGCCCATTTTTTAATCAGGTTGTTTGTCTTTTTTTGAAGTTGAGTTGTATGAACTGTTTATATATGTTGGATATTAATCCCTTATCAGTAGTATCATTTGTAAATATTGATTCCCATTCAGTAAGTTGTCTTTTCGTCTTGTTGGTTTTCTTTGCTTTGCAAAAGCTTTAAGTTTAATTTAGGTCCCATTTGTTTATTTTTTTGTTTTTGTTTCCTTTGCCTTAGGAGACAGAGCCAAGCAAATACTACTACGATTTATGTCAGAGTGTTCTGCCTGTTTTCTTCTAAGAGTTTTGTGGTTTTCAGTCTTATATTTAGGTCTTTAATTCATTTTGAGCTTATTTTTATATTTAGTGTTATAGAATGTTCTAATTTTATTCTTTTACACATAGCTATAAGAGTGGCATCATATTTTATTGAATGAATGTACCTTCATGTATTTAACAAGTCCCTTACAATTAGAATGTGTGATGTCACACTTATTTTCAGACTCTTTATACCTTTTTAAGGAAAATGTTTATTAGAAAATTGTAGTAAAATTAAGATGAGATTGAAGTTAAGCCCTAGCACTCTGTGGGTTTTACTGATACAAACTATTTTCAAAGTTTTTTTAATTGGAGGATAATTGCTTTATAATGTTATGGTGGTCTCTGCCATACATCAATGTGAATCAGTCATAATTATATGTATTAATATATCCCTTCCCTCTTAAGCCTCCCTCCCCTGCCACTCCACCCATCTAGATTGTCACAAAGTACCAGGTTGGGCTCCCTATGTATTAAATTTTGAATAAAAGAATATTAGTTCCTGGAGGGCATGTGTTATATATAGGTAAAGACTAATTTACCTCCTTTTAAAAAACTCTCAAAAAATATTGAGAATGGCTTCTTTTTGATGTTGTTCAGCTATAGTTTACATATGTAATTACGATGCAAAATGGCTTTTATCAAACATTATTTCTGATGCAGAATCCACACTAGGCCATAATATAAAATCACTTCTAGATTGGATTTAATAATCATTTTAATAAAGTCTGTAATCTTTTCAGAGCAGTATAGGAAGTCTTCAGACACTAAAGTAGGTTATTTCAATATAGAGGAAATTTAAGAACCAGTGGGAAAGGATGTGTGCATGTTATTGAGTTTTTTGAGATTAGACGACTTAGCTCTATTGAGTCAGTGAGTTTCCAAGTGTATTTCCAGCTAGAAGTTTCTGTCAGGAGTGTACTTTCAGAGGTCAAGAAGAGATTTTTAAAGAGTACCTTTAACCATTGAGATGACAAAAGGAGAGAATGTCTAGGCTGGCCTGTTGCAGAAATTTGCTGTGTTCAATGGCTCAGTAATGTCTGACTCTTTGCTGTCTCATGGACTGCAGCACTCCAGGCTTCCCTGTCCTTCACTGTCTCCCTGAGTTTGCTCAGACTCATGTCCATTGAGTCACTGATGCCATCCAACCATCTCATCCTCTGTTGCCCCTTCTCCTCCTGCCCTCAATCTTTCCCTGCATATTGGTCTTTTCCAGTGAGTCAGTTCTTCACATCAGGTGGCCAAAGGACTGGAGCTTCAGCTTGAGCATCAGTCCTTCCAATGAATATTCAGAGTTAATTTCCTTTGATCTCCTTGCTGTCCAAGGGACTTTCAAGAGTCTTCTCCAGCAGCATAATTTGAAAGCATCAGTTCTTCAGCATTCAGCGTTCTTTATGATCCAGCTCTTATGTCCATACATGACTTCTGGAAAAACCATAGCTTCAACTACACGGACCTTTTGTTGGCAAAAATTATATCTCTGCTTTTTAATATGCTGTTCAGGTTTGTCATAGCTTTCCTTCCAAGGAGCAAGCATCTTTTAATTTCATGGCTGCATTCACCATCCACAGTGATTTTGGAGCCCAGGAAAATAAAATCTGTCACTGTTTCCACTTTTTCGCCATCTATTTGCCATGAAGTGATGAGACCGGATGCCATGATCTTCGTTTTTTGAATGTTGAGTTTTAAGCCAGGTTTTTCACTCTCCTCTTTATTAGAGTGGTATCATCTCATATCTGAGGTTGTTGATATTTCTCCTGGCATTCCTAATTCCAGCTTGTGATTTATACAACCCTGCATTTTACATGATGTACTCTGCCTGTAAGTTAAATAAGCAGGGTGGCAGTAAACAGCCTTGGCATACTCCTTTCCCAATTTTGAACCTGTTCATTATAGTCTAATATTAACTTTGCTTTTCAGTAACATTGTGTATTTTCTAAGCATTTATTTATACTGTGTTCAGCTTTCAGACCTGTTTGTTATCATCTTTGCCATATTCATTTTCGGATTGCATTTTTAATCATTTAGAGGTGTATTTTCTTGGGACTTACATAGTAAGAAATACGAAGGAGCAACAAAGATTTGCACCTTTAACCTGAAAAAATTTTATGTTGGCTACCTGCTGAATTCAAGGAACAGAAGTTGTCTCTGAAAAATTAATGTGTTGGTTTTTCTAGTTTAGACCAAAAATATCTTTTAATATTTTATTCTTATTATAATGCTTTTCTTTTTATCTTTTTATAGTTTAGGTTTAAAATTCGTGATAATTTTATATGTATTTTTCTACAATAAAAAAAAATTGGAAAGAAATGCCAGATGATAATCAATAATATAGTACTGCATGATACAGGGGATGATTCATCTCGGAAATCTTGTGTTTGAACTCCAGCTGCTCAGTAGCCTTGTGTACTTAAGGAAATCACTTACCCTGTTTAAGCCTTAATATCCTTGTCTCTGAATTTAGATAATCCCTAGTAATGATTTCTCCATAGCATTAGTGTTAATCAAAGTCTATTCAGCAAATGAGAGTGAGTTTAAAACAAATAGAACAATAAAACTTTTATAAATGTAAATCAGAAATAGTTACTATTGATTTTTTACCATGATAAAAATAAAGATATAAATTAAATATACTGTTTTATATATTCTATAACATATATACAAAGTGTATATAATACTCTGTTATATAGTCATATAGAGTATATAGTTATATAGACTTACCTCCTATTAGTTTTGTGCTCATTTTCTACATTTATATTTCTGAGACATAGACCTCAAAGTGTAATCTAGTGAAATTTATATTCTTTATATCAAGATTGTTTCTGCCCTAAAAATCTACTGGCTGTCTACTCTGATGAACTAAGTGACTGCTCAAGACCTTAGCATATATCAGAATCACTCGGAGCACTTGTAAAATGCAGGTATCTAGGCTCCATCTCCAGAGTTTCTGATTGTGTAGCCCTGTGCTCTGCCCCAAGAATTTGCATTTCTAGAAGGGTCCCAGGCAGTGCTGATGCTGCTGATCTGGAGGCCATTCTTTGAGAACCACTGACATAGACGACTCCCTAGAAGAAAACATCATTTATTGTCTCCCTTTACCTTGTTTTCTTAAGTGTAGAAGTAAGCTAGTAAATGCCAGCCTAAACAAATGATTCATCTCAGTTGTCTTCTGATTGGACTCAAGATGTTTAAAAAAAAAAAAAAAAAGGCAAACAGAAAAATTCACTTCAACTCCCTTAAGATTATGGACCCTTAGTTTCATAGATAACTGCTTTAAAATTGTATACCAGCTTTGTATTTCATAAACTTTAGGAATGAGTTTTTTGAATGTACTTAAATCTAAAA
The DNA here is from genome assembly GCF_055505025.1 of Bos grunniens. Taxonomy (NCBI): domain Eukaryota; kingdom Metazoa; phylum Chordata; class Mammalia; order Artiodactyla; family Bovidae; genus Bos; species Bos grunniens. The sequence continues at coordinate 63,275,760 of NC_141173.1, read as the reverse complement.
ATTTAGCTAACTCCATCATGTACATTTGTAGAAGATTTATTAAGAAGTTCAAACTAAGGTGAGACATTAGAAGGCCACATATAGTTGATGAAAGAGTCAAGATTCTGTGCATTTTCTCATTTCTGAGTAGTCTGTCCCTTGAGCAGTTGTACAGTGCAGCTGTGTACAATGCCTGGAAAGTATGCTCTCATAGCTAACAATTAGGTTCTTCTAAGTTTAAACAGAACAACCTTGTTCAAGCTCCCATTAATTCAAACTTCTGATGTCCCAATAGCTTTCAAAGCCTATAATAGAAGTTTAACAAATAATCTTTGAAGTTTCTTTTAGAATGCTAAGGTTTTATTTACTTGTTCATTAAACAGATTAATAACTTTTCTTCTGCCTGGTTAAATCATTTAGATTCCTCATTGAAAGTTCATTTTAGTGTATAGGTTTAAATGAAATTAAATCAGGCAGTTTATTATGGTAAACAGCTATAGGATTTAAATGAAACAGCAGGAACAGTGGCTGGATATATTTTTACAGTGTTTTGTCCCAAAGTTTTGTTTTAGTAATCAAGCTTTATTTTTTTAACTTTAATCTTTAATTTATGAAACTCTATTTCTTGAGAAATTGAGCTATCAGACATGTCTTAAACAGAACTTTAAAATTCACCATAATAGATAAAGTTTTTACTCTTTCTTGTGCCTGAAATTTTGTTTGAAGTCAAATATTAAGGAGAATTTAGATTTTGGCCTCATATCATATTTGCATAATTTTTATCTGATAATAAAATAAACTAGTTTTTGATATACCAAAAAGATTTTCTTTTTAGTAAGTAGTGAAAAATTATCTTGCTTTCTATGAGGAAATGTTTTGGTGGCAGGAGAATATTAACAGCCTTTTCCAATTAGTAGTTTTTATGCCTGTCCCAGCACCATATCTAAGATTGCTGCTGCTGCTAAGTCGCTTCAGTCGTGTCCGACTCTGTGCGACCCCATAGACGGCAGCCCACCAGGCTTCCCCGTCCCTGGGATTCTCCAGGCAAGAACACTGGAGTGGGTTGCCATTTCCTTCTCCAATACATGAAAGTGAAAAGTGAAAGTGAAGTCACTCAGTCATATCTGACTCTTAGTGACCCCATGGACTGCAGCCTACCAGGCTCCTCCGTCCATGGAATTTTCCAGGCAAGAGTACTGGAGTGGGGTGCCATTGCCTTCTCCAATGCTTGAAAGTGAAAAAATAAAGTGAAGTCTCTGAGTCATGTCTGACTCCTGATATAAATGCTAGGGTAGCAGTATGGAGGCTAAAGGGCTGAGAGAGACAAGAAGATTAGCACTCCTTCCACCCAGGGAGCTAGGAGAAAGCCATGGTTTGCTGTTCTCTAGGTAGCTGCCATGTGAGAAGTCAAGCCTAGGAATCATCTTCAGCTAAAATTTCTCTCTAATGAGAAAAATAACGCTTAGTTCTGTCAAGATGATAAATAAGAAAATGCTGTGTTCTTGGACAGCTGATGCATTTTAATCCTAAAATTTGCTTGTTTTACCAGCTTTCAGTGAGCAGGGAATTAATTGAAAGGAATAAGTTGCTTAAGTTTAGTCACTTTTACGTACTTTCATTTAGTTTTCTTGAGCTCACCCTTCACCCCATGCATGTAATTCTAGACACGAAAGTGATAAGTACTCTGGAAAGAAGAGAAATAAATGCAAGAACTAAGTATCATGGCACATATTATTCTACTAATCATGTTTTATTTACCTATGTATATATATTTAAGTTTTACATAGTCATTGGCTTCTGTTAAAAAAAAAGTAACTAATCCTTAATGATGGGGAGGCCTTGTCATGTGAGTAAACAGTAATGATTTTTGAATGAATGACAGACAGACATAATTTATGTGACTGGAGATAGCATATTTAAATGGCTGTATTACACATTGCCAGCACTCAATATGCCAGCACATTTGGAAAACTCAGCAGTGGCCACAGGACTGGAAAAGGTCAGTTTTCAAAGCAATGCCAAAGAATGCTCAAACTACCGCACAATTGCACTCATCTCACACGCTAGTAAAGTAATGCTCAAAATTCTCCAAGCCAGCCTTCAATAGTATGGTGTACTGTGAATTTCCACATGTTCAAGCTGAATTTAGAAAAGGCAGAGGAACCAGAGATCAAATTGCCGACATCCACTGGATCATTGAAAAAGCAAGAGAGTTCCAGAGAAACATCTATTTCTGCTTTGTTGACTATGCCAAAGCCTTTGACTGTGTGGATCACAATAAACTGTGGAAAATTCTTCAAGAGATGGGAATACCAGACCACCTGACCTGCCTCTTGAGAAACCTGTATGCAGGTCAGGAAGCAACAGTTAGAACTGTGCATGGAACAACAGACTGGTTCCAGATAGGAAAAGGAGTATGTCAAGGCTGTATATTGTCACCCTGCTTATTTAATTTCTATGCAGAGTACATCATGAGGAATGCTGGGCTGGAAGAGCACAAGCTGAAATCAAGATTGCAGGGAGAAATCTCAATAACCTCAGATATGCAGATGACACCACCCTTATGGCAGAAAGTACAGAAGAACTAAAGAGCCTCTTGATGAAAGTGAAAGAGGAGAGTGAAAAAGTTGGCTTAAAGCTCAACATTCAGAAAACTAAAATAATGGCATCTGGTCCCATCATTTCATGGCAAATAGATGGGGAAACAGTGGAAACAGTGGCTGACTTTATTTTTCTGGGCTCCAAAATCACTGCATATGGTGACTGCAGCCATGAAATTAAAAGATGCTTACGCCTTGGAAGGAAAGTTATGACCAACCTAGACAGCATATTAAAAAAACAGAGACATTACTTTGTCAACAAAGGTCTGTCTAGTCAAGGCTATGGTTTTTCCAGTGGTCATGTATGGATGTGAGAGTTGGACTATAAAGAAAGCTGAGCCCTGAAGAATCGATGCTTTTGAACTGTGGTGTTGGAGAAGAGAGAGAGTCTCTTGGACTGCAAGGAGATCCAACCAGTCCATCCTAAAGGAGATCAATCTTAGGTGTTCATTGGAAGGACTGTTGTTGAAGCTGAAACTCCAGTACTTTGGCTACCTGATGTGAAAAGCTGACCCATTTGAAAAGACCCTGATGCTGGGAAAGATTGAAGGCAGAAGGAGAAGGGGACGACAGAGGATGAGATGGTTGGATGACATCACCGACTCAATGGACATGAGTTTGGGTAAACTTCAGGAGTTGTTGATGGACAGGGACACCTGGCGTGCTGCAATTCATGGGGTTGCAAAGAGTCGGACACGACTGAGCAACTGAACTGAGCACACATTGACTGGCAACTGACAGCTGGCTATCAGTGTGATTATTTTTAGGTCCATGGTGGTTTTATTTTTTTAATCTGAGCCAGCATTTACAAATAGAGAAATTTTATATCACAAATTCAGACTTTTGTCTTCTTTTGAAAAACTACTAAATCTGGCCCATATCAACAAGACAACAGTGGTTGATCTTTTTTTCCAGCAGTTACTCTTGCTGAGGAGAGAGACTGCGTGTTGGCCTCTGTTCATTCATGTACTACTACATTCAACAAATACTTCTTGAGTGCCTACTATGGGCCAAGTATTAATCTAGTACAGGAGTAAACAAAACAAGCAAACCTCCCTGCCTTTGTGGAGCTTACCTGCTATCAAAGTGAGTAGGTAAAACATGTTTGTGAGTAATAATTGCTAAGAAGAAAACAGTGAAAGAGAGAAAGGGAGTACTGGCAGTGTGCACAGGGAATGAAATTGAAACTTTAAATAAGAGCCTCATCAAGAAGGTGAGTTTTGAGTAAAGAAGTTATAGAGCATCCCATACAGGAATCCAGAGGAAGAAAATTCTAAGCAGAGCCACAACAAGTGGAGAGGATGTGAGATTGGAACTTGTCTGGCATGTTTGGGGAAGAGCAAGGGGACTGTTTTTGCTGCTTTTCCTACAGCTCACTGTTTTCCCATATCTGTCTCAAAGATCAGTAGAGACCAAGAGGTCTTCTTTTAAGAACAGAAGAAAACATTTCTTTGGTAAACAATAAATATTTCTAGGCAGTGCATCTCTGTTGAAAAGACCATCCAAACACAGTTATGAAATAAAACCGTGGCAGCTATGACTGGTATGGAAAAGATTCCGGAGGAAAAATTTATGAATAGAAAACAGGAGAACTATTTCAACAGGCTATGTTTCTGCATGAGCATGGTGTGATGCTGCTGTAATGTATTAAGAGGGAAATTTTCTCATGCATCAGGACCTCTTACAGGCGGAAGTTTATGAAAATGTGTTCATACAGTGCTTTAGGAATTGTTGCCCTGCACATTTGCAGGTAGCTGTCGCAGTAAGACAAAGAACTTAGAGAACAGATTACATGAAAAAGTTAAATTAGTCATTGGTGATGTTTTCTGTTGCAGCTGATAAGCACACAGGTATAAATAACAGTGGAATCTTTCTTATATGGAGTAAGGTTCTGAAGTCAGCACATTAAGTCAGAGATTTTGGATGGTCAAAATTACTGTTGAAGATCCCTTAGAATGGTATAACAGATCTCTCAATTAGTCCAGTGTAGCCAGTTTTATTTCCAATGTTGGAATAAGAACTCCCATATCCTCAGATGAAATAGTCTGCCATGTTATAGGAACAAAACAAAAGAAGACAAAATGTTTTTTAAAGGCTAGAATTCTAATCATCACAGGGATGTGAGGCACAGTGGAAAATGTGAAGGTACTAAGACTGTTTGGGAGAAAACATGTTTGTATCTTTCCTCTTCCACTTACTCCAGGGCATCTAGTTCCTGGAGTGTGCAACATTGCCCATACTGTGTCAAGTATTTCTTTTCTTTCCACATCCAAGTAAATTTAGTGAAGATGTCATTCATTTCTACTGTATCACCCAGTTATTTGTATTTACAGTTAGTCCACAAAGCAAAAGTAAGAGGTAGTACATGAAGTACAGTTATTATTCAGTAATAGATTCCTTTTCCTTCAGAATATTGCCCCTGTTTACAAGCTGTTTACTCACATATCAAGGTAAGCCATTAGTGGCTTTATGCAGTCTCTATGTTATAGCTTACAGTGAAAATAGAAATTAAGTGTACTCTGACAGTGGCAGTTAAAATACCCTTTGTTGTGATAGAAGACCTAGATTTTTGAAATTACCAACTAACTCAAATACTGGTGGGAAAAAACTTTGATACTAAAAGCTTTTCTTTCATTTGCTCTATGCTTTTAGATAATGACTCAGATTGCTGACCAAGGAATTGATTTCTAAGTGAGTTAGAGTTCAGAAAAATATATCAGATTTGTTATATTAGATAGTTTAGATTTGTTTGAATTTATTGATATCTGGGGGCTTTCTGGGTAGCACAGCTGGTAAAGAATCTCTCTGCAATGCAGGAAACCCCAGTTCAATTCCTGGGTTGGGAAGAGCCCCTGGAGAAGGGCATGGCAACCCACTCCAGTAGTCTTGGGCTTCCTTCGTGGCTCAGATGATAAAAATCCACCTGCAGTGCGGGAGACCTGGGTTTGATCCTTGGGTTGGGAAGATCCCCTGGTGGAGGGCATGGCAACCCACTCCAGTATTCTTTTCTGGAGAATCCCCAGGGACAGAGGAACCTGGCAGGCTATAGTCTATGGGGTTGCAAAGAGTTGGACACAACTGAGTGACTAAATGCAGCACATTGATACCTGGAGGTGTTGTTTTCTGCATGGTTGACCACTGAAATATTGGGTATCTGCAGAATATTGCAGGAAAAAAGACAGTTCAGTACTTAAGGTTTTTTAATTTGACTTCTTATTGGAGAAAAAAATTTGAAGATGGTAGCACAGATCATAATCCTCTTAAGAAAATGTTACAGGAATAAGTGATAAAAGTATTTGAAGTATGAAAAATGCATGATAGGGTATAGTATTTTAAAATCCCTTTTAAAACATTTCATAAAGTTCTAGAAAACTCTCCTAATCATCACCCCTCCAAAGAAAAGCCTTTTGAAACTGATTTGTGAGATTGGTCATCCCATAGGTTTCTTAAGACTGCCTCCCATATCACACTTCTTAGATTCTAAATTATACAGCTTGTTGGCTTCAGGGTTCTAATTTTCAGTTTCACCCGCTTAGTTGGTAAAGTGAACAAAACCAGTATTGGAGAATCTCAATGAAAAAGCAAAGATTTATCATAGTCACCTGCATGTTTCTACTACAGTCTGTCCTTCCCTTTCAACACAACTTTAGTAGGACTATGAGAAAAGAGTACAGGGACTTCCCTGGTAGTCTAGTGGTTAAGACTCTGTGCTCCCAGTGCAGAGGGCATGGGTTTGATTCCAGGTCAGGGAACTGAGCTCCTATAATGCTGCGTGGTGTGGCTTAAAACATCATGGAACCACAGTAACCATTAATTACATTGGTACTGAGAGCTCTGGTGATCTCCTCACCCCTCTAATGCCACAGAAGCTAGAGGATGATGGCCATCCCTTGCTGTGGTATACACCAGGTGACTGATGTGGGCAAGCGTCCAGCAGGTGCTCTTTTGCACAGTTGTATTTTGGAGGGGCCAAGTCTTTGTGGCAGTGCTTTAGACAAGAGGAAATTAAATTAGTTACAAAATTAATTTAGTTTTGGTATGTATAAAATATCACCAGACTTGACACTAAATAAAAAGTATCCAACTGTTATCCTAGATTTTGTGTGCATGATGAATTCTCAGACTTAAGGTTAGTTTGTAATTCTGAATCTTCTCTCATCAGTTTTCTGGAAATTAGATTTTATTATTCTACTAATTGCTGACTTACATATTTGTAATGACTTTTTTAGGAGGAAACACAATCATTACTAGAAAACCTGCATGTTTACCATAAAAATTACTTCCTGGTTTTGAGATGTCTTCATCAGTTCACCTCTTCTCTTCCCAAATACCCATTGGGTCGACAGGTAACCAGAACTTACTCATTTGGAATCTCTGATGTAGGAATATTACTGGTTTTTCCCTTTGAGTTTACTAGCATTCAGGCCTCAGAATTTGCAATGGATCCACATCTTGCCGTGTATGCACAGTCTAAATCCATTCCAGCTGTACATGTTACTGGTAATTGAAACAGTATTTTTTGTTCTTTTGGCCACAACTAGAAACAGCCATGTGAATCCAAGTGGTGGTGCTTTCCCTTCAGTGTGTTTGTGCTAAGTCATTTTAATTTATTCTCTTTAATACTTTGTCACTTATACTGAGAAAGCTGATCCTCCACTTTAGTGAAATAAAAAAGGAATCTGTTTGAGACTGCCTAATGGTTAACCGTGCATTATACCCAGAACTAAAGGAAAGTAGTGCTTTTGCTTCTTGCAGAATTATGCTCTGCTGGCGTTTGGGTCATAACATAAGCCTGTGAACCATCTGCAAGGGAAGAATTCTGTATTCCTAAATCTTTGCATTCTTAACTCAGAGGTTGAGAGAACAAATATAAATGTAAGAATGACTTGTTTATTTTCTGCCATTAAACCTTCTTTTTAGTAATCACATCATCATTTTAATAATTTTCTTATTGCAAAGTGACCAGTGATATCAGCCAATCCCAATAGGATCTCATTTTGCTCTCATGTGAATGATGTTTTATGTAAATGCCCAATCCATGTGATATGTGCCCTATCTATTGTCATTTACAGAAAATGTCTGTTTTTAAAAAAAATTTTTTTTGACCTCATTTATGATTTTCCCAAACTAGTAATGTGCAAACTTAGATCATTTTTGGTCCCTCACAAGTATGCTGTTCACTTCCAGATCAGAGAGCTGTACTGCATGTGTTTAGAAAAGAACATATGGGATTCAGAGGAGTATGCATCAGTCTTGCAGCTGCTGAGGTAGTTTGTTTTTTTTTTTCCCTTTTTTATCTACTCTAAGCCTGCCAATAAATAACACCTGCTTCCAGAACTCTGCCTGCCAAGGAGTTTCATAAGTAGCCACGTTGTAACTAATATTTGTATATATCTTGAATTTTATGTTTGTAGTTAATAGAAACCATCCATTTCTTTGCTAGTCTTACCTTGTTTCTAAACTTTTGATTTTTTTTAAGTAAAATCAGTGTTTGCTTTGTGAATTGTTGATACCACACAGGAAGAACCTTGGTGTTGATCACTTCAGCTCAGCCAGCTTGCCGTTACGATAGGGAAGGTAGTCACAGCAAGCATGCTCACGTGGCTCCAGCCTGGTTGGGTTGAGGGGCGGCATCACTGAGTGAAGTGCATCCTGTGAAGGAGGCCACTGCTGACCCAGATGAGGAGTGGCTGCTGCTGGGCAGTGGTCTTGATGCCTTCCTCAACCTGAGCTGACTCTGTCAGCATTAACATTGGCCAAGCTGTAAATTTTTTCTAGTATTATATGAATAAATAAGGTATCTTGGTGCTATTATCAGATATCAAACATCACTTATTCCTGACAAATTTATCTTTTAAAGTTATAATTATTTGTTTTCTTTGGCTTTATGCCTTATATGTATGGTGACTTGTTAGTCTTTCGTAAAAATAATGACCACTTGGGTAGTGAAAGAAGGAAATCCAAGTGTGAGTTGTTTTTGCACGCAGTCTTATAATTTTCCTCAGTGGATATAAATGTTCATATGAAAATATCATAAAGAAGTCCAAGAACTGAATATTTACTAAGCCTTGGCTTCCCCTGGGTCCACAAGAAAAGAACAGATGGGCACAGTAGGAGGAAAATTCACATTGAAAGCACTTTCAGTCCCGAGACTTAATAATACAAATGTTAGTTATCCAGCAGGTGCAGCTTAAGATAGGAAACTAATTTTATGCTATCTGGAAAAATAACTCCCCATGGAAACTAGATTGCCACTGAAAAGCTATGTTTTATTTCATTTTCTTTAAATGCCAATAAGAGATTTCCGTATATTTACATACTTCAACTGGAATGTTCCTGAGATTTCTTTTGTTTTCTATTCAAGTCAGCATACTTATCTCAAGCACCCAGTTGATTCTTGCTGGGTTTCCTCTTTAACCTTCATGATTAGCAATTGCCTTCCTTTTCCAGTTGGGTATTTCTAAATTCATAGATTTCTTTGTCAGGGAGAGTCAGGGATCAAGAATGCCAATTCTAAATAAGGGTAAGGAAATGTGAACAATGATAGTTATCGTATGCACTATTGGATAGTACTAATCAGAGATCATGAAGTCTTGCTGTGTCAGGCACTGTCAGTACACTTTCCAGTCTAATACTCAGGTGCGCCTTTGTGGCAGACACCATTAGCCACACTTTACAGCAGGTGAAACTAAAGCACAGATAGGGTTTAAGTAATTTGCCTGAGATCTTATAGCTGTTGATGGAACTAGGATTTTAATTCAGATCTGACTTTAAAATTTTTATACTTTCCACTTTTCTTTGCTCAGGTCTAAAATAGGGATTTGGGGATCTGAATAAAGCAGAACCAGTGAATAGAAAGCAAAGTTTCAATCATATTGCTAATCTGAGGTCAGAAACAGGAATATTAAAAACACTAAGGATAAATACAGCAGTTACAGCAAGGACAGGCAAGAATCTGGAAACTACCAGAGAGAAAGAAATCTGCCACCCTTCAAACTGGAATTCTTCTTTTCCCCTTTGTATAGATAAGATGTTGACAAAAAATCAGGGACACTTGTCAGTTTAGTCATTCTAAATGGGAAACATCTGAATTTAGGAAACCAGACATTCTTGTCTCCTGTCTTCAAATAATTGAAGTCATAAGAGAAAATTAAGTTAAAAATGATCACTGAATGTTTCTTTGGAACGAAAATCTGTAGTACTATTAGAAACATAGTCTAGTAACATTTCCAATTTGAACTTTTTGTTAAGAGTTACATGAATGGCAGTATTTTTCTTGAAAAATCCCTTTTATCTGGAAACTGACATGTTTAAATAACCAGAGGTCTACTTGATGAAATATTTTGTGACCATTAAAAAGTACAAAATTCCTAACATTTGTGTGGAACTGCAAAAGACCCTAAAGAACCAAAACAGTTTTGAGGAAGAACATAGGTGGAGACATACTTCTTGATTTCAGTGTATATTACAAAACTGTAGTAATCAAAACAGTATGATATTGGCATGAAAACAGACACACAGAGGAATGGAGCATAATAGAGAACCCAGAAATAAACTCATGCTTACATGGGCAGTTAATTTATGACAAAGGAGACAAGAATATACAATGGGGCAAGAACAGCCATCAACAAATGGAATTGAAAAAACTGGACCACTAATCAACTCAAAATGGATTAAAGATGAACACAGTTAAAACCATAAAACTAGAAGAAAACATAAGTAATGAGCTCCTTGACATTGGTCTTGGCAATGGTTTTTTGGCTTTGACACCAAAAGCAAAGACATAGGAGTGGGACTGTATTAAGCTAAAAAGCTTCTGCACAGCATAGGGAACCATCAACAAGATGAAAAGGCACCCTACAGAATGGGAGAAAATATTTGTAAATCATATATCTGATGAGGGATTAATATCTAAAATATATAGAGAACTCATACAACGCAATAGAAAAAAAATCTGATTAAAAAATGAGCAGAGGATATGAGTAGACATTTTTCCAAAGAGGACATACACATGGCGAGCAGGTACATGCAAAAGTGCTAAACATCACTAATCATCAAGGAAATGCAAATCAAAACCACAATTAAGGTATCACCCATTAGAATGACTTATCAAAAAAACAAGAAACAACAAGTATTGGTGAGGGTGTGAAGAAAAGGGAACCCTACTTCCCTGTTGGTCGGAATGTAAATTGTGCAGCTACTATGGAAGACAGAATAGAGATTCCTCAAAAAGTTAAAAATAGAGCTCCTTTATGATGTAGCATTTCCACATCTGCATGTTTATAAGAAGGAGAGGAAAGCAATAACTCAAAAAGATATCAGCACTGTGTTTACTACAACATTGTTTACAGTAGCCAAGACATGGAATGAACCTAAGTGTCCATCAATGGTTGAATGGATAGGCAGATTGTGTGTGTGTCTGTGTGTGTTATTCAGAAATAAAAAGAAGGAAATGCTGCCTTAACACTGAACTTACGGAATCAGAGAACAAATTGGTGGTTGCCAGGGGTAGGTGGTGGTCAAAATTGGTACAAACTTCCAGTTACAAAGGAATCCTAGGATTGTAATGTACAGCATGGTTACTATTAATAATACTGTATTGTGTATTTGAGAGTTGCTTAGAGAAACTATGTGAGATGACAGATGTTAACCAGATTTATTGTGGTGATCAGTTCACAGTATATACATATACTGAATCATTTGTATACCTGTAACTAATGTTATATGTCAATTATATTTCAATTAAAAGATATTTACAAGGAACTTACAAGAATATTGAAAATGTCAACTATTCGTAAGTGGAAAAGACCTATAGAATTTATCAGTTATTTTTAAGTGTAAATGACAGACATTGATGTGTGGAGAGCATTTATAATATGTCATAATCTGACATGAGTGCAGTGGTTCTGCATGTCTTCCATAACCTTTCCTCTGTCAGTCAACTCTTGGAGCCTGAAGACCACATTCCTATACAGGATATGAGTTGGTTAATTTTCTCTCAACCATGTGTCATTATAAAAGGATATATTTAAGTTAAAACACTGTTTGGGAACAGAAAGTGGTAAAAAAAAAAAAAGTTATGCTAGCTGAGCAGTAAGCTAGGTGAGTGTCTTTTTCTGGTCAGCTCTGAAAGACCTTAAGAGGAAAATTTTAGCTTTCTATTGGAGAGAATTTCTAGACAGCCACCTAAATATCAAACACTAGACCAAGAATTTTTCAGATTTTAAAATTTGAAAAATCATGCTTCAATAAGATGATTTAAAGGGTTAACATAAATCATAAAGTCCTCCACTTCTAGGCCACTGATGGCTCAGCTGGATGGAGGCACACTGCCCTACCCCAGCAGTACCAGTGGAGCCCCATAGCAATGGTTCTCAGACTGGGCCCTTCTTCTTAGGAGAATTTACTGTCCCTTGGCCCCTCTGCCATCAACTGAGATCACTCATCTAGAGTTATCACATTGTTTTTCTCCAATAAGTAAACCAAAGCCAGAAACATTGAGTGACTTTTCTGCAGTTGGCAGAGCTGGCATTTAACTCCAGATCTTCCATGTTCAGTCAGTTTTTCAGCCCTATTCCAATTTTTCGAGTGGTGGTATAAAAGGAAATTTATATGGGTTTGTGGCCAGAAGTCCATGTTGAAAGGGTACCCCACATTTTAAAATGAGCCAGCAGAGCAAGCTCCTGTGGACTCAACCCACACTCCATCTTGAGGACATATTGGCACAGTGTGCAGACATCTGTAATGAATGGAGCCACAGTGTCTAGTCTGCTTATCCCAAGTGGAACCTTATGAGCTTGCTACAGAAACAGATTTTTAAATTCAAGTTGATTGATAGGTGAAGAATTTACTTTAGGCTGAAAGAGATTATTTTAATTTCTGAATAAGGCTTTTGAATTAAACAGTAATATATTAGCAGGTCAGCTCAGCTTTCATTGAGTTTAGAAAAAAAAATGACTGAAGTAATAATATTGACATTTGATCACTTTCAGTTCAGTTCAGTTGCTCAGTTGTGTCCAACTCTTTGCGACCCCATGAATCGCAGCACGCCAGGCCTCCCTGTCCATCACCAGCTCCCGGAGCCCACCCAAACTCATGTCCATCGAGTCAGTGATGCCATCCAGCCATCTCATCCTCTGTCATCCCCTTCTCCTCCTGCCCCCAATCCCTCCCAGCATCAGGGTCTTTTCCAGTGAGTCAGTTCTTCACATGAGGTGGCCAAAGTATTGGAGTTTCAGCCTCAGCATCAGTCCTTAGCTTAGTTCAAAGAGACTAGAGGTTTAGAATCTAAATAATGCATTGTTTCCTGACTTTGCAGATTAACTTTGATAATATTTAAAGATCTTGTTATGAAAAATGACACAACTCCACAGTCTGTGAGGCACTTCCTAAATAATAATAATCTAACTTCTCATGATCAAGATTTATCCATGCAAAAGCTCTCTGAGACTGCAGAACTAAAATATGATTTCAACGGGGATTGCTAATCCTCAGTTTGCATCCTGTCAAGCCCTTCACAGTTTTCTGTGGGCTGCTGCTTAACTCAGACAAACAGCTGAATTGTTGAAGCTCATTTTAAAGCAAAAGATGCTGCGTGGCTTTAGTGTATGTAAGAATCAGTTGAAGCATTAAACATACAGATTCTACCCTCCCCCAAAAGATTCTGAATGTGACTGCTGGAAACTTGGGTGTAATGGTCAGCGGAAATCAGAATTTAAGAAGCACTTTACATTTGGACAGGTGGTCCAGGGGCCACACTTTGAGAAATGTGCTTCTAAATAATAATGGAGAATAAGAAAGGAATACAAAAAAATTGAGGGAAGAAATGAAGCTGAAAAAGAAGCTGGATGGCTTTAGGCAGTTGGTGTCAAATTAGTTCCAAAACTAGACCAAGGTATTCTACTGCTAGTAGTGAGCTGTGTTTTTTTATCTCAACAGATAGAAAAAAGATCTGCATTTGTGTTTTAAGTTTTTCTTTATTAAACATTTAGTGCCTACTACGACTTTACTGCTAGTAAAATGAATGGGTAGCTAAGAAATAATTAATTAAAAAAAATCAGAAGTAGCTAATTAAACTGTTCGAAAGCTTTACTTCTTCTGATTTCAGGGTTATACTTTTGTAGTGCATCAGTAAAAGTATTTATGTATTTTATCTTGCTGAAGTGTCTCTAACCATATGGTAGAATTGACTCATTTTGACATAGTATAAAAAGCTTGAAAGTGAAAATGTTGGTCGCTCAGTCATGTCCGACTCTTCATGAACCCATGGACTGTAACCCACCAGGCTCCTCTGTGCATGGGATTCTTCAGGCAAAATACTGGAGTGGGTTGCCATTCCTTTCTCCAGGGGATCTTCCTGACCCAGGAATCAAGCCTGGGTCTCCTGCATTGCAGGCAGATTTTTTACCATCTGAGCTACAAAGAGCATGGTGCTCCATGAGCCCCGTGACTTCAGGGTGCTCCCTCCAGGAGCCAATTTGAAAACAGAGAAATTATTCTTCACCTGAGGTCATGAAATTTCTTTTTTACTGCTTGGCCACTATCTTGTTTACCCATTCAAAAAATGTTGTTTTTAATACTCCATATGTCAAGTCACTGACCTCTTGACAGTGATGACCCTAGTCCTTACCCACATTGAATCTTGGCTGAGTAGGGAGATTAAGGTGGATAAGTAGATAGACAGGTACAATACAGGATAATAAGGCCTGTGTTGGTATGGTCTAGTGCGCTAAGGAACTAATAGACTGGACAGTTACCCTCTGTTTCTTGGAGGAAGTGACCTCTAATATGAAATATCAAGGCTTAGAAGGAATTAGGCATATTTTGGTTTATTTCACTTGTTACCATCATATGTGATTGCTTTGTTGTGTTGTCTTGGAAGAAGACAGTCTCTGTGAGTATGTTTTTGGCAAGCCTTTTCGTTTTGCTTTCTTCTAGTCTTTGTTGATGTACTTCCAGGTTTGAGTCTAGAATATTTGAATATTTTTCAAAACTGTGCTGGTAGTGTCTGCCTAGAACTTGAGAACTCATTATTCAGAAGATCTTTGCGTTAGCCATGGACTGACCAGTTTCTCCTCTAGCCTGTTCTCAATCAGACGTTTATATTGACCAGTTTCTCCTCTAGCCTGTTCTCAATCAGACGTTTATATAATTAGTACTTAACCGGAAATTACTGCCTTTCTGCATGATGAAGCAGAACACTCAATGCTCTTCAGGGTGATTGCTCTTATGATTGCTAAATGATTCTCTGTCTTAGTTTAGGGAAATTTTTTTTTTTAAATAACAAGCTATAGAACTTTTAACACATTAAGTACCACAAGCCTTTTTTGAACCATTTACCCAAAAGTGATATAATCACTTAATCAAGTTGGTTCAAGACAGAATAGCTTTTTCAGCACTAATGAGACCTGTCTTAGATGTGTTATTTTTCCTCTCTTTAAAGTGGCGGTCCCCACCGTTTTTTGCCACCAGAGGTCAGTTTTTTGGCAGACCACTTTTCCACGGATCCAGGGTTGGGTCAGGGGGATGGTTTCAGGATGATTCAAGCACATTGCATTTATCGTGCAGTTTATTTCTGTTATTAGTACACCTCAGATCATCAGACATTGAGTCTTGGAGGCTGGGGACCCCTACTTCAAAGTGGTCTGGTGTGCTGACTTTCAAACTTTTTGATACAGTTCGTCCTCCATGTCTGCAGGTTCCACATCCATGGATTCAAGTAGCCACAGGTTGAAAATATTTTTTAAAATTCCAAAAAGTTCCAAAAAGCAGGGGGGAAAATGCATATGAGTTTACTGTGCACTGGCAGCTATTTACTTTGTATTCATATTGTATTTGCAACTATGTGCATAGCATTTACATTGTATTAGATTCTATAAGTAATCTAGAGATAATTTAAAGTATCTAGGAGGATATGTATAGGAGATATGCAAATACTGTGCCATATAATGGATTCCAGCATCCTCAGATTTTTGTATCTGCAGGAGTCCTGGAACCCATCCCCCACAGATACAGTAAGGACAACAGTATTTTCTTCTCAGTTTTATTCTGTTTCTTTGAAAGCAAATGCTAGATGGAATTCACAACAATTTGAAGCATATCACACTGCTCCAGTTTCTCTTCAGTCTCTCCGTAGCTGATTTGGTTTCCGCACTCTTTTGGTCAGGGTCACCAGCGACCCTCATGTTTCTAAGTCTCATGGTCAATTCTGTCTTCATTTGCGTTAACCTATTATCATCTAACACAGTTCATCACTCCTCATTAATGACTTTCTAGGGCCTAGATTCTTTTGGTTTTCCTCATACTTCAGTGCATGCTCCTCCCCTTCAGTCCTCTTTGGTAATTTCTCTTCTCCCTAACATTCTAACATTGCAGTCCCTCAGGGCTTAATCAAAAGCCCCCACTTTTCTCCTGTGTGTCAGACTCTTAGGTCCATCTACCTATTTGCATCTCCACTTGGATATCTGTATATATCTCAGAATTAGCATGTTTCGAACTGAATGCCTGATTTTCCCTTGAAACCTAGAATCTTGCCGCATTCTTTCTATCCTTCCAATTGTTCAAAGCCGAAAACTTGCATTCTGCCTTCAAAATATTTCAAGAACCAAACCTCTTCTTAACACCTTTCCCATTAGTACCACCACTGTCCAAGTCACTGTCATCTCTCGTTTGGATTATTGCCATCACCTCCTAACTGACTTCCTTGCTTCAATGCATGCTCCCTTCCAGGCTTTTCTCAAAATAGAAGTCAGAATAATCCTTTTAAAATATGCCAGATAAGGACATTTCCTGGCAGTCCAGGAGTTAGGATTTTGTACTTACAGTGTCAGGGTGTGGGTTCAATCCCTGGTCAGGGAACTAAGATCCCGCAGGTGGAATGGTGTGGCCAGAAAACGAAATGAGATGACATGAGATGAAATACAGTCAGATAATGTCCCTCCTTTGCTCAAAACTCCCATTTGCACTCAGCAAAACTGCAGTCTATACAGTGACCCTGCGTGATTTAGCCCCCCATTACCTCTCTCTGATTTCATCTTCTGCTTCTTGTTCCCTCCTTCCACTTGTGTGGCAAGTAATTTAAATGAGAACATAACACTTTTCTGACATTAATGCTTGTGTTATATATCTCTGAAAGCCAGTCATTTGCTGGTGGCTTTTTGTACTTTGAGATTTTTCCTGGTACAAACATGTTAAGTCGTACTATATACAGTGTTCCACAGCTTGGATTGTTTTTTGTTTTTTGGATTCGTCTGGTTGGTTTTTGTCGTTGCAGTTACTTGTTTTGCACCTAATATTCTACTTAAGGTGCTTCTATAATATCATTGGTAAAAGCATAGATGCCAAGCCAGACTAGGTTCAGATCCCAGCTTGCCAGTTACCAGACTCTGAACAAGTTGCCCAAGTTTTCTGTGCCTCTGTTTTCTCATTTCTTAACATGATAATAATAATAGTATTTGTATCATACAGTGTTGTGGAGATCAAATGATGCCTGGTTATGTGTGCTTAGAAATATTAGTTGTCATCACTTGCGTTACTTCACTGTTTATCACTGCTATATAGGATCCCTTGTTTTGAAAGTGTAGCACTTGATTTTATTAGTCCCTTGTTTGATATATGTTTAGGTTGTTTATAATTGTCTATTACAGTTATCACTGAGGGTGAGTTTGTGTTTGCACATTAGTATAATTATTTTCACAAAGTACACACATAGAGTTTTTGAGTCCAGAATATAAACACAATTGTATTAAAGTACACTTGCACCAGCAGTGTATCAGTGTTTCCCCACACCTTTGCTGATGCTGGATATTATCAGACTTAAAAAGCTTTCTTTTTTTCTTCTAGCATTTCATGATTGATGGAATAGTTCTTTCCCCACTTCTCACACCGCATTCACATTTTTATTCTTTCTGAAAAATGCTGAGGGTAGTGGTCAGTTTTTTTCAAGCTAGTTATTTCTAATACTCCCCATCTCTTCCCCACTGATTTGAAGTGCTACCATTATGTGATGTACCGAATTCTCATATATACCTCTCTTTCTAGACCCTTATTTCATTCTGTTGGTCTCTTACTGTACAAAGTACCATCTGACTTTAATCACTGTAATGTATCCCTTTTGATATATTAGTAGCCCTGCTACACATACTGAAGTATACAAACATTGTTCCTCAGTTGTAGGAACATGAATTTTTTTTCTAGATAAATTTTAGACTGTTTCTTTAGGCTTTTAAAATATGCCCACTGGAATTTTGTTTCAGAAAGTGTTGAAATGTGGATTAATTTGGAATGAATTTATTTATTTACAGTATTGAAGGTTAGAACTGAAAATGTCTATTCAGGATTTTAATATTTTGCTATGTCTTATACATTTGTTATAACATTCTGTAGTTTTTGTTGCCATTTTGAACTTGCTCTTTTTTTCCATAGTTAGGCTTCCCTTGTGGTTCAGCTGGTAAAGAATCTGCCTACAATGCAGGAGACCTGGGTTTGATCCCTGGGTTGGGAAGATCCCCTGGAGAAGGGAACGGCTACCCACTCTAGTATTCTGGCCTGGAGAATTCCATGGACTGTATAGTCCATGAGGTCGCAAAGATTCAGACATGACTGAGGGACTTTCACTTTCACCTATAAGATATTAATGTGTGTGTACATATACACACATATATGTATTTACCTTATATCCAGACACACTTTTATATGCTTTAATACTTTTGTAGCTTTCTTAAACTTTCTAACCTTATAGTCATATCATACGCAAATAATAAATTTCATCTTCCTTGCTTATATTTGTACCACTTGCTTCTTTTTTCTTAATTCGTTGTAGACTAGATTCTAGAATGATGTTGAAGAGTAGCGATGATAGCAGGTATCTTTGTTGGTTCATTTTATGAAAATAACTGAATTGAAAATTTTTAATTAATAATTTTATTGGATTGATCACATTGCTAGCTCTAATCAGTGTTACTTCAGGTCTTATTTTTTATTAAACCTGGGAGTACTTAAGAAAGTGTAAGGTCATTTCTTATTCTGGAAACAATAGGAACAGAGTCTTTGACTATGAATAAAAAGAGGAATAAGTATCCAAATCTCTAGAAGTCTTCTATACCTGAGATGAAAGAGCCACCCTTTCCAATCAAATGTCATATTAAAAATTATGGCTAGTAAAGTTTGATTTCAAAATTGTATGACACAATGCCATTTTTTCCTGCATCCTGAAGATGAATAATAGGGTTTACCCTCCTCAATATTCAGTTTTGTAAGTTGCCCGGGGATAAGAGGTGTGGCTGCCTGTGGCCTGAGAAGCTAGTCAGTCCTTAGGGGCTGCTGGTATGGGTTCTGCCTCCATCAGCATTTCCTCAGCCCTGCCAGCAAGCCAGTGCCTGTGATTACTTGGAGCCTGGCAATGCAGCTCTTGCCTGAGTCTCTTGTCCTTCTGAGTAGGGCTAAAGGTCGGGGATGACAGGTTATTCAGGTGTGTCTGACTTTGAGTTAACTCTCTTGTCTTCATAGTTTGATTCATAGTCTGGGCAATAGGAAGCCAGAAGTTTTAAATAATCTCAAATGTAATCAAGATTTTAATGTGTTGGCTTGGTTTTCTTTGACCTGTTAACTGCCTTTCATTCACAGATAAAGGTTACACTTTGGATAATTATTTCATTGTTGTAGAATGAAGAAGAGATATTTTTCTTAAGATGAGGAAAAAGTTTGCTTTTTGTCCACCCCTCTCAGTTTCTACATTTATTGGTTATTTTCTTCATTTGTTTTTGTTTTAGAGTCTTTGTGGTGGGTTTGTTTGTTTGTTTGTTTTTGGTTTGTGTTTAAATTCTACTTGAAGTAATCAGCTTAATTTCTAGGTAATCATAGTCTACTTAGCTTTTTCTCTAACTTAGTAATATTAAATTTTTATTTTGAAAAATTAATTTTTCATCTTGAAAATATCAAACATAAGATAGTTTTTACAGAATCACTCAGATTCTGAATTTGGCTGCTTTTTCCTGATTAATTTAAGAACTGGTAATCACTATCCTGTTACTGACTGTGATCTTAGGGGAGAGATCCTCTAAGTAACCTGAAAACCTGACCCTGAAAACAGGATCTTAATTTTAGAATATGTGTTTCTTCTCTGTTTCCTTTAAAAAAAATTGCATTTTATTTAATTTGGTTGTGCTGGGTCTTTATTGCTATGCATGGGCTTTCTAGTTGCAGCAAGTGGAGGCTTCTCTTTGTTGTGGTGCACGGGCTCTAAGACACACAGGGTTCAGTAGTTGCGGCTCGTGGGCTCTGGAGGGTGGACTCAGTAACACAGGCTTTAGTTGCTCCACGGCATGTGCAGTCTTCCCAGGCCAGGGATCGAACCTGTGTCCCCTGAATTGGCAGGCGAATTCTTACCCACTATACCACCAGGAATGTCCCCTTCTCTATTTCTAACAAAGATTTTCTCTATGGACTTGAAGGAGTTGCACAATCGTTCTACCTATGCTATAGAATAAACGCAATTGCCTTCCAGTTTAAAGTTCAGTGGATTTACTGACTGGTGTTAATAAAGCTGATAGAAGATATAAAACCTAGCCAAATTGGTAATAAGGAAATCATTGATATACTTTTTGGTCATTTCACATGTGCTTTCATTTAGCATGTGTTGTTATATCCTCAGTGGATGTTTCTTGTCTCTTAATTTACCTTTAAATCTGAAGGAAAGGAAAACTAACCTCCAAAGCCTACTGTGTGATAAATAAGCACTGTGCTAATCTTCAGCTGCATCTTCTCATTGAATTCTTAAGGCTCCATCTCACTTGTGAAATTTGTGAGTTACTGTTTCCATTTTAGAGACAAGGAAGCCAAGGATCAAAGATGTTTAGTAACATGTTCTTTATTACAAAATAGCAAGTGCCAGAGCCAGGCTACAGACCCAGATCTTTGTAAATTTTCCAAGTTGAGCTTCAATTTTTCAAGTTGAGAACTCTTCTGAGTACTTTGCAGTACTTTGAATATCACATCCATTGAGGAAGGTCTCTCCAAAAATAGTTGGTAGCTACAAATAAAGGATTTTACACTGTCTTCTTCTGAGCAGAAACATTTAATATGTAAGCACTGTTTTTTAAGTATATTGATTTTCCAGTTATATTACATCTCTTGTCACGGATTCTGTTCTAGGTTGTTGGCAAAGGATGAACTGATGGCCATGCTTCAGAACTGTTTCAAGCTTTTTCAGTCCTCTTCTGGAAAGGAGCTTGGCAACACAGCAAAGAAAATAGAGGAGTTCCTGGCCCAGTTTCAGAGCCTTGACGGTGAGAATATAATATCTTGCCAATTCTACTGGCTATGACAGTGATTTGACTAGAATAAAATGGAAAACCCTGTGTTTTGATGCACTGAGAGATGAAGAGATAATGAGTTTTTGATCAATCAGTATACCAAGCCTCAGAATAGCAGATCTTTGACAACCACAACTAGGCCAAATGGTTCTCTTCCAGCTTTGGTTAAAACAATGAAAACTATCAAATGGGCAAGAAAAAATATTACTTTCTCCAGATGCACTGTTTGGAGGACTTACCTTTTAAAAAAAAAATTAGGCAGCAAAGAGAAATAAAAAAGAGGTAGTAGAAGGGCATCATAATTAAGAACTCCTTTTTAGATGTTGTTTCTTAAGCATTTCATCAGATTCTTTATAGATTTCAAAAACAGTGCATAAATTATTTGTAAGCCTGAAAATTAATAGCTGTGAACTGCTTTCCCAGCAGTGAGGCTCATTGCTATGCTGATTACCAAAATATGCTTGAGGTTTGCTTTAATCAGATTTACAAAGCTTGAATCTCTCAATCCTCAATGAATTGCAGCAGCCTGGCGTTCCTCAGTGTTGGAGGGCACAGTTTGCTTTATCTTGCGTGATCTGCACAGGAATTGGTATGTCTGCCGAATGCTGGAGTGCCTGCTTGTGTGCAGGCAGCCTGTCTTGTGCTCTGATGCACCAGGACTTCTTTGTTCTGAGGGGGCTCCATGAGTTGATACTGATGTTTAACTTTTTGTGGGCTCTTCCCTTGCTCCATTTCTAGCACTAAAGTATGGTACTCCTTTGGTAAAACAAAATGACTATGTCCTTCTTATTTTCCCCTATTTAGGGAAATTTTAGTGGAGCCTCGGGAAAAGAAGCAGTCTGGTGCGTATAAGCACATAGATTGGACATGGCATGGTGAAAACATTTCACTTAGAATGTCTCTACCAATTTTTCCTGTGTTTGGCAAGTGTTCCTTTGTCTTTAAATCCTTTGGATTTAGGAAACTGCTTTTGCTGAAGCCAGTGGAAGATGAAAGAGCCAGTCTATTTGACTGGAGGGCCACCCCACAGTACAGGGGCTCCCTCCAGGTCATGCTCAGGCATTGCTCTATACTGCATTTGCATGACAGTCTGAGCTGAACCAGTTTCAAATCATAAACATTGTAAAGGACTAAAAACTGGTATCACAGAGATTATTGAGTCCAGCTGCAACAGAAACTAAAGCCCAGGAAGATAATCCTCTGAATTGAGATCTCAGAGCTAGCCAGGATAGCATCCAGCCTAGAGCTCACATATTTCTTAACTACCATCTCATTATTTTTTTCTCTCCAATTCACAGTCACCACCTAATTATGGTCACTAGGACAGGGAGGGACCACCCTTAAAGATATAAATAGGACAGAAGACTTAGAAGAATATAAGATAAATTAGCTAAATTTTAATCTTTTACAAAATTGGACTTGGATTTTTGTAAAATGAAACTGTAGATATAATCATGTTAATTAGAATTTGTGTAACACAAGCTAGTGAACAAATCTTGTGATGTGCTAATACTAAATAAAGGAATGTGGCTTTTAGAAATGGGAAGGTTGGTAATTAAGATAACAGTCTTCTTCAGAAGAATTTTATAAGTTGAAGCAAAACCAATGTCTTGAATAAATGTACTTCTCTATTTCTAAAAGTGCCATGTTGTTAATAATGAAGTGAAATTAACCCTCCCTTCCCATACTGGGCCAGTAGTAATATTTGACTATATGCTATCTCTGGTTCCTTGACAGTTATTACGTTTTACAGTTTAGGTTTAAAATTACATTTGGAGGGTTTGGTAGGTGAGAGTGTCATATGAGATTTATTTTTAAGGCTCTGCAACATGTTACTGAAATCAGATGAAGAGTTTATTAGGTGTTCTAACCTTAAATCATGTCTTTCTTAAACCAAGAATTATCACTAGCTAAAAAGAAATTTATTGTTTGAGAACAAAGCAGATTCTCCAGCTGCATCTTCAATTCAGTTCAGTTCAGTCGCTCAGTCATGTCCTACTCTTTGTGACCCCATTAATTGCAGCACGCCAGGCCTCCCTGTCCCTCACCATGTCCCGGAGTTCACTCAAACTCACGTCCATCGAGTCCGTGATGCCATCCAGCCATCTCATCCTCTTTCGTCCCCTTCTCCTCCGTCTTAGGTTTGGCCAAATAAGCCTTGAAAGTGTGAGATTCCAAAACCTGCCCTGCTCCAGGAAGAGGCTTTCAGAGTTTCATGATCTTTAGAAACACAACTACACCTTTTACAAGATATAGTTTTCTGTTTCTTATGCTAAAGAACCATGATGAATTTTGTGTTTTCGTAGATTATCTCAAAACTTTTATGTACTGGCCATTTTAGATGTAAGCAGCATTATGTCCAGAGAAGGCAGTGGCACCCCACTCCAGTACTCTTGCCTGGAAAATCCCATGGGCGGAGGAGCCTGGTAGGCTGCAGTCCATGGGGTTGCTAAGAGTCGGACACGACTGATCGACTTCACTTTCACTTTTCACTTTCATGCATTGGAGAAGGACATGGCAACCCACTCCAGTGTTCTTGCCTGGAGAATCCCAGGGACGGGGGAGCCTGGTGAGCTGCCGTCTATGGGGTCGCACAGAGTCAGACATGACTGAAGCGACTTAGCAGCAGCAGCAGCAGCATTATGTCAAATATAGTGCATCAGAAGATCGAGGCTAAGTTTGCCAGGGTGTTGTTTTGTTTACATCAATCATGGCATAGTCAGAGAAATACAGTTTAACTTTTTTTAAAAGCTATTTATAATAACACAAACATTTGGAAAATATTTTCCTGTTTGGAGGAGTTTATTTTCATTGTGGTCACATTTTTAAAATTCAGTAGCTGCTTTTTTTTGAAGACCTCTCTGTAGCATAACTTGTGTAATGTTTATTGACCCTCAGTCTCTGGAAGAGATCATTTATCTGATGGAACCTTGATCTCTTGCCACATTAAAAAAAGAAAAAGGATGAAACTTTATTCCCCTTGAAGTAGTAGAAATGTTTGTTCTCTTGAATGGATTTACCCAAGCTGCTGTATGTCGGTTTTGTATTAAAAGCAGAAACCAAAGAGGAAGAAGATACTTCTCAGTCACAGTCAAAAGGGCTTCAGAAGACGGACCTCTATCATCTTCAGAAGGTCAGATCATTCTCTTTTCCTTCCAGCTACATCCCCTGATGCTCCTGTGTGCTCTTGATTAGCTCTGCTCAGATGTTTTTGTTTTCATTTTAAAATCACAGCTAGGAACAAAGCAGACTTTGTAACTCACTTATAAATTGAACATCCTGTTTACCCCATAGCTATCTTCATTCTCCTTGTAGAAATCTGGAACTTACTAACCAATAAAGATAGAACCTGTTCTGATAGCCTCAGGGAGAAAGAGAATTAATTAATATCAATAATGGAAAATGGGAACATGGTTGCAAAAAGAAATCTGATTATTTATCTGATGTATTTGATTTTCAGTTTGGTCAAATTGAGATTCCAAAGAGATTTAACTCATTAATGTTATATATGTTCCTTGATTTATTTATTTTTTAATGTATATTGATTCATACAGTGTGTCCAATATAGCCTTTTTCAGATAGGTCTCACTTTAGGATCTTGGTTGGCGAAATAAAGAACCTTCTCTGTACCATGATACCAAGTTATGATCATGTAGAATAAAATACCAATCTAAGCAAAACAAAACTTACGGAGCCCATCCTGTTAACATGGCAAAGAGAAGGATTTTTTCTTCTTCTTGGAAGTCCTTTCCTTAAATGAAGTAAAGAGTTGTGGCTAGTGAGCGCACTGGCATATAACATAGTAATGAAGTAAACTGCCCATCTCCTCATTCCCTGAAAAGTCACTTGATGTTTTTTCCTACGCCTAGGAGGAGAGATTCTTCCCAGTTCTTAAAGATGACAGATAAACACAACCCATCTTGATTTGGTTCTGTTTCTGTACACCCCGTCATATGGAAGGGCATTGACTGCTTCTGCCTGAGCAACAGAGCTCCCCCTCTGAGGGGCTTCCTGTCTCAGAATCACCATAGGTCTGTTCTTTCCTCCACAGTCCTTACTGGAAATGAAGGAGTTAAGAAGTACCAGTAAGAGGCAGACCAAGTTTGAAGTCCTCAGAGAACAAGTTGTGAGCTTCGTTGACAGTCTGGTGAGGTGAGTTTATTGTTGCTCAGCAGAGCTAGAAATCAGGCTTCTTGCCCAAATGACACTGGTGTGATAGTTGTCTTCAGCCAGTGCGGAACTCTTCCGGTTTAGGCTTTATGCTTCTCAAGTCCCTCCATGCAGCTTAGACTTGTAATGTTGATTCCTTTCCCATCCTTATTAAAGCAGCTAACCAGATGACTTAGTTCATTCTTGAATAGAATACAGGCTTAAATTTAACCTGGTTCATTATGCTGACGGGGGAGAGGGGAAGTGGGGTTGGAAATAGAAAAGGATTTTTCTCCTTTCTAGTAACAAGGTGTTTTCATTGTGCTTTATCCTTGTTGTGTCTTTGCTCAGAGCATGCTGGATCTCAGCCAAGCCCAGAAAACAGACAACCCAGCCCAGCCCAGCCATAATGCCCTATTTTATTCTGAGTGAAGGTTTCTAAGGGAGACCAGTGCAGCTCATGATCATGTCAGCACCAGTGTATAGTGAGAAACGCACTCAGAGTCCGTTTAGAAGTACACTACTCCAACCTGTATTTTAAGATGATCCCTTTCTTGAGAAACTCAAATCATTCTGAGTTTGGATTTCCCAAAAGCCAGCTCTGTAAAATCACCTACCTAACCTGCAGTTGGGACATGCCATCTAGAAAAAAAAATGAGAAGTCTTAAAAATAAAACAAATAGTTTAAAAGTAGGAAAAGCAATTATCATTGCTTATCCTGTTTTTTTAATGGCAGTTCAGTCTCAGCAGCAGACTGGGTACTGAATAGAATCAAGTACTAAAAAAGCAATTCAGCTATTGAAGATGAAGAGTGGTTTTCTGATAAATTACCTGTCCCTCTTGTAAGTGAACAGTTCCATTTTCAGGACTGTGTGGGGCAGTCATTGTTCCTGGTCACTGGGGAGAAATTACTGATGTCAGGACAGAAGTCAAAAGGATCAACCAAGTGTGACAAAAGGAAGGTTAAAGTGAGAGAAATGTGTCACATAAAAGTGATACAGTGCAACGCTAAAGTGACCTCCTGGCTAAAAACGACCTTGGAGAACTCACAGAATTAACCTTGCCCCACCGGGCTTTCCCGTGCTTATAGTTTCTAGACCCACGTGCCTCGTTCTCTTTTCCCAAGTTGTGACCATTGTAGTTGCTAAAAATAATTTTACAGTGTAATATGGCATAATTTATAGGTCGAATGTCATGTTCTTTTCTGAATTCCCACAGATCCCAAATTGTAGGCTCTGCAACCAACCAGCCATTCCCTTTTCATGACCTTTGATTAATTAATATGTCTGACTTTTCACCTTTCTGAGTAGTTACTGAAATAAAACTGACCATGATTGTGTTGTGAAATCACAAAAATTTCCATACCAGGATTTATTATCTTTCCCAAGATTGAGTGTCCCTGCAGGGAAGAGGTTAGGACTGTGTAGCATGTTAGAGCTAAACAGGACCAAGTCATGCGGCAGCTAAAGCCCAGAGAGAGGTTGTGACCTGTGGAAAGTCAAACAACCCCAGTCTGCTGACATCTGACAGAAGGCCCATTCCATTTCCCCACACTGTCCCCAAGGCTCACACCACAGATGTTTACCACAGAGCTTGGAGTTCTAGAGAAAAGAAGTCCTTAAAAGATAAATAACAAGCATTAGACTCCAGGAAGCAAGGAGAGTTCCTAGTATACCATGAGCAGCTCTTGCTGAAACTACTGAGAAATGAGAATAACTTGCCACTGAGTTAACTGTTTTCACCAAAATCAAGCTTCGGCTTTGTAACCCTTGTGGATACTAAAGTGGTCGTACCAGTTCCCCTCAGACCACCTCTTTTGCTTGTAGACTCTGATCTGAGCATCATGTAGAGTTCCAGTGCCAGACTCACTGCTGATTTCTGTGCCAGTCTCCATATTTGTATTTGGATTAAGAATTCTAATACGTAGTGATGTATAGTCCAGTGGAAACAAAATACAGGCAAATATTTTGACTCTGATGGAAGTTCTTTAGATACCCATCTGAAAAGGTCTTCTTCCTTGGTTGCTGCTGCTGCTGCTAAGTCGCTTCAGTCGTGTCCGACTCTATGTGACCCCATAGATGGCAGCCCACCAGGCTCCCCTGTCCCTGGGATTCTCCAGGCAAGAACACTGGAGTGGGTTGCCATTTCCTTCTCCAGTGCATGAAAGTGAAAAGTGAAAGTGAAGTTGCTCAGTCATGACTGACTCCTAGCGACCCCATGGACTGCAGCCCACCAGGCCCCTCCGTCCATGGAATTTTCCAGGCAAGAGTACTGGAGTGGGGTGCCATCGCCTTCTCTACCTTGGTAATTACGTGAATCTCTAAACATTAAATATAAGGATTTTAAAAAGGGAGAGAAAGACAAATATGAGACAGTATCTTTTCTGAAATTGACCTGACTTGGTTGCCTTGTTAGATTTCCAGTCCTTATTACAGAGTAGGGACTCCAGCATGATCTTTTAATGAACCATCATGTATGATGATTGGGGACAGCCTGAGATTGGGATAGGAAAAGTTTATGGTCGGAAATTACAGTTGGGTAGCCAGCCATCCAGGTAGGCAGCTGGCATACAGAAACCATTCCCAGGGCTACAGCTAAACCGCCTAATCCAGTTGACTTGAGAAGGAGCAGCATCTGGAAGTGAAGTGAGCAGGGGGTCTGGGGCACTTGAGATGGGCAGGATGGAGTTGGTGGGGTGTGATATACATGGTTTGGACCCTCTCTGCCTCCTCTCTTCCTCAAAGCCAGACCACGCAGGTGGAGCAAGTGTCGTGGGATTTTTCTAGGCAGTGTTATCCTCTCCAGGAGGGAAGAAAGCCAGAACACCGGAAAGAAGAGTAATTTCCCTGGTGGATGGGCTGAAGAAGCTGCTTAGCTCTGCCTGCACTGGTGGGAAAAGGAGCTGATACAAATGTGTCATGTGACCAAAATACTTGAGGCACAGGACTGGCTAAACCCCAGGAATCTTTATGAAGGCATTGTGAATTAACTGCTTTAATCGAGCTTGTGACTTATTACTCTGCCTTTGGGTTATGGATGCCAAAGTTTCCCCATTCTGATTTGCAACTCACTGGGCCACCCAGGAACCATGTACTTTCATGGCTGAGACTGGCTGACAGACTTACTATATATATATTCAGAGTGAAGTTTTTAATGCTGTTAAAAAAAAATTCAGATTTCATTAAAATTGGTTTATTACCTAGTCAGATAAGACAGAAGAATCTCAAATTAGTGATTTTTTTTCAGTAATTGAAATTTTAATGATAGGTGGTTTTTTTTAATACTCTGAAGTGAAAATTTAGCCTTTTCTGCCTATAAAGAGGAATTCTAACACATAAAAACTTCACATATATTTATGTGAATATATTTATGTGAATATTTATATATCTCTCATATGAGAGATATCTCCATGATCCAAAAAGATTTCCTAAACTCTTAATTCCAGGTCTGAGGCCTATGTTTAACACTGCCAAGAGTTAAATGTTTGCTATGGTAAGAAATATGACATGTTTCCTAAATAATTCAAGAAAGTATTCATTGACACTTTAAGAAATGCTACCTTAAAGATTTTGAGCAAAAATGTAATTTGTATACATTTGTTCCTAGAGATTTGAATCAGAACTAAGATATAGTTTCCTTTACTCCAGAGAGTAGAAGTTTTAAACAATATTACAGGGAAGAGGTAGAATTGAGGACAGCTGCACTGGATTTTATACTTATTTTGGCTGTTGTTGATTTTGTTTTTTAAGTAAATTGCTCAGTCCTCCACAGAGGAGTAACACAAATACTATATTGAAATGAACCTGTGCTCATGTAAAAGCTGATACCTGACCTTGATGGTTTCAGAGAGTACCTCCTGCCTCCAGATACCCAGCCTCTGCATGAGACGCTGTACTTCAGCTCTGCCCACACCCTTCGCCAACACCTGAATGCCGCCCCTCGCATAGCCCTCCACACTGCACTCAACAACCCCTATTACTACCTCAAGGTAAGAAGTGGACATTTCTCTGACAGTTCAGTTCAGATTCCAGGCTTTATGTAACTTAGAAATAGTGTAAATTTGCTGTTCTAATGAGCAGGGAGCAGGCAGCTCAGTGTTGTACCTCTTTCAGATATTTTAAAAAACCCTTTAGATTTTAGAGGGCTTTTTTCTAAGCCTGTGAACTAACACTATCAACTTTTGATCATGTGTGATTGTCTTCTCTTTCATGTAATAAAACCAGGCCATAGGAGTAACTTGAGTTGAAAATAAGGGAAAGGCTTCTTACAGATGTAACAGCAGATAATTGGTCAAACCTTGTGACTCAGTGAAATTACTTTTAAAATTCCAAATGATTATTTCTGATGGAAAAAAGAAAAACTTTGCAATTTCATCTTGGATTTTAAACCAAAGAAAGATCTACCCTGAGAGTATCTCCAAAACTGAATGTAGATGCCACCAGCAATCTGCTGGAAATAAAACTCCTAAACTCCAGACATATCTGCCAGTTCCAGGTTGTTCTTTAAACAAAGAGTTCAATGACAGGTAACATGATCACTTTAAACATTTCAGAAAGCTGAAAGTGTCAGTTGTTATAGACACACATAAAATAATGTGTTGATAATTTGCTAAGTTAATATTAAATTGCTAATTTGTTAATAAGTTATCAACTCAAACACCTGGAAATCTTACAGCAGAAGATACTTAAGAAGTGACTCCATAAAACATATGAAGACAGTTCTAATGTACTGGTTTCCCATCTGAAAGGGCACGCAAACTAACATGCTAAGTAAGCATTGTGAGAGAATGCTGAGTAGGAAGGTGTAAATCATGGTTTTCAGTAATGTCGGTAGTGGGGTAATTGAATAATTTCATGTTTAAGGCACAGAATATCAATTATTTTTATATATAAGCCACGAATTAAAACTCTACAAAATCCATCTTTTTTTTTTGGCTAGTATCGAGTCACAGAAGAGAACTGTTGTGATTTCAGAAGTTTGGGGGAGTATATAATTCACTTGTGTATATTTGAAAGAGATTTTGTTTCTTAATAAGAACCATCAATTTCAAATAGGTTGAAAAAACACTGATGGTTTTGTGGGGGATAGGATCTGCAATGCTGACAACACAGTCTTCTTTGAGCGACAACCTGTAGTCCTGGTAGTGGTATGTTGGTATTTATTAGTACAGTATAGTAATTGCTAGAATTCAGGTAATTAGCAGTGTTGGAAGTGGCAGTTTATTGAAAATCCACAATTCGATAAAATTTTATGGAAACCAGAAATGCATCAGAGTCTCAGTAATGAATAATGTATGATTTAAATGATTAATTATTTATATGATGAATAATAATTAATGATGAAAATGAAAAATATTCCTGTTTTTTGATCCTGGCAATATCCATCCAGTGACTAGGAGCTAGGGAGATTTTGACCAACAACCAGTTAACTATTGGAGAATAAATACAACTCACAAAATAAAGGAAACCAAAGACTTCATTTATTAGCTTAGTAATTTCAGGTTAATTAATTTGTGATTTTGTTCCTCATGATTTTTGAAAAGTAGTTATCTTAGTTTACTGTTATTTTTAGAATGAAGCACTGAGAAGTGAAGAAGGTTGCATTCCCAATGTTGCCCCAGACATCTGCATAGCATACAAACTGCACCTGGAGTGCAGCAGGCTAATCAACCTTGTGGACTGGTCGGAGGTAGGTCAGGGGGAAGGAGCAAGCTGTCTGTGTGTCTAACCAACCGTGACACCTTTCTTGGGCTGCTTTTATACTTTTGGTACTTTGGAAGTCATCTCTTACTTTCTCAGTCGCCTGTCTTTGGTTTGGAAAACATTATAAATCACCTGGCAAGTTTCTCCAAAAAGGCACCTAACTGCTCAGCAGTTCCACCCAAGCCCCAGAACGCTGATCCCAAACGCCTCAACCAAACTAATTCTGTTAATAATGCTATGTCCTTGCCAGGTCAAAATAAGTACATGTACATTTTAGTATGTTTAACAAAAGCTAAACAGTTGAGGTCAGTTCTGTTATCCCACAGGATGAAACAGTATATTATTAACTAGCATTTCCCTTATTGGATGAAAGAAAAGAAAATATTGGAATAACTATACAACAGATTTAACAATCAGAAAGTACAAGGAATACTTGGCAAGGCAAAGGACAACTGTTATTATTCTTTAATAATTATTCTTTCCCTCTTCAGAATATTAGAAGTTAACTTTGTTAAAGGCCCTATTTGAAGTATGTCTTGTCACTATTTAAAAATATGGTAATTGGTTGCTTCCAAGAAAAATAGGCATTTTCCTGGGTGATGGAGGTTGAGAGTAGAGGATACAGGACAGCCTCATGCTTTTCAACTTTTTCAGCTTCTCAACTTTTATTTCTTGTTTTTCTCTGCACATTTCCTAGTGCTCTGAAATATAAGATTATTCGGGAACCATTCCACTTTCTTTTAATGTGTACTTATTTAAAGTGATCATCAGTGTAGTTCTGAGACCCTGAAATTTGGTACAATTTTTAAAAATGTGTAGCTACCAGCAGCAGCAATGTTTGACCTGGCTTAAAAATACAGAGCCTTTAAGTGCAAAAAAATAAAAGATGTTTGACAACAGCAGATTTTATCTTCCTCTGTCCTGTCTCTCAAAAGGCTTTTGCAACAGTTGTGACAGCTGCTGAAAAAATGGATGCAAATTCTGTAACCTCAGAAGAAAGGAATGAAATTATCCAGTATCCTTTTAAATCAATTCTACAACGTCCAGGTAAGCATGCAGAATAGTTTATAGTTTCTCCAGATCTACACTAGAGATAGAACCATACCACACCAGAATAAGTTGTTCCTTAATACTTATTTCTAATTTAAAATGAGACAAATTGAAACTATTTGGTCTAAAACTTATATAAAGGTCGTTTTCCAAAGTTCACCAAAAATGTCCCAGAATGGTCATCATTGAATTCTCTATGTTTCTTAGGTTATTGATGTAGTTTAAGAAGTTGGCAGGGAAGCAATTTCCATACTCCTTGAAAGATGAGAACTAGATAAGTGGTAAGCACTTTTCCATTTGTGTCTTATTGACAGTAGAGTCTAATTATACTTAATGTTTTCCAGTAAGAGTTATAGTTTAATCTAGTAGTATGCATTTGAACTGTACTTCAGCTCACCAACTAATGTTTTAACACTGAGATTTTAACTCCCTTTTTTTGGGTCAGAAATACGTGGTGAATTTCCTTAGCTATAGCCTCCAGTGCTCGGTTTATTAGAGCTGTCTCTGAATTAGAACTTTTGGGATTTATAAAGCCTACCAAACAGAAGACTGACCATGTGGCAAGGCTAACGTGGGGAGGCTGCTAGACAGCAAACGAGTGAAGCCAGAAAGATAACAATTAGCCTAAGAGAAAAAGACCAGTCATGTTTACACACGGCTCAAAGAAGATTGTCTGGCAAGAAGAGAAGTGTGGAATCCCTGTGTGATGTTTAAACAGAAAAGTAGACTGTTAACCCCAAACAGGAATGTATCAAAGCCCCTTTGGAGAATTTTGAAATCCAACAAGTAACACGCAACTAGAAACTTTCTCAGAATATCACTGCAGAAATTATGAATAAATTGTTCTTGAACATGAATAATAAATGTAATAAATTCCTTTATCTAAGAGAATCAGTTGATCTGCAGTTGATCTAATAGTATTAATACTTATTTTTGTTCTACCAGTTTCTTGCACTGGTATTCTTCACTTGTGTAAATTATGTAATAAGATGAATATTCTAGAGGATTATTTCTCTCCCTCCAGAGGTTCTAAAACTGCCTCTACTGCCCCATTTCCTTTAGTCTTACAGCTTAAAAAGTCTCAAGTTGTTTGGCTTTCTGATAAATGACAGTAAATATTGTACTTTACGTTGACCCATCATGGAGTCTTAAAGAGCCTCAAAAATCTTTACAAATCACATCAACCCTTAGGGCTCAGATGAAATGACACCTGAATCTCTTCCATAATAAGAATTCAAATCAAGATAGTGAAACAAAGAGACCTCAAGTTCATTATTTAATGTCCTGGTTCCAAGAGAATTCTGGGATGTATCTTTAAGTAT
Source organism: Bos grunniens (assembly GCF_055505025.1). Lineage (NCBI taxonomy): Eukaryota > Metazoa > Chordata > Mammalia > Artiodactyla > Bovidae > Bos > Bos grunniens. Next base: position 63,242,647 of record NC_141173.1, on the reverse strand, counting down.
ACTAACATACCAAAATTACCATGCAAATATGACTGGGAGGGAAAAAGTCCAAATTCAGTGAGGACTATTATAGTTGAAGACCTCAGAACTATGTACTTTTAGGTCTGTGTGTTTAGAGGACAAATTTAATATAAACAGACTTAATATATAACTTAAGCCTCATTAATTCTGGAGTATAAAGGAGGTATTATGTAAGCATAAAGGGCTCCTTAGCCCTGTGGCAACAAGGTGAGCTGAGATAACATTAATGGATAACCGCTGCCTTCTCCACTTCCGGCTTCAAAAACTTTTAAGTGCTAGATGAAATGTTCAGTTCAGTCACTCAGTCGTGTCCAACTCTTTGCGACCCCATGAATTGCAGCATGCCAGGCCTCCCTGTCCATTACCAACTCCCGGAGTTCACTCAGACTCACGTCCATCGAGTCGGTGATGCCATCCAGGCATCTCCTCCTCTGTCGTCCCCTTCTCCTCCTGCCCCCAATCCCTCCCAGCATCATTCTTTTCCAGCAAGTCAACTCTTCACATGAGGTGGCCAAAGTACTGGAGTTTCAGCTTTGGCATCATTCCTAATGTACCCCAGACAAATTGTCATAATGTTGCCAGGGTTAAAAAGAAAAGTAAATCCCAAGGTACCAGAAATAAAAAATAAATTCTAAGCCAGAGCAGAAAGTGTCTAGCCCAACAAAGCCTTGAGACAATTACCAGAGTTGCATTAGTTCAGATAGATTAAATGTCTTATCTTCATCTTAGAAGATGCTAGATTTCTTATTCAGCAGAATTGAAACACGTGTACATATGCACAAAGGGCTGTCAGCTTGGAAATTAAGGAATTCATGATGCAAATGAATGTATAAACACAAGAGGCTTTTGACACCTTGGAATCCATGTGTTAGAGGCAGAACTTCTAGGGGTCATCTAGGGGTCCCTGAAATGAGGCATAGAGCAGAGCAGATCATGGACATAATCAAAGACTAGATTTCTGTTGTGTGACATTTTCCAATGTATCTTCACAACACCTAGGTCACTATTTTTTCCTCAGTATTTCTAGCCATTCCCCTTCAGTCAGATGTGCCCTCAATCATGTTTCATTTTTGACTATGGTTGGTAAAATCTAGGTAAAGAATGTGTGATTGATTTGTTCACAAATTATTTATTGAGCATGTATCATGGGACACTGTTGCAGCAACTTATAAGTACTTCAGTGAGCATAGATCTTTGCCCTCACTGCATTCTATCAAAGCAAAGAACAATTATACAATGTTTAAAAAAAAAAACAGCAAAAGGGAAGCAGATCATGCTGAACATGCCCTGCCTGAGATGGCGTTTGAATAAAAAGATTTAGCCATGATTTTATGGAAGTGCATTTTAGATAGAGAACAGCAATAACAAGGGAAGTACGCAAGCTGCACTGGAGGAACAGCGAAGGCGGCCAGTGTGGGACACACAGTGAGCAGCAGGGAAACTCAGAACTGAATGAGGTGGAGTGGAGAGCTGTAGACCACTGTAAGGTCTTTAACTTTTATACGTAGGAAGCCATCTAAGCCATCCTTTCAGTTCAGTCCAGTCGTGTCTCTTTGCGACCCCATGAATCACAGCACGCCAGGCCTCCCTGTCCATCACCAACTCCTGGAGTTCACTCAGACTCACGTCCATCAAGTCAGTGATGCCATCCAGCCATCTCATCCTCTGTCGTCCCCTTCTCCTGCCCCCAATCCCTTCCAGCATCAGAGTCTTTTCCAATGAGTCAACTCTTCGCATGAGGTGGCCAAAGTACTGGAGCTTTAGCTTTAGCATCATTCCTTCCAAACACCACCCAGGACTGATTTCCTTTAGGATGGACTGGTTGGATCTTGCAGTCCAAGGGACTCTCAAGAGTCTTCTCCAACACCACAGTTCAAAAGCATCAATTCTTCGGCACTCAACTTTCTTCACAGTCCAACTCTCACATCCGTACATGACCACAGGAAAAACCATAGCCTTGACTAGATGGACCTTTGTTGGCAAAGCAATGTCTCTGCTTTTGAATATGCTATCTAGGTTGGTCATAACTTTCCTTCCAAGGAGTGAGCGTCTTTTAATTTCATGGCTGCAGTCACCATCTGCAGTGATTTTGGAGCCCCAAAAAATAAAGTCTGACACTGTTTCCCTATTTATTTCCCATGAAGTGATGGGACCAGATGCCATGATCTTAAGTTTTCTGAATGTTGAGCTTTAAGCCAACTTTTTCACTCTCCTCTTTCATCAAGAGGCTTTTTAGTTCCTCTTCACTTTCTGCCATAAGGGTGGTGTTACCTGCATGTCTGAGGTTACTGATATTTCTCCCGGCAATCTTGATTCCAGCTTGTGCTTCTTCCAGCCCAGCATTTCTCATGATGTACTCTGCACATAAGTTAAATAAGCAGGGTGACAATATATAGCCTTGATGTACTCCTTTTCCTATTTGGAACCAGTCTGTTGTTTAGAAAGACCTTTAAAGGATCACTGGCTATGAGAATAGACTGGAATAGGTGAGGAGACACAAATGAGGCAAAACAAAGACCACTTTGGAGGTCACTGGAATCACCCAGGCAAGACACAAATGTCTCCTACAAGGGTAGTAGTAGAGATGGTTGAGATTTTAGATGGAAAACAAGATTGGATGAAGGATGTGAGGAATTCAGTACTCTCTGAAAAGCTTCTGAATGGCGATGCCATCAACTGAGGAGTTGATACTAGAGGCAAGGAGCCCCAGGTCATCTCTAGACATGCTTTAAAGTTCGGAGAAAAGACCAGGCCAGCAACCAGCAAAGGAAAGAAAATCAGGCCAGTGTGGTGGTATCTTGCCACCAACTGAACAAAGTGTTTCAAATGTTGATTAGATTTAGCAATGCACAAAATGTTGGTGGCTAATGAGTGGCTGAAGAGTGAAGACAAAGCCTGGCAGGCATCACCTATCATAGCACTTTGTGTGATATAATAACAGAGATCATAGCATCATCTTATACCATGAAGTTTTAACATGAAACTAATAAATGCTTTAGACTTAACTTCCAGATTACAGTACGTTTAAAGCAATAGAAGAGTTAATGACATTAATTATGACAAATATTCAATAAGATGACAAGTTTAGTTGTTCCAGAAAGTCAGAATCTTAATTGAATTCTGCTTTAGGGAGAAAAAAACCTGCAAAAGACATTTTGAGGACAAATGGGAAAACCTGAATATGGATTAGATGTTAAATTAGGAAAGCATTCCTTTAAGTAGGAGGTAAAAGAGTCCACCTGCTAGTGCAGGAGACCTGGGTTCAATCCGTGGGTCAGAAAAAGGACAACCCACTCCAACAGTCTTGTTGGGAAATCCCATGGACAGAGGAGCCTGGTGGGCTACATGTTCTTAAACAATATACATACAAAGCAAAAAGGGCAGAATAATTGTTCCCTTTAAGAGGATTGCTGGACTGTATTTTTAGCTTTTGATTTTCTAATAAAATTGACCAAAAAAGTGGGAGAAGAATAGACGTTTAGAAAATTCTCGAGTTTTGTTCTAAAGATTATAGAACACAAAAATAGGTTAATACCTAGAGAGGAATTATAGGATCAAAAGACTTAGTCTTTTGTCAAGTTTTTTATGAGAATTAGATATAAAAGGAAAATGGGTGCAGGAGAGGACTGTTGGCCCTACCTTTGAATGAGCTAATGCTCCCCAGCTGGGGCAAAGGTAGGAGCACATAACTGCTGGAGCCCTATCTATGAGTAGACAGGGACAGGCTCATCAGGTGCTTTAGCAGGATATTCACTTATTAACAGCAGTTACTGTGTAATTTTGAAGTAAGGGAGTAACCCAAAAAAGGCGGATACAATCATTTCCAACCTTGGATCAGCTGGGGAACATGTCAAACAGATTCCAACAGTCTTCACCTCCCCTCAGTCTTCTAAAGCAGTCTCTAGGGGTAGAACCTGTAAAGGGCTCCAGTTAATGTTGCTGATGCAATAAATGTCTCATTTGGAAACCATTTTCTTTAGGATGTAAGTTCTTGCCATAGGCCAAAGATAGCATTGATATTTTTAAACTTACTGTATTTTTTTCACATTGCCTGTTTTTCCTATACAGGAAATTATATCCGGTGATTTACCCTAGTTACATTACAGTAACCGGGTACAGCTCAATACCAGCAGGGCCTTTTACTGTAAAGAATATGACGACTGTTGGCCGACTAAATTCTGTACTTATTGGAAGCAATTTCAGAGCTTTTTGGGAATTCAAAGTGAGGCTTGTATCTACTCATCGCCACCTACTGGGTCCATCTAAATCTTAACTGTTAATAAATCCAAGAAGTTGCCCACATTTTTCATTTTCTGAAATTACGTCACACACTAAATCAGTTAAAATCAGGAAGCAGCCCATAAGACAGAATTTTGGGGTCAGGTGGATAAGCAGAAATTTGGCTGTGGGGGAAATTTTGTTCTTGACCAAAGTTGAATCTAGAATTAAAAGGTTATTTGAGGGTCCATTCAGACTGCCAGCACTGGTTTTCCTTATAGCATATCCTCTATACCAGACCAGTTTATAAACTTTAAATCTACACAAAAAGTCACATGTGCTTATTATATGAAAAGAATGTTCATTTTGGAATGAAGAAGAGATAAAGCATATTTACATTCTATCCTCACTCCTCCATAATTTTTACTTACTCTTACATTCTAAAATGCTGTCCCACTAGACCAGTGGTTCTCAGCTGGGGACCATTTTAACCCCCCTGCCCTGACATTTGTCAGCATCTGGAGGCACATTTTTGGTTGTCAGGACTGGGGGAGGGCATTACTGGCATCTAGTGGTAGAGGCCAGAGATGCTGCTAAACATCCTACATGCAGTAGTCTCCCCACAACAAAGATTGAATCTGGCCCCAATTGTCAGTAATGCTGAGGCTGAGAATCTGTCAGTCCATTAAAACCAGGTAGGATTATCCACCTTATGGCCACCCTTGGTATACCAGTGTTTCTAAAGCACTTAATGGGCATATGGATTACCTGAGGATCTTGCAAAGGCCCTCTACCACTTTTTGGCCTTGTTTTAGACAAAGAATATAATTTTGGTGAAATATAATCACTAAAGTTAAAAAGGAAAAATAATCTTTTTTGTCTTCTACTAATTAGGTCAATTATAAACATATCCCAGTATATTTATGACTTAATTAGTAGAAATATGTTAATAGAATTTAAAAGAATTCACTGAAGCACTCTTTGGTCACTTCATTATAGGAAAGCTGTGTCTGGAAAGCACATATGGAATGGGAATTAGATGTACTGAATGATGCTTTCATAGATTTTCCTTTAAAGTATACAGCTGTTAAAACTAACCTTCAGTCATGCAATGAGAAGAGAGACAACTTGGAATCAGAACTCAGTTTATGAAAAGACTGATTTTGAAATCTTATCAGAAAATTGATTCCTGGAAAATGCTTACATTTAAAACACTGGCTTTATTCAAATACTACCCATCTGTACATTAAGAACAAGCAGATTAGAAGTAAATGGTTTATTCTTCCAACTAAATTCCAGTACTACAAGGGCAGTAAAACAATGATACATGGTGGGGGGAATGCAGCTATAAACATTCGTTAAAAAGACTGATAGAATAAATAAAAACTACCAAAAAAAAAAATCCCAACAGGGAAATCATATAAACCCATTTGAAACCCCAAGAAGTCCTGGAATACAGAAATGCCCTCCTCCTCCACTAGTTCATAGGAAGCACTGTAGGCTATTTGCTTAATAATGTCCTGGGATTACATCCTAAATTATTAACAACTGGTTATAGCTTGGTTGTAGTGCACAATTAAAATCACACTAACTTCATCTGAAGTGTCTTTCTACAGTTTTATTTACACAACCAGTGAAGGGCATGTTCTTAGAATACCAGCTTTAATCCTTTCCAAACATATTAATAGAAGCCAAATTGTAATGATACAGCAAATGAGGCCACTGGCATTAATACAGGTAGCAAAGGTCCACATCCGGGTGGTATTGACATCAAGGAAATTTCCAAATCCGGTTGCTGCCTAAGAGTGGTTGCCACTGACGAAAGCTTGAAATAACCTGTATTCACAGAGGGGTATTGGCATTGCTGCATGTCATAATTGGGACCTCTTGCAACAACTCAACAAGGAACAAGGCAGCCCATAAATGCAGAAAACGTGATTCATGAAACATCTAAAGGGAGAGAAAAGGAAAATGAGTGCAAAGTTCAGATCAAAATTTAAACACGCCAAAGCTTCATCCCTAATATACTGCCCTAGATATTTAAATAAGCAAAAGTAATAAGCCTGAGTAAAATTTTACTGCTTATTTCCTCCAAACTTTTTCTCCTTGATACTGTTAAGTTCTCTTGTGTATGAAGATAATTATAATAAATTATAACAAACATCTCCATAAGATTGTCTTGTATTTGGTTCAAAGATGAAATACTTACAACTAGCAGGCTGTTCTCCATATCGTCGCATTATCTGATCATGTGTAAACTTCACAAATGCATCATATTGTTCTATAAATAGAGGTAATTATCAATTACATGATTTGTAAAAATGCCCTCTTAATCTCTCAAGGCCAGAGAAACTCAAAAGTCCAATATATATATAGTGAAATAATTCTTATTTGGCACTTAGACACACAACCTCAATAGTAACAGCTTTTCAAATGGAAAGAGCATGGAGCTTAGGAAACCCACATCAGCTCAAATCACACAACCTCATGTATAAGCTGGGTGGGGCTTATTTCTTATTAAAAGTAAAGATATTTTTCCTCTGAAAATTATTATAAGTAGTCTATGAATGGTAATGTACTGCAATGAGAGGAAACAGGACAAAAAAGCATAGTAAAATATGTAATTAATCCAAATATCCACCTGTAACCTAATTAGATGCCACAGAGAAAGATGTTATATAACTAACAAATTCTCTCACCTATATTAGCACTAACTCCCTAAGCATGAAGTTTACAATATCAATATCCATTAAATCTGTGGCTTAAAAATCAGGGGGGAAAGTCTGATTATGTTAGCACACATATTTTATTTACTACACTTAAATTATCCAATTTTATGGAAAAAAATTTTCTGGATAATTAAAAGAATGCAGCAGATTGATAAAATTATGTACACAGTGCCAGTTAAAATTATGTACACAGTGCCAGTTAAATTTCAAGTCTTCAGACTGATGCAAAATTATCGTGAAAGGTACAAAGTCAAAAACCTCTTCAAACAATGTGACCGATAAAGAATTAATCTCCAAAATTTACAAGCAGCTTATGACAACAGCATCGAAACAAACAATCCACTCAAAATGGGCAGAAGACCTGAACAGACATTTCTCCAAAGAGGACAAACAGATGGCCTAATATGCACATGAAAAGATGTTCAACATGGCTAGTTATTAGAGAAATGCAAATCAAAACTACAATATCACCTCACAGTGGTCAGAATGGCTATTATCAAAAAATCCAAAAAACATGCTAGAAGATGTGGAGAAAAGGGAACCCTTCTACACTGTTGGTGGAATGTAAATTGGTACAGCCACTATGGAGAACAGTTTGGAGGTTCCATAAAAAAGTGAAAATACAGCTACCATATGACCCTGCAATCCCACTCATGGGCATATATCTGGAGAAAAACGTGATCTGAAAGGATACATGCACCCCAGTGTTCACTGCAGCACTGTTTACAAGAAGACGTGGAAGCCACCTAAATGTCCACTGACAGAGGAATGGATAAAGAAGATGTAGTGTATATATATATACACAATGGAGTATTACTCAACCATTAATAAAAGTGAAACAATGTCATTCGCAGCAACATGGATGGACCTAGAGAGTGTCATACTAACTGAAGTCAGAGAAGGAGAAATTATATATATCTGGAATCTAAAAAGAAACAATACAAATGAACTTATAAAACAGAGAGACTCACAGACTTAAGAAAATGAACTTATGATTGCTGAGAAGGAAGGAAGGGTTAGTCACTCAGTCAAGTCCAACTCTTTGCAATCCCATGGACTGTAGCCTGCCAGGCTCCTCTGTTCATGGGATTTTTCAGCAAGAAAACTGGAGCAGGTTGCCATTTCCTTCTCCAGAGGATCTTCCCAATGCAAGGATTGAACCCACATATCCTGCACTGCAGGCAGATTTGTTACTGTCTGAACTACCAGGGAAGCCTGAGGAGAAGAGTTAGGGACTTTGGAAAGGTCATGTACACACTGCTATACTTAAAATGGATAACCAACAAGGCCCTATTGTATAGCACATGAAACTCTGCTCAATGTTATGTGCCAGCTTAGATGGGAGGCGGGGGGTTTGGGGAGAATGGATACATGTATATGTATGGCTGAGTCCCTTCACTCTTCACCTGAAACTACCTCAAACATTGTTAATCGGCTAATACCCCAATACAAGATAAAAAAGTTCAAAGTTTGGAAAAGTAAAATAACTTAAACAACCAAGTGTTTTAAAAAAAAAACCCCACAAGCAAACTGTAGCCCTCCAGGCTTCTCTGTAAACAGCCAAAGCATAGGGTATTATCAAAAGAAATATCTAGTTTCCTAATATTGCTGCTCATCTACATGGCTAACAAATACTATTTCTTAAAGTCACTAAGGAGGGCCATGAGCTATAGCCAAGTTCATTTCCTTTCTTGAAATGAAATTCTCTGGTTCTTAGAGAGTATGCCTACCAGTGTATAGAAGGGGTAATTTAATTGATGTGTAAAATGTATGTGAGAAAGAATGCATTTCTTCGGATGAGTTTCTGGAAAGACTCTAAAACTCATCTCTTACCTGCAAGTTTTGTATTCAATATTTCTTCATATTCTTCTCGAACTTTCTCCTCACGTTCTTTCAATAAACGTTCACAGATCATCCCAACCTGCCGTAGAGTGAATAAGGGCTGTTCTTTTTTTAATGGTGAGGATGTTCCTGATGGAGTCCCTATGTACAACATGAACAAAAACCTCATCAGATTTAGAGGCATCATAGAAAAGCATCATCTAACTGAGGTGGTTTCATGTGAGTATTTCCAGTGCTCATATAAAAGCATTTTTCTATCAGTCTTTAGCACAGTATTTCCCTAGTCTTAAATCAGGTTTAATCCTATCAGCTTACAACTTTGGAAAGACACAGCAAAATGTATGCCATCAAACATAAGGGGGGAAAATGTGAAGGTGAGTTGAGAGAATAACAAAATACAAACAATAAATTTTTTGGTTTTAAATTAATTATTAGCCACGAGAGACTTTGTAAAAATAAATACTGAGAATATATTCCTAATATTCAACATTAAATTTTACAGTTCAGCATCCTTAAAGACTATTAATGTAGCAGCCACTTATACAGTGATAGATTTCTTCAGAATGCATTCCTCTTGAAGTATTTACTTAGGGTACTTTTATTTTCCAAAAACATCATTCCTCTTTTCTTGAAAAGAACATCTGAAATTAATATTTTTTAGAACTCAGGTTATGACAGTCACTCAAGATAACACTGCTGCAAGTATCCTATAAACAGAAATACACAGATTTGCTATCAATTGTTTGTCCTGTTTATCTGCCCCAATTCCTCTTTATACCTGCTCTTTATTAACTTGATGGCTGGGACCAGTTAACTGAGTATGTTTGTCCTGTGTCCAGCATCAGCTGGACAGAATACCAGAATTCTTGTGTACTGATATACAAGAATAAAGCATACCAGCTTTAGTCCACAGCTACCAAACTATCTTTATTTACTTTCAAAATCTCAGCTTTGCTGAGGCTGCCAGTTAACTGAGCTTATAAGAAGTAAACTGACAAATGAGAGGAGCTTGCTTTCCCACGATACAATCCTGTCTCTACCCTTACCTCCCCTTACCAAATTTCACCAACTTATCCCCTTCACGTGAGAGTCCCTTGGACAACACGGATATCAACCAGTCAATCCTAAAGGAAATCAGTCCTAAATATTCACTGGAAAAATTGCTGCTGAAGCTGTAACTCCAACTCTTTGGCCACCTGATACGAAGAACTGAGTCACTGGAAAAGACTGTGATGCTGGGAGAGACTGAAGGCAGGAGAAGGGGACGACAGAGGATAAGATGGCTGGATGGCCATCACCAACTCGATGGACATGAGTTTGAGCAAGCTCCAGAATTGGTGATGGACGGTAAGCCTGGTGTGCTACAGTCCATGGGGTTGGAACAGTTGGACCGAGCGACTGAACTGACTGAAAATTTTAAGTGTATATGCAAACTATCCTCTCCAATAAAAGGTAGGTAAAAACAGATGTAGCATCAAAATAATCAACCTTTAGGCATTATCCTAAAAGACAAGTGTGTGTGAGGGTGCATGTTCAGGGACATTTTTGGTAATAGGAGAAATCTCAAGTCTATCATTATTAAATAATTATGGGAAATCCGTAGAATGCAGTATTTAGCCAAGGCAAAGTATATCTATACCTGACAGAGAAGCATATGGCTGTATTTTTTTTTTCTTTAATAGAGGCTATGAATCATAGCATTTATGGGGAAGTCCACTTAAGGGATGTTACCTACAGATGGCTGTCTTTGAGTCATGGGAATCCAAGTGGCTATTACCTTTTTTGTACCATATTTTTAAGAGATTATGAGTTACCTGTATTAATGTTTTTTTCAAAAATCAAGGAGATATAGGAGCTTGATGACTAAAGGCAATTTGTTTTCCTTTTTCCCATACTAAGTAACATTCCTTTCACACTTATCAATTCTTTTATTACCTGGTGAAGCTGGTCCGCTGAGGAGAAATGCATGTGGCTGTGCATCAGAAGTACAACATGGATCTGTCTGTTGAAAACTAGTTTCTAAATGTCTTCTCTTCTGCATGCGTTTATACTCTTGTTTTATGTTGTACAGAATTTGTTCTAGAAGAAAAAAAGTCAAAATTTGGCAAGACAAACACTTTCAAGTTAAAAAATAGGTTGGGTTCTACTGAAAATATTCTCTTCAAATATCTAGAAAACTTATGTTTTGGGAGGAATTCATTTCAGCATAACGGGAACACTCAATCAGAAATAACACACACACACCATCTGGAATCCAGCTATTCCAAAATGCCATTCTTTCTGAGCACTTTAGTTTAAAAATAAGTTTTTAATTCAATGGTAAAGATAAGGGAGTCTGAACTGAAACATGTATTTCACTCATATTCTAAGAGTATCAGACTCAAAGGTCATTTATTCACCACACAGAGAACTATTAAACAGGCTTTTCCAAGACCATAAATAATTAGAAGCAGGGAGAAGTATGTAAAATACAGGTACACAAGAGTGAGAGGTGACAGCAATAGGTCAGCAAAATGACAGAGTTGATGTCAACTAAAAAACCATTATACATTAAGCAGCCATGGCCATTAATATTAAGCTCAACAGAACTGATGAGTATCACAGTCTCAGCAGCAAAGTTCTGTCCTATATCTTTGGGGTAAAAACCCATGTAAAGTGATTGGTACATCACTCATTAAAAGATGATTAATTAAAAACCACTACACTACAGTGCCACCCTCTTGAACCACGACCATCAAATGAGGAATGAAAAAGAAGCAGCATATCCTTTAGGCCAGTATGATAAGTTTCAGAAGACTTCTAATTCAAAATAGTGACAGTTAGCCAGCCTCTTCAGAAAATCCCTCCCTGAGGTTCCCACTCCCTTCAAACAGACTTTCTTACCACCACCACAGTTCTTAAATTCATAGGATATCCATGGGAAACTACATCCCAGGGAGCTTGTTATTCCCGACTCAAAAGCAAAAGTAAACAAAAATAACAGGCAATAAAATGTTTTGTAAATATAATGGAGTGTAATTCCACACCATTCTAAAATGATGCAATTTTAAAATGAACTGAAATGCAACTGAAGGCTAAAGATTTATGTAAAATGAAAACAATCATTTTTTGAAAAAGTTAATACTAGAAGATGTTTTTAGGTATACACTTAAATCTTACTTCTCTTTTCTCAGTTTAATTTCCCCAGTAAGAACTTTTAGAGCTTTTGAGAGAGAGACTGTAAGGGTATCAATCAGTCCCTTAAGCATTTAGAGTCTGCCAGTTTCAGTACTATAACCAGAAAGCAATTAAAAAATAAAGTCTTGCAAATAAAATAAAAATTTTAAAAATGTCTTGCAAAAGACATCTAGTGAAGAGTCCATTTATGTAAAATTTTGTGTGTAAACAAATCTGTTTTAAATATACATGAATACAAAAATCACACATTGGAATGACTAGCCTCAGGATGGTTGTTTGAAAGTCTATAACATTTCTCAAATGTTCTATCATTTGTTTATATTAAACATGGTCATCATTTTCAGTCCTTTTCCATTTATGTGAAATTGTAAAACAAAGTTACCAATGTGAAATAAAATAGCAATAGCTATCTACTAAACAGCTAAGCACCATAAGAGAAACACGCTTCCTAAGATTCAGAGGTGTCCAATAAAACCAGTGCAACATCCTGTACCAACCAGGTCAGGCACACATATCCTTTTTTCAAAAAATAACTCTTTCAGTAGCAAAATTCTTTAAGAGGTTTCTAAAATAATGATGTTTCGATCTCATAGCAGGCTTCACTCATTTATCATTTTATGTTCAGTTACCATCATGCTGATCAAAAGTACCATTCAAAGCTTACTCACGAAGACTTCAAATATAATAGCACAAAGTAATTTGGCTTTAACTTCTTTTGTGTGACTTATTCTTTGATCAGTGTGGTGACAAAACTGTTCTCAAGATTACTTATTCTTCCTTTTGCTTCACCCAAAGCACAACCAAATGTACCAAAAGAATAGCTGTAACAATTTGTTCATTTGAAAGTCTTGAACAAGTTCTAGCCTGAGAAGAAATATATGGTAAAACTTTTAAAAATTTAGCTTTATATATATCTCCATACTATCTAAAATTTAAGAGATTTTATCAAGGACCCGTAAGGCACAACTTACAAATGAATTCACCAATTTAAAAGTACAATTTGATGAGTTCTGACAAGTGCATACATAGTTCTGGAACCACCACAACCACAATAAAGAATTTTATCACCCCAGCTGTTCTCAGTCACCACCTTTACCGCCACTACTTTGCTGTCAGTTTTGTGTTTTCTAAAACTGCTATCTTAAAGAGTAGATTTTTGTCTTCTTTCACCCAGCAAAATGGTTTTGAGATTCATACATGATGTTACATCAACAAGTAATCCCTTTTTGTTAATTAGTATTCCACTGTGTATATACGGTATATATCACACCTTATCCATTCTCCTTTTGGTGGACATTTGGACCGTTTCCAACTGGGGGCTATTATGAATATTCAAGTACAAGCCCATAGGTGGACAAATTTTTATTTCGCTTAAGTAAATACCTAGGAGTGGAACTGGATGGACTGATTATATGACTAAGAAATTGACAAACCATTTTCCAGAGTAACTGTATGTTTTGCATTCCCACCAGCAATGTGAGTTCCAGGTGCTCCACATCTTTGTCAACACTTGGCAGAGCTGAAGAATTCTGAATGCTACAGCATTGCTTTTTATACCTATTAAGATAGAACTATGTCATCTAAGCCTCACTGTGCTCTTAAGATGCTTTAATACTGGTAACATGCGATCAACAATGTTACTTAGTGAATGGCCCAATTTCAGTTCAGTCAGTTCAGTGGCTCAGTCATGTCAGACTCCTTGTGACCCCAGAGACTGCAGCACGCAAGGCTTCCCTGTCCATCACCAACTCCCGGAGCTTATTCAAACGCATGTCCATTGAGTCGGTGATGCCATCCAGCCATCTCATCCTCTGTCGTCCCCTTCTCCTCCCACCTTCAATCACTCCCAGCATCAGGGTCTTTTCAAATGAGTCAGTACTTTGCACCAGGTGGCCAAAGTATTGGAGTTTCAGCTTCAGCATTGGTCCTTCCCAATGAAAATTCAAGACTAACTTCTTTTAGGATGGACCGGTTGGATCTCCTTGCAGTCCAAAGGACTCTCAAAAGTCTTCTCCAACACCACAGTTCAAAAGCATCAATTCTTCAGCACTCAGCTTTCGTCACAGTCCAACTCTCACATCCATACATGACTACTGGAGAAACCAAAGCTTTGACTAGACGTTTGTTGGCAAAGTAATGTCTCTGCTTTTTAATATGCTGTCTCGGTTGGTCTTTTTTTCCAAGGAGTAAGCATCTTTTAATTTCATGGCTGCAATCACCATCTGCAATGATTTTGGAGCCCCCAAAATTCAACTCTATCACTGTTTCCATTGTTTCCCCATCAGTGATGGGACCAGATGCCATGATCTTAGTTTTCTGAATACTGAGCTTTAAGCCAACCTTTTCACTCTCCTCTTTCACTTTCATCAAGAGGCTCTTTAGTTCTTCTTCGCTTTCTGCATAAGGGTGGAGTCATCTGCATATCTGAGGTTATTGATATTTCTCCCAGCAATCTTGATTCCATCTTGTGCTTCATCCAGCCCAGCATTTCTCATGATGTACTCTGCATATAAGTTAAAGAAGCAGGATGACAATATATAGCCTTGACATTCTCCTTTCCCGATTTGTAACCAGTCTGTTGTTCCATGTCTACTTCTAACTGTTGCTTCCTGACCTGCATACAGATTTCTCAGGAGGCAGGTCAAGTGGTCTGGTATTTCCATATCTTGATGAATTTCCCACAGTTTGTTGTAATACACAGTCAAAGGCTTTGGCATAGTCAATAAAGCAGAAGTAGATGTTTTTCCTAAATCAACCATGAATATTCATTGGAAGGACGGATGCTGAAGCTGAAGTTCCAATATTTTGGCCACCTGATGCGAAGAGCTGACTCACCACTCTGATGGTAGGAAAGATTGAGGGCTGGAGAAGAGGGTGACAGAGGCTGAAGTGGTTAGATGGCATCACCGACTTAAAGCACATGAGTTTGAGCAAACTCTGGGAGGTGGTGAAAGTCAGGGAAACCTGGTGTGCTGCACTCCATGGAGTTACAAAGAGCCTGACACCACTGAGTGACTGAACAATAACAAAGTAGCAAACAGCTAACTAGTAATACAAGCCTCAAGTTCAATCTCCATCAGTTCAGAGGTCTAGGCAGTTTGGAAGCCAATAACCAAGAAATCTCCCCAGATTCAGTATTCCAGAATTCACAAGTTCAATTTACATATCTGGTCAACTTAAGTTGCTTCCATATCAGCAAGATAAAGGCCTTACATACATCAACAATGTACCTATATTCACTTAATCTTAAACTAAAATCTAGCCGTCTCTTATGGATCTAAAATGACATTATATTCCAAGTACATGTAACATCTGACATTGTGTTGCCAACAAATTTACTAGTCCATTAAAGAAAGTGAAGCTTTACTAACATTATCAGTTGCACATTCCAGTTTTAATCATGCAGACTTCATATTTGGTTTGTGAAGCATAGATTAAATTCGCAGCAAATCACAGAGCAAAATATGTATTTTCAGACAATCTACACTCAAATGGTTGTAGTATATCCCTTTCCAAAATCCTTAAAACTACATCACCCTTGTTCTTACATATACTTTTATCTTGAACAACATGGGGATTTTCAGGGTGCAGAATTCCTGCTGTTGAAAGTCCATGTAACTTGTAGTTTGACCCTGTATCCAAGGATATGGTTCCTCTACATCAGCAGGGTTCCACATCCTTGGATTTAACCACCTTTGGATCGTGTATTTACTATTTTATTTACTAGTGAAAAAAATCCACATAAATGGACCTGTCACTTCAAGCCCACATTGTTCGAAGGTTAACTGTAAAATATTAAGACTTTTTGCACTTATTAGGTTAAGTGAAAGTCAGTATTAGCAGATTTATGACTAAGGGCATTTTCATTCCCAAATCTAGTAAATATCACTGAGGTTGCTAAAGAAATTCTCTGTAATAAGCAGATTATCAATGAGCCTATTCCTTTGGAATATCTGAAATATATATATATAAGCAAAAAACCTAGGTAAATGTGAAAAGAAAAGCCCTGGCCTGAGACAATAAAGCCTGTTTACTCATCTTAGTTGCCAACGACTACTTTAAAAACCCTGGACACAATGAACAAGGTCAACAATATAAACAGGAGAAAGCAGGGATTAAAAAAAAAAAAAGCTGCTAATGATGGTAAAAGAAATAGCATCAAGATAGGACTGAGAGTGAAGGGAAAATGGAATTAGAAGCAATTAGAAATGTGTTTAAAGGAGAATCTCGAAATGGGGGATGGGGGTGCAGGGTCATCATCAAGTATCTTTCTAGAGTAGAGCCCATAACTATAAGATGTCTAAAAATTGGTGATACATGAAACTAAATATTTTTGCTCCAGACCTGTATGGACTTCCTGTTTTCCTACTGACATAGTTTCTAGATCAAACATTAACAGTTTCAAATTCAGGTATGAAAGACCCGTTTATCTTCACCTTACATGCTAATTTCTCTATGGAGTACCTTTGGAAAGAAACAAGCTAAAAGTTCATCTAAACAGATTAACTCAAACAATGAGATTAAAAATGAAATAAATCTTGAAAGCCTGTCAGATCTAGGGAGGAACACAAATGAAATGGAAAATCTGTACACAATTAAGTACAGAAAACCTGCAGTAGCTATTAAGACCTAAAACTGAAACTGTTCCAAATAAAATAACAGACCAAATCTAGAGCTCTGAACTACAGACACTGCCATGTCTGTATTTTAATTTATCAAGCAGACAATTCAGAGTTGCTATGGAGACCCATCTTTGTAATTTCAATTATTCTCCTAGATCATCTGATCAGAAACTAGCATAGTTCTTAAGCACTCCTTTAAGGGAACCTTAAGGATAATATTCTTATCCAGTCAAGAGCTATCCAATTTAAAAAAATGAGCTGATGGCATTTTAAATTTACTTTACAATTATTGATATGTTAAAGGAACCTGAAACCAAATTTTAACAGAAGATTATCAAGGTATATCTACAGTTTTAACTTCTGTTTGGATTACCATGAATCCTAATAAGCATAATATAGCTGCATATATTTATATAAACACCAGAGTATTGGCTACAGTATTTTAAAGGCAAGTGACTCAGATTCTAAATTTACATTATATTTCACTGCATTAGAGTCATCCATTTATCCCCTACAAGAAGAAGGATAACTATAATTAGTACAGGTCAAATTCTATTACTTCACTGGTACCACACAGTAATTACTTATTTGAAGTAAATGGCTCAATTTATTAAATTCTTCAGGTCTAAGTATAAATTACAAGTTAAATACACAATGGAAATCACTAATGCAAAGAATCCAAACCATGCTCAGTCAGCAGGTAGCGCCTCCCGATACACATGCAGTTTCATACCTCTATTTTATATTACATTAGATTCTATGTGCTAACCATGATGCTTTTGTTGTTTACTTCTCTACTATCTTCTCAAGTAGCTTACAAGCTAGAAAGAGACTAATAAGAACAAAAAATGAAAAAAGTAAATGGTGAAGAGAAAGAGGAAACTGAACTATCCAAAACAAAATATGCAAGCTTTGGAAAACATTTAGTGCCAAGTTTCAGCTTCTATTTCAAATAACCATGGGCCATCAAAACAAGATAAGGTCTGGAAGGATAAAGAGCAGGCTCCTTGAGGAGGACTGTAGGGCAACACAATCAAGCTAAACAACTAACCTGTTTCTCATAACAACTTATCAGGGCCCCCAAAACACACTTACACACATAAATATTGAGATACAGCATATCTGGAAACCAGAGGTTGCAAACTGATGATTCATGAATTAAATGGAGTCCAAAGACATGTCTGACCTGAACTTTTTTCAAAACAATGTGGCCAACATTCAAAAGTTGAATGATCAGATTTCTGGCTACTGTTGATGGGGAGGGAGTGGCTGGGGGTGGGTATTGGACTGTGTGGCATAGTTCAGTTCAGAGTGGCTGCTGCCTTTTGGGTGTAAGTTCTCAAGTGCTTCTAAAACTTTAACACACACACAAATCACCTAGGGACTCTGTTAAAATGAACCCTATAAAGGATGGAGCCTGGGTTAAGCATTTTCTAATGAGTTTCCAGGCATTGCAGCAGGTCAGGAGCAAGACTGGAATTCACAAGTCCCCATCTTGTTTATTTCAATCATTACTTGCCTGGAACTATGGACATTTAAGTTTCTATCCCCTGCTTAAAATAACTCTACTGGCAATTAAAAAGAAAAGTGTTTGGTTTATGTATTATTGGACATACCAGGAAATGGGAGAGGAAGAGAAGGAAAGCAGTAGCAGCTGAGATTATTACAAGCACAAAAACATTAAGGATGATCTAATTTATGTTGCCACTCTCACCCGGATGGCTTTTATAATTCTAACACATATACTTCCCAAGCATGAAAATACCTTGTAAATCAATTTAAACTTCACTGGCCCTACTTAAGGAGATTCATCACATGACATTAACATAATCACTATGTTCATTATGTGACTGATAGTGAATAAACACGTTTGCTTTTTGATTTCTGCTTTATATATATATATATATGCCTATGTGTATATATATAGGTATATACACTTAAAGGAACTATTAAGCCAGCCAGGAGTGGAGCTGAATGAATCTAGAACTAACGAACTCATGGCCAGATGAAGACCAAAAAACAGCTGGAAAAGTGGAAGAAAACAGTTTGCTGTCATAGTTAAAATACACAAGATATTTCAAAAAGAAGGGAGTGTCAGCAGTGTAAATGCTATAAGGACGGTCAAACAAGATGAGGATTGATTGTGTGCCATGGAAGTCATCACTGGCTTGACAAAAGCCTCAGAAGGTACAAATATACTAGGAGTAAGTTGAGAGCCCAGTGGAATTAAGCAGACTATCTGAAACCTCTTTGAATCTAGTTTTGAAATGGAGGAATCTGGATGCCTGCTGGAGGAAAAATAAGGATGCTTCATTTCCTTTATAATGGGAGGCTTGACACTATTTCAAGCCAAAAGCAAAGATCTGGTTGACAGACAAAAACCAGAGGTTAAGGTTCCTCTGGAGACAAGTGGGATCCTTCCTTCACTATGTAAAGGGCTTTAATTATCTCATTTAATCTTCCCCAGTGATACTAAAAACAAAATATGCAAAAACACTGGTAGAGTAGGTACTGGGAAAATTAAGACACTGCCATTTGCTGGCCTCTATTTTTTCCATGAAGTACAAGTAAAAGGCAAGGTTATTCACTAAATAAATGGCAGGACTGCTGGACAATGTAAAAAGTCCCATTTGAGGTTGCCCAACTGTAACTATCTCCAGTACTCAGGGGCAGGAAATGCTCTTAATTCTCATGACATCCCCAGAAGGCAGATACTACTATCAAGTGCATACAGATGAGGAAAATGAGGCTTTACTGCAATGTCTTCTGAAAGGTCATACAGCTGGAATAAGGCAAACCCAAGCCTTATTTTAACTTATATGCAGAGTACATCAAGAGAAACGCTGGGCTGGATGAAGCACAAGCTGGAATCAAGCTGGGAGAAATATCAATAACCTCAGATATGCAGATGACTCCACCCTTATGGCAGAAAGCGAAGAACTAAAGAGCCTCTTGATGAAAGTGATAGAGGAGAGTGAAAAAGTTGGCTTAAAGCTCAACATTCAGAAAACTAAGATCATGGCATCTGGTCCCATCACTTCATGGCAAATAGATGGGAAAGCAATGGAAACAGAGAGTTGATTTGGGGGGCTCCAAAATCACTGCAGATGGTGACTACAGCCATGAAATTAAAAGATGCTTGCTCCTTGGGAAAGAAGTTGGACCAACCTAGACAGCATATTAAAAAGCAGAGACAATTACTTTGCCAACAAAGGTCCATCTAGTCAAAGCTTTGGATTCTCCAGTAGTCTTGTATGGATGTGAGAGTTGGACTATAAAGAAAGCTGAGCGCTGAAGAATTGGTGTTTTTGAACTATGGTGTTGGAGAAGACTCTTGAAGAGTCCCTTGGACTGCAAGGAGAGCAAACCAGTCCATCCTAAAGCACAAAAACATAAAGGAAATCAGTCCTGAGCATTCACTGGAAGGACTGATGCGGAAACTGAAACTCCAGTACTTTGGCCACCTGATGTGAAGAACTGACTCACTGGAAAAGACCCTGATGCTGGGAAAGATTGAAGGCAGGAGAAGTAAACTCTGGGAGTTGGTGATGGACAGGGAGGCCTAGCTTGCTGCAGTCCATGGGGTCGAAAAGAGTCGGACACGACTGAGGGACTAAACTGAACTGAAGCCTGATCTCAGGGCCTAACCTCTTAACATCTACTACCCTCTCCAGTATCATATTGGTACACCTAGTCAATATTCTATGAGTACCTGAAGTGAAAATAAATCAGAAAACAGAATGTCAGTTAGAATAGAGGGATCCACCGCCATGTACTACTAATACTTCACACAATGAAACATCAAACTCTATGACTGTTAAGGTAGTAAGCTTTTGGCACATAATTTTCATCTACTTAGAACCCTGCAAATACAATCATTGACTGTAACAGGTTAATTGTAAGAAATGTTTGTATTACATTCAGATATTTATACAAGGGATGCTTCAAGTGTCTTTAAACTGCTTCCTCTGAGGATAGGCATCTGTAACTAACTAGAATGATATATTGGTGTTTCAACAGTTAGGAATTATTCTAAACTGACAAGTCAGCATTACCACACATGCTGAGTACAAGAACAGCCTCTGATAATGTACTATTTCACCCTGAGCTATGGATCAGGTTCCCCCATCTGTCACAACCACCTAAAACCTCCTACAGTTTTAACCAATTATACTGCTTAGAAAAGTTTTTCTTCCAGAGAATTATGCATCAGCATTAGGAACAAGGCAATCTTTTGTAACAAAAGGCAAAGTTCAAGGAAAGTAATGTTTGAAAAGCTGGCTTTCTGCAACCTTTCAAATTCTACTCCCATTCTATTAAACTGCTACATCAGTTCAATGATGCTGTGCTTTTTAAAAAAAAGAAAAGAAAGAAAAGCAACTCTTCCAGGTCCCTCTCTCCAAACTTCCTCCCTTTAGTTCGATTTTTAGAGGGAGTTTTCTAAGAATTAACATTAAGGGAAATGAAAATAAATACTAAACCAAAGTCTGAATGTACACTACAGACTAAAACAATTTCAGAAACAGTCAATAAATAAGCTTCAGTAGTAAAAGTGTGATGTAATCAGTAAGCCAATTTCAATGCTCAGGCTGTCAAAGGTGAAAATAATGCTAATATGGACAACTGTCCACAGAGAATTAAAATAGGTATTTGATAAACCATAAAGTTTATGGTATTTTTCTTCATGTTTAGATAGTTTTATAAGTACCAGCAGTTGCAACTCTTGTCAGTACCCAGAGACTGTCTTTTCTTTGCCTAACCAGCCTAGAATCTGAAACTCAAAGGAGGTTCACAAAAACTTGAATAAGTGACTTTCAGAGAAAGTACTTACATTTTTTAATAATGGTAAGAAAATCCAGGTACATGAACAGAGAATTTAAAAATATATGGTAAGAAAATCCACGTACATGAACAGAGAACTTAAAAATACAGTCAAGTTCAAAAATTGCATTACTGAAAAAAAAAATCATAGGTTTAATAAAATCAAAATGGTATAAAGCATTTATACTTCAGGATGATCTATGATATCTGACATATAAAAATTAGTGACTTACAGTTTGTAAAGAGAAGAAAGCAGTTATACTCTAAGACAAACTACAAGCATATTGTGAGCTATTTTTCTAGCGCTGGAAGGATAAAAACCACTACCACTACCCCCAAAAACCTATCATCACAAGAAAGATTATACAATCTGGCACAATGCAAAACTGTGATCAAAGGGCTCAAAATAAAGATCAAAGCTGACACTAGAATTTTAATTTACCTGCAAGGATTCTCTCCCTGCTCAATTATAATTGTAGTATCTTCCCATCAAAAAAAAATTGTTTTAACTTAAATCATTCAATTCCTTTAGAAATGAAAGCTCAGAACTTCATAGTACAAATTATTAGTCCTAAAAATCATGTAAAATCTTTGAAAATGGTAAAATCCTTGTAAATGGGGCTATTTCAAATATTGTAATACACATAACCATGTGGAGAAGGAAATGGCAACCCACTCCAGTACTCTTGCCTGGAAAATCCCATGGATGGAGGAGCCTGGTAGGCTACAGTCCATGGGGTCAGGAAGAGTTGGACACTACTGAGCAACTTCACTTTCACTTTTAACTTTCATGCAATGGAGAAGGAAATGGCAACCCACTCCAGTGTTCTTGCCTGGAGAATCCCAGGGACGGGGGAGCCTGGTAGGGTTGCCGTCTATGGGGTCACAGAGAGTCAGACACGACTGAAGTGACTTAGCAGAAGCAGCATAACCATGTTTATCATCACTATTCAGAAACATGAAGGAATACTTTTGGTGCACTTCAAGAGCCTCAAAATACTATTTGAAGTCTTTAAAATAAATACTATATTTCTTGTTACTACTCATCTGAGTCACAGTTTTAAAAAATGTTGTCACATATTGTGGCTTTATTGTCACAGAAGGAGAAGTGAAATTATATTTTTTCTTAAAACTGCCCAAACCTTAATTCAACAAATACATTTAGTAGATATTTTAAAACTCTGTATAAGACATTAACTGAGAAGATATAGCAAGCAGGTAATTCTCAAACTAGACAAGTCCCACCTATCCTCTCAAAATTCAGAGGACATTCCTTTTCACTAACAGTCTTTGCTACAAAACTGCCACTCATATTTCTCAGGTGTGTTTAGAAAGTTGAGAAACAATGGTAAGCTGCTGAGTTCTAGAAGTCCTATGCTCAGTAGTAAAATTGAAGATGCATCTCTTAAACTAAGGTCATTTATGAAGACCTCTTCACCATCTGCAGATGCCAGACAGGTTCATATAGGCTTTAACAAGTATTCCACTCTTCATACTTTTCTGAAAGTAGGCAGTCTTCTCAAAGTCAGGAAATGCATTGTGGTTTTACATATGCATAGACAGCATTCTGTACCAGCAGAGGGTTAGCAGTAGTAACTGTTAGTGCTACTAAGTACTAGCAAGGACTGTAAGTTGCTGGTTAATTCACCTATGGGGCTTCCCAGGTGGCTCAGTGCTAAAGAATCCACTTGCCAAGGTAGGAGATGCAGGTTTGAAACCAGGGTTGGGAATGGAGGAGGGCATAGCAACCCACTCCAGTATTCTTGCCTGGAAAATCCCATGGACAGAGGGTCCTGGTGGGCTACAGTCCATGAGGCTGCAAAGTCAGACACGACTCCACCTTGAAAATCCCATGGACAGAGGGTCCTGGTGGGCTACAGTCCATGAGGCTGCAGAGTCAGACACGACTCAACCTTGTAAACAATTCACTTATGGGCACTTGAAAAGACCCAATACCATTCGTTTCTTGTTTCGTGAACCAACTACCCAAGAGGTCCAAACTTAACCTATGCTATCATTATGCATTTTTCTTTAAGTGGAAGAATCATTAAAGGTTTCTTTTCAAAGAAGAAAAATACACAAAAATGGGCACTTCCAATGAACCTCTTTCTCAACCTTTCAAAACTAAAGCATTTCTATCACTGTCTTCCTGTCTATCTAAACACTTAGGAAAGGCCTGAGTAATATACAATATATTCTTTTTCCTATAAAGCCATTCAAGAAAACTGAGGAAATTTTATTATTCTCCTTTACACTGGAGCATTTTCACCTAACAAAGAGTTAGCAAATCTCTTCTCTGATCTAGACATGTTTACACTATGTGTTTCTGTGCTCAAGATAGGCTTTCATTTTTCTACTTTCAAAACAAAATAGCTTAATAATGAATACAACTGCACTCTGCTTTTAATGGCTTATAGACTTACATGATTCTTAAATGCATAATTCACAGAACTATTAAATAACTGCAGCTACATACACAGTCCTAAATAAAATATCAGGTTTAAAATCCAAAGTACAAAGACCATAAAAACAGTTTATTTGCCAAATCCACTGAGAAACTAGAAGCAACCTAACAGCTGTCTAAATAACCACAAAATATTAAAAACACTTCTGGCTCAATATAAATGACATCTGAAGTGAAATGTTGCCTCCTCCAACAGACATCTCATTTGTTTGTGTAGAACCATTTATACTTCATTTAAGCCAGCTGGTGTCTCCATTTGCAGGCATGCATCAATGTCTACAGAACAATCTAAGTTCCTGTAAACCCTTCCCCATTCACAAGCTGCAATTTCCATTCTTAATGGCAAGTTTCCAGCAAATACAATGAGCTTTTACAAAGGAATTTAACTCTTCATCCAACTCAATTCCTAAGGCAGACTAGAGCAATAGTAACAAGTCAAATGATGTGTATAAACCTGTCTAGCAAATTCACAAATAGGTTGAGTTCACAGAAGGATCACTTCATTCAGCCACTCATTCATTCACTACACAATTATGAATAATAATGTGTTGGATTTGATTGACAGTCTCATATATTTTGATTTTATTAAAATATGTTTGCTCTAGGGAACGTCATGATAATCTTTTCGCTAAGTGACAATATTGAGAGGTTTCAAAAACCAATCAACAAGGATACAACTCTTAGAAATCAGTTTTCAATAAACTTGCCAGGATGAGTACTAATAAAGCTAAGTAGAGGCATTCATTTTTCCAACCACAGCAAATGGTTCCCGCCACTCCCCATCTCCAGTTATCATGCACTTTTCTTTTTCCACATCCTGAGATTACTACAAACCTCACTGCCAACACCCTCAACGAGGACTGGACAAACGTTTTCTGAAAAGAACCAGACAGCAAATATTTGATCTTCGGGAAAATACAATCTCTATCGCAATTACTTGACCCTTCTGTTGTAAAGGGATATGGACAATACTTCAAAAAAAAAAAAAAAAAGAGCATGGTTGTGTTCCAATAAAACTTTATTTGCCAGTTCTTTCCTTTGTCCTATTAAGTTGCAATAGTTTGAAAAATATTGATTTAAATAACAGTCATCAAGTCAAACCTTCCTGAGATGACTAACAACCAAAAAAAACAAAGCTAGAGTTTAAAAGATACCCAGTTCCTGAAGTGACAACATGACTTCAGCAACATATCAGAAAACACATATATAAATATATCCAGAGAACAAAAGTAAATTCATAACAAATTATACACATGCTCTGAAAAAAACTGCACTTCAGTAGTCTAATTGTAAATTGTTTAAATTATATTTGAACCCACAGAAATGAAAACAAAGAACTTCCATAGAGCCCCAGTCAATTTCATTTTGGTAAGTTGCTTTCCATTTCCAATCCTAGCTACTTATTTCTGCTAAAGATATATGGTATTCACTCTAGACAAGTTTAAAGAATCACCACTTTTAAAATAGGAATTTAAAAATTAGGTAGAGGACATGAAAACTGGGAAGCTCTTTGATACCTGCACAACACTGCAGCTCCCATTATGACATCATTACCAAAACCATACAAGAGCAAGCCCAAAACTGGCCGTGTAAACATAAGGCTAAATTAAATTACATGTAAAATGTCATTCCAAGACCACAGTTAAAAACTTAGCAACTCAAAAGTTAATCAATTTTAACTGCTGTTCTCTAATTGAAATAGCTAGAAAAAAAACTTTTCAGAGAATCAATAAATACCAGTTAGTGTGTGACTTTAGAATTCAGGATATGATCAAACTTACAGCAGACGTCAAAAACACCTTGAAAAACAGGAAACATACCAATATTTTGGAAAAATGTGAATTTGAATCAGCCGGCTTAAACAATTTCAATAATTCCAGTCATTTTACTATTTTAACAGTAATGGTCCACTTAACTGAAATATAAGAAAATGTGGAGTCAATTGCATTAGTGAATGCTTCAAATACATCAACGAAATGACAGATCTGCAAAGAATCACAATTCTTTCTGAATTAATTCCCTTTATAGTGAGGACAAATATAGCCCCTAGCTGACTTACTTTATATGCTCAAGACTATTTTAGCATTGCAATATACTTTAACTCCCAAACATAACACTGTATTAATTCACCCCCTCGAATGAAATTTACTGCTGGTTAGCTAGAGCTATTTTTAAGTGGCCTTATTAAGTACAGATTCCACAGTATCATTTCAATTTTCAGTGATAGTCTTTCACTAAAAAGACAAACTCTGAAAATAGTATTAATCCCAGGAACTCATTCTTGACACTGTTTCAACAGCAAAAGATGGTAGCCTAGGCATTTGAGGATCTCCCCATATATTTGGAAAAAGATATTTTAAAAGTATGACCTGAAAAATAACAAAACTTATGTCAATTCCAAATCAAGTTACCAGTAGAGTTAAATACTGCCCATAGATTTTCTTTTTAAAGCTGACGATAAACACGTAAATCAAGCTATGAAAAGGCTGTCTACAGATCTTATTATCACCAAAGGCTCACACATGAAACCTTTGCATGCTACACGCACAAAGGAAACATTTACACTACCAGTCCACATAAGCCTATCTTAAGACTACGCCAGGGCACACAAGGATTTTCAAAGTACAGGAAAAAAAGGACACAAACGCAGCACAAAGCAGTCAAGAGGTAGCTGCCCAGTCACTTTCAGGAAATGTTTCAAGACGAACAGCAAAAATATTCTGAAGTCCCTTGGAATCTTGGGTTGATTTATTATTTTCAAGGCCTAGTCCTTTCCTTCCAAAGTACTTTCATGAGCAGAAATAAAGCACTTTTAACTAAAGCTACTACTCAGCCCCGAATTTCAATACAACTTGCTTTTCATTAAAAGTTCAAGTTTCTCAAGGTCTAGACATATATAGTGTGATCGTATTACAGTATTCGGGAAGAGCATTTTCTTTGTTGTTGACCCTGCTAAGGAAACAGGTCTTGACTCAGCCAAAGTGGCGTTCTTGTGGGTGATTAATGACAGGCCTAGATCTCGCCCCAGTGACATCCCTCCCCCACCCCCACCCGCTCCGTACTAAAATCAGCCATGTCTGAACTGGAAGAGGGGCGGCCGCCTAGCCTCAAACCACCCAGTTCGAGAGTTAATAGGTGCAACCCATCGATTCTGGAAGACAGCCATCGAGATTCGGGTGAAATGTGTGACCCTTCGTTTGCCTCGATTTCCGTGTAGCACTCTCTCTGATCATTTCCGCTGGGGCTCTCCAGACTACGGAAACGCTCGATTCCAGTCATTCGGCCCAAAGAAAAAGACCTTCCTCTATCTCACAATACCCGGCAAGGCACCATCCCTACCCACCCCACCCCCGCCCCCTCCCCCGGTATCAGGCTATTCCTATTGTGTCTCCGACACTGAAAGAGCTCCTTAAGAAAAGTGTGGCCGCCGAGGACTCTGCTAAGGACGGAGAGCCCTCCTGTACCCCCAGTCCCGCGGGCTCATCCCTCGCCCCCCACCCCCCGGGCCTCCGCAAGACCGAGTCCCACCTGTGGTGAGACGGGAGGAGACGTCGCCGAAGGGAGATGGCTCCATTCGGAGATACTTCTGCGGCGAGGCGGCGGCGGCCGAGAAGGAAGCGGCGGTGGCCGCGGCGGCCGACGACGGGGTGGCGGCGGCAGAGGTGGGCGCCGACAATGGCGCACATCGCCTCCGCTTCGGGGACGCCGGGCTCAGCAGCGGGTCGAAATCCAGAGTCCGTTTCAGAGTGGCTCCGCACGCCATGGCCGGGGCGCCGGGCTCGGGTGGAGTCAGGGAAGGGAGGGCGAAGGAAGCGGGGAAGAGCGGGGCCCCGAAGAGAGCCTAACCGACGGGCTCAAGAGCGGAAAGCCGGCTGGCGGAGCGCCGGCGAGGGGAGCAGAGCCGCTGCCGCCGCCTCCGCGGCAGGGGCAGTGGCCCGGGCCGGCCGGGGCGAGAGCAG
Source organism: Bos grunniens (assembly GCF_055505025.1). Classification (NCBI taxonomy): domain Eukaryota; kingdom Metazoa; phylum Chordata; class Mammalia; order Artiodactyla; family Bovidae; genus Bos; species Bos grunniens. Next base: position 63,214,794 of record NC_141173.1, on the reverse strand, counting down.
GAGGGTAGGTGGCGGCGGCTCACGCTGGCCGCGTCAGGGGGGCTCTTCCGCCTCCTCAGGCGCGGCTCCCCCGGGGGACGCTCCGGCCGCCCCCGCCGTCCGTTCGGGCTTTGCGCCGCGCCTGAGGCGCTCCTGCGCGGAGACCGGTTCCTTCAGAAGTCAATAACAGCCTCGTGAGATGTGAGGCTAGAACGCGGCTCCTAAGACGCCCGAATACCGTCCGAAGTTAGAGAGCGGTGGTCGACGCGGCGAGATTGAGGCTGCGGCAGCGGCAGGAGCTCCAGCAAACACGTCCAGCCGCTTCCCCCTGCACTGTCTGACTCTTCCACCCGCCGCCGGCCCCAATATGGCGTCAATAACAACGCCGCCGATTCAAATCCTGCGGCCTCAGGGCGCGTGCGCATAGCGGGGGGGCGGGAGCCCGAGCATGCATTCTGGGAGTTGTAGTTTATTGCTGCAGGGAGGACTCTGCGTGAAAAGCGGTTAGGGAGAAGTCACGAAAACTACGACTCCCGTCATTCAAGGCCAGCGATTCCGAGTTCCGGATTGGAATTTAAATCCCCCTACACATCTTGAGTGTAAAAGGAACTGAGGGTAAGAGAAAAACGAACCCGTGAGAGAGTGGGAGAAAAGAAAGCCGACCGGTAGGGAAAGCAGGTTTTGAAAAAGCTTTAAAATTCATGTAGTAGTTATCGTGGTACGCTCCCACAGTGATTTACCAACCGGGAACTTGAAAACGAAACCAACCTAACAGTTCAAGACTGATTAAAACAGTGCCAGAAACAAAACCTGTCACATCGACTGGCTAGGAAATACTAAGATTTTTGGAACCTATTTAGAATTGCAGGAGAGAACAGTGATACTATCAGGTTACAGGAACCTTGAACTGAACTTTATGCGTTGCCCTTTCCAGATAGCTGCTTGCAGCCACTTACTCGGCAAAGCCAGCTTTACCCTATAAATGAATAGGATTTGAACGACGTACAGAACTAAATTGTTCTGGTTTGAATAAAAAGCTAATATCAGAAGTTGTACTATCTCAATATTGGTGTATATCTTGTGAACGGTAAAAAATGAAAGACAATGGAAAGTCTAGAGAGTAGATATTAGACCCATTTTGTAAGCAGAGAAAAAAATTTTTTATAAAAGTGATACTTCTAATCAGGTACCTAAAATGCAAGTCAAATACAGCATTAGTAAAAAAAAAACAAACAAAAAAAATGATTTATGTGAAAAACTATCCTTTGTCCTTTGCATATGGAAGCTATCACCAACCAGTCCAATACAAAACTAGTTATCTATGTGAATGCCATAATTATCTAGTGAAAGGTATAAAATATAGGCTTCCAATGCTTATTTATTCTTGTTATTTATTAACTAAAAGATGTACCATTTTGTGTATTATTCTTTACACCATTTTTGGACAATAGTTTAATACATTTATTCTTGTTTTACGAACTGTTCAACTCCTCAAAGATCAGCAGTCATCACTCTGTGTTAACAACTAAGCTGTGCTAATTTTAACATACTGTTTGGAAAATAATCTTTGAGAAAAGATAAACATTTAATGCAACAGCAGCTGAACTATGACATCTAATAGATACATTTTTACTAAATTCTAAACACTCCATGGAATCTATGATATGGTCAAAATAACACAATATACATATTTTATGTAAATGAGTAGAAAAAGGTACGTTAACCTATGGAAAACAAGCAACAAAGCATTTATATCCTGGTAAATATTTTCTGAAATTAAGATTTAACCTGAAATTATAGAACTTAAATTGGAAAAGGAGTGTTAGGAGTTGAATTGTGTCTCCTCAAAATGTATATGTAGTCCTAATTCCAAGTATCTTGGTATGTAAGGTATTTGGAAATAGGATCATTTCAGATATAATTAGTTAAGATGATGTCATACTGGAATAGGGTGGGTCCCTAATCCAATATGACTAGTACCTTCTGTAAAAAGGGGAAATTTGGACACAGACAGGCAGAACACCATGTGCACATGAAGGCAGCAACCTAGATGATGCATCTACAAAGCAAAGAAAGCCAAAGATTGCCAGCAAATCATCAGAAGCTAGGGGAGCGGCATGGAACAGATCCTTCCTCATAGCCCTTGGAAGGAACTAGCCCTGCTGATAATCTTGACCTCGGCGTTCTAGTCTCCAGACAATGAGACAATAAAACCGAAAACTGTGTTGTTTAAGCCACCCACTTTGTGGTACTCTGTTATTAGAAAACTAATAAAGAGGCTTGTGTTTATTTGAGTTAGGATGATTGCCTGGAAAAGGAGGAAAGAGTTGTGTGTAAAGGTGGCAGGGATTATCTGGTAAACCTTGACATTTTAGTCATAATAACTACCCTTGTAATCACCACTGCACTGCATATCTGCTAAAGGCTCTCTGTTAGGATTAAAACAGTGGGCGGGCTGGGGCAGCCTCTCCTACCAGTGACTAAGGAACCTGTTCAGCTTAGAGGAAGAAGGGGAACTTTGCCAGTTCACCTCTGTGTCTTTGCTCAGGTTCTCTTCCATACCTTTTGCCTAACTACTGTAACACTCAACCTAGGCATTGTCTTCTATAGGAAACCTTCCCCAAGCACATCTAGTCTGAATTCGTTTTATAGATTCATAGAAAAAGAGACACTTATCTTCATTATTACCCTCCCCATTGTAGTACTGTTAATTCTTTGCTCATGACTCTGCCTCTCCCACCACTGGATTAGCTCCTGACCAATAGCTTAGTACTTTGCACACTTCAAATACTCGTTGACTGTTTTCTCAAACATTTTAAAATCACCTTATCCACCCAGTAATCCACATTATACTTATTCCTTAAGATAGATACCTATGAAAATATTACAGCAACCTTTTTAGGGTAGAAGAAAACTGTTGAAGGAGGGGAAAAAAAAAAAACCTAAACAAATTTCTTACACTAAAAAAAAAAAACTTGAAAGGCTGTAAGTCTTAACATGGCCTTAAGTCTTAACAAATTTAAAAATGAATTTTTATTTTGTTAATCAACAGGCAAAGAGAATTATATTTAATGCATTAATAAGTTGAATCAGGCCACGTGAACCTAAATATACAGTACAGCTAAAGGCTTCAGTGACCCACACAGGCCAGAATTCTCTTGCGGCAACTACAAGTCTCCTGCATTACAGGCAGATTCTTTACCGTCTGAGCCACCAGGGAAGCCCCACAAGGCCTATAACAAGTTTTAAAGGCTTGAAATATTTAGAATAGTTTTGCAACAATCTAGCAACTTCTGATTGGTACTATCTCACACCCCACTCCAGTACTCTTGCCTGGAAAATCCCATGGATGGAGGACTCTGGTGGGCTGCAGTCCATGGGGTCGCTTGAATCGGATAAGACTGAGCGACCTCACTTTCACTTCTCACTTTTATGCATTGGAGAAGGAAATGGCAACCCATTCCAGTGCTCTTGCCTGGAGAATCCCAGGGACGGGGGAGCCTGGTGGGCTATCGTCTATGGGGTCGCACAGAGTCAGACACGACTGAAGCAACTTAGCAACAGCAGCAGAAGCCTCTGGAGAAAATCAAACTGCTTTACCAAGATGCTGGTCTTTGCCTGGTATTAGACTTTCCTGCTGCTCGTGTCCGACTCTTCGCGACCCCATGGACTGCAGCCTACCAGGCTCCTCCGTCCATGGGATTTTCCAGGCAAGAGTACTGGAGTGGGATGCCATCGCCTTCTCCTAACTACTCCCAAAATACTACCCAGGATCTGATTCTGATGAGTCATTCTTTCTCTAAAGTCAGTAAAAGTATACATCACTGGATGACACAAAATATCTCATCATCTTGAGCCTGAAGATCATCTTGTACCATAAATCATTTTCTTTTTTTTTTTACTTTACAATATTGTATTGGTTTTGCCATACACTGACATGAATCTGCCACGGGTGTACATGTGTTCTCCATCCTGAACCCCCCTCCCACCTCCCTCCCCATACCATCCCTCTGGGTCATCCCAGTGCACCAGCCCCGAGCATCCTGTATCATGTATCGAACCTGGACTGGCGATTCGCTTCACATATGATAATATACATGTTTCCATTTTTTTCTGATGTCAAATGAAGACAAGTGCAAATATGTTAAGTGGGGAGAGGTGTTTGCTGACTTTGCATATTGAGTTTGAGTAATCATATGGTTCAGCATTAAGACTAGCAGCTCTAATTCAGAAGTCACTTCAAATCTATATTCAGAACAAGCATTGCCTAGGGCCAAAGAAATGTTTAATCATTGTGTAAATGAGTGCAGTAGGGAAGAATAGAAATTGTAATTGCTTCCATATAACATCTTGTAGGCTGGCTGGAGTCTCTTCTAAGCACCATGTTTGGCATACTATTATAATTACTCACATATTCTTTTCCATTGTAGATATGATGCTGACCAGTATTAACTTTTCATTATTTTGGTTGTGGTCATTATTTTGACTTTTTGATTTGATTTGATAGACCATGGTGTTATCAAAATCATGCACATATATGTGGTTTCTAGAGGTCACCTATTCTAGTCCCCAGCCTCAAGGTATAGTTACCAGTGAATTTCTCAAGCCAAATCAGCGTGTCTAACTCTTCCTAAATATATTCAGGAGCAACTTCCAAAATTCTGTTGTATAGGCAACTGCAAAATCTCTAATATTTAACTTTAACCTCCTCTACATCAGAGGCTGGTTTCGACTTGTATAGTACTTTATCAAGAACAATGCAGAAATTAATGCAACATTGTAAAGCAGTTATACTCCAATTAAAAAAATAAAAAGAACACTGCACTCCAGGAAGTAAGATGATTCATTACTCATTTATCCTGAGGGACTTCAAGAGAAACCACAGAAGAATCTCTGGACAGTCAAAATAAGCTTTTACAAAGTCCTTTAAAATTTTTTTTGCATATTTTTCTCAGGTTTGTGCTCTCAAGGACCTGTAGCCTTATAGAAACTATTTACAGAGAAGCCAATCATGTCTAAGGACTTTATTTCTTAGTCCAAACCATTTAGAAGAGGGGAAAGGGAATTGAAGATGCTATGTGCCAACTACAAGTAATGCAATCATTGGATAGCAAAGAGAGACAGTAAAAAATAACTACAAAATTCAAAAAGCATTACAGCCTTGAGCCTACAGCCTTGAGCCTTGAAACTCAATGACACCTGAGGAATTGCTGTATTATTACGTCACCATATAATAAGGGTAGGGTTGCCAGATTGAACAAATAAAAATATAAGATGCCCAGTTCAATTTGAATTTCAAATAAGCAAGGTACAATTTGTTAGTACAAGTTTGTCTCACATATTGCATGTGTTTATCTGGAATACAAATTTTACTGAGTATCCAGTATTTATTTCATCTGGCGACACTATATAAGACCAGGACTCCAAAGTCATCAATAAACTGCACTTAGTGTACAGCTCAAAAACTGTCACTAATATGATATTAGAAAATGTTTCATTGATAACATCTAAGATTAAGAAAATCAAAACTTTTAGTTGTCTTTGGAAAGTTAATTTAGGTGATATACTTTGAACAATGCATGTTCTAGTCATTGCAGAATGTCAGGCTTAAAATAAAGATTGAATAAACATGAGATGAATAGTAAAAGCTTAAAACATCATTTCCCGATGCGGGAGCCCCTGCAGGCTGTCCCTAGCCCCACCTGGTCGTTTAGTTTTAGCGTTCCTTCACACCTTCTCCTGTAGGTGTCAGTTCTTCTGTCTTGCTTGACTCCAAGCCTGACTCAGAGGTGCTGTCACTGTCCCCGTCGGGCTCCCGTGCCCTCTTGTGTCTGTTTTCTTGGGCTTCCATGATGCCACCGTGAACCTTCCCTGATGTGGCTTTTCAAGAGAATGAGATGATGCCTACACTTCCCTAGTATTTTGGGTTCCCTCTGTGAGCCCACTGATATAAGGGACACTCAGGTGTGTGGTGTGAAGGAAATGAAGAAACAGGCCCTGCTCTTCCCCCTAGGAGAAGCTTTTCCACCCCCACACCCTGATAACAAGCACCAACCTGGGCCAATGACTGGTCACTTACAACCCTCCTGGCCTCTGTCAAGGGCTTCATTGGATGACCAAGAAAGTGCTAGATTTCATCCAGAAGTCACATCCCACATTTATTCTTTGTGGTCTGATTAGTCCAAGAAATCATCTCTATCTGAAAGGAGGTAGTCTGCATTCTTAACAGGATTTGCCTCTGAGCAGTAGAACATGGAGAGGGTCTGTGGCAACCAGATGAACAAGACACGGTTCCCACCCTCAAAGAAGCTTGAAAGTGAAAGTGGCTCAGTCGTGTCAGACTGTCTGCAACCCCGTGGACTGTCCCCACCTGGCTTCTCTGTCCATGGAATTCTCCAGGCAAGAATACTGCAGTGGGTTGCCATTCCCTTCTGTAGGGGATCTTCCCAACCCAGGGATCTAACTGAGGTCTCCTGCCTTTCAGGCAGATTCTTTACCATCTGAGCCACCAGGGAAGCCTCAAAGAAACTTACTTCCTACTCTGTATGCTTATCTGAAGATACTTTTACAAGAATTCCCTTTATCATAATTTTTTGAAAACTAAAATATAAGTTTATGGAAATAACATCATCTCAATGATCATCAATCTGAAAATTAAAGGCCCGTAATGGTACATAGTACACAGTAAACCCATAGTGAGTGATGGTTGTTGTCATCATGCTAAGGCAAACTCCAAAATTTTCCCAAACCGAAAGTAGTAAAAGAATATAGAGAGTATCTTATTATTATTCTGCAGAGGCCTGTCACAGCTTCTGGGGTCTAGTTTCTGAGACCACCTCTCCCCTCTCTTCCATGCTATGCCACTAGGAGGAAACTAGGCAAGATCTAGGTTCTTAATTGGTATCATTGGGTTACAGGGTGTGCCTCACTGTGATCTCATTTAGATAGGTGAGTTAGAGCCTTGGTCGGCAATACTGGGAGGAATACAATTATTGTTTTCAGGGACCCCCACCCCATCCCCATGGCCATATGCTTTCTCAGTTCATTCTAAATAAAAATCCAAGGGAGTAATGTTAACCCCATTTGGCTCGTGAACCTGCACATGTGTGCTAAGTCGCTTTAGTCATGTACAGCTCTGTGGACACCATGGACTGTAGCCCACCAGGCCCTCTGTCCATGGGATTCTCCAGGCAAGAATACTGGAGTAGGTTGCCATCCCCTCCTCCAGGGGACCTTCCCAATTCAGGGATTGAGCCGAGGTCTCATGCCTCTTCTGTGTGGGCAAGCGGGTTCTTTACCACTAGTGTCACCTGAGAAGCCCTGGCTCATGCCTAAAATCACAGTCTTAAATGGGTCAGAGTTGGGACCATCAACCAGGTGTGTAAGATCCCAAAGGTGTGGCCTTGCACTCCACAATGTTGACTTGGGCAATGAAGAAACCTGGAGAGAAAGAGATGGATTAATTTAAATTTTACAAAGCATCATAATGGAAATAAGCAGCAAGTGGTCAATCAAAAAAAGTGTTGTTTTTAAGGACAGTGTAAGCAAGCGTTCCAGATGACACCATAAAATGTATCCTATGACTGTTGTGTTTTGTTTCCCCATGGAATCTGATCCTTGAGTACCAAGCTTTGAGAGATGATATTGTGGGATCACATTTCTGTTCTGAGGCAATGGTGAGATCCAGGAAGTGTTAAGGAGTCACACATAGTCCATGTGACTTATTTTTCTTTCTTAAGATCTTTCATCCTGTCTTCACAACAGCTAGCTACAGATACCAAAAGTGAAGTGAAAGTAAAGTCGCTCAGTCGTTTCCGACTCTTTGCAACCCCCTTGACTGTAACCTAGCAGACTCCTCCGTCCATGGGATTCTCCAGGCAAGAATACTGGACTGGGTTGCCATTTCCTCCTCTAGGGGATCTTCCCCACCCAGGGATCAAACCTGGGTCTCCCACATTCCACGCAGATGCTTTACCCTCTGAGCCACCAGACAGATACCTAAATATCAGGCCTAAATAATATTAACCACATCTTTTACTTAATTTGCTAACAGGCAGCTAAATAGATATTCAGGTTCCTTTCATTCCTCCTGATTGCTTGCTATGTAAGATGTGGCCCAACAATGAGACAGTTTGGTGTCAGCTGGGTGCACACCTGGACTAGCAGACAGTTTAGTGTCAGCTGGGTGCACACCTGGAGCTAGCAGACAGTTTGGCATCAGCTGGGTAGGTGTGCACCCAGGTGACGCCAAACTTTCTCATCGTTGGGCCACATCTTACATAGCAAGCAATCAGGAGGAATGAAAGGAGCCTGAATTTCTATTTAGCTGCCTGTTAGCAAATTAAGTAAAAGATGTGGTTAATATTATTTAGGTCTGATATTTAGGTATCTGTCTGGTGGCTCAGAGGGTAAAGCATCTGCGTGGAATGTGGGAGACCCGGGTACAACTGCATAAAAATCTGCATTGTAACAAAGCTCCCCCAGGTGATTCATGGACACTTTTTACACTTGAGAAGCTCTCCTCTAGTTCACTTAGCCTCTCCCTAGCAGATGTGTTAAAAACACTACACCATGGTCCTCAGGTGTACACCAGACCCTCCATGAAGCCACAGTGATACTGAGATAATGGAGACATGGCCCCCTGTGGTAGAAAAGAATAAAAGGAGGAGGTCCAGGCAATCTAAAAATGCTCACCTGGATCAATGAGAATTCTTGGATCTAGATGTCTTTCTGCTCATGAAAGAGTGGAATTCAGAATGATTTTCAGTAGAGACAACACAACTGAAAGCTGTGTTTGCTTTTTAAGAGATCGTAACTCAGGAAAGGAGTAAGAAGAAAAAGAAGAGGTGCATGCATCTTCCATGCTGCTAAACTGTTCTTTCCTCAGTAACTAACCTTCTATAGCACTCCAGCAGAGATGTAAGACCGCTAAGCTTCTGAGAATCCACTCACTCACACCTTTATTGAATGATTTCCATATGCCCATCTCAGTGCCAGCTGCTCCAGTTTCAGGTAAAAACTAAGTGGTCCTAGCCTTCCTGAAGCTCACTCGTAGCTGTGTGTGGACAGTTTTTTCCCAAATCTGTGACTGGGAGCGAAGGCTGTGGCTTGCAGTTTGAGAGGAAATGGCTAATTCTGCTCCAGTTTTCCTTCCTTTATAAATTTTATAACATTACTTTCATGGCTTGAGTGTTCCTCTAAAGAAGTTTTAGCACGTGAAATGCAAGTGGACGAGTAGGAGACAGCTACTTTCTTCAAAAGTGGAAATGATCTCAAAAAAAAAAATAATAAAAAGCTGAAGCATTATCTGCCATCCAACAATATTTCTTCTAAAATTAGGTAACTCACCATTCTAGAGCTGGTTTCCTTATCACTGCTACTCTAAGTGTGGTCTGTGGGTTTTTTCCCAGCCACAGCAGGATAAGTGTAGACATAGACAATGGTTTAGAAACTTTTAGAGCAATTTGACATTGTTACATCATGCACAGCCTCGCCAGAGGATCCAGTCTCATTGAACAGGGTGCTATAGATTGAATGTTTGTGCTCGCCCCTCCTCACCCAAAATTCATATGTTAAAACCTAATTCCCAATTGTAATGGTCTTTGGAGGCATTCCTCTGGGAGCTGGTTAGGTCATGAGGGCGGAGCCCTTGGGAATGGAATTAGTATCCTTATAAGCCCCAAAGAGCTCCCTTGCCTCTCCTACTGTGTGAGGACACAGAGAGAAGGTACTGTCTATGAAATAGAAGCAAACCCTCTACTGATGTCTTGATTTTGGACTTCCCAACCTCCAGAACTGTGAGAAATGTTTGTTGTTTTTAACCCACCCAGCTTATGGTATTTTGTTATAGCAGCTGAACAAACTAAGACACAAGGTCTAGTTCAGGCATTGCACTGGAATGGCTGTCACATGTGACACAGTCTTCCTATGAGCCATCCCAACATGTGGGAGATTTTAAGTTTAGTGTGTCCACTGTCATCCCAAAGTGTATAAATTCCAGAATCCATCTTGTTCACTAGTTTATCAAAGATAATTTAAATTTAAAACTGATCTTTTAACTTTAAAAGATCGGTTTTGGAATTGACTACTGATGAAGGATTGAAAGTGAATGTTGAATATACAATACCATGGATTTCGTTTTAGACAAAAGTAGAAAATGAACATCCAGAGCTTGCAGAAATGGCTTTATTTTTCCTTTCTCATGAACCTACCTCTGTAAGACTGGTCTCTCTACTCTGAATGCTATTAAAACATAGAGGGACTTCTCTGGTGGTCCAGTGGTTGGGACTCCAGGCTTCTGCTGCAGGGGGCATGGATTTGATCCCTACTCAGGGAAATGAGATCCTGAATACCTCAAAGCATGGGCAAAAGATAATAGGAAGAAACTGTTTAAATATACATGATCCCCTCTTTGTAGTGCTTTCATCTACTCAATCTAGATTAAATAAATTAGTGAGCAAAAAGCAAGCTCACCTACCACATGAAAAACTTTAAATATTAATATATAAAATGCTTGTTTCAAGTACCCATATAAGCATTTACCATGGAGAATTGCTATTTTCCTCCTAATTTTTGTTTCACCACAACTGTGGAATGACAAAAAAGTACTGAAGCTAAACTATTAATTGCCTGTACTCAGGTGTGCAGTGAACAGCAGACACATTTTTGTGATTTTTTTCCTGTGTTTTGTTCTTTGATTATGTCAATTGTAATATATATGCCTGTTGACTCTAATAAAATATATAGGCTTGTGTTATATATTTTCTCTTTTTTATTTCTTTTTTCTATTAATTCAGTTTTTCTTCTATTTCCAAATGTACTGATCCACCTAGATTAGAAGGGAAAACCTGGTCCTTCATCTCAGAGTTTGAGAAAAACCTCTCCATAGTAACCTGTGTGTTAATGACTACCGTCAAGCCCAGCTCACGAAAAAGAAAGAATGTTATTAGTATTAGATCATATGTGTATAGCATTGGCTACCTGCCAGGCATGTCCTGTGTGCTTTACAAGTATTAGCTAGTTTGCTCTTACCTTGTGAATTAGGTGCTATCGTATCACCGTATAACTGTTGAGAACACTGAGGTTCAGAGAGGTTGAGTCCCTTGCTCAAGGTCACACAGCTCTAAAGCAGAGCCTAGTTTCAGAGTCCACGCTCTGACCCACAGAGGGATGCAACACAGGTGTCGTAGTCATAGTCCTCCACTAAATAACTATGAATTTATGTGAGTCATTTAACTCATGAGGGGAAAAAAAAGAAACATTAGAAAAGACAACAAAAGCTCCAATGCAGAGTCCCTCCCAGGTCCCAGGCATTGAGTTAAATGCTTTCCATGCATGATCTCAATGTGTCCTGAGGGCAGGGTGCTGGAGGATATGGCTTAGGTAGTAGGGGAGATGACTTAGTGTATGGGCAAGGCAGAAGTCAAGCTGCATCCCATAATGAGAAACTCTTCCTTCTTCAAGCCTGTGACTCCTTCTGATCACATCTGGGCAAGTCTCTTTGGTACAAGTCTTATATGACTTTCTCACACTGGCTTATTTCTTTTTGTTCCAAAAGGAGAGCAGGACTGAGCTGAACACCTTCTCTGGAAACAAGATCTTTTTTATTTCCACTACACCTTTGATTTACGGCGAGTCATTCTCCATTGACGATAAAGATGTAAAATTTTCTTTCAAAATGTATTTAAGTTTCAGAAGTGAGCTTTAGAAAAATACAGAGAGGATATAGTTCTTACATGGACTTAGCAAAAGTTATGGTGAATGAAGTTTGACAAATACTTCCATATCTTTCAACAACCTGGGAAGAAGGTATAATTGTTCTCCATTTATAGGTAGGAGATCTGAGGTTCTGAAAAGTTCAGTAAACTTCCGAAGGCTATTCTATAGGAAGGTGACTATTGGGATTTCAACGTAGAAGTGTCTGCATCCAAAACTAGTGAGTGCCCTTACCTGTTAGGTACACTGCCTCCCTTAGATGGCAATCGTGCTTGCTTCCTCCTAGGACTGTGACTCAGAGCCCTCTGATTGTATTTCATGATAAAACCAGCTGTTCTCATTGTATGCGCCTTGCTGCTGGTCCTCCATAAGGTCCTCCTCTGGGTATTATCATTGTAATACTAAGATGCTGTTTATCTCTTTTGCTCTTGTTCTCTCACAAGTGTACAAGGAAGTTTTTCCTGAGGCTGCATGGCATGTGCTATCACGACAGATTGAATGTAGAAGTAGATAGGAGAATCCAGCTACCTTCGATTAAGCCAAACATTAAAAGGACGAACAAAAACGTAAAACAATGTCATTCTTTTCATGAAATCTTTTTAACTTGTTGGCTTGTTTTAGAAAACACAGCTATTTTTTGTTTTTGTTTTGTAACTTTTAAACTTTATTTTGTATTGGATGACACGGCAACCCACTCCAGTACTCTTGCCTGGAGAATCCCATGGACAGAGGAGCCTGGCAGGCCACAATCTATAGGGTCGCAAAGAGTCGAACATGACTGAGTGACTAACACACACAGCCAATTAACAATGTTGTGGTAGTTTCAGGTAAACAGCAAAGGAACTCAGCCATACATATTTTTATTGTTTTAAATTGGAGTAACTTACTTTATAATGTTGTGTTATTTTCTTCTGTACTACATGGTGAATTAGTTATATATATACACACATCCCTCCCTCTTGGGTCTCCCTCCCACCTTCCAATATCCCACCCCTCTAGGTCATGGCAGAGCACCTAGGTGAGCTTCCTGTGCTATACAGCAGCTCCCCACTATTTTGCACGTGGTACTGTATATTTGTCAATGCCCCTCTCTCAGTTTGTCCCACCCTCTCCTTCCCCTGTCCCTGCTCTGTGTCCACAGTTCTGTTCTCTATATCTCCATTTCTATTCCTGCCTGCAAACAGGTTCATCAGTACCGTCTTTCTAGATTCCATATATATGCATTATTGTACAACGTTTTTTTTTTTTTCTGACTTAACTCACTCTATATGACAGACCCTGGGTTCATCCACATCACTACAAATGATTGAGTTTTGTTCCTTTTAATACAGCTGTTTTATTTTTTTAATTTAAATTTATTTATTTTAATTGGAGGCTAATTACAATATTGTATTGGTTTTGCCATACATCAACATGAATCTGCCACGGGAATACAGCTATTTTAAATTAAAAAAAAACGTGACTGATGTTAATGTGTAGTAGGTTTATTGTTCTTTTTACGTGAATAACTAAATACACATTTATCCATCTTAATTTTGAATGTATTAAACATCAGTATGTACTGGATAGCCCACATAAACATCAGTATGTAGTGGATAGCCCACTTTTTGGGGGCCATCAAGAGCATAAAGAGGTCTTAAGATGTAAAGTATGTGGTAGGATAATATTTTTTAATATTAATGGAAACTTTTTTCCCCTAATATTTCTACCCTTCCTTTCCCCCCCTCTCCATTTAAGTAGGTAATTGTGATTCATGGCTTCAGGGGAGGGACACTACCAAATGGAAAAGCAGAAATAGGGACTGCTGCTGCTGCTAAGTCACTTCAGTCGTGTCCAACTCTGTGCGACCCCATAGACAGCAGCCCCACCAGGCTCCCCCATCCCTGGGATTCTCCAGGCAAGAATACTGGAGTGGGTTGCCATTTCCTTCTCCAATGCATGAAAGTGAAAAGTGAAAGTGAAGTTGTGTCCAACTCCTAGCGACCCCATGGACTGCAGCCTACCAGGCTCCTCCGTCCATGGGATTTTTCAGGCAAGAGTACTGGAGTGGGGTGCCATTGCCTTCTCCGGAAATAGGGACTAGCTTTTGTCAAAGCTGAAACCTACTAGGGAAACTCTGCTAGGTGCTTTGAGGCTGGAATATCAGAATACAGCAAGTGCCAGTGAGAAAACATAATAGCAATATTGAGAGAGGGCAGTTTTCCCAGGACTAGAAAAAGTAATTCTCATCTCTTTAGGGTGGGTGTGGGAAGAACAAAAACAAGAGAGATCAGGAGAACTGAAAGAAGACTGGGCTGAAGAGCCCAGGAAGACAGAAAGTAAGCACTGCTCAGCCACAGGGGGCATCTTCCAGTGTCCTGGAGCCACGTGGAAGCTGGGAAGTGTCACTGCCTAAACCCAGCGTCTTTGAAGCCACTCCCCCTCCATCCTCAGGCCGGTGCTCAGGAGTGACACATTCTGATTCCCCCAGCCTGGACACCCGCATCCCCAGAACATCCCTGGACCATCAGAAGCCCAAGTGGGAGGTGACTGGGGCTCCGGGTGCCTTGAGGAGTAGTGGGGGACCGGGTAACAGAAAACAGCTCTGGGCCCTGTAACTGCAACGTCTGATTGGAATCAGCTGCAGACCGCCCTGAGCTGGAAGAGTAGGTTTTGCAAATTTTAGGAGCACCAAACATACCTGTTGGCTGATAAGCAAATAAGAACTTGAGTTCTAGCAGAAACTGCCAACTGATGGCCATGTCCTTGTTTGACCCCCAAGTGAGTGTTCTTGGTCCAGTACAGGGGATTTTCTTAGTTGGTTGGTTTGTTCTCAGATGCTCTGGGAGGAGTTCATGCACCATCCAGGGCCCACTGTCCTTTCTCCCACTCAGGCCCTGCGCTCACCAGCATTCCCTGCCAGGCCCCTGAGGACATCTGACTTTTCGGAGCTCTGCAGTATGAAGTGAGTGATCTATAATAGGAGGACTCCTCAAGGGGAAACCCTGAAACTACATGGAATTGTGAACCTCTGCATTTTTCTGAGGACAGCATCTAAACTTTTATCAGCTACACAAAGGACTCTCTGATGCCTAGGTTAAAATCCTGGCCACTGTTTACTGGCTGCGTGACCTTGACATGTCACTTAACCCGTCTGTGCTTCGTTTTCCTCGTCTGTAAAACGGGGTTGTTAATAGTATTTAACTCTCAGGGTTGATGTGAAGATAAATGAGCTGTGTGTGTGCTCAGTCGTGTCTAACTCTTTGTGACCTCGTGGACTAGAGCCCACCAGGCTCCTCTGTCCATAGAATCTTCCAGGTAAAAATACTGGAGTGGACTCCAGGCAAGAATCCTTCTCCAGGGGATCTTCCTGACCCAAGGATCAAACCCTTGTCTCTTGTGTCTCTTGCATTGACAGGCAGATTCTTTACCAGCTGAGCCACCAGAGAAGCCCATATAAAGCACCTGGGATGGAAAACCCTTCAGAAATATTGACTATCATTATTATCAGGGAGGTAGACTGTTGTGGGTTGGGTGGAACCCCAGTGTCAGGGGGGCCAGCCTAGAGTAGAGAGATGAGTGAGGGCCCATCTTCAAGATGTAGCCTGTGCACCTCTCAGAACTCACTCATTCAGCACACTGTCCAGCACACTGGAGACAAACAAGTCCTCTCTGCATGTGACCAAAAAGGCTGCCAGCAGCTAGGATGTGTGTGCCTCTCTTATCCTGGGAAAAATAAGGATCTGCGGGTAGCAGTCAGAGGGACCTGGGGCCATGATCTTGGAGACCACAGTTCTGCCCTGGAAACCAATGCTGCCTTAGCTCTAGGCTCGAGATACACAACTGGGCAGCCCAGGGAGCAGAAAGCATAGCAGAGTCCATCAGAAACTGGAATCCTGTTCCACCACTTTCTAGCTGAGTGTACTTGAACAATTTACTGTAAGACTCCCTAAGCCATAGCTTCCTCTTTTGAGAAATTGAGGAATAATATACCCACTGTACCAATTTGATAATATAACATAAATGAAACATTTAGCAAGGACAGAGTCCTCAGGAAATGGAGCCAGGGTTCTGGCAAAGTGTGTATTCCCGAGGCAGGGTTCATGGAGTCTAATTGGATGGGGATCCTCAAAGAACAAAGGGGAGATAGCCTTAAACATCTCTTTCTTTTCTTTTTCTTTTTTTTTTTTTTGCCTTATGGCACGTGGGATCTTAGCTCCCCAACCAGGGATCCCACCGTGCTCCCTGCATTGGAAGTGCGGCGTCTTAATCACTGGACCACCAGGGCAGTCTCTCCTTTCTCTTCTTGATGATGTGACCGAAACAGCTGACCCAGCCCAGCTTTGCCTCATTTTGTGGTAGAAATGCAGCATGTTAGAGGTTCCTTGTTCTCAAACCCAAGTTCCCAGAAGAGGAAATTTATTGGCTAGCTCCTGTAACATACTCAGACCTGCCACTGTCAACCAAAGGTGTGTATATATGGGATGGGAGAGGGAGGAAAAGAAATGAATGTTATGAATACACAGGTTCAACCAGTTCATATAAAAAGAAAGCCAAATGGCTAAGGGACACCTGAAAAGATACTCATCTTCACTAACATTCAAAGAAATGCAGATTAGCCAACAATGAGAAGTGCTCATTTTTTTTTCTTTTTTGACATCATATTGGCAATTATGATAAATAAAGATGATTATAGGAAACTTGTTAAGAGTATAAAGTGATATGACTTTTCTGGTTTGCTATTGAACATCATGTCATATTTTTAAAATTAATTTTTATTGGAGTGCAGCTGTTTTACAATGTTGTGTTTGTTTCTGATGCATCAGACATACACATGCGCATATCCCCACCCTTTTGGACTTCTTTCCCACTCAGGTCACCACAGTGTGTAGAGTTCCCTGTGCTATACCGTAGGCTCTCATTAGTTATTTATTGTATGCACAGTATCAACGGCATATATGTTGTCATATTTTAAATGTACATAAGCTTTAACCCAGAAAGTCTAGTTGTAGGAATTTATCCTAAACAGATAATTAGAACATGCCCAGACATATATACATTGTATGCTGCTGCTGTTGCTGCTGCTGCGTCGCTTCAGTCGTGTCTGACTCTGTGCGACCCCATAGACGGCAGCCCGCCAGGCTCAGCCATCCCTGGGATTCTCCAGGCAAGAACACTGGAGTGGGTTGCCATTTCCTTCTCCAAAGCATGAAAGTGAAAGGTGAAAGTGAAGTCGCTCAGTCCTGTCTGACTCTTAGCGACCCCATGGATTTCAGCCTACCAGGCTCCTCCGTCCATGGGATTTTCCAAGCAAGAGTACTGGAGTGGGGTGCCATTGCCTTCTCAGATATACATTGTATATATGTGTATATATAGGGCTTCCCTGGTGGCTCAGATGGTAAAGAATCCACCTGAATGTGGCAGACTGGGTTCAATCCCTGGGTTGGGAAGATCCCTGGAGAAGAGAATGGCGAATGGCAACCCACTCCAGTGTTCTTGCCTGGAGAATCCCTATGGGCAGAGGAGTGGGGTTGCAAAGAGTCGGACACAACTGAACGACTAAGCACAGAGCATATATATATAGATAGATAGATAGACAGATACATATGCATATACACATGCTAAGTCACTTCAGTTGTGTAGAACTGTTTGTAACCCTATGGATTGAAGCCCATCAGGCTCCTCTGTCCATGGGATTCTCCAGGCAAGAAAACGAGTGAGTTGCCATGTCCTTCTTCTGGGGATCCTCCCGACCCAGGGAGTGAACCCACATCTCTTATATCTCCTACATTGGCAAGCAGATTCTTTACCACTAGTGCCACCTGGTAAGCCCATATATAGATATTTATTGCAATATTTTTAATATTAAAGAAAAACTTAGAACATAATAGATACCCTTCAGTGGAGGGTAGAGATTATGGTATAATACTACTGAGAGGTTGTTATAAAAGGCGAGGTAGATTCATATGCAAGATGTGCATGGCAAGCTGTTTAAAGTAAAAAAAAAAAAAGCAAACCACAGAAGAGAGTAAACAATGTGATTTCATTTTTGTCAAAAACATACAGTATATAAGACACACTGTACATACTATCTTAGAAATGTGTCTGCATATACACTGGATGTATTTGCCTGTGTATGTTTGTGTATATTACATAATATATAACACTTACACATTATTTGTAGTATAACAGTTACATATTTTATATATATATGTATATACATGTATAGATGGTGGTACTAGTGCTAAAAACCCAACTGCAAATCCAGGAGATGTAAGAGATTCGGGTTCGAACCTGAGTTGGGAAGATCCCCTAGAGTAGCAAATGGCAACCCACTGCAGTAGGCTTGCCTGGAGAATCCCATGGACAGAGGAGGGTTATGGTCCATGGGGTCGCAAAAGAGTCAGACGCAACTGGAACGACTTAGCACAGCACCCATAGACATCTGTAAGGATAGATATAAAACTAATCATTGTGTCCATCTCTTGGAATGGATAGAATTATGGAAAGCCTTCACTTCCTACTTTATCCATTTTTATAGGATTGAACTTTTTAAAAACAACCTAAATTATTTTTATAGCTAGATAAAAAGGAAAAAACTAGTAAGATACTCTATTTCAGGGGGTCAAGAGAGTATAGATTTTTATATAAAAGAGAAACATTTGCTATTTTAAAATTAAAGAAGGACAACACAAATCCAATTTCCTAGTGGTAATAGACATAAGAGGAGGCAACACAGGCTGCCCCCACCCAGGGCCTGGGATTATTGGGTGAGAGCTTTTCCTCGGGTGGAAAGGAGAAAATCAGCTTTTCCTGGTACCACAGAGTACTTTACCTCTGTCCTGTTGGGAGATTTTGGCTTACCCACAACTCAAGGGATGTTCCCCCTTCTTCAATAGATGAATTAAGGAACATGATTGAACTCTTCAGCTCAAATCTAGAGATAATATACTTTTGTATTTACATATGAAAAGAGGAGGAAGGTAGTAAGTGGTGAGAGCTGAGGTGTAGAGTTAAATGAGGGGTCAGATACAGAAAGAACCAGAGGCCAACCTGGAAAAAGTGAAGGTGGCCTGGTTCAATTTCAGTGACATGTTTATCTGCTGTCCATCACAGATTTGTGTAGGACCTTGGGGCCTTTTTAAGAAACTTTAATAGGTTGGGAAATTGAAACTCTTACTGGCATTATTATTAAGTATTTTTATTATTTTTAAGTATTTCCCTTCAGATTCTTCCTTTTTTGATAGGAACATGCTAAATATTAAAAGAGGCCATTGTGAGAAGCAGGGAAAGATAAATTAGAAGTTTGGGATTAAGATATATACACTACTGTATATAAAATAGATAACCAACAAGGACCTACAATATAGCACAGGAAACTCTACTCAATATCTTATAATAACCAAATATGGAAAAGAATGTAAAAATAGAATATATATTTAATATACATATAACTGAATCACCTTGCCATGTACCTATAACCAATACAACATTGTATATCAACTATATTTAAATAAAAATGTTTAAAAAATCCAATCCAACAGAAACAAATAAATGAATATAAATAAAAGAGCCATTGTAATTTCTTTCAATACCATAGTGAATTTCAGTGGGAAAACAATGATTGTTGTTGAGTAGGCCACTTTACAAGAATGCCTCAAGTTCACACATGGCAGGAGATCTGTATTAATTTGGCATAGATAGAAAACAATTTCAACGAACAGTCTTTTGTCTTTGTTTGTAGTAGACAGTTCACCAATAATGCATTTTAAAGCATTGTTCACCAACAGCATTAGAAGTCAATTTCACCATATTACTTTTTCAAACCTCTACCACCTGGACAGGCAGACTCTTGGAGAATAAGACCCATTTTCTCCTTCTCTTTTTCTTTTTGAATTCCACTCTAAGCAAGAAACATTTGCTTAATGCCTACCTAGGGACTTCAACATTGCTAGCTCATATAATGACCTTCCAAAAACGTCTACAGTAATGGGAATGTTGGGGATAATATACCCTCGGCCATACTGCAAAGACAGCTTTTTGAATGATTGTTCATATAAAACCTGCCAAATTGCTGATATTAGCATTGGTCATTCCTTACATTATGAGATTTTGAAGATGAAAATAATAACTGGAGACAGCAAGAGCTGGCAGGTCATCTTATTCAGCTCCCTCAGGTAACACATGATAAAATGAGTCTCTGAGAGAGCAGGACCATTGTCTAGTTTCATGACTAAGAAGTGGCAGAGATTTTTTTTTTTTTTAATTCCAAATCCTATGCTGTTATTATTACCACTCAGCCTGCCTCTCTCAGACCAAAGTCTGTCTCAGAAATGCCAGACATTCCCTTCTCCCTACCCACATTCCACATTGGAGTCTTTGCCCCACTCCTCACCCTGGGAGGAGTGGTACTACCTACCATGTGACTGCACCCCACCAGTCTCAGCGACTGACCCAGGGATAGACGTCTGACTTCAGCTGAGCTGAACGGATACTCTCCCAAGAATTTGGAACAGGGACAAAGAGGCTGAGTCATTGTGCTGTGAGGAGCCAAGCTGCAAGGTCACAGCCAGTGGGTCTCCCACAGCAGCCCCAGGCCTCGTCCTAATGAGTGACGGGAAGCTGAGAAATCATGAGTCAGCAGAAAAGGTCCATCTACAGAAGGATGGAGCAGGTGCTCTGAGGCAAATAGAGACACTGTGCACGTCTGCAGGCTAAGTTGCTTCAGTCACGTCTGACTCTACGTGACCCTATGGACTGTAGCCCGCCAGGGTCAGCTGTCCATGGGATTCTCCAGGGAAGAATACTGGAGTGGGTTGCTGTGCCCTCCTCTGGGGGATCTTACCGACCCAGGGATTGAACCCATGGCTCTTATGTCTCCTGCATTGGCAGGCAGTTCTTCACCACCAGCACACCTGGGAAGCCCAAAATAGAGACACTACCTCCAAATGTAGAAGAGAGACAGAGGGAGAAAAAAAATCTACATAATCCCCTTTTGGTCCCCAAACACTCAACTTTATCTCCTGCACTGGCTTATTGTAACCCCATAATGAACTCTGCCTTTCAATCAATCCTCTTTTGATTCGAGCTAAGTGGAGTTCTGTTCTTTGCATCTAAATTTTTCCTAAGACATTCCAATTCATCATGAATGTATTTTGGGGTGAAAAGACTGCTCTGTTTTTTATGAAGATTATGGAAATTGAAGTCTTATCTCAAAACCCACAATGGAATGATTGGTTTTCTGTATTCTCTTCATTAATTATCCAGACCCAACAGATGAAGCTTTCTAGGTGAATAATTTCCAGAATTTCTGATGGAAGTTAGCCCAACTTTGGGTCAAAATATGCTTAGAGTTGTTCTGTCCAGAAATAGAAATCTTATTGGAGTCTATAGCTGCCACCTTGGGAAGATACATCAGGACTTCCTAGAGTATTTCCATTTAAAGTTTCCAATGCTTGAGCCTGTTTTCTCAAAAAGAAAACTGTTACTTTAGAGGGACCTGTAGCCCAACATTGACCTAACCAGGAAGTGGCCATATCTGTCACAGGGATATTTGTGTTATCTAAATAATGGAAAGAGCCTTTAAAAAAATTCTACTTATCTTTCTAAAATTCTTAAAACTAATATAAGTATAAAATAATGGAGAAATGATTGAGTACTTTAGGGTTCATTATATACAGTATATATATGTGTGTGTGTGTGTGTGTGTGTATATATATATATATATATATATAGTATATATATCTCTGTAACTATGTGATCTCAAATAATGGAAAGAGCATTTAAAAGGAAATTCTACCTATCTTCTAAAATTCTTAGAATTAATATAAGTATAAAATAATGGAGTAATGATTGAACATATTAGGGTTCATCATATATAGTATATATGTACACTCATATATAGTATATATATAATAATTGTGTGATCTCAAATAATGGAAAGAGCCTTTAAAAAATTCTACTTATCCTTCTAAAATTCTTAGAACTAATATAAGTATAAAATAATGGAGAAATGATTGAGCACATTCAGTTCAGTTCAGTGGCTCAGTCGTGTCTGACTCTTTGGGACCCCGTGAATCGCAGCACGCCAGGCCTCCCTGTCCATCACCAACTCCCAGAGTTTACTCAAACTCATGTCCACTGAGTTGGTGATGCCATCCAGCCATCTCATCCTCCGTCATCCACTTCTCCTCCTGCCCCCAATCCCTCCCAGCATCAGGGTCTTTTCCAATGAGTCAACTCTTCGCATGAGGTGCCCAAAATATTGGAGTTTCAGCTTCAGCATCAGTCCTTCCAATGAACACCCAGGACTGATCTCCTTTAGGATGGACTGGTTGTATCTCCTTGCAGTCCAAGGGGCTCTCAAGAGTCTTCTCCAACACCACAGTTCAAAAGCATCAATTCTTCGGTGCTCAGCTTTCTTCACAGTCCAACTCTCACATCCATACATGACCACAGGAAAAACCATAGCCTTGACTAGATGGACCTTTGTTTGCAAAGTAATGTCTCTGCTTTTGAATATGCTGTCTAGGTTGGTCATAACTTTCCTTCCAAGGAGTAAGCGTCTTTTAATTTCATGGCTGCAGTCACCATCTGCAGTGATTTGGGAGCCCCCAAAAATAAAGTCTGACACTATCTCCACTGTTTCCCCATCTATTTCCCATGAAGTGATGGGACCAGATGCCATGATCTTAGTTTTCTGAATGTTGAGCTTTAAACCAACTTTTTCATTCTCCTCTTTCACTTTCATCAAGAGGCTTTTTAGTTCCTCTTCACTTTCTGCCATAAGGGTGGTGTCATCTGCATATCTGAGCACATTAGGGTTCATCATATATAGTGTATATATATACATATACTCGTATATAATATATATAATATATATCTGATGGAATGCTATACAGATATTTAAAACAGTGTAACTAGCAAGATTAAACACGGAAAGATATTTATGATTCAGCAAACAAAGAGCAGAATACAAAATTGTAAGTATCGACCACGTGAAAACAGATACACATAAAGGACTTTTTTTTTCTTGATAGTCCTCAACAAGGTAGTTGAGATAGCCCCAACCAACCCCTAGATCCCCTAGGTATTTAAAATAAAAATCTATTGGGCATTTCTCCCTAGGATGATTTTGGCTAGGCAAAAGTTGCTGACCTGGTTCAGGTCCTACATTTTTTCTTATATTGACCTGGTTCCAAGCCTTGTGCTGGTCTATTTTTCGGCCTGTCTATAGCACTCCCAAATGACATGACCTCCTGATGATGGAGAGTTCTCAGTCTCTCTGTGCAATGACTTGAGACCTTTTGCTTTGCACCACACAGATTTCAACAACTTTTAGACTTGGATTGGTTTTTGTTCTTTTTTTTTTTTAATTTACCATTTCTCAAAGCTGTGACAAGGTGGAGATGTGACTTTCCTTCAGTGTGCTAATAACTTCTGCAAAGTTTCTGGGAATAGCCTCCAAAGCTGAGGTGAGATGGAGAGACACTGAATCTCTTCTTGCATTTGGTAGGAAAAAAAAAAAATTATACACCAGCTACCACCTCTAAGACTTTCAATACAGAAAAGTTCTTCCATGGCTATTTTCATGATGTGTCTCCTCACCAAGCAGAGGGAGTTAAATACTGGCCTCTTGCTGCCTTATACGGGTTTGGTTGCCTAATTATCTCATGCCTACTCCAGCAGACATTTGTTATGTTTGTGGCCACATGTCATCTCTTGGAATCCTCTCCCATGTCAAGGAAGCTTAAACCTTTTGAGTCCTACCTTCTCAAGGAGAAACAAGGACTTACTATTCCAGCCTTCTGTGCAACCAGGGTATAAGCATGTGACCTAGTTTCTGCCATCAGGTGCAGTCATGTAAGACTTCAGTGCAGAAGAGCAAAGCGCAAGGAGCCAGATGTCATGCAGAGTCAGTTTTCTGGTTAAGGCTGCGGAGCTGGACAGAGGCACTGAGGCAGAAATGGTAGCAGCCCTAGTGGTGGCATCCCTTGTGGGGGCAGTTGGTGCCACTGCAGTACCAGTGCCAGTGTATGACTTGGATATAACTTGCAGTGTAACCTCAGAGTGTGATTCCCTGGCCCTTCCAGGAGTCTGCATGCTATCTAATATTCTTTAAAACTTTAAACATTTTTCTTAAAAACTAGCATGGGTAGATTCTGTTGTCTGCAACTAAAAATCTTGAATAATATACCGACTGTCATGTTTTTATATTAGGCTGAAGGACTGAGAGGGGCTTCCCATGTCATTCAGTGGGAATGAAACCTCCTGCCAGTGCAGGAGACACAAGAGACTCAAGTTCAATCCCTGGGTCAGAAAGATCCCCTGGAGAATGAAACGGCAACTCATGCCAGTATGCTTGTCTGGGAAATCCCATGGACAGAGGAGCCTGGCAGGCTACAGTCCATGGGGTCACAAAGAGTCAGACATGACTGAGCATGCACACTGCTGGACTGAGAAGTGATTAATTTTTCTTATTCATTACACTTCACCAGCTGGTAGATACAATTAGGGTCATAAGAATGAGAGTTCTAAACTTGCCTGGCTCTTGCTCCCACTTGCATAATGTAGACTTTTTGGCCTTATGCAAAGTCTCCTTAGAATCCCCAGAGTTGTCTCCTATGTACTCACAGACAGTTCTTGAATGTTCTTCTCTGTGGCTGCTTGTGTCTTTGGCTGTGGCTTAAGAAGCTATGTGCAGGTCAGAATCTACATCAGTGCCAAGCATGATGAGACTGATACCCATGACAGATGTGTACTGCCTCTAATACTTTCACTCTGTGTCACTCCTGGACAGAAAGTCCTGCAGCCTATGTGCACTTATTTTATAGGTATCTTTTATAAAAACACATGCTTTACTGACCATGTAAAGCCCTTCTCTCTAAGACACAGATGTGAATATCTGGGACAAAGCCAAGGGATCGAGCAGGTTGCTGTTTATCATTTCCACTTCCTTATTCCTTCCCCAACACACATGCTCTCTCCCGCCTCATCTTTCACGCAAATCAACTCAAGCAAATAGCCATCTGCAAATAGACATTACTGGCTGTAACACTACAGTTCGGCCCTCAAACCTTGTCCTAGCAGTATCCTCAAAGTGGGAACAATTTCAGGCCAAACTGATGGACTTCAGAAGCATGATTTTTATTTTCTACAATTTACAGTTGTGGTGATCATGCTGTTTTTCAACAAGTAGAAAAGCATGACCTGAAACAGTAAGTCCTATGAAATGTATGTTGACAGGGCCTGCCTTTGCCAGGATCCTTTCTTAGAGACATCTTCTCCTACACCCTCGGGTATTTCTCTATTAATGGAATACAGGCAACTTCTTTGGCAAATAGATACAGAATGTCAGCGCCTGCGATGAGTCTTAGGAAAATGAAACAATTAGGGGATTTTTCAGCAGTCCCACTGCCAGTTTTCCCTGGACACTTATATCAGTGTTTCTGTTAATGACTTTAATCAGGACATTTTACTCACCCTAAGCAGAGGCTCAAGATTTGAGAGATCAACAGAGGATTCAATGTATTATAGTCTTGCTTTGTGGAATTTATTGGGTAGAGTTTTTCTGTGAGTAGATGCAGCAGTAAAAATCCCTTCTTACCACTACTTTCCACCCAGTTTTGCCACTTGGCATCTGTCCACCTGTCGTTATTATAACAATTCCAGATTATGGTTTATAAAAGATCATAAAGCAATATTATGCCCACAGATTGAGCCCTGCAAGTAGCACCCCCAAATCTCTCTGCTAGAACATATAAAAAATGCTTCAGAATTCTATACTTATAAAATTCCCATTGCTTTTTTGGTCTGTGTTATGATTTGGAAGGAAATAGGTTTGCTCCTGTACAGTGAAGTCCTATAACCATTTCCAAATTTATCGAAGAGTAAAAGAAAGGAAAGACTGGTAAATGTGAGCTGGGACATCCAGCCATGTGCAGAGGGAAAGATTTCACAAGCTGCGGAAGTCATCCAGGGACTTCCCTGGCAGTCTAGAGATTAAGAGCTCAACTTCCAGCACAGGGGTTGTGGGTTGAATCCTTGGTCAGGGAGCTAAGATCCCACATGCCTCAAGACCAAAAAATCAAAACATAAAAAACAGAAGCAATATTGTAACAAATTCAACAAAAACTTTAAAAATGGTCCTCATTAAAAAGTAGTCCAAAAGGATTTAAAGGAAATTGACACTCCAAGGAAGGCATAAGCCTTCTAGTTGAATTCAATCTAAAGTTGCCCTCCAGTGAGATCTGACTGTTGAAAAATTATCTTAAGATTCGTACTTACTTAAGATAAGTAAGCTGTATGAGAAGGGCTAGGAGGAGATGTAGGGAGAAATGTGACTTAAGATCTATGTGGGGCAGGACTTCCCTTGTGGTCCAGTGGCGAAGACTCCATGTTCCCAATGCAGGAGGCCTGGGTTCAATCCTTGGTCAGGGAACTAAATCCCACATGTTGCAACTAAGACTCGGTGCAGCAACAACAACAAAAAATGTATGTGGGGATGGTTTCATTCCCAGAGAGATGTGATTCTTTCATCAATGCCTGTTTCTATCACTGTTATCACTGTAATGCAATACCTACCCTCTCTTACATTTTCTGACAACCAATTTTTCCAGACATCCACAAGATATGTATAAATACTCATTTAAATTATCCAACCACACATGAGTTAAATGTCATGTTTTAATGTATCTGAAATACACTGTCAGGGGCTTTTTTGGTGGTCCAGTGGTTATGACTTCTGGCTTCCAATGCAGGGGGTGCAGTTTGATCACTGATTGGGGAACTGAGATTCTACATGGCTCATGGCAAGGTAAAAAAAATTTTTTTTAATATACTTGAAATATATTATCAGTTTATTTTAGCAGTGGTTGTATTCAAAGTGTAGAGTAAAAAGAGATAATGAGGGAATAAGATACTGAATATATCCATATTTTAAATAGGGTATAAAACATCTCATGGTACATGTTTGGTTAACCCGAAACCTTAAAGTGCATTAATCATAAAACTTGAATTCTGAGATAGATATGATTTTTGCTTAGCCTATAAAATAAAATTTGAGTTTAGGGCACAAGAAGTTTAGGGCACAAGAGTTTAGGGCATAATATCTTTTCTGAGATATTATGTTTTCTTTTTATTTTTCTTATTTTTATCAGAAAAGCATAAGAATAATGTACAAAATTTATGGAAAGATGAAAATTTGCTTGTGTCTTTCTGATGACAAAAAGGTGAATGAGTCATTTGCTCAAACACCAGCCCAGAAATTTTATCTCATGCATCATTGAATAAGAAGACTCAGCTGGGCGCCCCTCCAGTAAGTAAGAGGATCTCTGGGTCGCATGATGAAAGAGGGAGGGGCTGAACCTGCTGCCCTCCCTTGCTCCTCCCTCTGGTTTCTGGCAGCTTTTCTGCACACACATCATCCTCTGCTGTGATTCTGCAGGTGAGTTTCCAGTGCCATTCCCCTCAGCCCACTTTCATTTGTATCAGGACCCTGAGTCTCTGTGGAGATGCAAAAGCCGACGGGTCTAACTCAGCCGCATTATGACACCAAGGGTTATGATTTTTAGTTTCCCTGGGAATGATTTACACCATTGGCTGAGCCCCCAAGATCTAGGTCATCAGTGTGATTCTTGGAAAGAGATACAGAGTGGGTATCTCTAGTCTGAGCCAGGTGTCTCAAATCCTAAAATTTTATTTTATTCGTTTAGAAGATTTTTTGATTTGGACCATTTTTAAAGTCTTTATAGAACTTGTTTCAATATTGCTTCTGTTTTTTATGATTTGTGTTTTTTTTGGTCTCAAGGCATGTGGGATCTTAGTTCCCCGACCAGGGATCAAATCCACATCTCTTGCACTGGAAAATGAAGTCTTAAACACTAGACTGCCAGGGAAGTCCCTCAAATCCTGATTAGTATAATCAATGTATGCTGTGGCTCTTGAGAGGAGCAGGCAGTGAGGAAGGCTGCAGGGAGGCATATCAACTCTTGCACTAGAGAGAGATGTGAAGGGGTCACTTGGCCCAGACAGGTCACCTACGCAAAAGCAGCTCAGAAGCACAGACTAGGCCCAGGGCAGGCTAGGCTACCCTCCTCTCCAGGAGAGCCAGTTCCAGTCACTTTCCCTTGCAGAGGGGGCAGGGAAGTCCTTCATTCTACCTTGAATTCCATCGTGATAACTATGCATTTAAAAAGGAACTCAGATGAAGGAAACTCTGTGGCTTTCTTGGTGAAGTAAACTAGTTTGGTCCAGAAAGAGGTGAGTAGCCCATGTCAGAGTAGGAACCCTACTTCCTGTCTCCCCTCCTGAATCATCATGTAATAAGCTTCTGACATGCAAAAAGTCCTGAAGAAAGGCAGCAGAGGAGGAAGTGAATGAGCCAACTGCATTGGCTCCAAGCCAGAGGAACACCCTGCTTTGAGGATAAAATTGCTACTCTCGTGCCAACAGTTCAGGCAAGGACACCTACATGAATAATGTTTGGAATTCAATGGAGGAACAGCTCAAAGGGATCTTGTGGTCATTATTTTTGTATTGGCCTTTAAGAGTGCTCTTTTACTTGCTTTGTTTGTTTGCCTGCTTTTGCTCAGGTGATGAAAAGTGGAAGTAAATAACCCACACACTATTGGTTCTGAGTAGCATCTGTTTAGATGACACAGAAGGATGTCAGGAAGGTAAAAAAAGGGTGTGGAACCCCGTCACCTCACACCTCCTTCCTGAGTACATGAAAAGCCGAGGGCTATTATAAAAAGTAATTTGTGTCCAGCTCTTGGGGGAGGGAAGTACATTTTCACACTCGGAATGTCACACTCCAAATTTTAACCTAGTGCTGTTTCCTGCTCTTACTCATAAAGTGACTCACAAGACTTCTGGTAACTTTAGCGTCTTCAGAATGGAGGAACAAGCAGGCCAGTGACCACCTGATGGATTACACAACATAGCTTATTTTGGAGGAAAGGGAAGTCAGGGTGAGGATGGTTTATTTCATTGGCCTCATGATCACAAATGTTATCCAGGCTAAACACAGTCTTTAATCACTCTGCCATTTACATCAATACTTCTCCCCCGAGCTTCCAAATTCTCATACTTCAATTCTCTTTTTAGGAAAGCTACTTTTGACTTAAAAATTCTTCCTTCTGTCCATACTTTTCCACCACTTTTTCTCCTCATTGAATCATTTCCATTATCCAATAATAGAAATAGGATAGCATAAGGAGTTGAGGAGGTTTCCTAACTCAACCCAAAACCAGAGAGTAAGAAGAAAAATGGAAGACTCCCATACACCGGTTTCTGGGCTATAACTAAGAAACCAGGCTGGCACCAAGTCCAGTCAGTTAAATGGAAGAAAGCTGTAGGTCGGCCCTGGATGTTACCATCAAACTGAAGTCATGAGGACACTAGCATGGGGGTTGGACAAAGGATACCCAAAGAGGAAGAATTTCAGGATCTGATAGTGAATCCAAGGAAGAGAGTTTATTGTGTGCTGGGCACTTCACACATATTAACTAAGCTACCAGGTATTTGGACTTCCCTCAAAGCTCAGTCAGTAAAGAATCTGCCAGCAATGCAGGTGATCTGGGTTCGATTCCTCAGTTGGAAAGATCCCCTGGAGCAGGAAATAGCAACCCACTCTAGTATTCTTGCCCGGAGAATCCCATGGACAGTCCGTGGGGTCGCAGGGTCGGGCACGACTTGGCGGCTAAACCACCACCACCACCACGTATTTACCATTATTATCCCCATTTTGCAGATGAAGAAAACAGAGGAACAAAACCGTCCCTGTGATGGGTATAGAGAGGCCCACTCCTTCAAAGGATTTTCTCCCCAGCTGCCTTCACCTGTGAGTGCCTTCAGGCTCTGCTTCTGCTATTTGGCCCAAGGTCATGAACTTCTCAGGGCAGCCTGCACTGGACAGAGAGACAAAGTATAAAGACCCAATTATTGTCCTAATAATCATCCCAAGGTGGGACTATTCTCATGGTAATAGTCACAGCAGAACTCCCTGCCTGGTTGGTAGAAGCTTTGATGAGTTGGTATCACATTTCAAGTTGTACTCCAGTGAGGATGACTAACCATCCCAGTTTGCCTGAGAATGTCCTGGTTTTAGCACTGCAAGTTCTATGTGCCAAGAAGCTGTCATCCCAGGCAAACCAGAATGGTTGGTTGCTTCGGCCAATCCTGCTTCCTTCCCCTTACTTTGAAATATATTGATCCCTAATAATGATTTTGGGCTTCCCAAATCCCAGGTGGCTCAGTGGTAAAGAATCTGCCTGCCAAGGTAGGAGACACAGGAGATGTGGGTTTGATCCCTGAGTCAGGAATATCCTCTTGAGTAGGAAATGGCAACCCACTTTAGTATGCTTGCCTGGAAACCTCCAGGAACGGAGGAGCCTGGCGAGCTACAGTCCACGGGTTTGCCAAGAGTTGGACACAACTGAGTGACTGAGCACGAGTGTAGTAATAATTTTGCACCCCAAACTCCATCTCAGTGGAACTTCCTGAGAACCCCACATGGACAGAGTGCTGATTACATTGCAAACAACAGACATTCTGGCATCAGACTGTGGGCTCCTAATCTCCAAGCATCACTCATCCATTATAAAAGTGTTCTGGTCACTAAAAAGGGGTGCTCAACAGAGAGCAGAGGCAGATTCTGCAGTTCCATTTGGCCCAGGGGAAGTATTTCTCCACAAGAATGAAAGTAGTTCATGTTACTCACTATGCCTAGCCTATGAAGGAGGTATCTATCAATATTCTTATTTTGCAAATGAGAAAGCTAAGGCTTAGAGAATTTGCTTGCCTTAGGACTTTAACCTGGGCACTCTGCTTGTACCTTAGTTTGGATAAACCTGAGTAGCTTAGCATGATAGAATGGAGAGGATTTTTTTGGAGTAGAGGTCATGACAACCCACTCCAGTATTCGTGCCTGGAGAATCCCATGGACAGAGGAGCCTAGAGGGGTTCATAGGGTCTCAAAGAGTCGGACATGACTGAAACAACTTAGCACACGGCGCCCATAGAGTGGGTTCAGTGAAGATTCTACACTTCAGAAAAAGGCCCAGAAACATGGCAAGAGGCTACAATCCAATTTATTAATAAGAGCTAAAAGAGTTTAAGAGCAGGGATTTAAATAATTAGATGTTAGTTGTTTATGTTGCAATAAAGAAAATCTCTGTTGCTCTCTCCATCCTCTTGAACTTCTCAAACTCAAAGCTTCAGTAAAGTTTGGCACAGAAGAGCCTCACATTCCGGATGTGTGTAAACCACCAGGGGCTGCCTGAGCAGAGAACAGGAACTAGTAAAGGCAAGAAGTCAGAGTTAACGGGGCCATGAGGCAGCCGGCTCCAAATTCACCTCATCCCCACCTGCCACCAGGCCTGGAGGAATTTGCAGAAACGTTCAGGAGATTATTAGATTTTCCACAGGCCTGGAAAGAGATTGGAGCCTAATTTGTTTATATCTCTGGGACTAGGGAGATTCCAGATGGCAGCTGAGATGCACGTGCAGGACAAGAGCTTTATTAAGATAAATCAAAATAATAAAGGCAGCTCTTTGGGAGAAGGAAGTAGGAAAATGGGTCATTTGTATTTTCTTTTTTTGTGTGTGTTTTTTTCTGGGTTTTTAAGATTCCTACAATAAAATAGTGTTACCTCTGTAATCTGAGAGAAGAGCAATAAATGATCAATGTCTATGTCTTCTGTGTTCCTGATTATATAGACTCTTCTGTCTCTTGGGTGTGCCTTGTTACTGAAAAGAAACAGATGAAACAAAAACCAAGTAAAACCATGTCACTCAACCTAGATGGGTGGGATGAGGAAGGAGGTAGGAGGGAGGTTCAAGAGGGAGGGGTCATATGTACACCTATGGTTGTTTCATCTTGATGCATGGCAGAAACCATCACAATATTGTAAAGTAATTATCCCCCAATTAAAATTAAAAATTAAAAAAATCGTGTAACTGAGTCACACAGAGGTATTTCATATAGTCATAGAAATATAGTCTACATATTAAGTGAGGCCTCATTACCTTAGTGCAAGAACACTGAAAATGTTTCAAGTCAGTATCCTGGGTCTCGGAAGAGCAAAAGGTCTTTAAGATTTTACATTAATCCTTCAGACTTTAATCAGGTCAAGTTGACATTGATCAGATCAAGGTTTAAACTTGACTTGATTTCTGGCTCATGAAATTTTGAGTGTGCAGGTCATTTTCTCTTAACTTTCCTCTTCTCAAAGTGACATATATATATATATATATTATTTATTTTTTATATTTTATTTTAATATTTTATTTTATATTTATTATTTATATTTCCTCTTCTATTTAACTTTCCTCTTCTCAAAGTGACATATATATATTTATTTATATTATTTATTATTTATATTTTATTTTTATATTTTATTTATATTTATTATTTATATTTATTTATTTTGCAAACAGATAATGCTTACAAAAACCTTTGAGGTCTCTGGATTAAAGATTCTATATAAAAAGGGAGTTATGACACATGACTGTCCAATTCTTTTGATGATAGAGCTTAGCTAGTCCCTGGTAACTGAGGTGCCCAAATGATGTCAAATCTCCGCTATAAATGGGGGCCTCCTTCACCCTCAAGCAGTGAGGACTGTTGTCATGTCCTGCCTGCTGCTTGTGGCACATGGTGGAATGTCGCTCCGGGACCTTCCTCAGCTGTGTTAAGATCCCCCGTCCGATACACACCGATGCCTCTGCAACTGTCTCTAGGGTTCTTTCTTCGGTCTCGAGGTTGGGCAACTCCAAGACTCGCAGGCCTGTGGGGTGCAGCCCAACAATCACAATCAATCATGCAGGAATCTGAAACTCAGGGAAATTAAGCAGGACAGATCCAGAGCCAGGGCCTGGTGGAGCTCAGGCCTAAGTGTGCGCATGGTCCCTGTTCCCTGGGCACCACTAGCTCCAGACCTGGTTCTCAAACCAGCCTGTCACCTGCCTTTTTGTAAAAAAAAAAAAAAAAAAAAAAAAATCAAGGAGAGTTATGATCGTGACATATTTCTATGTTATTGGTCAAGCGAGTGACCAACATTCAGACCAAAACCAGAAACAATGATAAACAAGTTTCTTTACCTCTTTCGAGTAACATAGGTGGTAGTCATGAAAGAAATGTCTAATCTAAAACATAAATGTTTTTCCCCTCTTCATCAGAAGTGTTTAACAGAAAAAACAAAGGCATAGTTTATTACTTTGAAATAGTTTAAATATTCTGGGGTACAGAGGGCTGAAATTTCCCTGATGTTGTGTCTTGGAAATATCATCTTTTGCTTGCTAATTTCTACACTTGGGCAGAGAGTGGTTAAAAAATGAATACTCCTTGTTTTTTTAAAAAGTGAAGAGATCCTGAGTGAAGGCATGAAAAATTTAAAGTGTCATTATAAAGAGAAAAGAGATTCTGCGAGCATTTAGATCCATGTCTTGTTTCTTTCTTTTTTTTTTTTGGCTGCACTCCATGCTTTATCAGGATCTTAGTTTCCTAACCAGGGATTGAACCTGGGCCTTGAGCAGGGAGAGTGCAGAGTCCTAACCATTGGACCACCAAGGAATTCTCCAGATACACGTCCTCCTGACTGACAGGTCGGAATGTATTGTTTCTCTCATCCCTGACATTTTAGCCTAAACCTGACCATCAAGCTGTTTTTCCTTCTGCTGAAATGGTACTTACTGTCCAGGAGCTGCTTCTGCTTCTATTCCCGAGTCATTGAGCAAGATTTACTTCTGGGGCCTAATTTATAAACAAATATATTTAAATCTTATAGTGATTTTGAGGTTTCTTTATTACTAACAAGGTCTCGAGAATCGTGAGAATATAAATGTTATCAGTTATGGTCAACTACTCTAGAACTGAAAGAACTTGCAAATATCTTAACCAGATGCATGTGACATTCATTTATGGTAATGACAGCAATAAAATTAGTAGGTAAGGTAAGAAATTAAAAGGAAAAGTTTGTAACTAGGTGATAGACTGTAAAGTTTTTGTATGCTTGTTTTAAAACCTGTTTCCCTGGTTTAGATCCTGGTTTAGAAACTAGCTGTAAAAGACATTGGGGGATAATTAGGGAAAAATTTGAACATGGACTGCATGTTAGATTATATTAAGGAATTAATCTTAATTTTGTTCAGTGAGATAATCTTATATTCACCATGATGGAAAGTGTTCTAGCTTTTTAGTGATGTGTTCTGAAGTATTTGTAGGTTGGATGTCACTATGTTTCTAATTTGCTTTGAAAACTTCAGCATAAAAAGTGAGTTAAAAAAATTAAAATCTGTTTCATGCTGTTTACATTTTAATTCATGATTTTTTCTTCTTAAAACATATCACCTTATTATACTCTTATTTATTTAAACATTTATTTTTATTATAAAATTAAGATAACAATACTACAAAAACTGAAAATTCATAATTCCACCTCGCCCCAAATATTGTCAAGAGGTGTATTTTCTTTCCATTTTTCCTCCTGAATTATATTGTTTTTTTTACTTTGATCAGAGTATATATGATTCAGTCTTCCATGTTTTTGCCCTTAGCATTGTATCTTGAGTCTTGCCTCGTCTTAAATTTCCAAACATACATCCTTTCAGTGCTTCTAAAGGACAAGGTATTTTTAACTTCACTACAAGCCATGCCTGTCCCTACTGTCTGTCTCATGGCCAGTCAAGCCCAGGTGACCCCTTACTGAACGCATGTGGCTTGCCTCATGGCCAGTGAGGCACAGCTGGAGTGGACACGGAAGTGAGCTATTGCAAGAGGAAGTCTGGGCTTCTCCCTCCCATCTCAACCACAGCAGAAAGGCAGCCTTTAGGTCTCCTGCAAAAAGGGGAAAAGTCAGTTGTATATTTGCATGGGGCAGGAGGATGACTCCACAGATGATGCCAATTATAGGGAGAAGTCAGAACTTTGCAATGGTGAAATCTGGGGGTCACCAGTCAAATTCTGTGACCAAATTCTGCATCACCAGTCATGGCGCACTAGACATTATGTACCTCTTGATATGGTGCAACCTGAAGTACAAACCTTCATCTGTGAAATATTGTTGCCAAAATGCTTAATCTACATCTCATGAAGCCTTCTGTATCTATGTTTCAGTTTACAGGAAATCCAGGGAGTTATAAGAAACACTTAAGTGGTACTATGAGGAAACAGTCATACAAATCTAGAAGTCTGGACATTCCACAAAACAACTGGTCTAGACTTCTCAACAGGCCAAAATCATGTGAAGAAAGGAGGAAGAAAGGGGTCTGTTTTATATTAAAAGAGACTTGAAATTCAGAAAAACAAAATGCAATGTGTGATCCTTGTTTGGATCCTGGTTTGAATAAACCAGATATAAATGAAAGTTGGGGAAAAGATAGTATTAGATGGTAATAGAAATTATTGAAATTTTGCTAGATTTGTGACATAGGAGAATGATCTTTTACTTATTGAAGCCAAATGTTCATTGTACAATTTTTATTTTTCAATATATTTGTTCAGTTCAGTTCAGTCGCTCAGTCGTGTCCGACTCTTTGCGACCCCATGAATCACAGCACGCCAGGCCTCCCTGTCCATCACCAACTCCCTGAGTTCACTCAGACTCACGTCCATCAAGTCAGTGATGCCATCCAGCCATCTCGTCCTCTGTCGTCCCCTTCTCCTGCCCACAATCCCTCCCAGCATCAGAGTCTTTTCCAATGAGTCAACTCTTCACATGAGGTGGCCAAAGTACTGGAGTTTCAGCTTTAGTTAGGTACAGTTAATTTATAATATTATGTTAGTTTCAGGTGTACAGCCTAGTGATTTGTTTTTTTTTTAATTATATTTCATTATGTGTGTGCTACAAAATATTGAGTACATTTCCCAGTGCTATAAGGTAAATCCTTGTTGCTTATCTATTTTATATATGCTTGTTTGTATCTGTCAATCCCATACTCCTAATTTGTCCCCTCTCTCCTCTTCTTTTGTAACTATAAGTTTTTCTATATCTGTGAGTCTGTTTCTGTTTTGTATATACATTCACTTGTATTATTTTTAGATTCGACATATAAATGATATCATATAGTATTTGTCTGTTTTATTCACTAAGCATAATAGTCTCTAGGTCCATCCATGTGTTGCCAGTGGCAATATTTCATTCTTTTTTATGGCTGATTAATATTCCATTATATACTAACCTTTGTTGGCAAAGTAATGTCTCTGCTTTTGAATATGCTATCTAGGTCATAACTTTCCTTCCAAGGAGTAAGCGTCTTTT
Organism: Bos grunniens; assembly: GCF_055505025.1. Taxonomy (NCBI): domain Eukaryota; kingdom Metazoa; phylum Chordata; class Mammalia; order Artiodactyla; family Bovidae; genus Bos; species Bos grunniens. The sequence continues at coordinate 63,178,861 of NC_141173.1, read as the reverse complement.
AATTTCATGGCTGCAGTCACCATCTGTAGTGATTTTGGAGCCCAGAAAAATAAAGTCTGACACTGTTTCCACTGTTTCCCCATCTATTTCCCATGAAGTGGTGGGACCGGATGCCATGATCTTCATTTTCTGAATGTTGAGCTTTAAGGCTATGGTTTTTCCTGTGGTCATGTATGGATGTCAGAGTTGGACTGTGAAGAAGGCTGAACGCCAAAGAATTGATGCTTTTGAACTGTGGTGTTGGAGAAGACTCTTGAGAGTCCCTTGGACTGCAAGGAGCTCCAAACAGTCCATTCTGAAGGAGATCAGCCCTGGGATTTCTTTGGAAGGAATGATGCTAAAGCTGAAACTCCAGTACTTTGGCCACCTCGTGCGAAGAGTTGACTCATTGGAAAAGACTCTGATGCTGGGAGGGATTGGGGGCAGGAGGAGAAGGGGACAACAGAGGATGAGATGGCTGGATGGCATCACTGACTTGATGGACGTGAGTCTGAGTGAACTCTGGGAGTTGGTGATGGACAGAGAGGCCTGGCGTGCTGCGATTCATGGGGTCGCAAAGAGTCGGACACGACTGAGCGACTGATCTGATCTGATATATATATATATATATATATATATGCTTAGTTGCTCAGTCGTGTCCAACTCTTTGCACCCCCAAGAACTGTAGTCCACTAGTCTACTTTGTGGAACTGTCCAGGCAAGAATACTGGAGTGGGTTGCCATGCCCTCCTCCAGGAGATCTTCCCAACCCGGGGACTGAACCCAGGTCTCCTGCATTGCAGGTGGATTCTTTACAGTCTGAGCCACCAGGGAAGCCCATATATGTTTATATATATATAAATATCACATATTCTTAAGCCAGTTATCTGTTGAAGCACACTTGAGTTGTAGCCATGTTTCGGCTATTGTAAATAACACTGCTATGAACAGTGAGTACAGGTACATTTTCGAATTAGAGTTTTTAACCCAGGAGTGGAATTACTGGCTCATATGGGAATTGCACTTTTAACTTTTTAAGGAACCTCCATACTGTTTTCCATAGTGGCTGTATTTTCTCAATATATTTTAAGTATTTCATCATTAAAAAGGTCTTCTGTGAATGGAGTACAGGCAGGAGAAGAGTTTTTCTTTCACTAGTAGTGGGCTGAGATATTTCTATTATTTTCTGTTATAATAAATAAGTTACTACTCAAGACATGCAAGATGAGATAATCAAATAGTATAAAGTTATACAAAATTAAACAGACTATGTTTTCAAAGTGGTAGAATTTTAATTCATTTGCTTCTCTTAGAGATGAGGATAACACAGGCAGGCAGTCTTAAAATAGGAACACCTAATGCCTACTGCACAGGTGGATAGAGACAACAACTACAATGCATAGATATTCAGGACCTACCACATCCCAGGCACCATGCCAAGTGTTCGAGATACTACAAGAGATGCCAGTGTGGTCCCTGCCACAGTGGGATGTACTCTCTGAAGGGGAAGACAGACAAAAACATGCAACCAGACAAGCAATGTAACAGGAGCAATTCCTCTTGTGGGGGAAACAAACAGGGCTGCAAAAGAGAACCACAGGGGTGATGGTCAGGAAAGGGGTCTTCCTGGAGGCATATTGAGGCTGAATCCTGTGAGAGGAAAAGTAAGCCAGGGGACTGGCAAAGAGAAGAGCCATCTAGATGGAGGAAACTGTGTGTGCAAAGACCTTAATTAGGAAAAAGGAATTGAATAAAACCAGTGTGACGTAGATGTTATGAGCACAGGGCACCGTGGTAAGCTGGAGAAATAGCTTTTAGGCCATGGCAAGGAATTAGGTTTTTTCCTAAGTGTGATGGACAGCCATGTTCAGTAGCATTCATTTATTTTAAAAATTCCATTTTGAAGAAGGTTTAAGGAAATTGCCAGCACGTTGAAAGCTTAGGGACCACGTGTTGCATACTTCAACCACACTCAGTATGACCATTCAGGGTAGTGCTCTCAGCTCTTCTAATTGGATGTCTCCCACCCTTCAACATGGCCAATGGATACTTATTGGTGCATCAGGAATCTATTGCTTGGTAACAACTTATCCCAAAATGTGGTGACTTCAACCAATAATGAATATTTATTATTTCACAGTTTCTGAGGGTCAGGAGTTCAAGAGCGGTTTATCTGATCTGATCTGTCTGATCTGGTTTGAGGGTCTCTCATGCAGTTTCAGTCAAGGTGCTGGCTGAGGACATTGGACATCTTGGTCGGGACCAGAGGAGCCAATGCCAAGATGGCGCCCACACAGGGCTGTGGTCAGGAGGCCTGGCTTTCCTGTCATGTGATCCTCTTCATGAGGCTACTTGAGCATCCTCATTGCATGGCAGCCGACCCCACTCAAGTGAGTGATCCCACTAAGAGTAAGGAGGAAATTACAGTGCTCTTCATAGTCCTGGAGGCAACATACACTGTCACTTCTGCCTCCCTAAGAGATGGGTTGCTAAGTCCAGACCACATTCAAGGGGAGGGAAATTAAGTCTTATCTCTTGAAAGGAGGTGTTTCTAAAAATCTGTGGACATATTTTAAAACCACCACATTCAGTGACCCAACACATGTCATCCTCTGTGGGAAGCCTGCCTTGATTTTTCCGAGCAGAGCTGGTCGCTCTCTGCTCTGTTTTCAGGGCACTTCATTTCTGTCTTTTACAGCTCTTGCCTTGTTTATGGAAGTCTATTTACCCATCTATCTTTCTCACTAGACCAGGTGCTCCTTCAGGCCTAGGGACATGTCTTCTGGATCTTCTGTGTCCTCAATCTGCTCATTAATGAAATTCTCATACCATCACAGGACACTATCATCCACCCCTCCTGAGTCAGGGTTTTTAAAAGACCCTTTCTCACTCCGTCCTTTTCCTGCCTGTCTTGATTTACTCATTGTATTATACATAGACATATCTTCTCAACAAGGTAATAAACTCCCAAAATAGGACTATCTTAGTCATCTCTCTTTTTAAATTCCTCATGGTTCCAAAGGCATAGCTCTGTATTATAATAATAAATATCCTTTTAGAAGAATTAAACAGGAGAGGGCCCTGCATAGTTAAAAAAATCTTTTCAGCTTCTTTGGTAATTGAAATATCTCCTGGCTAGCTCAGCTCTATGTAAACTCTAATAAAGAAAAATGACCTCAGTTCATAATGCAGGAAACATTCAGTGTTGCAAAAAGAACTCTGAAGCACAAGGAGTCTTCCATTCTGTTCTGCTTGCTTCCTTATTGTTTGAGAGACTCAAGATCTAACACTGTCAGGATGTCCTTATCGTTCAATGGAAAGAATGTGAGGAGATCTTTTAGTTTTCTCTCTAAACACTGAAAAGCCATATTCCCTCCTAGAGTCACAAAGTATCATCCCTCCCTTGGCCTTAGTTTCTAAGTGTGTTAAGTGTCATTCAGTCCTGTCTGACTCTTTGCAACCCCATGCATTGTAACCCACCAGGCTCCTCTGTCCATGGGATTCTCCAGGCGAGAATACTGGAGTGGGGTGCCATTCCCTTCTTCAGGGGATCTTCCCAGCCCATGAATCGAACCCAAATCTCCCAAATTACAAGCAGATTCTTTACCATCTGAGCCCAATAGGATATTGTCAATTCAGGTAGTTTTATCGAGATTAAGTTAGAAGCTTAGCTGACCTTGGTTCTGATTTTTAAGAATCTTGGACATCCAGAGAAGTCTTCTGGGGCAGATTTCTTTGGGGTTTGGAGAAATGATTGGACCAGCTCTGAGCCTGTGACAGGCCCAGGTAGGGGCCGGGGAGAAGAGGTGAGCAGAGCCTGGGACATGACCTGCCCCTCTGCCCTGCTTCATCTGACAAGGAAGTTCTTTCTTATGGTTCATCATTAAAGAATTGAGGTGATTGCACATTAAAACAGAAACAAAAGAGAGATAATGGAAGAGCCTTCAACAAAACAGCCAATGCCGCATTTTAAAGGGTCATTTTCTTCTCAAAAGAAAAAAAATAAATGCATGTCAACTCCTTTCCTTTCTTTGTCTGACCTGTAAAGACAGAGCCGCCTTTAAAAAAAAAAAATTATTTGACTGCAGTGGGTCTTAGTTGTGGCACATGGGAACTTTGATCGATGTGGGATCTTTAGTTAAGGCTTGTGAACACGTAGCTGTGGCATGTGGGAACTAGTTCCTGATCCGGAATTGAACCTGGGCCCCCTGCACTGGCAGCGTGGTGAAGTCTTAGCCACTGGACCACCAGGGAAGTCCCAAGACAGATCTGCCTTGACAGAACAAAATGCCTGCTTTTAAGGGACTCTCCTGTTTGTCAGAAGACTATCTCTTCATGCTAAATCAGAAGCCCAGGTTTCACACTAAACATGAAAGCCCAGAACATGGTATCTGGCACACAGTAGGCTCTCAGGCAATGGTGACTGCTTGGATGGTTATAGTGCTAAGGCTGGTTGGGTTCTCTGCTACTGTGACAACGAAGCTGTCATAAAATTCCTGGACTACTTCTCCAACAAGAGAGCAAATAAGTCCTAAAGGAAGAGTCAGAGAGTCTGGATTTCACTGGGTGGTATTTATTTGGCTTTGACACATTTGCATTCGGCACAACTCAATTAAACAGCAGAGTAAACCTGAAAGAAAGAACTAGGCTTTTAAAGATGTTTGAACGAAGTGCATCCTGGGAAACCTCTCCTCCTCAGGGGAGCATGGCAGGAGGCCACTTGAAGGAGAAACACCTCCACCCTTCTAAGGGAGGATAGGAGACAGAGGGTGTTTGTTTCACAGAGAAGTCGGCAGCACAAATTACTGTTTTCTTTGTTAAACCGATTTCTGAAACATGTTAGTACCTTGCCTGACTGCTGCCTGAAAGGATGGAGGGCAGAGAATAAAACTGCAAATTGTTGGTTAGTTATACAATATTTGAGTTTTGACAAATCTGGAATTCATGCTAAAATTGTATTTAATTTCAAAGGTAATGTGAAATTTGGGAAATTTAAAATCTTGGTGATAATAAATGAAGTGATAAATCAATTTAAAATTCAATGCAGAAAGATCAAGAGTTAAAAAGCAAAATCATCGCAGTTAATACACGTTCTCCCCTGTGGTTCTCTTTTCTAAATCAACTGAAAATATTTAATCATGTGCCTTTAATTAAAGCTCTACACCCATGGAGTAAAACAAAGTGGAGTTTGTTTCACTTAGACAAGAATATCTAATGGTTCCATCTATAAAATTGATATCTAAAAATATACATTTCTAACAAACTCCATTTTGTTTCAAGTTGTGGAAAAACCGAATCTTCCTGAGGGGAAACAGCCTTAAACATCTCTTCCTTTTTTTTTTTTTGATCACATGGCATGGGGGATCTTAGTTCCCCAACTGAAAATCAAACCCGAGGCCTCCTACATTAGATTGCTGAGTTTTAACCATAGGCCCGCCCAGGGAAGTCCCCATCTCTTCCTTTGTGTTTTTGTTGTTATTTTGTCTTTTAATTGTATCTCATTCACAATACTTATTACTGTATTAACTTGGCCTGAGCAATTGTATTTACATAATTGTCAGAGTGGGATAAGCAACCTGAAATTTATTTGCAAAGAAGCACCAACTAATTTCACCAACCACCCCCAGACCAAGGAGGAGAATTCACAGAAGCTCCGTGTGACTCACTGGATGCTCACCAGGGAGACAGAGGAGAGGACTGTGTCATGGTGGAAGGCAGGCTGGCCTGGGTCCTTCGTTCTAGCCCAGTCCTGCTGGGAACAGTCTCTAAATCAGGACAGGCCATTCCCCATCTATGTTCTCCATTTCCTTCTCTAGACTTTGAGTGGGTTGGTTATATGGCTCTTAAGATGCAGCTAATATTTAACAAGTCTTGCACATCTGTACACAGCAAGGTTCCATGATGTCCAATGTGACATAGAGCATAGGCGAGTCTGCAAACAAGTCTGGAGCAAGATAGTCTTGGCTCAGAGTGACTCTTAGGTGAGTGACTCACTGCCCTGTTCCTCATTTATAAAATGTAGATGATAATGAATCCCATGATATAGGACTGTTGTGAGGTCTAAATGTGATAAACCCCTTAGAATAGAGTCTGGTATAAATGCTAGTTGACATTTGATTTAAAAAAATACTTTCCTTTCCAGATGGGTTCAGTGCTTTTGCCTGGTCACCACCCCCAACTGTCTGGAGTGTCCATATGTCTCCTGCGAATATTTTGAGACTTTTATTATCCCATGGAAGTGTTTGATGGATGTTCTGCATGGTTATTAGAGATCTAATTTTCAAGCTGTGAAAAAAAAAAGTGAAACTTGTTAGGGAAAAGAGTCTTAATCTTTAAATACCTCTAATGTTCTTTGGTTTTAATCTCATGTGCAGTGGCTGCTATTTAATGCCTCTGCATGGCAGTAAGTATCAGGATCTGAAGATTAAGTGTCAGGATCTCAAGGACGGTATTAGAAATGTTGTCGATGGTTCCCACAGTTTTACAAGTTATTAGAGTTTTGCCTAGACCCCAACTCAAAGGCCTTTATTCATGCACTCATTCACTCTTTCACTCACAAGCTTTTATTGAGCACTTACTATGTGTCAGTCACTGGAAAAGAGAAATAATACATGGTTTCTCCTTTAGCAGAGCTCAAAGCCTATGGGGAAGACAGATGAACAAATTTATAGATTACCAAAGTGGTAAGCACTGTTTTAAGAACATGAACAAAATGCTGTGGGAGCCCAGAGGACTGAGCAACTGATTGTGCCTGGAGGAATCAGGAAGTGACAGCTGAGCAAGTAAAGCCTTTGTATGTGATTGCGCATGTGTTTATCTGTCTGGGTGTTTCAGGGAGAGGCAGAGCAAAGGCAAGGTGAAAAGGGTTGAGAGTCACTGAAAGGCACAATCTACATTACATTCCTGGGAAAGAATTAGCTTCTTTTGAAAGTGGTGGGAGAGGGCTTCCCTGGTGGCTCAGTGGTAAAGAATCTGCCTGCCAATGCAGAGAGGCGGGTTTGATACCTGGTCCAGGAAGATCCCGCATGCTGCAGAGCAACTAAGCCCATTTGCCACAACTACTGAGCCTGTGCTCAAGAGCCCGGGAGCTGCAACTCTTGAAGCCTGCATGCAGAAGAGCCTGTGTTCCACAAGAGAAGCCACACCTGAATCTGGCAACTAGAGAGTAGCTCCTGCTTACCACAACTAGAGAAAAAGCCTCACAGCAATGAAGACCCAGCACAGCCAATAATAATATAATAATAAAATAAAAATAAAATTAAGTGGTGGGAGAGAGAGAAGGAACAAGCTCATCTAACATTCCAGCTTCTTCCAGGATGAGAACATTTATATCAGATATCCTGATGGCAAAGGCAATAGCACTGTGGGTACTTAAACGTTAAGTCTAGAACTTAAAAGCAGATGTATAATGATTTTGAGGGCTTCCCTGATTGCTCAAGTGGTAAAGAATTCGCCTACAATGCAGGAGACACAAGAGACGTGGGTTTGATCCCTGGGTTTGGAAGATGCCCTGGAGGAGGAAAATGGGAACTCACTCCCGTATTCTTTTTTTTTTATTTTATTTTATTATTATTTTTTTTTAATTTTATTTTATTTTTAAACTTTACAATATTGTATTGGTTTTGCCAAATATCAAAATGAATCTGCCACAGGTATACATGTGTTCCCCATCCTGAACCCCCTCCCTCCTCCCTCCCCATACCATCCCTCTGGGTCGTCCCAGTGCACCAGCCCCAAGCATCCAGTATCGTGCATCGAACCTGGACTGGCGACTTGTTTCATATATAATATTATACATGTTTCAATGCCATTCTCCCAAATCATCCCACCCTCGCCCTCTCCCACAGAGTCCAAAAGACTGTTCTATACATCAGTGTCTCTTTTGCTGTCTCGTATACAGGGTTATTGTTATCATCTTTCTAAATTCCATATATATGCGTTAGTATACTGTATTGGTGTTTTTCTTTCTGGCTTACTTCACTCTGTATAATAGGCTCCAGTTTCATCCACCTCATTAGAACTGATTCAAATGTATTCTTTTTAATGGCTGAGTAATACTCCATTGTGTATATGTACCATGGCTTTCTTATCCATTCATCTGCTGATGGACATCTAGGTTGCTTCCATGTCCTGGCTATTATAAACAGTGCTGCGATGAACACTGGGGTACACGTGTCTCTTTCTCTTCTGGTTTCCTCAGTGTGTATGCCCAGCAGTGGGATTGCTGGATCATAAGGCAGTTCTATTTCCAGTTTTTTAAGGAATCTCCACACTGTTCTCCATAGTAGCTGTACTAGTTTGCATTCCCACCAACAGTGTAAGAGGGTTCCCTTTTCTCCACACCCTCTCCAGCATTTATTGCTTGTAGACTTTTGGATCACAGCCATTCTGACTGGCGTGAAATGGTACCTCATAGTGGTTTTGATTTGCATTTCTCTGATAATGAGTGATGTTGTTTGTTAGCCATCTGTATGTCTTCTTTGGAGAAATGTCTATTTAGTTCTTTGTCCCATTTTTTGATTGGGTCATTTATTTTTCTGGAATTGAGCTATAGGAGTTGCTTGTATATTTTTGAGATTAGTTGTTTGTCAGTTGCTTCATTTGCTATTGAAACTAAAGACATATATATAGAAAACTGTAAAACACTGGTGAAAGAAACCAAAGAGGACACTAATAGATGGAGAAATATACCATGTTCATGGATTGGAAGAATCAGTATAGTGAAAATGAGTATACTACCCAAAGCAATTTATAGATTCAATACAATCCCTATCAAGCTACCAACGGTATTCTTCACAGAGCTAGAACAAATAATTTCACAATTTGTATGGAAATACAAAAAACCTCGAATAGCCAAAGCTATCTTGAGAAAGAAGAATGGAACTGGAGGAATCAACCTACCTGACCTCAGGCTCTACTACAAAGCCACAGTTATCAAGACAGTATGGTACTGGCACAAAGACAGAAATATAGATCAATGGAACAAAATAGAAAGCCCAGAGATAAATCCACACACATATGGACACCTTATCTTTGACAAAGGAGGCAAGAATATACAATGGATTAAAGACATTCTCTTTAACAAGTGGTGCTGGGAAAACTGGTCAACCACTTGTAAAAGAATGAAACTAGAGCACTTTCTAACACCATACACAAAAATAAACTCAAAATGGATTAAAGATCTAAATGTAAGACCAGAAACTATAAAACTCCTAGAGGAGAACATAGGCAAAACACTCTCTGACATACATCACAGCAGGATCCTCTATGACCCACCTCCCAGAATATTGGAAATAAAAGCAAAAATAAACAAATGGGACCTAATTAAACTTAAAAGCTTCTGCACAACAAAGGAAACTATAAGCAAGGTGAAAAGACAGCCTTCACTCCCGTATTCTTGCCTGAAAAATCCCAAGGATAGAGGAGCCTGGCAAGCTATAGTCCACAGAGTCACAAAGAGTTGGACATGACTGAATGACTAAGCAATGATTTTGAGACCCCCCGTCTTCCCCTCACAAACAACCTGGTATAACCATAAACCAGCTAAATTCATCCTAAAATGTATGTAGCATGGGATGCATCCACAATTCTCCAAGTGTTTTTTAAGGTAGGCTTGTGAGTGAGGTAAAGAAGATAGATGTTAGAATATAGAAGATAAACAGAAAGATTTTACAATCTCACAAAATCAATGTAACGGACATGCATATACCCACCACTTAGATTAACCATAGTTAACAATTTTCCATTTTACCATATTTGATTCAAATAAAGATATGTCTGTGTGTGCATATATACAAATTTTGGAGCCATTTAAAATAACATTGCCAATATTGTGATATTTTATACCTAAATATTCTATAAATATGCTACCCCCCTCCCCAAATAAGGACATTTTCCTCCTTACCCAAACACCAGTATCATGTCTAACAGAATAAATTCCCTAATTTCTAATACTGAACCAGTATTTATTTCCCCCTGGTTGTCCCAAATTATCTTTTATAGCTCCTTTTTAAAAAACAAGACAAATATTTGTTTTTAATGGGTGGCATAGATTTTTGGACAGACTCCTTGCAGAGACATGGACTAGTATAATTTCTACTTTAAACTGTATTTTGCACTCTGCCAGATTTCTCTGAAGCCTGAAATATCACTTAGGCTTGTCTAAGTATACATAAATGCTCAAGAGAAATGGGATTAATCTGCCAAGGAAAGCTAAAGAAAAGAAGAGCTGGGATTTAGAAAACAGTGACATTCTAAGAACCTCAGTCCTTCAGGCTGAGTCTCTCAGAAAGATTGATCTGTTTTTTTTTTTTTTTTTAAACAGAGAGCCCTGGTGATATTAAATTGATGGTAAAACAAAAATTCTAACAGATAATACTCAACTTTTTTTCTTGACTCTCCACAGTGAGCTTGGGTACTTTAATCAGATGTTAGAAAATTTTTAAAAACTGAAGCAAGAACATTCTGACTGCTTTTCAAAATTCTCTTTTCACACCTCCCCTTACCATCTCACGCCACCCAGGATTCAATCAGTGCCGCTGCCAGCCCTGCCAGGCGTTGTGCCCCAAATGCGAGACATTCTCCAAGGTGAGCAGCTGATGGAAGGTGCTCTGACTCCCGGGAAAATGAAAAATGTTTGTTTCTACCAAGAGAACTAAAGCCACGGTTGAAGGGAGAAGATCTTATTACAGAATAAGGATTGGAGACTAAAGGTGATACATTTAAAATATTTTGAAATAATCTCCAATTTACAGAAAAGTTATAAGCAAAGAATTTTGTTCCAAAATCATATAAGAGTAACATAATCCCTAATACTTTATTCCTTTTTGGCACCAGGGACTGGTTTTGTGGAAGACAATTTTTCTATGGATTGGGGCCAGGGAGTGGGAGGGGAAGGTTTTGAAATAATTCAAGCACATTAATTATTGTGCACTTTGTTTATATTATTATTACATCAGCTCCACCTCAGGTCATCAGGCACTAGATCCTGGAAGTTGTACTTCCAGGAAGTACACTGGAATCACAGTGTATTCTATGGAATCACAGTACATCTACCAAAATTAGGGAATTAACCCTGATAGGTTACTATGATCTAACACTCAGATTTCATACAAATTTCGCCAAATTCCTTTATAGAAAAAAAGGTTCAGTTTAGAATCACATGTTGCCTTTAGTTGTCACATCCCTGTAATCTCCAGTCTGGAAAAATCCTTCAGTCTTGACTTGAATTTTGTGATTTAAAAAATTCTGAGGACTCTGGACCAGTTGTTTTGTAGAATGCCCCTTGGTTTATTTTTGTCAGATGTTTGCACACAAGTAGATTAAGTTTGCACATTTTGGCAGGAATATTACAGGACTGATGATGATGTGGTCTTCTGATTGCAACCCATTTGGGTGGCATGATTTTGATTTGTCCCTTTAGTGATAATATTCACTTTGATACTTTGATTAAGATGTTATCTGCCAAGCTGCATTGTTGTAAAGTTATCTTTTTCTCTTTTGCAATTATTTAGTATTTTGTGAGGAGGTATTTTGTAATGATGTAAATGTCCTGATTTTAATCAAGCTTCAAATTCATTCATTTATTAATTTTTGTCCTTAAGGTTTGTATTTCCATTTTAGTCAATGGTTTATAATTTGTTACTATCATTGTGTATTTTGATGCTCAAATTTTCCTGGATTTGTTTAACCATAGCCCTTTTGAGCTGACTTATGTGTCCTTTTGACAAAGCCTCATCGCTCTTTGAGCACTTCTTTCTTTCTGACACAAAATATATTCCAAATTTACCTATACTTTCCAGGCTCCAGCCCTGAATCAGCCATTTCTCCTTTTAGTGGAGAATGGTATTTATTGGATTGGCCAAAAAGTTTGTTTGGGTTTTTCCATAAGATGTTACAGAAAAATCTGAACGAACTTTTTGGCCAATACAATATAAGCTGGGTATGCTTCTGTTGGGTTTCCCAGGTGGGGTGGTGATAAAGAATCCACCTGCTAATGCAGGAGACACAGGAGATGTGAGTTCAATCCCTGGGTCTGAAAGATCCCCTGGAGGAGGAAATGGAAACGTGCCTCAGTATTCTTGCCTGGAAAATTCCATGGATAGAGGAGCCTGGCAGGCTACAGTCCATTGGATCACAAAGAGTTGGACCGACTGAGGGACTAAGCACACATACACATGCTCCTTGTTACTGGGGATCTTCTCTCAGGCTCTCTTATTGTACAGAACTAACCAGTATATATGTTCACTACTTTCCTATTGCTGCTGTAATGCTTACGACAATACATATTTATTATCTCAAGTTCTGGAGATCAGAATGCTTCAAATCAAGGTGTCAGCAGCGCCATGTTCCTTTTGAGGCTCTCAGAGAGTATTCATTTCCTTGCCTTTCCAGCTTCTAGAAGCTGCCTGCATTCCTTAGCTTGTGGCCTCTTTGTCACAAATGTCAAGTAGCCAGCAGCACAGTATCTTCAAATCTTTCTCTCCTGCCTCTACTTCTGTCATAACATCTCTGACCCTCCTGCCTTCCAACATAATCACAAGTACCCTTGTGATTATATTGGACCCTCCCCACCCCCCCGGCCCCCAGATAATCCAGGATAAGTTTCCCATCTCAGGATATGTAATTATATCCACAAAGTCCCTTTTGCCCTGTGAGGTAACACAGTCACAGATATGGGGCATTAAGATGGAGACATTTGGGGAATCCATTATTCTACCTTCCACAGTAGGTATGTGAGTATATACACATTGATTTCTGTATCTATATGAATACATTGGAAACCATGTTTCACCTAGATACTGCCAATTCTGATCAAACAACTGCAGAGTTCATTTCTGTTTCAATATTTTCAACTGTCTTATGGCTCAGCTGGTAAAGAATCCACCTGCAATGCAGGAGACCTGGGTTCGATTCCTGGATCAGGAAGATTTCCTGGATCAGGAAGATACCCTGGAGAAGGCAAAGGCTACCACCAGTATTCCGGCCTAGAGAATACCGTGGACTATCCATGGGGTCACAAAGAGTTGGACATGACTGAGTGACTTTCACTTTCACTCTTTACCAACAGTGAGAAACCTAGCTCCCCCTGTCCTTAGTAAGTTAACTCATGTGATTTATCACTTCTGTGTAACCAGTCTCTTATTCCACTCCCATCCTCTGACCCCTGCCGGAATGTCCTCTGATCTGCTTGGACTCTGATATGTTACACTTGGCTGCCCTTCCTTGGGGACACCCTCTCACTCCACGTGGACTCTGCTACTCCAAGCCAGCCTGCTGCTTGCAGAAGCACCCCCAGCAGACCCACTATGGGGATACTCTTCTCCCCCTACTGGGGCTCCAACAGCTAGTTCTGATCACCTCTTAGGTCTGTGCCTTGCCCCACCTAATGGATTTAGGAGCAATCTGTTGCGAGAAGGAAGAAAAGTCCAAATGGCGTATTTTTAGGAAGGAGAAGGGGCACTGAAATCCTGGTCCAAATGAGGGCGGGCAGTTGGAGTGCTGTTGGGGTGGGAGGAGAGTAAACTGAGAGAAAAGGACCAAACAACCGGGGACTTGAGGCCTGAGAAATATTTGTGCAGTAATGTGCCCCTGGTCTTTGGCCTCTGCGTTTTTGAGGAGTTGCCGCATATTTTTCTGGGCTGAGAAGGCTGCCACCAGCCTGGAGCCGCATCAAACCACTTTTTATTTAAAAACCTCCCTTTGGCTCCTGGTGTTTTTTATGCTGATTAAGAACACTGACTTGGCTACATGAGCAAGAGGGCTGATGGCTGCTCAGTCTCTTGAAGCAGAAGAAGCTTTTCATCAAGTTGAGTGGGAGTTGATGTTTGAGGTACTTTAAAAAATGAAGTTGGGAGATAAGCTTATGAACTAAATTTGAACTTCATTCCAAGTTCATTGAACAGAAAGGTTTCAAATCCTTTTAATCTGGAGAAAGCCCATCGTAATCGCCCTTTTCATCCCTTATTTTTCTTTAAGATAAAGTTCCTTCTCAAATTGCTGAGCGTTTATCTACCTACTGAGAAGGGCACTTCAAAAATAAACTCTGAGGCTTAAAGATGTATGAGTTTCTTTCTTTCTGAGGGGATGGTGGCATCTTAGCTCGGCTGCCTTCTCTTTTCATCCCCTAGCACCCAGACTAATGATGCTGTCTGCAGTGACTAGGAAGGACCAGTTTTTCTGAGAGGATCTGGGGCTGTGCTTGACTTTGCAGTAAGGGGCTAAGGGTTGGCTGCACAGAAAGAAGAAGCTTGTGGGTTCTAATCTCAGTTCCTCCTCTGACTTCTCAGTGACATTAGGCAAGTCACTTCCTTTCCACATGTTTGGTCTGCTTCATCCACCATCTGGAGCAAATGATACCCCTTGTCCATTTATCTCACAGGGATGTCGTCAGGGCTGATTAATGTACAGGGCAGTCAAACATTGCATACGTGCGATGAGCTCAGAAAAGTGAGACCGTGAACCCTGAGACTTCTTCCAATTAGGGGTGATCTTTCCATTTAAGAATGAGCTATGTTTATAGTGCTAGTAATTTGGGGCCATTTCACTGTTTGTCTTATTAGTTCAACTCATGCTATCATTAGTTATATACATAATAATACGCTTGGCTCAATACAGATGAAATCATCCACTTCAGTATTTTTTGTGTACTTCCTGTGTGCTTGGCACTCTCTGTACTAGACTTAAAAACCTAAGGAAAAACCAAATTATGGGAAGGTCAAAAAATGTGAAATATTTATGAGCAAATTCATGTTTATGTTTCTACTGTTCCCTCTGATGATTTATTTGTTTAAACAGAGGTGCCTATTTTCTGTCATATAACTTATCTGAGGGAAGCTGAGCTTCAGTTTCCTGAGTATTTGTGAAAGACATAGCTTAGTTTTTTTAAAAGGAAAGGCTCCTTTAGCCAATCTCTCATAGAATGACAGTCCCCCTAAAGACATGGTGTTCCACTTAATTTCCACGTAGCTGTTCCCTGCTAAAACGGGCATTAACCCAAATCAGGCCTGTCCCTTTGCAGTGCCAAGCAGGTAGTAAAATTGAATACCATCGTATATTCTCAACATAGGGAGGTTAAGCCAAATTGGACATGAATTGAAAACTAAGCTAAAAATGATTATCTCATCCTCCTGGAAAGTCTTCACCCTGCCCATGTGGAAAGAACTGCTTTCCACTGGCCACCACCCCCTTCCCGGGCAGATGGCCTCTGCCTTCAATGACGTGACCTTTGTAAGTGCAGCGGCAGGAAAGCCTTGTGCTTTTTGTATCAACCAGAGCTGACGGTTAAGTTTAAAATACCAAGGGGAGGAAAAAAAAAAAAAAAACCCACAAAATAATACAACACAGAGTGGGAAAGAAGGGTTTGGCAACTTTGTTTCCAGTTGCTGGCTTTGGCTCTGAGTAGGGCTTCTGACTGCTGCTTCTGGAAAACCTTTGGACTATTTTCGACAGATGGAACAGGCCACATGAAATGTCTATTATTACTTCAGTCTTGGCTGGCTCTAGCACATAGCATCAGCTGCCTTCTGTCCTCGTCCTGCAGTCTGATTCCTGAGGGTAGCTCCCAAACATGCAGACATTCCCCAGAGCCTCACTGCTTAGTGGTGAGACCACCCCCAGTTAGATCTTCTCCACCCTGTTGCTGCTGATGTTTCCGGAGGACAACAAAGCCCAGCCTGATTTTTCTTTTCTAGAACTGTGTCAAAATCTAAGGTACCAGTGAGCCCTTCAGTCTGAAGCCAGAAGAAATTCTCTAGGATTGCAAGGTTTAAGATGCCCGGGTGTTTCTAATAAGTATTTGAAAAGCAGGGACACTGTAATCAGTTCTGTAAGCAACTCCCACATCGAGAGCTTGGTTTTGCTCCCCAAATTCTATTTTCTCTTTCTTGGTGAAAGGGTAAGGATGAGACTTTAAAAAGAATCCGTGAAGTTTCAAGTGTTTAAAAGTAAAATTCTCCTATCTTTACATGTGTAACCTCAGGACTGAAAAAAGCCCAGAGGCCTGTGGTCTAACCTGTTGATGTTGACATTCCCTGGGCTCCTACAAAAGAGGAGGGGCTTGTCCATTTCCTCGGGCTTTGGACCCTGTAAGATAACTCTGTGGTGTGCCAAAAGGCTAGGATTGGCTGTTTTCGATTTTTATTAGGACTCCTGAGCTTTAGGAAAATGGCAGAGTAGCTGGAGGATGGAGCAGCTTTGTTTTTGAAATGTATTTTTGTTTCTTCAATCTCAAGTGCCACTGCCTTGGGAACCATTAAAAATGGAAGCATGATGACAAGACGACAAGCATCTTTAGACAGATCAGTTGGTAGAGAAATTGAGCCAAGGAAGGGCCAGGGCGGTAGGGTTACGACTTTGTCACTGATCTACATGTGCAGCGAGCTGAACCCACTCTTGATTGCTTCACAACTCCATTTCTCTCTCTGTAAAGTCAGGATGAAGTCAAGATGCTTACCTTCACGGCACCAGCAATATGGCAAAAGGATTGTCTAGAGGCAGATGCCCTGTTTGAGTTTTAACCCCACCACTTCTAAGTGTGCAACTTTAAGCGAGTTAACATATCTCTGTGCCTCAGTTTCCTCATCTGTAAAATGGGGATAACAACAGTACCTTACTTCTTAGTACTGTTGTGTAGACTATGTGTCAGAATACAGATAAAATGCTTGTCCTGTCAGTATTAGCATTGTTTTATGTGTCTGGAGCTAGTACTGGTATTACTATTATGATCTAACCAGAAATACTGAGGTTCAAAGAAGTAAAGCAATAAACACAAATAGAAATTTACCTTGAGTCTACTTTTTTTTTTTTTTAATCCAGTCATTTTATAGACAAGACAAGAACTTTTGCAAATGTGAACTCACTGGGACTATTTCACAACTGCCTCTCCATGATGTCAGCAAACATCTAAAGAATAAGCAGAGTGATGCAAGATCAAGGAGCAGACTGGGAGGTTCCTGCCCCTGTCACCACATCCAGGCTTAGGCCAAAGCACTTATAGGATCTCAGTGAGATCCTCATAACAATTATTTTAGATGGCATTTGCATTTTACAAACATTAATTAGTTTCTGGGGTGAGGTGTGCACTGTGTCACTCCCTGGACTGGGTTCATTCAGTTAGAAATAAACAAATGCTCTGAGATGTTGTGTTCTGAAGGATCCACTTACAGAGATGAGAGAACCCAAAGCCACAGAGTCAGGGAAAACCTGGATCTCACTTGGGTCTTGTCTTTTTAAAACTGGCTCTATTCTTCCTATTTGGGCTGATTTTCTGCTTTTCCCTTCATTTGCTTCAGCTCTGCCTCCCATGATCCCAATGTCATCAAGTACTCAGGCTTTCATCATGTTGGCCATCTTGCAAAGTTTCCCTTTCTTACCTTCCAATCCATATTTTGCTTATCTTTTAAGGCCCCCAAATCAGCTTTCCTGCTCATATATATATCCCTTTCTATGCTGCTCTCATGATTTCTCTCAGCATCTAGTATGTACATAAAAAGAATTATGTATGTAAAAAAAGGCTTCCAGGGACTTCGCTGATGGTCCAGTGGTTAAGAATCCACCTTCCAGTGCAGGGGATGTGGGTTTGACCTCTGGTCAGGGAATTAAGATCCCACATGCTGTGGGGCAACTGAGTCTGTGCACCACAAAGACTGAGCCCTCATTCTGGAGCCCATGCCACAATTAAAGAGATACCTGTAAGCTGCAATGAAGATTCTGAGTTCCAAACTAAGACTTGATGCAGCCAAAAAAAAGGCTTTTTGGGTTTTTTTTTGCTATTGACAAAAGGGTCCCTCCTTGCACATTTAATGAATGCTTATTGGAGAAGGAAATGGCAACCCACTCCAGTACTCTTGCCTGGAAAATCCCATAGATGGAGGAGCGTAGTAGGCTATAGTCCATGGGGTTGCAAAGAGTCGGACACGACTGAGCGACTTCACTTCTTCTTCTTCTTCTATGACATGACACATCTGTGCTAGTAGCCAGATGTTTTAAGTGGATATTATTCCCATTTCACAGATTTTTTTTTAAATGAGACTTTAAGGTATTAAGTTATTTGCTCAAGCTGGTAAGTTAGAAGGAGGGAATAAAAATTTAAGTCTGTCCTGTTTTCATCTTTCTACAGAGAATCTCATGAGCTGAATGTGAACAAGTCATGATGAGTAGTTGAGGGGGAAGAAAAGGGCTTCTTAGATCTGGAGATGAACTTGACAAAGGAATTAGACATGGTTACAGATTCAGTAGGTGGTTGGGTGGGAGTGGAGTGGACAAAGTGTTCAGGGCTGACAACATGAGTAAAGGAGAGGCCAAAGGAACTTCCATATTCATGGAAGACCAGAGGGAAATGGGGTCTCAGAGTTGGGTAAGGGCCACTGCTATTTGACTTTTTTTTTTGTCCACGCCGCTGGCATATGGGACCTTAGTTCCCCAACCAACCCATCCCGCCTGCAGGGGAGGCTCACAGTCTAAACCACTGGACCACCAGGGAATTCCATTGACCTCCTGTCTTGTGGGGAAACTTGCCTGTTTGGCCTGAGCACTGGCCAGAGGCTTAGTGCCAGGCTGAAATTTTCTCCAAACAGCAAAGGAGAGATTTTTAAGGGTGAATGTAAGCTTTGCCCTTACGAGGGAAGAAAGCCAAACTGGGCTGCTCCTTCAGTGGGGCCAGAACTGGGAAACCAAGCTGAGTTTCAGAAGCGAGCTGAACGCTAGGATGGGGTGGAGAGGCAAGGGTAAGTGAAGGGCCAGAGGCTGGGTCCAAGCCTGTGTGATGAATAGAGCTGGTAGGCTGGGGCTTGTTTGCAATAACTGCAAGAAGCAAGATTGTAAACCAGCTATACTCTAAGATAAAATGAAAATTAAAAAAACAAACAAAATCAATGTTAAAGAAAAAATGAAGCAAGAGTAGGCCTGTGTGGCTCATGGGCACAGGATCTGAAAAGAGAAGACACTAAAGGTCTTAGTGGACCATATGAAGGGGCAGTCTTTAAAACAATCTCTCAACTCCCTTCTCAGAGCAAGTTGTCAGGGGTGGGGGTGGAGGTAGGGGGTAGGAGTGATGGAGGCAGAATCAGTCAAGGGTATCTGTAGAGTTAATCGACTGGGAGCAGCAGGGGCTTCCCTGGTGGCTCAAACGGGAAAAAAATCTGCCTGCAGTATGGGAAACCTGGGTTTGATCCCTGGGTTGGGAAGAGCCCCTGGAGGAGGGCATGGCAACCCACTCCAGTATTCTTGCCTGGAGAATCCCCAAGGACAGTGGAGCCTGGTGGGCTACAGTCCATAGGGTCACAAAGAGAGTCAGACATGACTGAGTGACTAAGCACAGTACAGCAGAGGGAGGGGTAGTGTGCCCTATCCCCCCCAAATTTCACTAACTGTGGAATGACATGCCTTTAGGAGAAGGTCTGTTGGGTTTTCTGTAAGTCTCGTATTGTCTATAGGAAGGCTTCTGCAAGACATGTTTGGGGGATTTATGATTCCCCTCCTTTCACAAATATTCATCTGCTCATTCACTAATTATCTGTTGAGCATGTCACATTGTACTAGATACCACTCTGAGCACTGGGAACAGTGGGATCCAAGGCACCAATGTCCATGTCTGCCTGGAGATTGATTAGAGTGAAGTAGATAGACATGGGACAAATTAACACACAAGTTAAGGTATAAATTTGGAAAGTGAGTGCCATGAGAGATGATAGAAAGCTCTGATAGGCGGAATGAGTGGAGAGACCTCTTGAGGAACTGATACTTAAACTGAGATGTGATGGATGAATAGGAGTTAATCAAACAAAGCATGAGGAAAGAGTATTCCAGGCCAAGAGAATAATGTGTGCAAAATCTTTGAAACAGGAAAGAACTTGGAGTTTCAAGACAAGTCAAGGTCAGAATATTGTTGGGATTTAGAGAGCAAAGCAGGGGCTGGAGAAGTAGGGAGGGGCTTCAGAGCCCATGGTGGGGATCTCAGATCTGATCTCATTCAAGGGAAGCCATTAAAGGGAGTTAGGGGAAATGATGTTGTAGCTCTGAGTACTGTGTGAAGAATGGATTGGAGAGGTGAAAGTGGGAAGATCGATTCAGAGGCTACTGAAGAAGTCCACGCAAGATACGACTACATCCAGAAAGAGAAGGGGCAGGATCAATGAAGAGATGAGAGTAGATGTGGGGAAGAATCCACAGAACTTCATGATATACTTTAATCTCTGAAAGTGAAACAATTCTTCAAAATGACATGGAACATGGAGGCTCTATAACTGTAAACTTGCTTTGATGCCAAAGTTTCAATGAAGATGCTGAAAGTGTTCATATTTCCCCCCAACATCTACAAAGAGAGAAAACAAATGATGTGTCTTCTCTTGATGATCCTAGCAAGTCAGTGCATTAGCTCATGAGCAGTTAAATCTGGAGGGTTGTGTGCTGTACTAATGTTCTCTTAGTTTGGGTCATTAATCTCTCATCTGCTCCAGTTGTATTTGTTTGTATAAGACTGCAGGCTGGATGAATTTCACTAGATATGTGTCTCCTTGGTGAGAGGGTCACAGAAGGACACCAAGGATGCTTTGTGAGCTGATATTAAGACGAGACACACATCACAGGGTAGACAGGGTCTGTACTCCTCCAGGATTGCTTGACACTGCATGAACCTGCTTGTGTTTTCAGAAGAGCATCTCCTCAGGAAAAAACTCCTCCTATTTGGCCAAGTAGCCTGCTAATATTTATTTGAAAATTTAACTAATAATATAACTCAGTAATTTGGTGTACCCTGATGTCTCACATGGTAAAGAATCTGCCTGCAATGCAGGATACCAGGGTTTGATCCCTGGGTTGGGAAATCCCCTGGAGAAGGGAAAGGCAACTCACTCCAGTATTCTTGCCTGGAGAATTCCATGGGCAGAGGAGTCTGGGGGGCTACAGTCCATCAGATCACAAAGAGTCAGACACGACTGAGTGACTAACATTTCCACTTTTTTCAACTTAGTAATGCAAGTATAGAGATGGTCTTAGATTTCAAAGGGTCTAAAAGTGAGGCTTTAGAAGAGAAATCTAAAAGAATTTCAACTTGTTAAATCTGGACAGAAAAGTCTCATGGGTGAAGTCATTAGTATAAAGTGTTGCGTTGAGTCTGTATTTTTTAGAATATAGGAAAAATACAAACCAACAATAAGAAAAATACATTTCCCCCCTTCTCTAGTCATCTCTTCCCTACCCACCTACAATCCTGGAAAGTATTTCAAAGGGAAGAACCGAGGACAAACCTAACTCTCTTTCTCTTTCCTACGCCTTCCTCCTTTACTTGCTCAGAGAATCGTTTTCAAAAGAAAGGTGGTGCTAGAGGAGTGGGCCTGTGGGAGTCTCTCCAGACACATGACATGGGATAACACTGCTCTTCATCCAGTGTTGGGATGGGAGCAGAGGGAAGGGAGAGGAACTCCTAAAAACTAGGGAAGATAAATATCTTTGTCTTTTACTTTTTAAAAAATTGTATTTATTTGTTTTATTTATTTTATTAGCTTTGGCTATGCTGGGTCTTCACTGCTGCATGTGGGCTTTCTCTAGTCATGGCTCCCAGGCTCTGGAGTATGAGCTCAGTAGTTGTGGCACATGGGCTAAGTTGCCCTGAGACATGTGGGATCTTCCCAGACCAGGCATGAAACCCAAGTCACCTGCATTGGTAGGTGAATTCTTAAGTACTAGACCACCCAGGGAAGTCTTGCCTTTTCCTTTTGAGACTGGAGTTAAGGGCCTGGAACCAGGACACCAAAATGAACACATCAGAATGAGGAGCAGGACCCCAGGGGATCTTAAATGTCCTTAAAAGATAGAGAGGACATGGGTTTTGAGGTCTTTTTCCTGAGAGCTCAAAATACAAAAGGAACTAAGAGGCTTCCCTTGTGGGCTCAGATGGTAAAGCGTCTGCCTGCAATGCGGGAGACTGGAGTTAGATCCCTGGGTCGGGAAGATCCCCTGGAGAAGGAAATGGCAACCCACTCCAGTACTCTTGCCTGGAAAATCCCATGGACAGAGGAGCCTGGTAGATTACAGTCCATGGGGTCACAAAGAATCCGACATGACTGAGCGACTTCACTTCACTTCAAGAGAGATTAAAGAAGGAGAATTGGAGGTGGACCCAAGAAGAAGCAAGTGACATCCCAGTGGGAATATGTCCGTGTTCCTCAGTCCTCAGGGATCTGAATGGTTCTAACTGCCTGAAAAAGGGGCTCAACTGGCCTCCCATTAGGTATCTTTGCCTACAGCTAGAAATCAAGATACTGGTTGTATTGCCAGCAGATAATGGAGAGCTTAATTGAATTGATATTATAGTACAATTTATTGTTAGTGAAACATTAACGGCCTTCTGGATCACTTTTTTAAGAAAACAGTAGCCCTTTCCCGTTCAGTGCAGTGCAACAGGAAAGTCTAGTCTTTCTAGCTGAGGTTTACCAGCTGTGTGAATTTGAACAAGTTCCTGCTAGAATGTAAGTTCCCATTAGCCTGAGTTCACTGACAAACCAGCCTGTAGTAGACACTCAATAAGTACTCACTAAGTGAGTGAAGTCATATATGGTTATGAACCTTGGTTTCCTCATATGAAAGAAGGAAATGTAATACTTCAAAAAGTTGTCATGGAGAGAGGAATTGATGTTACGTAAAATACCTAAGCAGAGAAGACGGTCTGAATTAGAGAAGACTTTAGAATAACTTCAGTGGTATTGTTGTCTTCAGGTAAGATTTGTTTTTCATTCCCTCTGTCTCTCTCTTATGTTTTATATTTTGGCTTGCTTTTACCAATTTGCTCATGAACCTTTTGTCCCTCTCTCCTGGTAGATTTTAGCTCTATTGCAGAACACAGGCAATTCTTCATTTAAAACTATCAACAAGAGAGTAGAATCCTATCACGTATGCTACCATTGGGCAACTTCTTAATGATGTGGTAAAAGAATATTTATGTATGAAGATAGTGTGTTTCTCTTTGGGGGACGTTAAACTCATCTAAACAAATGCTTTTGAACAAACAGGATCTTTCAGCCAAGTCCTTTTATTTCCATGACTGCCTCTCTGTGTAATTTCTGTTTTCTGGCCATGATAAGTTCTCACTTCTTGAATAAACCACATTCTTTCTTGACCTCTAGCCGTCACATGTCAATTTCCTCTGCCTGTCCTGTAGGTTTCATTTTAAATGTCATATCCTCAAGGATGCCTTTTCTAGTCTCTCATCATATTATCCCATAATATCCATGCTTCCCCTTTTATAATACTAAGCACACCTGTCATTATTCCATGACTTTTCCACTCTTCTGTGAACCTGTTAATGACAGAACCTACTTTATTCACCATTGTATGCCCAGTAATTGGCACAAAGTAAACACTCTGAAATTTTTGTTGAATTGAAATTTAACAAGCAAAACCAAGGCAGTGAACAAGTTCCAAGTTAAAGTTAAATAAAGATAGTCTTCTTGAGCACTGAAGAATTGATGCTTTTGAACTCTGGTCCTGGAGAAGACTCTCGAGAGTCCTTTGGACAGCAAGGAGATCCAACCAGTCCATGCTAAAGGAAATCAGTCCTGAATATTCATTGGAAGGATTGATGCTGAAGCTGAAACACCAATACTTTGGCCACCTGATGGGAAGAACGGACTCATTTGAAAAGACCCTGATGCTGGGAAAGATTGAAGGTGGGAGAAGGGGGAGATGGAGGATGAGATAGTTGGATGGCATCACCAACTCAATGGACATGAGCTTGAGTAAACTCTGGGAGTCGGTGATGGACAGAGAGGCCTTGTGTGCTTCAGTCCATGGGGTCGCAAAGAGTTAGACATGACTGAGCGACTGAACTGAACTAAAACTAAACCAATACCTCAGAAAAGATTTTAGCACCAGGATGGAGGAATGGATCTCAAAAATATAGTGGCAATATCTTCTTGAACAACAACAACAAAATTATGTCTGATAAAGGATTTTGTTTTTAATTTGTTAAATTTCTTATATGAAAATTCTAATAAACCTGAAAATCAAAGACTCTTTGGTTATATATTTAATAGTTTGCCTTTATCAAAAATATTAAAATTACTTGACAAGAAATATCTGGTATGAATGCTTCTTACTCCTACAGTTATCTGGAGTTCAATAAAAGAAAAGTCTATGTCATGGGTTCTCACCCAAGGTCAGCGGCAGCGACCGAGAGTGCCAGGCTGTGTTGGCACAGGAGCAGCCAAGAGGGGCTACCCCATGTCCGAGGTCGGGGCAGTGGCCAAGACGAGCTACCCCATGCCGGAGGTCAGGGGAGGCGGCTGAGAGGAGCAACCCCACGTCCAAGGAGCGGCAGCTGTGCTGGTGCAGGAGGGCCAGAGGAGCTACTCCACATCCAGGGTCAGGAGGGGTGGGGGTGAGGAGATACCTCTTGTCCAAGATAAGGAGCAGCAGCTGCGCTTTGCTGGAGCAGCCCTGAAGAGATACCCCACATCCAAGGTAAGAGAAACCCAAGTAAGACAATAGGTGTTGTGAGAGGCATCAGAGGGCAGACACACTGAAACCATAATCACAGAAAACTAGCCAATCTGATCAAATGGACCACAGCCTTGACTAACTCAGTGAAACTAAGCCATGCCTTGTGGGGCCACCCAAGACAGGCGGGTCATGGTGAAGAGGTCTGACAGAATGTAGTCCACTGGAGAAAGGAATGGCAAACCACTTCAGTATTCTTGCCCTGAGAACCCCATGAACAGTATGAAAAGGCAAAATGATAGGATACTGAAAGGGGAACTCCCCGGGTCGGTAGGTGCCCAATATGCTACTGGAGATGAGTGGAGAAATAACGCCAGAAAGAATGAAGGGATAGAACCAAAGCAAAAACAGTACCCAGTTGTGGATGTGACTGGTGATAGAAGCAAGGTCCGATGCTGTAAAGAGCAATATTGCATAGGAACCTGGAATGTTAGGTCCATGAATCAAGGCAAATTGGAAGTGGTCAAACAGGAGATGGCAAGAGTGAACGTCGACATTCTAGGAATCAGCGAACTAAAATGGACTGGAATGGGTGAATTTAACTCAGATGACCATTATATCTACTACTGTGGGCAGGAATCCCTTAGAAGAAATGGAGTAGCCATCATGGTCAACAAGAGTCTGAAATGCAGTACTTGGATACAATCTCAAAAACGACAGAATGATCTCTGTTCGTTTCCAAGGCAAACCATTCAATATCACAGTAATCCAAGCCTATGCCCCAAACAGTAACACTGAAGAAGCTGAAGTTGAACGGTTCTATGAAGACCTACAAGATCTTTTGGAACTAACACCCCCAAAAGATGTCCTTTTCATTATAGGGGACTGTAATGCAAAAGTAGGAAGTCAAGAAACATCTGGAGTAACAGGCAAATTTGGCCTTGGAGTATGGAATGAAGCAGGGCAAATGCTGATAGAGTTTTGCCAAGAGAACGCACTGGTCATAAACAAACACTCTCTTCCAACAACACAAAAGAAGACTCTACACATGGACATCACCAGATGGTCAACACCAAAATCAGATTGATTATATTCTTTGCAGCCAAAGATGGAGAAGCTCTATACAGTCAGAAAAAAGAAGACCGGGACCTGACTGTGGCTCAGATCATGAACTCCTTCTTGCAAATTCAGACTTAAATTGAAGAAAGTGGGGAAAACCACTAGACCATTCAAGTATGACCTAAATTAAATCGCTTATGATTATACAGTGGAACTGAGAAATAGATTTAAGGGACTAGATCTGATAGACAGAGTGCCTGATGAACTATGGACAGAAGTTCATGACATTATACAGGAGACAGGGATCAGGACCATCCCCATGGAAAAGAAATGCAAAAAAGCAAAATGGCTGTCTGAGGAGGCCTTACAAATAGCTGTGAAAAGAAGAGAAGCAAAAAGCAAAGGAGAAAAGGAAAGATATAAGCATCTGAATGCAGAGTTCCAAAGAATAGCAAGGAGAGATAAGAAAGCCTCCCTCAGTGATCAGTGCAAAGAAATAGAGGAAAACAACAGAATGGGAAAGACTAGAGATCTCTTCAAGAAAATTAGAGATACCAATGGAACATTTCATGCAAAGATGGGCTCGATGAAGGACAGAAATGGTATGGACCTAACAGAAGCAGAAGATATTAAGAAGAGGTGGCAAGAATACACAGAAAAACTGTACAAAAAAGAGCTTCATGACCCAGATAATCATGATGGTGTGATCACTCACCTAGAGCCAGACATCCTGGAATGTGAAGTCAGGTGGGCCTTAGGGAGCATCACTACAAACAAAGCTAGTGGAGGCGATGGAATTCCAGTTGAGCTCTTTCAAATCCTGAAATGCTGTGAAAGTGCTGCACTCAATATGCCAGCAAATTTGGAAAACTCAGCAGTGGCCATAGGACTGGAAAAGGTCAGTTTTCATTCCAATCCCAAAGAAAGGCAATGCCAAAGAATGCTCAAACTACCGCACAATAGCACTCATCTCACACACTAGCAAAGTAATGCTCAAAATTTTCCAAGCCAGGCTTCAGCAATACGTGAACTGTGAACTTCCAGATGTTCAAGCTGGTTTTAGAAAAGGCAGAGGGACCAGAGATCAAATTGTCAACATCCGCTGGATCATCGAAAAAGCAAGAGAGTTCCAGAAAAACATCTATTTCTGCTTTATTGACTATGCCAAAGCCTTTGACTGTGTGGATCACAATAAACTGTGAAAAATTCTGAAAGAGATGGGAATAAGACCACCTGACTTGCCTCTTAAGAAACCTATATGCAGGTCAGGAAGCAACAGTTAGAACTGGACACGGAGAACTGGACACGGAACAACAGACTGGTTCCGAATAGGAAAAGAAGTATGTCAAGGCTGTATATTGTCACCCTGCTTATTTAACTTCTATGCAGAGTACATCATGAGAAACGCTGGGCTGGAAGAAGCACAAGCTGAAATCAAGATTGCCGGGAGAAATATCAATAACCTCAGGTATGCAGATGACACCACCCTTGTGGCAGAAAGTGAAGAGGAACTAAAAAGCCTCTTGATGAAAGTGATAGAGGAGAGTGAAAAAGTTGGCTTAAAGCTCAACATTCAGAAAATGAAGATCATGGCATCTGGTCCCATCACTTCATGGGAAATAGATGGGGAAACAGTGTCAGACTTTATTTTTTTTGGCTCCAAAATCACTGCAGATGTTGATTGCAGCCATGAAATTAAAAGACGCTTACTCCTTGGAAGGAAAGTTATGACCAACCTAGATAGTATATTGAAAAGCAGAGATATTACTTTGCCAACAAAGGTCCGTCTAGTCAAGGCTATGGTTTTTCCAGTGGTATTATATGGATGAGAGAGTTGGGCTGTGAAGCAAGCTGAGCATGAAAGAATTGATGCTTTTGAATTGTGGTGTTGGAGAAGACTCTTGAGTGTCCCTTGGACTGCAAGGAGATCCAACCATTCCACCCTCAAAGAGATCAGTCCTGGGTGTTCATTGGAAGGGCTGATGTTGAAGCTGAAACTCCAATACTTTAGCCATCTCATGCGAAGAGTTGACTCATTGGAAAAGACCCTGATGCTGGGAGGGTTTGGGGGCAGGAGGAGAAGGGGACGACAGAGGATGAGATGGCTGGATGGCATCACCGACTCAATGGACCTGAGTTTGAGTGAACTCTGGGAGTTGGTGATGGACAGGGACGCCCGGTGTGCTGAAATTCATGGGGTCGCAAGGAGTCGGACATGAGTGAATGACTGAACTGAACTGACCATGGGTTAATATTTATAAAGTACTAAATGACATATTGTTAATTCTAGTAATTCTTAGTTTTTTCACAATGCCTCAATTGCAACCCACTCCAGTACTCTTGCCTGGAAAATCCCATGGACGGAGGAGCCTGGTAGGCTGCAGTCCATGGGGTCGCGAAGAGTCAGACAGGACTGAGTGACTTCACTTTCACTTTTCACTTTCATGCATTGGAGAAAGAAATGGCAATCCACTCCAGTGTTCTTGCCTGGAGAATCCCAGGGACGGGGGAGCCTGGTGCACTGCCGTCTATGGGGGTCTCACAGAGTTGGACATGACTGAAGCGACTTAGCAGCAGCAGCAGCATGGCCCTTGATTCTAGAGCCAAATAGCATGAGTTTAAATCCAGTTTCTACCACTTGGTTCTTATTTATTTTAGGCAAATTATTTAAACACTGTATATTATATTTTCTTTGTGAACTAGGATAATAATAGTACCCATCTAAAAGGATTATTTTGAGGATTAACTGAGATAATACATGTAAATATTATCATCATCACAGTGGAAGGCAAAATAGTCATGCTTAGCTTTACATTTTAAAATACTTAAAAAATATGTAATAGGATGACATAAAGAAAAATGGCAGAGCCAGGACCTGCAAAAATTACACGAAAGCAGCAAGAAAACTAGCAAAAGATAGAATCAATTTTGGGGAGAACTCTAGAAATTAATCAAAGGCTTGCAGGCCTCCAGGGAGCATTTATTAAAGAAAACAGCTGAATCACAATAAGAATAGCAAGCTTTGTGGCATTTTAACATACCCCACTGTTCATGTCCATGGTAGCCAGAAATCAATGGACCCATAATCAAGAGGAAAAGCAGCAGTGTAGTAGCCAGTGGAGAAGGCAGAATGGGGTTGCAACTGCTTTAAAGCCTCATTCCCAGAGAACTGTCATTGTTTGACCTGTATAACGGTTCCTTCACAATAGTTTCTGTTATATTATAATGGTTCCTGTATAATGGAAGACTCATTTCAAGACTGTCTTTATTTAACTTTAACTTGGAACTTGTTCGCTGCCTCTGCAAACAGTCCTTTCCCCTGGAATGAGATGCTTGTTGAAAAATTCAGAGCAATTGTTTAACTTTGTGGCTGCCCGAGGCAGTGGATAACTGAAAAGCTTTAAAGGAAAAACTGAGAAGTGAGAAGGCGACAGGGGCTTTGAGAAACTGACACAGTCCTGGGAATTTGGAAGGCCACGTGTATGAGTAGGGCTCTGTGCATGCCTAGACATGTGTACATGTTCAGGAAGGACCTGAGAAAGTCTTAAGCTCTCACCACTGACTGATTTGAGGCTCTACAGAAAGTGAAGGCTAAGGCAAAATTGTCAGCTTCCTGGCTAAATACTGAAGGCATGCCCCAACAGACACAGAGACCTTTAGCAAAGCTGGAAAAACTTCTTAGTTCCAGTTATTTAAGTTTTCAGATGTCCAATCATTACTGACCACTGAGCTAACTAAGCAGAGACTTCACCAGCCAAGCATGAAAATAATATAGACTTTAGAAATTTTCTCAGAAAAGTCAGTAAGTAAACAACAGGAAACCCTGAGCAGGGGACAGCATTTGGTTTCCAGAGCTACCACAATATATTATTTTAGATGTCTAGTTTTCAGCAAAAATTATAGACTTTCAAAGAAAAAAGAAAGTATTACCCATAGATAGGGGGAAAAATCAATAGAAATTATCCCTGTAAAAGCTCAGACATTGGATTTACTTGAGACTTTAAATATATTCAGAGAACTGTTGAGAATCAAATCTAAAGAACTAAAAAAAAAATAGGAGAATGACATTCACCAAGTAGAAAATATCAATAAAAAGGTAGAAATTATAGAGAATGAAATGGAAGTTCTGGATTTTAAAAGTACAATAACTGAAATGAAAAATTCACTAGAGGTACTCAATGGCAAATTTGAGCAGGTAGAAGAAAAAAAATCAGCAAACTTGGAGATACTTCAATTGAAATTATCCAGTTTGAGGAAGAGAAAGAAAAAAAGAATGAAGAAAAATGATCAGAGCTTCAGAGCCCTGTGGGACAGGATCGAGTATACATATTTATAATGGAAACTCTGGAAGGAGAGGCAAGAAAAAGGAGCAGAAAGAATACTTGATGAAATCTCTGTAAACTCTTCAAATTTAATGAAAAGTCTATAGCAGATGATAGCCTGAGAACTAAAGAGCTTTTGGTTTGCAAGATTCGCAGTTTGGGGGAAGAAAAGCCTATTTTTATTTAGGGCATGTCATTAACACAGGGTACAGGGAGCATAATGACATCAGAGGCCAGACAGAGAATATATAAGACTCCTTTCTGGACTAGGTGCGGGAGCTCAGGACATTGAAAGAGGATACTACAGCTGAGATGTTAGAATGGAGTTTTGCCTTTACACCTTTTCTCTCGAAATAAAAATTCTGGTTGGATGTGGATGGAAATCTCAGAGGGATTCCTCAATCCATCTGGAGCTCTGGGAAATGTGCCCTGGACTGATGTGTGGGTCACAATAGGGAAGAAAAGGAAGGGCAGTATGTTTAGGGGGAGAAGATGTGAAATAATTGGTCTGTTTATCCTCTCCCTATCTGTATCCCTCAGTCCATGGGGCTGGGACAGATCTGATGATTATTTTTCATGTCTTCAGGGGATCCTGCAAGAGATTCATAAATGAGGGTGGCTGTGTCCATTCGAGTCACCATGGTGCATAACAAGGGGACCCAGAGAAGAAGTCATAGGAAAACAGTCCAGCCAAAGAGCAAAGGGATGGGATGAGAGGCATGGCAAAGGATCTGCAATGCCATTGACAGCTCCTGTGAGAGAGACCACCATGTCCCCAGGCTGTCCTGGAGCACCAAAATGGCAAAGAGGACAGATTACTCCAGCCTGACTTTGGCCATGATCACAGCAGAAACAGAGGCTGATGCTCAAGACTTGGTGAAAATAAGTTACACCTCAGAAAGGCCAGAGATGACACGTAGACCAATGTCCTTCCTTTGATGCCAGACTGATATGGAATTCCCCTGGAACATAGATTATTCTGGGAAGAAGAGGAGAAAGAAAAGGGAAAGGAAGAGAATCTTAAGAGACTACCTTTTGAGGTGAAAATGACTCAAGTCTTTAGAATTGGCACAACTAAGTGTTCTGCTCTCTGAGGAGATGGGATCTTGAGAGCTAAATTTAATTTCAGCCGCAGACAAAGAAAATTCTATCCCTGAACATCTGGACTCTTGTACTGTGAAAATTTTTTCTCACTGTACCTATTTTGATTACTCCTCATCTAATTCCAAATTACATGTCTTTTGTGTTATATATGCATTTAATTGTGCAAATTACAAACTCTGAAAGAAAGAGAAAGAGAGACATATTTTTTGCTCATTGTGTGAAGGTTCACCCACCATTCCACTCAGTGAGTGTATGTCCCTCCTTGAATGTGAACTGACATGTGTGAATAAGCCATTCCCTAGCTCTGATCAATTCCTGAGGGCTTCTCATAGAGTGAAAATCTCACCAAACTGAACATGATTCTATTGCTGAAGATACTTAACTTTTAAAATCCAAAATGCATGTTAGCAATTTCATCAGGTGCTTGGCTCAAGAGACAACAATCTGTTCCAGCAGTGGAGCAAACAGTGTCTCTATGGAATTTAGGGAAGAAAAGTAAGTGCAGTTTGTTTACAGACAGAGGATGTGCAAGAGTTTGTTTGCTTATCCTCTCCCTATCTGTATCCCTTCCTATCACTGTATCCCTGCAAGAGTGTGATAGTCTCCAACATGGAGCTTTTCTGAGGATCATCAAGAGAATTTGCTAACATGCACTTTTCTCTGAATGTGTTAACATTTGAGGAGGATTCCCAGGTGGTTCAGTGGTGAAGAATCCATCTGCTAATGCAAGACACACAGGAGATGCAGGTTCGATCCCAGGAAGATCCCCTCGGGGAGCAAATGGCACCACACTCCAGTATTCTTGCCTGGAATTCTTGCTCCTCTGCCATGGACAGAGGAGCCTGGCAGGTTGCAGTCCGTGGGGTCACAAAAGAGTCAGACACAACTGAGCAAGGACATATGTTAACACTTGAACCTATGTTCAAAGTAAGGTAAGACTTCATTTTAGATTCAAGTTTTTGGCTGAATCTCCAGAGAACAGCTTAAGACCCACTGCCTTTAAAAAACTTACAGTGGCTTCATGTTTGTAGGTTAATTTTTCTTCAATAACTTACCAGATCAAGTTAAATTAATGTTTACCTTTCTCAAAATGTGGGATGATCACTCTAAATTAAGTTCAGATGTGGTAGTTTAATATCTTCTTGTAACAAAGTCCTAATGTTTGAGGAAAAAGATTGCCTTGTGGATTTAGTTTCATATATACTAGGGTCTCTCAAAGATGAACAAACATTTGGAGGCAACTGGAATTCCACACTGAGTTAAAGCATTCAGTTGGCTGAAGGCAGTTGCCAAGGCCTTGGGCAACGATCCTGAATGGGGGCCATTGCAAGTGGAGCCCTGTTTCTAAATCTGAACAGACCCTAGAGTATACCTGGGCATTTTCCCTTCTTCTATGGGTCAAAAAGGGGAATTCAGCATTGACCTTGTTTGGGGGGGGAGGTGTTTAGGAAGTCCTTGTTTAAAACTCAATTTTCATTAAAAAAAAATAATAAACACATGCACATAATTTTAAAAGTATTACTGAATTCCATCTCTCTGCATCTCCTAATCCTCTTTTCTAAAAAAATAAAAACTTTCAAAAACCTTCAAAAATGCATAAAAAAGCTAGCAATTTCTGGTACTTATGTATTTCTGAATAATACTGAGCTTATCTATAGACTTCCTACTAGAAAAATAAGGATTTAGGGACTTTCTTGGCAGCCCAGTGGTTAAGACTCCTGCTTTCAATGCAGGGGGTTCGGGTTTGATTCCTGGTCAGGGAAGTAGAATCCCATATGCCATGTGGTGTGGCCAAAAAACTGAAATAAAATTAATGAGGATTTAGCTTTCTTACCACTTATTCCACTGCAATACATGCATGGGCTCCATAAAGAGCCACAGTATAGGGAGGTTACGAGATCTTGGTCT
Organism: Bos grunniens; assembly: GCF_055505025.1. Classification (NCBI taxonomy): domain Eukaryota; kingdom Metazoa; phylum Chordata; class Mammalia; order Artiodactyla; family Bovidae; genus Bos; species Bos grunniens. The sequence goes on along the minus strand of NC_141173.1, from coordinate 63,146,057 downwards.
TCTCTGTTTCATAGTTAGGGAAAATAGCTGCTGCCCAAATGCCACAGCCCAGAAATGAGGGTGGGATAAGGGTGGAGTCAATATTTCAACCTCTCCTGCCCTCTGATTTCTTGATGTAGATACTGATAGCAGTTGGAAACACCTCACTAGCTGAACACAGCTAGAAGCCAGAGGACAAATAATATCAATGGAGATGATGGTATTTCAGAATGGTAGAGGTCAGATGGTGGCACTTGATTGTCCAAGGAAAAAGGGCACTTCACATCAAGGACCCAGGCTTGGGTCATGCAGTCTACAGAGGTCAGCTGCGTAAACCCAAGATGGAGAGAGAACAGAGAAAAGCTAGCACTTATGATTGTTTCTTTTCCCTGAAGTTAATAATTGCCTCCCTTTTGTTTGTTTCTGTTTGTTTGCAAAGTACTATTGACTTTAAAAAAATGATATTTTTGCCTTGATTCCAATAAGACTAAGAACTTTTCATCTAGAGAAAATCCTAAAATAACAGAGTCTGTCTGGTTCTGGTCCCTCAAATAATAAAACCTTGAATATTTCTTGTAAACCTGGACTCCCTAGCAAAACAATTTTGTCTTTGATGTTTACTATGTGGATGCCTAAAGATGAGTCATGACCTTTACAAAGGAGATAATGATGTGAGAAAATAATTTTTTCCATCATGAACAGATTGTTATAAACTTGGTAGCTTGATAATTTTGTGATTTTTTTTCCCTTTAAAAACTTGTGTTTTAAATTTTGTGAGCTAGTCCTTATGAGTCTGCCTTGCCTGCTGTCTTTGCAGGTGAAGTTTACTTACCTTTACTAAATGCTTCTGTCTCTAGGTCCTTTCTTGACAGGACCTATCAGTAATTCATCCAAAAAGTTGCTGACAGTAATGAAAATTTCTCCTCAATGTTTAAATACATTGGGTGCTCAATCAGTTTCTACCCTTGGAATCTGTCTGGTTCAACCTCTCCTGAAAGTAAGCAACAGTCTTTTGTCTGGATAGGGAATGAGTGATTTTTGATTGCACAGGGAGGAGGGAAATGATGGCAGAGACAGTATTAGGCATTCTAAATCTTTCTTACACCGATTTACATGATGATTGTGTTCTCTGCTCCATCTCTTTGCTTGCTTTTGATGTTTCTTGGTATCTTCAATTTCTAAGGCTATTGTGGAAGTTTATCATGGACTCCCTACTGCCCTCTTGAAAGCTTAGATTTCAGTTTTTTTCCGCTCTGCTAAACCAATGACTGGGCTTCCCAGATTGTTTAGTGGTAAAGAACCCACCTAACAATGCAGGAGATGCGGGTTTGATCCCTGGATCAGGAAGATCCCCTGGAGAAGGGAAAGGCAACAGTATTCTTGCCTGGGAAATCCCATGGACAGTGGAGCCTGGCAGGTTACAGTCCATGGGATCTCAAAAAGTCAGACATGACTTAGAGACTGAACAACAACAAATCAGTGACTACTTACCCACTTGTATTATAACTTCCAACATTCCTGTTGATTTCTTTGTCTCTGAGCTCGTTTTCTCGCTCATTTTCTTTGCTCTCTTTCTTTGTTCTTATATCTTATTTCTTTAGATATAAGATCATGACTTATCTTTAGACATCCACATAGTAAAAATTAAGGACAAAATTGTTTTTGTTAGGGAGTCCAGGTTTACAAGGAATATTCAAGGCTTTATTATTTGGGAACTTTTCTATTCTTTTACTTTCATTTGGTGAGATTTTGGCAGGAGGAGTAAAATACAAGTGTTCAATTAGCTGTATTTAATCAGGTGTCAGAACTGCTTCTTTGAGGCAGAAAGATGCTCAATTCCAGGATTCAGCATTCTTCTGCACATATGTATTTTTGGTTTGAGTCGATGTGTTTTTGTTTCTGTAATATAACAGTTTTTGAACACTTCTTGTGTGAACTGTACATCTTTCTGGTTCCACCACTTACTCTGGCCACTGCTGTGGTAACTAGTTCCCTGTAGGTTTAGGCTAACTGCATGCAGTTTTATTCTGATACCACCTTGTTTCAACCTCTGATTCCTGCCCTAGAGCTTCTCTGATACCCACAGAATCTCTGGACATTCATGAATGGGAAAACAGGAAGTCCAGGGGAGTTGGTATCCATGGGGTCATCCTTGACCCATGGGGAATGGGAGCCAATGACAATGCTTCCTACTTTTGCACTTGGCACCAGTTCTGAGATAGCTTTCAGGAGTCTTGTTCCTCTCACTCTTCTTGTACCTCAGTCCAGCTCACTAGGATCATTTCCCAAATAACTCCCTATACACTGACCTTGTTTGGGGTTCAACTCTCAGGGCAACCTGGGGTGAGATAGTTGGTGTCAGAAATGACGCCAGAAAGCAAGCCCTCATGGGATTTTAGAGGGGGTCATTTGCCAGTCAGATGGCGATAAGAACTCTGTTGCTGGTAGTGGTTGGATGGTGATTAATCCTGGTGTGTAATAGCATCACAGTTACTAAGACTCATTCATGGTGAGTTAGGATGAGGTCCCAGTGGTAGGGAAAGCATTAAGTTATTAGTGGTTATGCACTTGAACGTCACAAGGGCAATGCGCTTATAAAGACTGTGGAGCTTTGATTGATTGCTATGGCAGCCTTGAGGAAAGAATAACTCGGGTCTGGGTCAGCCAGCTTTTGACTCAAGGCAGAAGGCCTCCACGGCACAATTTAAGGAGACTTTTATCTCTTGTGGTTGTGGGCATATTCTGCTGAAAATTAGAACCAAGGTTTAATTGTGAGGAGGGCAGAATTACAAAGGAGACTGAACTATGTCAATGTCAGGATCCTGATGAGAAACAAGTGTAACTCTGGGATCTAGGACAGGGATATTAGGGAGAGCAAGCCTGAGAATATGGAATCTTTCAAACTGTCTTAAACTTCCAGATTGGTGAAAAAATCCTTATTCTCTTTGCTAAAGAGAGGAGACTTTGCTTACTTGGAGATTATGTAATTAGTTTACCTAAGGCAGGTGACTCTGTCCTCACCAAAATCTACCGCTGCAGGCAGAAATGAGGGTCAATATCAGAACAGCCCGAACAGAAAGTGCAGTTTTTGCTTCAGGAAAAAATAGCTTATGCATTGGAGGAATTGCTGGAGCTGATGAATACATCTGAGCATTAGGCGGATGTGTGAAGGGGTAAATCTTAAGGGAATTAGACCATGAAGGGATGTGGATCTTGTGAACTCTTACTTCTCCATCTCCACTAAAAGGGGAGATCAAAAGTAGTTCACCGTCATATAAGGGCAGCAGTAAACAGTCGTGCTCTTGCCCCAGGACTAAGTAGATGCTCCTGCTTTCTATCACATGGACTTCAATCAGGCAAACAGTCATCAGATCGCCATGTGGCACTTGCTGAATGGATCTCGTGAGCAGAAAGTAGAAGATACCTTAGCAGAATCACACGTGTCAGAGAAAGAGAGAGAAGTCCCCAGAAGACTCAGGGACTTTCATATTGGTGAAGTTTTTAGAGATCTAGTGATCTAGGGCATTCCAGGACATCCCTCAAAGATAAAAAAACCAAGAAGTCTTAACTCTGCCCTCCTACCACTAGGCATGAGGCCCTGGACTTGTCTCCCTAGCAGGTCTGCCTTTCAGTGACAGGAGATATTCTTAAAAGTTACTCCAGACCAGGACTCAAACCCATGTCCCCTTGCATTGGAAGCATAGAGTCTTAATCACTGGACCACCAGGGAAGTCCCTTGACTTTCCTTTTTATCTGGAGAAAGCTGAAGAAGGGGCTACAATTTTACTATATTTAGTTATTCCATTTACTGTATCCTAATACTTTCCTTGACAGAGATCCCCAACTGCAGTTGCCAAATCTATCTTATTTGCTGTTAAGCAGGATATCTAATCATGCTGGAGCATCTTCATAAAAATTGTTCTAGGTCTTTCTGGGCAAACTTTGATGTCCCAGAGCAAACTATTCACTGTCAACTCTTTTCTGAATGTGACAGTTTTCTCTCAGAATTTCCAGTTTTTCCAAACATGGTTTCTATGTAATACAAAGTTTGATTGGAAAGTGTCTGGAGAGATAGATACAGCCCTTTGATCTGTAAAGCATCCTCCAAGAGTAAACATAGATTTGTAATAGCAACTGTTTTGAAGTTCAAATTATACTTTAGTGCACTCACTTTGAAGAGTTTACAGCTTTTTCTTTAGTCTCTTGGTCCAGGGAAGTGATAGGCTTTCTTCTGGTGTTATTGTTGATAATGATGGAGAAGGTAATGATTATAACAAAGAAAACGCTTCCCTGATGACCTTCAGCAGTTTTCACCTCATGTCTTCTTGGCTGGAACACTATCCCCTTTTTTAGCAACAAGAGAGGCTGTGAAAGGCATTTTCACAGCCTATAATGGTAGGTAGGTTCTGACAATGGTAAAGAAAGGAAAGGAATGGCTGTGGGAAAGACAAGCCATCTTTTATATTTCCTATTTTTTAAAATTTCCTTCAGCACTATAGGAAGGAGATTCACTCTAGATAATTTGACTAACACTAGAAGTAGTGACTCCTCAGCCATAGTCTTAGTACAGACCAGTTTTCTACTGATAGCTAATCTCATCCATTATGTATTGACTCTTGCTGGGGTCACTTTCAGAGGGCGACCTTACTTTTAAGTTTAAGAGGTACTTTTCACTCCCTCTAAACATTGATTAAGAGTCACAATTTTCAGTGTGAGTCTGAATCTCGACTGTGTTCTGTGTTTTGCGTTTCAATTCATATGACTGCTTTACACATTTGTTACTTTACACGTTGGTTTGATCCCCAAAGCATCTGAGCTTGCAACTGCTTGGCAAGAAATAGACTACAAAAGGCATTTATCCATCATCACTGGGCAAAACGCCCAGATTAAAAGATAAAAACTACTTTTAAAAATAGTTAGAAAATAGATAAGCAATAAGGATATACTGTATAGCACAGGGAATTATAGCCATTATCTTGTAAAAATCTATAATGTAATATAATCTACATAATACTGAATTGCTATGCTGTACACCTGAAATGAATATAATATTGTAAATAAAATACACTTCAATAAAAAGAATAAAAGTAAGCAATATTTGACTTGTAGATTCTTTTAAGTTTCTCATCAGTGCCTGCCTAGGACAGCCGCCAAATGAGATAGGTCTGCATTTGATTTCACTGCCATTCAGGAGAGGATCACCTTGGGAAGACCCAAGGGTGAAGGAAATCTTTGAGAACTTCAGCCAATATCTTGTGTTTCTAATACTATCGCCTCATTTTATTTTCAGCTGCGCTGTGTGGCATTTGAGATTTTCAGACCAAGGACTGAACCTGTGCTCCTTGCAGGGGAAGCACAGAGTCCTAACCACTGGACTGCCAGGGAATCCCCACTCCCTTTCATTTGATGGAAAACTTTGTCACATAGCCGTTTAGTGACACAGCCCAGGTGAGATCTCAGATCTTGAGTGTTTTCCTCCATGTATGCAGAGATGGACCTCTCTTAGCAGTGTGCCCTGTTTCTTCCACACCAAGTGGAAGCTCCATGGGAGGTAGCTGGGATCTTGTCTAATTTGCCACCATATTCCCATATGTATATACTGGGTGCTCAATAAAGACTGAATACAATATTTTTTTCTCAGTTTCTTTTTGATATACTTTGACTGTCATTATGTTCTAAATTGAGTTTTGCTGTGATGAGGAAGGATTGTATACAAGAACTATGAAAATGAAAGGCTTTGAACTTGAACATCTTTGTGTGTGATTACTGGGTTGGTACAGAATGCAGGGGGCAGAGTTTGGGAGTGCAGTTCTAAAACTGGGGAGCAAACTCAGAGAACTATACTATGGAGGAGAAGAGGCAACCAAGGGAGAACTGTATGGAGGAAGGCTTGCTTGAAGGAAGAGGGCAATTGAAGGGTTTTTGGAGAGCAACCTCAATAAGAAAAGATTTTCTGGCACACACTTTTCTGGTGTCCAGTGGCAAGATTCCGAGCTCCCCAAGGTGGGGGCCCCGAGTTTGATCCCTGGTCAGGGAACTAGATCCCACAGGCTGCAAGTAAGACTCAGCACAGCCAAATAAATAAATTAAAAAAAAAAAACAAAGAAATCTTCCTGTTGGGAATACGGTGCAGTGAGAACATTTTCCCAATTGTTGATTTTTCCTTGTGGAGTAAATTCAGCTAGAATTACACCCCTGGCTTTTCCCATTCCAGAGAGGAAAAACTGAGTGTATTCTGTACAGCTCCTTCGTTTCTCTTTTAAAGAATTTCCTGCCTATTCTGCTGTCTGTCTTGTCTTAAGCTTTATCCTTGAGGGAAGGCCTCTGGTGTTCTAGCTGTGCTGTGTTGGAGGTAAAGACATACAAACTTCCTGCAACTACACATCAAGGCCATGTCTGACTCTTCCCCACTTGTGTCAGTCATTCAGTGGATGTTTCGATCTCCATCCGTTGTTGATCTGATCTCCCATTGTTGACCTCTCCATCTGACCTCTGTGTCTACATCTCAGTTAGCTCCATACGTGGGAGAGGGAAATAAGCTGTTAGAGACTGACCCTTCAAATCCCTTAGTTTATGTTTTGGCTGCTGACACTGATTTTTTTTTTTTTTTAAGATGGGATTTCTTGCTTTCAAAGAGAATTACGTTAATTATTACCATTTATTGAGAACATACATGCCATATGTTTATTGAGAACATACAGCATATTAAACACTTTATGAGTTTATGTTTCTGTAATCCTAAGAGGTAGGTACTTTTATAATCCCATTTTACAGATAAAGAAGCAATTTTAGAAAATTAGGAATTTTCCCATCTTCAACATGGCAATGGAACCAGTTTTTTGTTTTTTTTTAAGACCTTTTTTTTTTTTTTATGCAGACCATTTCTTAAAAGCCTTTATTGAATTTTTTACAATATTACTTCTGTTTTATGGGTTTTGCTGGTTTTTTTTTTTTTTTTTGGCCACAAGGCAAGTGGGATCTTAGCTCCCCAGCCAGGAATTGAACTAGAATCCCCTGCATTGGAAGGCAAAGCCTTAGCCACTGAACTGCCAGAGAAGTCCCAGAACCAGCTTCTGAACTCATTTTCATCTGATTCTTAGTTCCCTTCTTAGCACGGGCTTATAATATCTCTAATAACTATTCAAGTACAGTACTGTAAGGAGAACAAGGAGAAAAATAAAGTGTTTTGGTTGAAGAAGGAAAGAAAATTTCAGGCAACATGGGCTAGTATTACAGGTTATTCTCAAGCAAGAAAATTTTTTTGAGTTCTCAAAGATTATTGTATTTAATGTCTTGCTGTTGTTTAGTCGCTAAATCCTATAGGACTCTTTTGTGACCACATGGACTATAGTCCACCAGGCTCCTCTGGCCATGGGATTTCCCCAGCAAGAAAACTGGAGTGGGTTGCCATTTCCTTCTCCAGGGAACCTTCCCAATCCAGGGTTCAAACCCACATCTCCTGCATTGGCAGGCAGATTCTTTTTGCTGAGCCACCAGGGAAACCCTTTTTGTTTTGTACTAGTATACAAATAATGGCAAAGTATTAAAATTATGATATAATCTAATCTCAACTATTTTGACTTGCATTATTATTTTCATAAGGATTTACATTTATTGACTCAATAAAAATCTATTCTTCCTGCAACTATCCCCAAATGCACTCTTAATAGTTGTATTAACCGTCCATCTATTTCCCTCCATATTTAACTATTGAAAAGTTCTTATTAATTTTCATATAAAATTAGCATCTTTCATAACCATCATTAATTACTGTAGCTTATTCCTCTTGCAATAATAAATACATATTTTTACTTCAAAGACTGATATGATTTTCAAGAAGGAAACTTTGTCTTTTTGAAAACACTGGTCCAATTTGGTTCATTTGTATAAATACATTATCTGCAATAATTTCAAAGTAGAATATTCTATGAAGAAAACTTGGTCTTATAGTTGTTTAAAAGCTGGTCTTATATTCCTTTCCAGAGGAAATAGTTATTAGATTTCAGAATGACTTTTTTCTGCATGTATCTCTGTGTATTTTTTTTTCTCCATCATCCTTTGTCTGCTGCTGTTTCTCTTTAAGCCACACCTGCTAATTCATGCTGATTTTCTTTGGACAATTTTCAAAAACTTACTGTGGCTAAATTTTTCCATTTGAAAATGTATGGGGATTGGTAATACTGATTTCTCTATTGAGGTGTGCGTTCAGATTAATTATATCAAGTTTGTAGTCTACTTTGAAGGTGAATGATTAAGTGCTAAGTTTTCATGTCTGTTCAGACTTAATAAGTATGTTTATCCAGTATGCACATTTAAATTTAAGGAAGATATCCTATTTTCTCAGGACTTCTTCAAAATATCTTAGCACCACTTGTGCAATACTGAAAATTGGAATCTTCCAAACTAATCCCAACTCTAATTTCTCTTTCCCACGATCATAAGATGTGGAGTCTTTGTAATGATCTTTGCTGAGTCAGTCTCCTTGGGGGACAGATCAGTTTCATCATTTCAAAACATCCTAGCAAAACTCCAGCTTGTTCACATGTGGTGACTTGCAAAATAAGGTTGTTCCCAGGCAGCTGGGAGGATAACACAGGCATGGGCAGGCGGAGAAGAATCAGGGCATTGGGAAATGCTTAACTGGAGGCTGCCAAAGATAGAAAAGGTACAGAAACCTCACAGCACTTCACACACCTTGAGCAAATCCAGCAGGCGCTTGGAAAGAATAAAGGGGGAGGAGAGATATAAGATGGATGAAAGATGGGTAGAAACAAGGCTGTGAAAATTGGTTTTTAAAGATTGGTACTCCTGCCTGGATTCTTTTTTCCTTTTATACAGCTTTGTTCAATAAAGTACTTCAATAGCTGGGCCAGGCCCCCAGGATCACTCAGGGAGTGAATCAATGGGAGGGGAGGTGGAGGTGGGAGGCATCACACCTCACCGCTGGTTTGATGGGCTACCTGCAGGCTTCTGTACGACTTGTTTAACAAGCTTCTGATTAGTGGAGAGAGGTCTAGTGGGGAACAGTGAATCACTCCTGGGAGCTGTGGTGAAGGTCATTTTTGTGGCAATGGGGAAGCCAGGAAATGCAATATCAGATCCTCCACAGCAGTGGTCCCAACACTTTCAGCACCAGGGGACAATTTTGTGAAAGATGATTTTTCCCATGGTTGGCAGGGGGTGCAGTTGGGGGGGTCAGATGTGGGGTGGGTGAGGTGGGGGGGTGGGATAAGGTTTCAGAATAATTCAAAGGCATTGTATTTATTGTATTTCTGTTATTATTACATCTCCATCTCAAGATTATCACACATTAGATCCTGGAGGTTGGGGTCCCTTGCTCTACAGAACCACAACAAATATTGCACTCCCCATCCCCCAAACCTTTTTCTGTGCATTTCTTCATATTTCAGCTAAAGTTGCCCCAAGAAGACCCATCCTTTTGTTAACCCTTATTCTGAACTTCAAGGCTGTGTTCTGCTGAAGTAAAGATTTGTTAAAAGCCTAAAGGCAAGACACAAAATTCCTCTAGACATCCCAAATACTCTGTAGCTTTTCTAAAATATTGAAGTGTAATGGTGTGGTCATACTCACAACCACTCTCTACCTCCCCTCTCTTCCATCCTCCCTATGCCTGGCACTTTAACTCTCTGGGTCAGAACTTACTTAGATTTATTTTCACAAAGTAATAACATTTAATTTGTGATGGTAATTTGCATGGTAATTCGTCCCAGCTTTGGTGCCATCTTGCTAATATGTTGTGGAAAACCTCAAATGCAACAGACTCATGGCTAGTGAATGTCAAATGGGAATTAAACTGTCATTATTATATTATTTATTCTTTCTCCCCTAAAAGGGACATCAATTTGTCATGGAGAGGACATCCTCTGTTTAACAAGGAAGGGAACTAGATGAGCAGATTTTTAAAAATCTTCTTAATAAAGCAGAAGACTTTGGGTTTTTAGATTCTTTCCTTCTCTTTCTAAATTTTCATCATTGCAACTTGCTCAGACTAAGTTGGAATGAGTCACCTTTCAAAATTATCATTTTTTTAATCATTAGAATGTGAGAGGGAATAAAAAAATAAAAGAGAACAAAACTGATACAGTTCAACTAAAAGTAAAAAGGAGTCAGACGCAATGGGGTCAGCAGTGCTGTCGGGTTGACTCCTTCAGGCAGGTATTGTCAACAGAAATTTAATGAGAGCTGGGGTTCTCCAGGCAAGTATATTGGAATGGGTACCATTTCCTTCTCTAGTGGATCTTCCCGGAACAGGGGTTGAACATGAGTGACCAGCATACTGGACACCTTGCCCTGAGGGTGTTGATAACAGCCTGTTTTCCTCTGTGGTGATGTTTCACTGGCTTTGCTTTAAACCTCAGCCTGGATCTTCTCATGAAAAGCCAAGCTTAGCTTGTGTATTTAAAAAGCGTGCTGTTGGTTTTCTTTATAACTTTAATCTTCATTTCCTCTGGGCTCGGCCCCTTTGGAATAATATCCTAAAAACTGATACTGGGTGAGAGGGGTTAGAGGAAACTGGATTGTGTCAGAGAAAAGATCAAAGCCAGATTCCCTAAGCGGATGGCTGTCTGTTTAGATCTGATGGCTCTTTCTCATGGAGAATGTCCACCAGCTGGTTGACTGTAGGGAAAAAAAAAAGTGTTTATAATGTAGCAAAGTGTATATTTTAATTCCTGGTCTGAACACAAGAATTCACATCAGATAGTTCTCATCCTTTCACATTTGGTTTTTCGAAAGCAGTGTTCTTTTCCCACAGGAGGAAGTACTTTGCTGTCAGTGAGCACTATGTAGAAGGCAGGCTCATTCCCGTAAGAATTAAAGGAGTGGCCAAGAGCACTCCATATTGGGAGTCAGCACATATGGATGGGGGAGGTAGCCTATATACATATGGAGGAGTTAGCCCATACTGGGGAGGCAGCCCATATGGATGGGGGAGTTAACCCATATTTATATGGGGGAGGCAGCCCATATGGATGGGAGATTCAGTCCACAGTGTCCTTGCAGTGCTCGATTGTCCAGAGTTCAAGAAAGTTAAGGATGCCTGACTCTCTGGCTCTAGGCAGGGAGCTGGAAATTTTCTTTCTTTCACCCACCCTCTCCCCAGGTACAGGATCCCCCTCTAAGACCTTAGCCACACTCTTGAGCACATCTTGCTGGTCAACTATGCTGGTCGCCTAAGGAATGACTACATGGCAGGCAGCTGGCCCTGGGTGAATGAGCCCTTCACTTCAAGTCTGAAGACCTTAAGTTCTGTTGCTTCTTTATTAGAAGACCATGCAAGTTCCTTGACCTCTCTCAGCTACTGTTTCCTCACTTGTAAGAGGCTGGACTCATGTTCATCTCACAAAGCTGTTGGAAGGATTAAGTGAGGTAATGTGTGTGAAACCACTTTGGAATCTGTAAAACTTCATGTATACTTCAGTTGTTAAAAGCTATCTGGTCAAGTTCCAAGATACAGTCCTGCTGAATTCCCTCACCATTCCACCTCTTTTTTTCAAGTTCATGGGACTCTTAACCTCACCCTTTCCTGAATCTCAGCTCTGCCAGCCTTGTGTATCTCTTTTCAGACTCTCTAGTCCCATGATCATTGCTAAGTAGACAGTGGACCACATGAGCACATGGCTGGCCACACTGAGGGCTAGGAGCAGGCACCTAACTCAAATTTCCTCTCCCTGGAATAGGAAATGGGGACCCAAGGAGTTTATTAATTGTTTGAATTTGAATGGTTTAGATGTTAGCTGTCAAAATGTGGTCTGTGGATCCCTGGGGGTCCCTGAGGCCCTTTCATGGGGTCTATAAAGTAAAAATGATTTTCATAATGATGTTAAGAGGTTATTTGCTTTTTAAAACTATGCTTTCTTTTTTTCTCTGATGGTATAAAAGCAAAAAAGTTAGCATCTTAGCATGAACCAGGTCAGTGGCACTCAAATGTAGTTATTATATATTTTAACATTATGCACTCATTTAAAAGAAGAAAAAAAGAAAAGCAAAAACCAGTTTCACTTAAGAGTGTTCTTGATGAAATGGTAAAAAAAAAAAAATTACTAATTTCATTAACTCTTGACTCTGAAGTACACTTCTTTTTAATATTCTGTGTGATGAGATGGAAAGTTTGCATATAGCACTTTTACTGCATCCTGAAGTAGGCAGCCGTCTAGAGGAAAACCACACATGTAATTGTTTGAGCTGTGAACCAAACACATTAAAAAAAATTTTTTTTTAAGGAACACTCTTCATACTTGAGAGAACAAACTGTGGTTTCTCAGCCCTGCATATTTGGCAGACATTTTCTTGAAAAATGAATGAAGTTTTCCTGTCACTTCAAGGAAAATAACCAACAGCATTTTTTGCCAATGATAAAACTTGAGCTTCCAAATGAAAACTAAAATCTCAAGAAACTTGTAACTACCACCATGAACTTGACAGCTTTTCAAAACTTAAAAGTATTCTGGAGGGATTGGTGATGACATTAACAAATGTGGTTTAAAATATATATATTTATATGAAATGTGTCAACATTTGAAAGATATGCCAACCTCAATAAATCCATATTTTCCAAATAACAATGACATGGGTAAGGTATTCATTCAAAGTGGATAGAATAGTGGATTGAAATGTAACAATAAGAAAGGTTCGTTGATATAATTTCAGATACCACACTACATCTAAACTTTAGGAAGCTACTATTCACTAAGTTTTGGTATAGTTATCAAAGGTTGGAAAAGCCTGTTAAGATATGCCACTCTTTTTTAGCCACATGTCTCTGTGAGACTGAATTGTCTCTGTATGCTTCAACCAAACAACGTAACACAACAGACTGCAAGCAGAGATTGGAATTCAGCTCTCTTCTATTAAGCAAAATCACTAAAGGGATTTGCAAAATGTCAAACAATATTGTTGTAGTCACTAAAATAGTTTTTGTTTGTTTGCTTTTGGAAACAACAACAACAAAAAATCAGACTTGGCAGCCATGTTTGGCCTATGTGTGTGCAAGTGAATAGGGGAAATTAGTATTTAGAGAACAAGAGAGAAGAGTTGGGATTAACATATATACACTATTGTATATTGAATTGGCCAAAAAGTTGGTTTGGGTTTTTCCATTAAATGTTATGGAATGAACTTTTTGGCCAACCCAATATAAAACAGATAACCAATACAGTAGTAAGGACCTATTGTATAGCACAAGGAACTCTACTCAATATTCTGTGATAACCTATATGAGAAAAGAATCTGAAAAAGAATGGATATATGTATATGTATTACTGAATCACTTTGCTGTGTACCTGAAAATAACACAATATTGTGAATCAATTATACTCCAATAATAATAAAAAAAGAGAGAGAGAAGAGATGAAAGGACAGTGAAAGAGAGGCAGGGAGATAGAGACATGGAGATGATGCTTTTGTTCCTGATGGCTTCTGGACCTGGTTTTAATCTCTCTTGAAGCCTGGCCCTGCCCAAAGGAGAGTTCTAGATTTCCATGTATTCTTCCATTAACCCCTTTTTCTATTTAAGCTGACTTGAAAAGGGTCTGTTCCTTAGGTGGGGAACATAAACATAAATCTGAATCCACAGACTCAGATGTGCAGGAAACAGGACCTTATAAAATTTTATATTGATATGTGAAAGTCACTCAGTCGTGTCTAACTCTGCAACCCCATGGACTATACAGACCATGAAATTCTCCAGGCCAGAATATTGGAGTGGGCAGCCTTTCCCTTCTCCAGGGGATCTTCCCAACCCAGGGATTGAACCTAGGTCTCCCACATTGCAGGCAGATTCTTTACCAGCTGAGCCACCAGGGAAGCCCTTCTATTGATATAAATCAACTTAATTTTACTTTTGGGCCTACATCCTGCTGGGTTGATAAGTCATTCCTGAGATTTCCCTGCCCATTTCCAGGTTGTATCCAAGCATTAAGAAGCTCAGTCTGGGAAAGCTACTCCCTCGAAGTCTCTATAAAGATAGAGCAGAAAGACACTGGTGATCATCCTGAAGTGGCTTCTCACAGCCATGAGGAAAGGCTTGGGGTCCGTTCTCAGTCTTGGCTGGGCATGTCTTGTTCATGCAGAGAAAACCTAAACAATCTTTCCATTTGGTTTTCTTGAGATATTCAGAGAAGGAAAGGGAATCTGGGGATCCCACAGGTAGCCAGAGTAGGGAGAGTGTATTTGCCCAAGGACCATGTAATGCATTTTCATCCTCTCCCTCCTCTCCGCACACCTTGCATTGGCAAAAACTCCAGTCTTTACCAGGCTCCCTTTTGTCTGTGAATGTGATCCTTTCAGCATGCCCTTCACCAGGCCCCTGGCCGTGATGATGGAAGTATCCACGTGAGCTTTGATGGCCCGGGGAAGTGTCTTGGGGGTGCCACTATTCTGGTCTACACACTTCCTCAGAGTGGGATAGGTCCCTCCATATGCTCCTATTCCGTCCTTTATTTTCACACCACCAGCGCTTCTGATGGTCCTCATTTGTGTGTGCCTGGATCCCCTTTGTACCTCTGTGAGCCATTCCATACACAAATCCTCACATGAATCCTGCAGAGGTGCCGTGTTCAGCTTCTCATACCATTCATCTAGCACTTAGCACATTGAGCTCCTTTCTGCAGGTCATTTCTTATGTGAGTGGCTTGTTTTCCTTTGGGAGTAGAGACTCTTTGCTCTGTGTATCCTTCAAGCCCAGTACAACATACAGTGTTTGGTGCCACTGCTGCTTTCATGGGAACACCAGAGGGGTCTTTGGAGGATTATAAGCCAATCATTCAATAGCTTTTATTTAGCAGCTGCTGGCTGCTATACTATATTGGGTCCTGGGGTCTCAAAGATAAATTGGTGACATCTCTTCTGTGAACACAAGAAAGCACAAGGAGAAGTGTCAGAAGAGTTCACTAGTGGAGAGTCTAGCTGTCTCCAACCACTTCAGGCTAGTTTAGAACCCCTTCCTCTCTGGTCCTCTGGTGCCCTCAGCCTTTATCCATGATAAGTGTACTTAGTATGCATGCTAGTGTGCTTAACATGCCATCTGTATGTTAAAAAATCTAACATTTGGACTTCCTGGATGGTCCAGTGGTTAAGACTCTGAACTTCCAACGCAAGGGATGCCAGTTCAATCCCTGGTCAGGGAACTAAGATCCCACAAGCTGCATGGCACGGCCAAAACAAAAAAAATCTAACTGTTTATTATGAAAATGTTAAACATATATACAAGTAGGAGAGTGTAACAATGGTCCTTCCCTGCTTCAACAATTATCAACATTTTCCTTTCTGGTTTCATCTCTCCCCACAGTTATTTTTTGTGAGAGAGAAATTTAAGGCAAATCTTAGATGCTGTATCATTTCATTCACTAATACCTCAGGATCCATCTATAAAAGATAAGGACTTTTGGAAAAATGTCACTGCAAAACTATGATCACACCTAACAAAATTAACAATAATTCTCTACTGTCATCGAATGTCTGGTTTGTGTTTATTTTTTCTCCAGTTATCTCAAAAATGTCTTTTTTAAATAATTTTCATTTTTAAAGTTAGGTCAATAGTTGCATTTGATTGGTAGGTTTCTTAAGTTTCTCTTTTAATGCAAAACATTTTAATAGTTGTCAAAGATACAGTTATTAGAATTATCTAAATATCATCTATATAAAAATTGGTATATCACATTAGGTGATTCTATAAAATAAAAACACAAAATCACACAATTCCTGCAATCCAAGAACACATCCCCATATCAATAGTGCAAATTACAAACACATTTTTAAAAAAGAGATTCTTGAAGTTTAATTTCCCATCACTTCCTTTCCCACCCTGCACCATCCCCATGTATTTGTTGATGAAATCAGCTCAACTGTTTTGTTTCCACAATCAGTTTTGGCTGATTCCACTCTTGGAGTGTTTTTTACTATGTCTTTTTATTCCCTGCATTCCTTTCAATTGGCAGTTAGATCTAGAGACTTAACCATCCCAGGTGGTGAAAGTGGTAAAGAATCAGCCTGCCAATGAAGGAGATTCAGGAGACCTGAGTTCCATCCCTGGGTCAAGAAGATCTTCTGGAGGAGGAAATGACAACCCACTCCAGTATTCTGGCATGAAAAATCTTGTCGACAAAGGACCATCCACAATCCATGGGGTCACAAAGAGTCAGACATGACTGAGCAACTGAGCATAACCATAGTCAGATTATATTTTTCTGACAATAATACAACATCGTTGTAGAGCTTCCGTTATACCACATCAGGATGTGAATGCTGTATTCTCATGGTCTATGTTCTTGTCTTCCTGGTTTGACTTGCTGTTCCTTGGCGGAGTGGGGAGGGACTCTCAATTACTGTAGCCTCCAGTATGTTTGGTGACCCCTGAGTCCTTAGTAGCTGAAGAGCCAGTGAGTGGCTCTGCTGAGGGAGCCAGGAGAGGTTTCCTGCAGGACCTGGGTCTTGACAGATGAGCAGGCATTGGCAGGTAGGTGATGGGGCAGACAACCCAGAGAACAGACCTGGGTGAGTTCAGGAGTTGGCTTAACACTTGTGGGCATGGTCACGCTTAAGGACAAAGCAAGCACAAGTAGTGAAGTGGCATTCACTTTAGCCTTGGTAGTGATGTGGGCAGAGAAAGTAGCTCACAGAATTGTGCCAAGGCCACTTCTCTATTGTCTTTGGGTTTGTTCTGCTTGCAGTACAGATGAAAAATGCCCCCTGAAACTCAGGTGAGGGTTCCTGGGAAGCAGTGTTAGTAGCACTTGGGGGACTCAAGTGTCTTGTAGACATCAACCCCATTCACCCACTCATTCATGGAGACAGAAGGGAAGGACCTGGCAGAACAACAGCTTTAGACTCCAGTCTAGATTGGACTCTGGCTGGCTGAGTGACCTTGGGCAAGTCCTCCAAGACAGGAGTCCTGGTTCCGGTCCTTGGCATGTCAGGAACCGGGCCACACAGCAGGAGGTGAGCAGCAGGTGGGAGAGTGAACAGACCTTCATCTGTATTTGCATCTGTTCTTCTTGGCTCTCATTACTGCCTGAGCTCCACCTCCTGTCAGGTCAGTGGAGGCATTAGATTCTCACAGGTGCTCCAACCCTACTGTGAACAGAGCATGCATGAACGAGGTTGTCTACTCCTTACGGGAATCATACTAAACCACCCCCACCACCCCGTATGTGGAAAAATTGTCTTCTATGAAACTGGTCCCTGGCGCCCCAAAGTGTAGGAACTGCGGCTCTAAGAGTTTTGAGACTCAGTCTGAACGTGGTGATGTCAACACTGACCAGATGCCGGTCGTGAGAAGTGTACATTAAGTATACACTAGGCATCTACTATAGTAACTGTTATATTTTTGAGATTAATGTGTGCTGATTCTGGTCCTTCTATTCTGCAAACATTTAGAGGGACTAATGACTGCAGGGGCACTGTGCCAGGCATGGGGTGTGTCCTCCGGGGCCTGTGCCCAGTAATGGAGGAGGTAAGTGGTAAGGAGGTAAGTGGTAAGTTTACAGATAATTACAATGTGAGATGGGAGGGGTTGCCACGAGAGACACGGAGCTAAAAGTGCAGTGAGACAGCCATGCCTTGGCCACGTGTGTCTCTGCGCAGGTCGGCTTCATCCAAGGCCTGCGATGGCCCTCCCTAGATCACAGCCTGTTCGGCTTCTCCTGTTACAACATGAGCAGACTCTCTAAACTGGATGTGAAAGGAAAAAGAACAGAAAGGACTTTCTCTGCTTCTCTGAGGACAGGGGCAGTCTGCCCTCACGACCTGATGGCATCCCTAACCTAGGGATAAGGACACACCTGACGCCTCCATCTTTGCCATAAAGTCAAAGCCGCTTGGGGCCAGTCGGGTGCACTGGCCGTAGAATCCAGCTCTTGGGATCAGCGACCTTCATCTGATTCAGTTTGTCTGCGAGGCCGCAAAACTCAGCTGGATGGTCCAATCTGATGGAAAGTATACACCATGGCCAGAGCCTGAGGATAATGGGCAAGAATCCCCCACTGTCACATGCCGGGCGCCACGGGGGCACGTTGTGCCTGCAGGGCCCGGAGGCTGAAAGCAACATTTTCTCTATGGGAAGCACAGACTCAGCAAGGATTTGTCTCCAGGCGGCACTATAGCCTCCTCTTCTGGCACCGTGGAGACTGTTCTTCTGTCAGGATTTCTGGCATCAGAAGTGAAGGGGAGCTGAGCCAGGGAGCTTCCCGGTGAAAGGTGGGCCTCCCCCAGCTTCTCTGAGCCACCGAGCACCCAGGCTGGTGCTGCTGAAGGGTGGGCGGCCAAGGACAGAATTCTTTTCAGTGAAACCTTCATGCAAGGATTCATCTCCACAGCGTGCATCATGCTTGCACTTGGTGCCTCTGACAGCCTGCGGGTTTGGGCTGCCTTTGCAGCTTTATTAGGCATCACAGCAGCTGAGCAGACTGCTTTTTTTTTTTAACCCCAGTTCTCCGAGCTAGTCTTGAATTTCTCAGGCTTTGCTTTTGTGAAGCCCTTTTATTAAAACTGTGTGATACAGTCACTGAAAAGATCAGAAGGAAAAAAAAAAAAATAGAACATAAAGAAGGGAATACCCAGGAAACCATTGTAGGGATCAAGAAGTAGACCATTCCTGGCTCCCAGAAACACAGCCCCCTTGCTTGGCCACACTCCTCCCCCTCTTCCCTGTCTTTTTTTTTTAACAGTCAGCAGGAACTCATTTTTTTTTTTTTTTTCCAGGCAGCTTGTGGAAATCTTAGTTCTCTGACCAGGGATTGAACCTGGGCCCTCAGCATTGAAAGTGCAGAATCCTAACCACTGGACCACCAGGGAAGTCCCAGTCCTTCCTGGTTTTTCTTGTTTGTTTGTTTGTTTGTTTTTAATTTAAAAATTAAAAAAAATTAAATGTTGTGTTGGTTGTGGCCATTCAACAATGCAAATCAGCCATAATTTGCTGATTTGCCATATACATATCCATCCATCCATCCATACATATACATACATACATATATGTATGTATACAGCCATATACATACATTCCCTCCCTCCTTAGCCTTCCACCCCTCCCCCATCTCATCCCTCCAGGTCATCACAGAGAGCCAGAGCCTGCTGTGATGAGAATACAGCAAGTTCTCATCAGTTACTCATCTTACACCTGATAATGTATATATGTTGATGCTACTTTCTTCATTTTTCTCACTCTCTTCCTCCCTCACTGTGTCCACAAGTCCACTCTCTACATCTGCATCTCTTTTCCTTCCTTGCAAATAGATTCATCAATATAATTTTTCTAGATTCCAGGTTTTAATGTCAATTGTTTCTTTGCTTCTCTTTATGCTTTGGCCACCTAACTATTAATCTGGAAACACTATAATTTATCCTCGCAAGCTTTACAATTTATAGAAATGGGATTATACACCACCTATTATTTCCCTGCTGGTTTCTTTTACCCAATATCATGTGTGTAAGAGGCCTCTGTGTGGTTCCCCAGAGATGGAGTCCAGGCATTTTCCTGGCTACATAGTATTCCATTGTTAGGACACATAACAAAGTAGTCATTCTGTTGTTGCTGGCTGTTGGAGCTGTTTGCAGCAATGCTGCTGAGAGCGTTCTTGTACAGGTCTCCTGGTGCATGAGTTGCTCTTAAAAGCTATGCTCTCATTTTGTGTGGCTGGGGACAGGGGCTTTGGCTGTGCTGCTCTTCAGGGAACTGATTGTGGATTTTGGCTCATGCTCCAGCCTCTCTCCTGCATACCACTGGGTGGGTGGATTGGCCTGGAGGTCACTCATTAGAATTCTCCCCAGAAATCAAGGGAGGAAGAAGCAAGAACTTTCTGGGAAGGAGAATGGGAACCACTTGAAAGGGTACTGAACTGGAGATCAAAGAGCCCTTCTTGCTGCTGGCTTTTGATGTGAGCCGTTACTGCACACCCTGCAGTAATGAATTCACTTATCTTCAGAGCTCGCTGCATTCCCCACCTACTGCCTCCTAATCAGCAAGCCTCCACTCAAGGCCAACAGCATCATCATTAACAAGTCCTGGGACTCGGAGCCAGGGTGCCCTTGGCTGTCACGGGCACTCAGCCCTGCTGGAATTGCTTTGGGGAAGAGCTTTGAAGCCCATTTGCAGAGGTTGTTAAATCAGAGAAAGCTGGAACCGGAAGTCTTCGAGATTCTCCCAGGCGGGCTCTGTGGCTGTTTACAGGCTTGTGGGGGAAATTTGAAGAGAGGTACTGTTTGTTTTCATTCCATGGAGTTGGTAGGTTCGGCATGTTCAAGAAAGCATCTCCCTTCCTCTCCTCTTTCAATGCCCTTTTGTCTTTTTCACACTCATGCCTCCTTTTTTCAGAAATTAATTAGTCTCTTCTACCATTAAAGAACAGATATACATCTCGCTCCAATGAGCCTTTGATAGGGGTGCCAACTGCTGCTGCTGCTGCTGCTAAGTCGCTTCAGTTGTGTCCAACTCTGTGCGACTCCAGAGACGGCAGCCCACCAGGCTCCCCTGTCCCTGGGATTCTCCAGGCAAGAACACTGGAGTGGGTTGCCATTTCCTTCTCCAGTGCATGAAAGTGAAAAGTGAAAGTGAAGTTGCTCAGTCATGTCCGACTCTTTGCAACCCCATGGTCTGCAGCCTACCAGGCTCCTCCGTCCATGGGATTTTCCAGGCAAGAGTACTGGAGTGGGGTGCCATCGCCTTCTCCAGGGGTGCCAACTAATACAGCCTTAAAGATCACTTTTGTAGAACAGAAGACTAAAAGGTAGGAAAAGCAAACATGGGGGAAAATGGTTGTTAGGACAGGTACAATTATTTTGGGGTGACAGAAGCAAGAAGAATGGCATCAAATGAGAGAGGCCATGAGGGAACCTTCTGGGGAAGCTGGAATGTTTTACATCTTGATTTTGGTGGTGGTTACTTGGGTGAATGCATATGTAAAAATCTGTGCATCTGCTACAGCAGAAATTAACACACTGTGGTAAAATCAATAAAGTTGTAAATTCAATAAAATTAAAAAAGTCATCCAGCTGTCCACTTAGATTTGTGCACTTTACTGAATGGAAGTTGCACACTGAAAAAAAAAAAAAAGAAAAATCTAGGGATTTCCCTGGTGTTCCAGTGGCTAGGACTATGTGCTCCCAATGCAGGGGGCCCAGGTTCAATCCCTGGTCAGGGACCTAGATCCTGCATGCTGAAGCTAAGAGATCCCACAAGCTGCAATGAAGATTGAAGATCCAGAGTGTCACAACTAAGACACGGCATAGCCAAATAAATAAATAAATATTTTAAAAAGAAAGAGAGAAAAAGCTGTCAGGAAGTTTCTTCTTGCCCTGATTACCTGCACTTAGCCCGTTTCCTCCATCATCCTCTCAAGTGTCATACATATCACATAGCTGTGTGAAATAAACCCCTCAATACAAGGCTATACATTTTAAACAGTAATATTATTTTAAGGAAAAGAGCAGAAAGATTGTTTTTTATATTTACCCATGTATTTATCAGTTTTGAAGATCCATTTGGGAGATCCATGTTTCTATCAATTTCCCTTCAGTCTGAAGAGCATTCGTTGCTGCTGCTGCTGCTAAGTCGTGTGCAACCCCATAGACGGCAGCCCACCAGGCTCCCCTGTCCCTGGGATTCTCCAGGCAAGAACACTGGAGTGGGTTGCCATACATGTATTATTATTATGTATATTAATAATATATGTATTATTCCAGGTGTAATATTATTAGTATGTACTATTATTTTCTATTCCTCATAAGTCTCTGAAGCTTTATTTTTTTTAAATGTTTTCTTTCTTCTTCATTTGGATAATTCTCTTGATCTGATTTCACATTGACTGACTCTTTTGTTATTTCCAACCTACTGTTAAGCTCATCCAGTGAGTTTTTTATTTCAGACATATTTTTAATTCCAGTATTTCCATTTAATTCTTTCATAATTTCCAGTTCTCTTTGGTTATTTTCTGTCCACTCATTATATTGCCTTATATATTTGAGCACCATTGTAATGGCTGTCTTAACACACTTGTTAATTTTACATCTAAGTCATCTTGGAGTTGGTTTCACTTGACTGTCATTTCTCTTGTGTATGAGTCGTATTTTCTTATCTCCCCTCATGTCTAGTAATTTTAGATTATACCATGTATACTATGAGCAGTATATTGCAGAGACCCTGGCCTCTGTTAGGTTACTATAAAGAGTAGTGTTCTTCTGTTTTAGCAGGCAATTAACCTGGCTAATCCAATCTGAAATTCTAAATTCTCCTGTGTTATACAGCAACTAATATTTCTGTTTAGTTCCTTCAGCCGTAGCTGGGCATCTTGGTATTAGCCTAACATATGCTTACTTTAGAGTTGGCCAGAGATTTTCTTAGAATTTATATGTAGAATTTGGGGCTTCCCCTTTGGGGCTCTCTTCTTTCCATTATTTCCCCCTCCATTTTCCAGCTACTGTTGCTCTGAATATTGTCTTCTGATTACTGAGCCAGTGAGGTTTCTATTCAACCTTTAGTTGCTTTCTAGTGACATCATTTGTGGACTACATTCAGGAAAAAGGACATTAAAAATGGGCAATTATCCAAGTGCCAAGCTTTTCCTCTAAATGTTGACAACCAATTTTTTGTCTGCTTTTGGCTACTCTCAAATGGCTTCAGACATTGGTTTAGTGTGTGTGTGTGTTTTGTCCAGAGTTTATAATTGTTACTTTGAGAGGATTGGTCTAATATGAGCTACTTAGCAATTACTAGAAATGGAATCTTGTCATCTATTCTTGCCTAATGATCTTATGACTTGATTTTGTGTTTGTTTTATTAAAATAAAAATAGTATGGTAAAGCTGCTGATAAAAAATGCTTTCTTTGGCATCAGAAATGTTTCCAGTGTTAAAAAAGGTAGTTAATAGTAATAATAAAAGTGCAATAATTTTTAAATCATAACTTAATAAATATGCTCTTGAACAAAGACCTAAGGATAATATTTTTTTTGGAAAATTGGATAGTTTCCACAAACAAGGAGCTTTAGAATAATGGAAAAATTTTAAGAATCATTTTCTAGTAATTTTTTTCTCATTCCATGGAAAAATGAAAACTTTTCTTATTTGGCTCACTTTAAACTTCATCCTTCAGTATTCTCTTTATATTAATTTACACAATATGTGGGTGCTAAAATAGATTTCAATTTTTGTGGATACTAACGTTAAAAGAGTAGAGTTGGATCTAAAAAACAGAGAAATTTTATTACTTTAGGGCTAACCCTTGTCTTTATTTTGGAGGCAGACCAGAAAGAAATTTTTGTGCATTACATAAAGAAAAATCCCATTCTGGCTTTCTGCAAATTATGTAAATCATCCTGTAAAAATTCTAATGCTTCAATCTATCATTTCATTTGATTGGTGAGTACTGAGCTTCTCACGGAACATTGGAGTTAATACTATCGTTGTGTATGCATGCTAAGTCACTTCAGTTGTGTCCCAATCTTTGCAACCCTATGGAATGTAGCCCACCAGCGTCCTCTGTCCGGTGGATTCTCCAGGTGAGAATACTGGAGTGGGTTTCCATGCCCTCCTCCAGGGGATCTTCTGGACCCAGGGATTGAAACTGCGACTGTTAAAAGTCTCCCACATTGGCAGGTGGGTTCTTTACCACTGGTGCCACCTGGGAAGCCCAATACTATTGTTGGAACCCAGATATAGAAAATGCTGAAGTCCTTAATGTCTTTGCTCAGCAATGACTCCTGAAGTGCTAAGTTTCCCAAACTTCTTAATCTTATAAGATATAAAATGAATAGAACCCTGATATTTTAACCATGGCTAAATGTACCCAGGAGACAAGGTTAGCCTATCCTCCAAGACATTGTCTATTAATATGAGATATTTATTTTGATTGTATTTTATAAAGGCTTGAATATTAACTCCCCAATTTTGAAATGATTACCATTTTAAAAAATGAAATAACATATTACTATACATCTGATACATGATAAATAATTTTATTAAGAAATAAAATACCAGTTCAGTTCAGTTCAGTCACTCAGTCGTGTCTGACTCTTTGTGACCCCATGAACCACAGCACGCCAGGCTTGCCTGTCCATCACCAACTCCCGGAGTCCACCCAAACTCATGTCCATTGAGTTGGTGATGCCATCCAGCCATCTCATCCTCTGTCGTCCCCTTCTCCTCCTGCCTTCAATCTTTCCCAACATCAGGGTCTTTTCAAATGAGTCAGCTCTTCGCATCAGATGGCCAAAATATTGGAGTTTCAGCTTCAACATCAGTCCTTCCAATGAACACCCAGGACTGATCTCCTTTAGGATGGACTGGTTGGATCTCCTTGCAGTCCAAGGGACTCTCAAGAGTCTTCTCCAACACCACAGTTCAAAAGCATCAATTCTTCAGCGCTCAGCTTTCTTTATAATCCAACTCTCACATCCATACATGACTACTGGAAAAACCATAGCCTTGACTAGACGGACCTTTGTTGGCAAAGTAATGTCTCTGCTTTTTAATAGCTATCTAGGTTGTCATAACTTTCCTTCCAAGAAGTAAGCGTCTTTTAATTTCATGGCTGCAATCACCATCTGCAGTGATTTTGGAGCCAAAAAAATAAAGTCTGACACTGTTTCCACTGGTTCCCCATCTATTTCCCATGAAGTGATGGGACCAGATGCCATGATCTTCGTTTTCTGAATGTTGAGCTTTAAGCCAACTTTTTCACTCTCCTCTTTCACTTTCCTCAAGAGGCTCTTTAGTTCCTCTTCACTTTCTGCCATAGGGTGGTGTCATCTGCATATCTGAGGTTATTGATATTTCTCCCAGAAATCTTGATTCCAGCTTGTGCTTCTTCCAGCCCAACGTTTCTCATGATGTACTCTGCATATAAGTTAAATAACCAGGATGACAATATACAGCCTTGATGTACTCAGTATATGTAAATAATATTTTTCAGGACTCAAGTACATGTTATTTAATTTTCTTTACCCAATACCAGTATCTTCTTTTTTTGTCTACTCTGTGCAGTTTGCAGGATCTTGGTTCCCTGACCGGAGATTGAACCCAGGCCCCAGCATTGAAAGTGCTGGATTCTAACCACTAGACTGGCAGGGAACTCCCACCATTATTTTCTTATACAGTAAAACAGCAAAGTACTTTCTTGAAATATGTGCTAGGTGGCCTGAGACAACAAATATTTTTTACAAGAGGCAATACATTTACATAAGTAAAGGATGAAGTGATTAGACATGATCTTTTTCTTTTTAAATATTCATTTATTTACTTTGTCATTTATTTGGCTGTGCCAGGTCTTAGTCTCAGCCTACAGGATTTTTAGTTGCAGCATGTGGGATTTAGTTCCCTGACCGGGGATTGAACCTGAGCCCCCTGCATTGGGAGTGGGGAGTTTTAGCCATTGAACCACCAGGAAAGTCCCCTAGACATGATCTTATGTGGCCACTAAAAAGTTTTATACAGGTCCTAGTGTCACCATATCCTGCCCAACCACTGACCCAGGAGAAGCTGGAAGAAGCATACTCTAAATTCTGAAAAGTATCTAACAAAAATGTGAATCTTTTAGCTTTAGAAAAACTAAAAAAAAAAAAAAATCATGTAAACAAACATTTTGTTATTTGGTCCAAATAACAAGTTACTAGTGTGTGCTTTGTTACCCGGCTGATTATATTTTTACAAAACTGTTGTTCTGGTTTATGTCATCCTGTATGGATGTTTTGTTGCATTCTCTCTTTAAAATTAAACTGAAGGCACTGGATTTTAGTTGTTTAGTTTTGGAGATTTTAGTGTAAGGAGGAATCTAAATGTTTCCATATGAAGCTCATGGGAAAGTGGTTTAGTATAAAAGATAACTGGAGAAAAGGATATTCTCCAAATCAAGTCCCTGCGTTTGCCAAGTAACTGAGTTATTTCCTGACTCTATATTATGGCATATTGGGTCCCAGACCCTAGATCAGCAGTTTGGCAGGATAGTGTGGGAGTAAGACCTGGATGAAACTCTAGTAGCTACACAGGATAATGTCTTATTCTCTTCTTTTCTTTCTTGTGCAAATGTATTATCATAAAATACATTCGTTGCCTTTGGCCACTCACCATGTGGTCCAAGGAAATATTTCCTTGTTTCATTTTATAAAAATATACTGGCATTGGATAAAGAAAATTAAATAACTTATGAATTTTGTATCTTCAACCAAAGTTGTGAAATGTGAGTGAAGAGAGTTTATTAAGCCAGAGGGCAGTAATCTGACTTCTGTTCTCTTAACTACTTACTATGTATGGTTTGTGATGGGACCCCATAAGAAAAATTTCACCCCCTTCTTCCTCATTTCCTGTCGATTTGGGACAGAGGCAGTTTATGTATTTATTTAAAATTAATTTTTATTGGAGTATAGTTGGTTTACAATGTTGTGTTAGTTGTCTGCTGTACAGCAAAGTGAATCAGTTATACATATATTCACTCTTTTTTAGATTCTCTTCTCATATAGATCATTATAGGATTTTGAGTAGAATTCCCTGTGCTATACAGTAAGTTCTTATTAGTTATCTCTTCTATGTATACGAGTGTGTATATGTCAATCTGAATCTCTCAATTTATCCTCCCCCTCCCCTTTCCCCCTGGAAACCATAAATTTATTTTATACATCTCTGACTCTATTTCTGTTTTGTAAAAAGGTTCACCTGTAGAAGATGAAGTTTAAATAGAATAGAGCTAGATTTGTGAGTTACCAATGAGAAAGCACCCTGCCCAGATGCTGCCTTTTTCTTTCAACCAGAAAAGAAACTTCTGCAAGCCTCCAAGAAATAATCCTTTGAGTCAAGATATAAAGAAAAAGGTTTGGAGTAGAACCAATATTATTCTAGTATTATTCTACAGGACTTGACTTTAATTTTATTGTAACCAATTCAAATGTATTTTAATTTTGTTTGCGATCCCATGGACTGTAGGCCACCAGGCTCCTCTGTCCATGGAATTTTCCAGGCAAGAGTACTGGAGTGGGTTGCCATTTCCTATTCCAGAGGATCTTCCTGACCAAGGGATCAGACCTACATCTCTTGCATCTCTTGCATTGGTAGGCAGTGTCTCTAGCACTGCACCATCTGGGAAGCCCAATGTTTATATGGTAACTATCAATAGATGTAACCCACATAAGCAAAAGCTCATTGGGGTCATCAATAACTTTTGAGATTGTGAAGGGGCCTTGAGATCACAAGGTTTGAGAATCACTGCTCTTATGTACTATAAAATTTGGATGGAAAAGGATGTTGGGTTTATTTGTTAAACACATTATTCTTCCTTTTCTTTGTATTCCTTTCTAGCAGGGTAACTTGTAAGTTACCGAACCTTGAAATTTATCAGTGCTAAGAGGAATCGTATTTTCATGAAATTGTACTTTCCCGGTATCGGAGACAATTTTCTGATGATCTTACCAGCTCACCATGTTACTTCTACTAACAGGACCCTGGCATAATGTTTGTGTTATGGATACCAAGCCCTGTTACCGTTGAATAGAACAGAGTAAACTTAAGCTCAGCCAGTTAGAGTCTCACTCCCAGAAATTTGGTGCTGAGATTTAGAGACAGCCAGTAACCTTTTCTTTATGGCCTAAACTGAGTTAGTGAAAACTCAAGCAGAGGCAAATCACCCAGATAAAGATGACCTGAGAGAGAGAGAGAGAGAAGGGACAGGAGTACTTAGAGAAATAAGGAGAAATCGAGAGGCCCCCAATGGTTTTCTGGGTCTTTGCTATAGACCCTTCTGAAGCTTGGCTGCCTTCATGCCCCTGGGTTTTATGAATTACCCTTGTAACCTTAAATTAAAATTTCCCTTTCAATAAAGCTAGCTCAAGTTGATTTCTGTTGTTGTTAACCAAGCAGATCTGAAAGTAGACTCAATTTCTATAAAACTGAAATTCTTGTGACGGTATTACTCTTGTTTAAGGGTGCAATAGAAAATATCTCAGAAAGAACTAAAAATAATTTAAGAGAAAGAATAGGGACATTGATAAGGAAATGTATCTTGTTGTCCCTATTTAAAATTTTAGCAATGTTTATAGGCGTCACCTTTCTTCAGAAGGACAGGTAGAATATGGTGGATGGGTAATCTGCCAGTGAAATGAAGGAGCATCTGTCTTTTCTGGCCCATCTTGTTACCTAGTCCCTTCTCTGCTTTATTGGAGTGTGGGTGTGTGAGCGCACATCACATACACACCTTCTGGCCTTATTGTTACTGAGTCCAGCCTTGTGCTGCTCACCCCACGATAGGCCAATCAATTGAGAGATAAGGTGTTGGGGCAAGAAGATAGTAACTTTATTCAGAAAGACTGAGAAGCTGATGGATTAATGTCCCAAGGAATCATCTTCCCCAAGTTAGAGTTTAGGCTTCTTTTATACTAAAAGGGAAGAAGTTAAAGTCTTGGTTCCAGCTAGGCTCTGGAGGAGATGTGTTAATTTCTTCCTTCCTGCAGCCATTCACTGCTGGGTCTGATCAGGATGTCTTCTGTGAACTAAACAAAGGTATTTTTGCTGAACACTCATTACCTGGGCTTCCTTGGTGGCTCAGATGGTAAAGAGTCTGCCTGCAATGTAGGAGACTTGGGTTCAAATCCTGGGTCAGGAAGATCCCCTGAAGAAGAGAATGGCAACCCTCTCCAGTATTCTTGCCTGGAGAATTCCATGGACAGACGAGCCTGTCAGGCTACAGTCCATGGGATTGCAAAGAGTTGGACATGACTGAATGACTAATACTTCTTGCCTTTGGCACTCACCTGGGAGGCAGGGCTCCCATAGATGTCAACGACCCATTGACATTGACATTGAAGTCGCTCAGTCGTGTCTGACTCTTTGCGACCCCATGGACTGTAGCCTACCAGGCTCTTATGTCCGTGGAATTTTCCAGGCAAGAGTACTGGAGTGGGTTGCTATTTCCTTCTCCAGGAGATCTTCCTGACCCAGGGATCGAACCTGGGTCTCCCGCATTGTAGGCAGACGGTTTACCATCTGAGCCATCAGGGCATTATATATAATTTAAACTTATAGGCAACATCCCTTTAATGATTAACTTGTAATGGTATACAAAGATTCTTTCTTTTTACATAACCACTTGATTTTGATGTTGCCATATTAGTTTTTACTAAACCCTCTGTGGCTATTTCTGTCATGTTTACCACTCTAACCTCATGAACTTAGAACAGTGCCTGGCATAGTATGGGCACTCAGTCAATGTTTGTTGAGCAAATAAATAAATGATCATCTTAAATAGCTGTGGAGGAGATTCACTAGACCAAATATGATGTGAGTTAAAATCTCATTAAGACTTTATTTTGATTTTTAAAGTTCAAATTTGAAATGCAGTTTTCACTGAGAAAAACAAAAGTCTTTTCTCTCACCAGCTCTTTGCTAGCAAGCCTCTCTCTCTGGCACACCATTCAGAGTCTTGCTCTTTTCCTTGTCTCTGATCAATCCTAACAGAGTTGTCTTCTTTCTATGTCCTGAATTCTGTGTAGCTTCCTAGTGATAAGATGCCATCCTGGTTTGCACGATGAGGAGGAGCAAAAGTTTAAGATGGAATGAGTGACTGAAACCAGATCAAGGAGAGATTTGAGTTCCAGGCTGAGGAGTTTCAGTTTTATCTTGTGAATACTAGAATGCTCTAGAAGAGGACTGTAAGTTCTTCCACACCATGAGTTCTTCTTACCTGAAGAAATGCATCTTATAGGAAGGTTCATGAAGCCTCAGTGAACAGAATGGATTAGAAACAGAGCCCATGGCCAGAAGATCAATAAGGACTATTATTATGGTCTGGGTATAGAATGATGAAGATACTGTTTAGTTTCTTCTGACTATAACTGTGATAAAAGGTGCTTGAAGTCTTCATGTATCTTTAGAGCACAGAAGAAGAGGCAGTACTAGGTTTCTTTGTTTCAAGACCTCTATGCTTTGAGCACAGTGTAGGCAGGACATGTAAGTAGGATTTAGGAGTTGATATGATTATATAGTTCTAGCGCTTGTAATGGTTTCATGCCTCCATGCCATTGTTCCTGGTATTCCATCTTTCTGGAATGCCATCATCCTCATTCTCCTCCAACTGAAATTTCCTTCATCCTTTAGGTCCACTTCCTCTTTGTCATCTTCCCTGATCTGCAGGTTAGAATTAAGGTCTCCTTTCTCCCACCTTCTATAGAAGGATCTCTTTCTTTAGAAGACACTTACCCCATTATGCCTTGTATCATGTTCATCTCCCACTTGAATGTGGACTCCAAGGGGAAGGGACCACGATGCACCCAATCTTGTGTGCCCCACTGTGCCTGGTCCATGGCTTTGCACTTAAGTGAGGGTGAATTTCATTCCTATAGAATGACCTTGAGGCATTTTAAAAATGAAGGCAGAATTTTGCCTATATTCTTGGTAACTGAGAAACCACTAGATGAGCCATTCTATTTATTCACAGTGGTCACAACATTGCCAAAATATGAACGACTTCATTTAAAGTTGTGAAAATCATATACTCTGTGTTCACACCTACCAATTTCCAACCTACTGGGCAGTCTTGAATGACTTGCATGGCTCTGCTGTTTCCTGAATGTTAACTAAACACCAAGATTACAGGGTAAACCTGTTAAGTGACTGATTCAGAGCTGAATCCCACTATTTAAGCTCCCTGCTTTTTTGGGAGATTAAATGACATGTAATTTAGCTGTGTGGGTCTAGTATTGCTTACAGTAAATGGTGTATATGTTGGAAAGGTTCATTAGTCAGATCTAACAACTTGACTACTCTTCAAAATCTAAGTGATTAGGGCTCATTCAGTGAAATGAATTGGTACACAGGAGTAGGTTCATGACTCAGATAGCATGAGTGCCTTTTACAAGGTTTTAGCAGAGGAAAAGGAGCCAACAGAGTTAATGGCTTTGGACTTGGGTCTTTCATATAAGCTTTGTGCCAAAAAGCACTTTGTTCCTCCAACACAATCACTCAGCTCCTGCCCCTCCTAGGTGGAGAGGAAGTGAATGCAGAGTCTAATATGAGGTTGGGTATGCAGTAGAGACCCAGGGCTGTGCTTGTTTGCCTCTTGGATACAGAGCTCCTATCTCAACTATACAAAATTGAGGAAAATTACATTGCGCAACATTATTCAATTGTATTCAAACTCATTTGTTGGGGATTGACAAACACAAAAGAGAAAAGACTTAAATAGCAAGGCTGAGATTGAAGAATACCCTGGCAAGTAGAGGCAGAGACCAACTTCTCCCTGCAGGTCAAAACGTGCTCCTACCCCAAGGGAAGAGAAGCGAGGGGAAGGGATAGGAAGGGAAGGGAAGAGAAAATAAGTCCAGCTTCCTTTAGCTCCTGCTTTCTATGGGAGACTTGGGATTTTTCCTTGGTTCTCAAATATGAGATGTTTTATGGAGCAAGCACCCCATGAGCACAGAGAAGCCTGTTGGATTGTCTTTTATAAGCAGATAATGTAGGGTGGTCCTCAACTGCTTTACTGTCATAAACACTACACCATACACAGGTTGTGGGCAGTTGGGTCTTCTGTGGAAGTGGCTAGAGGAGGTCAAAGGGACAGGTGTCCACTTACTTCTACAATTTGGCAACATCAGTGGTGTCCACTGCTGAGAAGACCCTCAATATTCATTTGTTTTTTCTTTAGCCTGACTACCATTTTTGTCCCTGCTCAGCAGCACAAATGGAACAGCTGCTGCTGTTGCTTTTGAAGAACTATTACTATAGGATTCTTATTTAAAATATACTCAGCAAATTACTTATTCCAGAAGGGCATAAAATATTCATGGAAGATGCTAATGAAAAATATGTTCATTAGCTTATTCTAAGTATCATCAATTCACCTATTCATGCATGTATTTTTGCCTTTTCATACTGGTGAGAATGAAACAGAAGTAGAAGATATTAAGAAGAGATGGCAAGAATACACAGAAGAACTATGCAAAAAAGATCTTCATGACCCAGATAATCACAATGGTGTGATCACTCATGTAGAGCCAGACATCCTGGAATGTGAAGTCAAGTGGGCCTTAAGAAGTATCACTACGAACAAAGCTAGTGGAGGTGATGGAATTCCGGTTGAGCTATTTCAAATCCTAAAAGATGATGCTGTGAAAGTGCTGCACTCAATATGTCAGCAAATTTGAAAACTCAGCAGTGGCCACAGGACTGGAAAAGGTCAGTTTTCATTCCAATCCCAAAGAAAGGCAATGCCAAAGAATGCTCAAACTACCACATAATTGCACTCATCTCACACGCTAGTAAAGTAATGCTCAAAATTCTCCAAGCCAGGCTTCAGCAATACATGAACCGTGAACTTCCAGATGTTCAAGCTGGTTTTAGAAAAGGCAGAGGAACCAGAGATCAAATTGCCAACATCTGCTGGATCATCGAAAAAGCAAAAGAGTTCCAGAAAAACATCTATTTCTGCTTTATTGACTATGTCAAAGCCTTTGACTGTGTGGATCACAATAAACTGTGGAAAATTCTGAAAGAGATGGGAATACCAGACCACCTGATCTGCCTCTTGAGAAACCTGTATGCAGGTCAGGAAGCAACAGTTAGAACTGGACATGGAACAACAGACTGGTTCCAAATAGGAAAAGGAGTTCGTCAAGGCTGTATATTGTCACCCTGTTTATTTAACTTATATGCAGAGTACATCATGAGAAATGCTGGGCTGGATGAAGCACAAGCTGGAATCAAGACTGTTGGGAGAAATATCAATAACCTCAGATATGCAGATGATACCACCCTTATGGCAGAAAGTGAAGAGGAACTAAACAGCCTCTTGATGAAGGTGAAAGAGGAGAGTGAAAAAGTTGGCTTAAAGCTCAACATTCAGAAAACGAAGATCATGGCATCCGGTCCCATCACTTCGTGGGAAATAGATGGGGAAACAGTGGAAACACTGGCTGACTATATTTTCTTGGGGTCCAAAATTACTGCAGATGGTGACTATAGCTATGAAATTAAAAGATGCTTGCTCCTTTGAAGAAAAGCAATGACTAATTTAGACAGCATGTTAAAAAGCAGAGACATGACTTTGCTGACAAAGGTCTATCTAGTCAAAGCTATGGTTTTTCCAGTAGTCATGTATGTATGTGAGAGTTGGACTATAATGAAAGCTGAGTGCCGAAGAATTGATGCTTTTGAACTCTGGTCCTAGAGAAGACTCTTGAGAGTCCCTTGGACAGCAAGGAGATCAAACCAGTCAATTCTAAAAGAAATCAGTCCTGATTATTCATTGGAAGGACTGATGCTGAAGCTGAAACTCCAATACTTTGGGCACCTGATGCGAAGAACTGACTCATTAGAAAGGACCCTGATGCTGGGAAAGATTGAAGGCAGGAGAAGGGGATGACAGAACATGAGATGGTTGGATGGCATCACCGACTTGATGGACATGAGTTTGAACAAGCTCTGGGAGATGGTAAAGGACAGGGAAGCCTGCGTGCTGCAGTCCATGGGGTTGCAAAATGTCGGACACAATTGAATGACTGGACTGAACTGAGCTGATTCAATCAATGTTTATTGAGGGTATGCTATATACCACACATTGTTCTAGGCTTTGGGAATATAGCAGAGGACACATAAAGAACTTAGCCCAGAGGAAACTTAAAGTGCACACTTCATCAATCAAAGGCAGATAAATGACGTCTAATTTGACTCCCTGTTTTAGAAATGAGGACTCTGAGACTGCCTATCCTTTGGGGATTGTAGTTATGGGTGAAAAATATTAACATGGGCAGTCAGCGGAGTGAGGTGGGGAATCCCAGCTGATAACAAAGTGAAATAGCTGAAGAAAATTTCCTTTAGACTGAGCCAAGTTTAGCATAAAAAGTATGCATCTCCTGTTATCTATGATGCTATAAATCCTTTTCCAAAGCACATGGTACAAATTGTACATTACTGTTAATACAAATGCTCAAAGAGCATTTAAATAACATCTTGTAAGTGGCTACTAGAAATCTAGCACAGTGTTTTTACCTGTATTATCTTATTTAATCCTTCAACCATTGAATGGACTAGGGCTTACAATTCTCCTTATACAAATGGTGCAACTGAGTGTTGACTGAAAAAGATGTACAACCCTTGAGTTGCTAGTTAAGTTTTATTTGGGGCAAAATGAG
The DNA here is from genome assembly GCF_055505025.1 of Bos grunniens. Taxonomy (NCBI): domain Eukaryota; kingdom Metazoa; phylum Chordata; class Mammalia; order Artiodactyla; family Bovidae; genus Bos; species Bos grunniens. Next base: position 63,111,964 of record NC_141173.1, on the reverse strand, counting down.
AACTGCAGCCCAGGAGGCAGCACCTCAGATAGTTCTGAGAGATTGCTCCAAAGTGCAGTGGGGTAAGGTCAAAATATAAGGTTTTGGTGAAGGGGGAGTTCAACACCATTAAAGCACTCATTTTACAAAAGGTTTCTTGCTAGTCTTGAAGATCTGATGTCACCATGAAGGGATTTAGTGCTTCTCTAGATATGAGGAGATGGAAAGATTAAGATCATAAAATCTGTTCCTAAAAACATGCAACTACCTAAAGACGTGTCCCACCAGATTCCCTGGAGCACAGAGTGCCTCACTGCATCCTGAACTCCCTCAGGGGTTGTTGGAGGTTAACAGCTATAGCAGCAAGGGGCTCAATCTCTGTAGAGACAGAAAGCAAAAGCCTTTGTTCAGTTGTTGGCAATGCTCTTGGCAAGTACCAGTTTGTAGTTGACATGAATTTAAGAGACTTTAATCTGCTGAATAAGTGATGGAGCCGTGCTTTGGAAGCAGGTTTTCTGATGCTACTCCCAGTGCTGGTCATACTATGCTGTACTGTGCTCCTACCACTGGTAATTGGTTAATTTGTTTACTTGACAGATATTGAGGACTTATTACAGGCCTTGCACTATGCTAGGCACTCTGACAGTACAGAATAAAAAAGAAAACAGAACCTGCCTTCAAATAATATGGAAATTATAATACAGTGTGATAATGCTATGGTGAAAGGTATACCTGGGGTGTAGGGGGCTCAGAAGAAACTCATTGCCTGCTGCTAAGGTGGCTGAAGAACATTTCTGAAGGAAGTGACCCCTGAAGCAGGGAGTTACTTGCTGAGTGGGTAGTAACCAGGTAAAGAAAGAGTGAGGACTTCCCTGGTGGTCCAGTGGTTAAGAATCTGCCTGCCAATGGAGGGGACATGGGTTCGATGCCTGGTCTGAGAGGATCCCACATGCTGAGGAGCAACTAAGTCCATGTACCACAACTACTGAGCCCACGATCTAGAGTCCAAGCTCTGCAACAATGAGCAGCCTGCACACCACCACTGGAGAGTAGCCCCTGCTCACCGAAACTGGAGAAAGCCCACCTGCAGCAATGAAGAGCCAGTGCAGCCAAAAATAATAAATAAAATAAATTAGAAAAATTTTAAATGTTAAAAAAGGAGAAAGGGTGAGTGCAGGATATCACAGGCAAAAGGAGCAGGTCTCAAGCAGGCACAGTGTAATTAGGAAACCACAAATAGACTGATGAGTGGGAAGCTCAGGGCTTGAAGAAGACTGATGCAGAGTCTCTTATTACTAGTGAGTTGACTGCTGAAGACTTTGCTTTCAAATCAGTTTAATAGCTCCCAAGATTTTGTTCTCTAAAAAGACTATTTCATGGCAACACACAGCCCTCAACTCACAGTTCTGGGTTGGTCATTTTCGGACTCCTCTGAAGAATGTGCCAATGGTCTGAATAAGACTCCCCAGGAGGATTTGAAAACCTGACATTAGAATCTTCAACAATCCATTGTTCCTAGAACCTTGACTCCCTTCCTGGGGTTTCTCTGATCTCCCTGTGGAAGATTTTGCTTTGGAATTGCCGGAAAGAAGCCTGAACCCTCTGTGAAGTGGCAGCAAGCTGGTTTCTAACAGGAAGTTTATGATCAAACGACTTGTTGACATATACATCTTGAAAGCAGCATTTGTTTGTTTGATGTTTTCTATTATTCACCAAGGCCTATTCCTTTAGGATTTGCAGTGTCCAAATGTATTCTAAAATATGCAAAACTGAACATATCAAACCTTCTAAATCAGCAGGGGATGCTGAATCCTTGTATCCACCCAGGTGGATGAACCAGACTGTAAAAGCTGGCTTTGCCTGCATCTGAAAAATGCATTCCATTTTCATCATAGCCATGGAAGTATGTGTGCATGCTCAGTGCGTCCAACTTTTTGTCAGACTTCCCTATGGACTGTAGCCCGCCAGGCTCTTCTGTCCATGGAATTCTCCAGGCAAGATTACTGGAGGAGGTTGCCATTTCCTACTACAGGGGATCTTCCCAACCCAGGGATCAAACCCGAGTCTCTTGCATCTCCTGCATTGGTAGGTGAATTTTTTTACCACTAGTGCCACCTGGAAAGCCACAGAAGCATCAACCTAATCTTGGTTTGTTGATTTCAATTTTAGGAACCCTCAGTTGCCCTAGTTATATTTATCACTAATTTGTAAGGCAAAATCTTTTTATGTATTATCCCTAGCTCATCCAGATATGGGGGAAAATGAATAAAAACCTCTCCCAGAAAAGGGTTAAAATCTGATCCAGCAATCCCACTCTTGGGCATATCTGGGCAAAACTATAGTTTGAAAACATATATGCATCCCTTTGTTGATAGCTGCACTACTTAAAATAGCCAAGATAGGGTAACGACCTAAATGCCCGTCGACAGACGAATGGATAAAGAAGATATATATATACCACATCTTTAAAAAATATAGATTGTATATATATACACAATTAGTACTATTCAGCCATAAAAATGAGTAAAATAATGCCATTTGCAGCAACATGGATGGACCTAGATAGTATCATACTAAAATCAAGTAAGTCAGGAAAAGAAAGATGAATACTGTATAGTATCACCTATATATGAAATCTGAAATATAACACAAATGAACTTATCTTTGATCCCTGGGTTGGGAAGATCCCCTGGAGAAGGGAAAGGCAACACACTCCAGTATTCTGGCCTAGAGAATTCCGTGGACTGTATAGTCCATGGGGTCGCAAAGAGTCAGACACGATTGAGTGACTTTCACTTCACTTCACTTCGCAAAACAGAAACAGACAGACAGACCTAGAGAATAGACTGGTTGCCAAGGGAGAGAGAAGCTGGGGGAGGAATGGATTAGGAATTTGCAATTAGCATATATGGATAGAATGGATAAACAACAAAGTCCCATGGTATAGCACAGGAAATTATTAATATATTTGTGTGTACTTGGTTGCTCAGTCATGTCCAACTCTTTGTGACCTCATGGACTGTAGCCTGCCAGGTTCCTCTGTCCATGGGATTCTCCAGGCAAGAATACTAGAGCAGGTTGCCATTTCCTTTTTCAGAGGATCTTGCCAACTCAGGGATCTAACCTTTGTCTTCTGCATTGCAGGTGGATTCCCCACTGCCTGAGCTGCCAGGGAAGCCCATTAATGTATTTACTATCGTGTAGTAAACCATAATGGAAAAGAATGTGAAAAAGAATATATATACATATGTAAAGCTGAATCACTTTGCTGTACACTAGAAACTAACAACATTGTAAATCAACTATACTTCAATAACATAAGTTTGTAAAGACAAAGGAAAGGGTTAAAACCTATAGTTGAGTTGATCCACACCCTTTCTTTCAGACTCTCATGGTCACATTGAGATCCAGAATACCTGTTGAGCAGAAGTGCTACCAGAGCTTCTCAGGAAGGTCAGAGGAAGACTAAAAATGATTCCAGGACCCCCTTCTTTTTATGATCCATAGAGGGACTTGGCCTGACAAGCCGTCATGGAATATTGCTTGTCCAAAAGGGATCAGGTGATAAATCATCTAAACTCATCCTGTCCTGTAGGAGGGAAGGGTTGGCTAATCCTGTTATCGCCTTCTCATGTTTTTGGTGTTTTTATTGGGTGACCATAGGAACCACACATATAGGCAAATATACTCTGAATTTTGGTCATCTTTCTGCCATATAGGCTCAAAATTCTAGCATGGTCCTTTAAATTTTCATAGCCTGGGTTATCTCAATGAAAGATGAGGATAATATAATTGGGTCACTTCCCAGGGTTATTGAAAAAGTTTGCAATTAAAATCATTCTTTAGGTGGGAGACATTCTTGGGTTGGAATCACTCTGCTGTTTGTCCTTCACTCTTTTATTACTGAGGCTCTGTCTCCTTTAAATTTTTTTGGTCCTTGAAGCATTGTCTGTATCAACTGGAATTAGGTTAGGCTGCATATAACAGTAAAACCCCAAATAACAGAGGATTCACAAGTGGGGATTTTATTTCTCTCCCATGTAAGTGAAATCTGAAAGTAGGCAGCTAGATTCTGCAAGCATCAGAAACACAGACATCTTGTATCTTTCTGTCCCATACTTCTAGTCCGACATTTTCATTCTCAAGATCATGTCATAGTCTAAGATGGTTGTTGGGAGGCAATATGTCTTATCTGTGATGCAGGCCAGAAACAAGAGAAGAGACAGAAGGACAAACAGTTGTGCTGAGACAGTTCCCTTGAAGCAGGCTACCCAGAAGTCTCAAATAATTCCTCCACTTTGTCTTACTAGCCAGACATGTGACCATAGCCCACTGCCAGAAATCCTGGGAAATGTGACTTTTAGGCTGGTTGTCTTGCCATCCTAAATAAAATCAGGGCTCTGTTACTAAGAGGGAAGAGAGAACTAGAACTCTTTGCCTTAGTTTAATCCTTTAATATCCAAATGTCCATAGCATCATTTTTAAATATTAAACACATTCATTCTAAACAGATCCTCAAGGAATCAGGAGCTAGGATTGGATACATGTTTGGGTTGGATTTTGAAGGCAATAAGAATCAGTTATTATTAAAGATGAAACACTGGCAGCTCTTATTACCTGTGGCGTGGGGGAAGAATTACATAAGTGGTCCCCCATGCAAGTCTTTGAATGTGAGTGGCTGTTGCAAGAAATCACTGTGGGGGCCACATGAAGAATCTAAGATCTGTGGGTTTGTCTTATTGCTCCAAAGTACCCTGAAAAACATAAAGAAAACAACGGTTTCAAGTTTTAAATTCTCAGCTCAGTGAGTGATCAGAAGACTAAGAAATTTCGAAGGTTGTCTTGAAGAATTTTTACAACATCTAATAGCAAAGGACTTCTGTAGCTGAAAATCATATTCAGAATCCAATCCTGTGAGTTGCTGAATTACAACATAGTTTGAATTTATAGTCTTGCCAGGTCTCTCAAGTAAAAATTAAGACACAGACAGGGAAGAGTAGGGCCCACAGAATTGAAATAAGGACTTTGGGGTGCATTGGATGGTTGAGAACCAAACTCACAAACTATTTTTGGCACTCATTACTCTATTACTCAGGGTTTTTCATTTGTAGACAACAATATCCACACTGGATAATAAGGCATGACTCAGAAGGTTGCACTACTTAGGCTCACAATCTCTTTGCCATGACCTAGTTATATGACCTCACCTACCTGTAAGGGAGGCTGGGAAATGTAGTCTTTAGCTGGATAGCCATGTACCCAAATAAAACTATTACTATAAAAGTTAGACTGAATATTGGGGAGACAATCAGTGGTATTTCCAGTAACTGAGTCAAAGAATGCAGAAAGGGGAGCAAGTTTGGTAAGGAAGTTGTGGCAGGCAGAAATGAATCTGGGTTGGAAAGTATCTAAGAGGCTGTGGGACATCTAGTGAAAGATGTCCATTAAGATAGATAGGGGAAGGCAATCTTACCTAGGGAGAGTTTAGAGAGAGGGAAAGAGGGTCAAAATGTAAGGGTGAAGTGGAAGAAGGGGAGAGTCTGATAGAAATTAGAAAAGAGCAGACAGAGAAATAATAGATTTAGGAGAAGGTAACTCTCTGAGGAGTCATAGAAAGAGTTTAAGGAAGGAGGCAGTTATCAAGAGAGTCAAATGCTTCTGAGAAGACAAGTAGAAAAGGGGTGGAGCAAAAGCCTTTTGATTTGTCCGTTGCTGACTCAGTGGAGAGATGGGGGCTGATGACAAATTGCAGTGGGTTGAGCTGTGGGTAGGAGATGAAGAAGTGGAAGTGTGAAGAGTAGACAGGCAGCAGGAAAAGGGCAGCAGGTGGGGTGAGAGAAAGTTTATTTGGGGGATAGGAACCCTTGATATGTCTGCAGGCTGAGGTCATGGATTTGGTCATGTCTGGAGGTTGAGGGCATGGATCCAAGGGAGAAGAGATTGAAATGAAAATAAGAGAGAATACGAATGGTGGGGTATTTGCATGGTAGATGGGGCTATGGAAAGACTTGGTGAGATGGATCTGCACATGTAAAGGGGTAGGGCTGCCTCTGTCCCTGGGACGAAAAGGAAGATGATAACAACTGGTAAAGAATATGAAGATACACTGAGAATTTGCAAAGAAATATGATGAGTCTTTTCAGACTTATACCGATATTTGAATTATGAAGCTTGACGTTGGTGCATCCTCGGTGTCTATTATGCATGCAGATGCACATAGACACGAAGGTTTAAGAAGCTCAATTCTCCAGCACAAACTCCAGCTCTTGACCTGAGGATGATCTCCTTTCTTGAAACTCTGCGAGCAGGAGATATGTCAAAGAGAGGCTCAGGAGATCTCAGAACAAATTCCAGAATGTGAGAAAGGGCAGAAGCAGCAGCAATGAGTACTTTTTTTCAGAAGGCACCTTGGTTTATCAGACTGTACCAGCTGGCCCCTGTAGCGCCTTGAGTGCCAGGGGCTCAGTGACCCTAAGGCTCCTCCTGGAAAAAAAGGAAAAATTGGGATCCTCCCAAGAAGAAATCTCAGCAATGGACTAACTTCGTTAAATGGAGCTTAAAAAAAAAGACTCTGGTGTGGATGGTAAAATCATTATTGAAGGCCATCAGAGAGCTTCCATGACTCATTGTTTAATGATTTCCAGCAGTATTACAGAGGATTTAAAAGGAAGCTTGGAGCTATTGAGAGCAAATAGTATGCCAAGAATATGAGAGTGGTTTGGGTTTTGGACTATGTGCAAAGTGTATTGTTAATTTAGAGAAAAAAATACAAACTGAATTCTTCAGGCTCTGGAAATCTGCTATTTTCCTAATGTTATTTGTCCTGTGTTGGCAAGATATTTGACATTACCAAAAAAAGCTAAACAGAGAGGGAGATAGCTGTATAAAATCTTATTGACCAGATCATCTCAGAAGAGATTGTGGGAGAGCGAAGAAGTAAAAACTCATAGAGATTGAGTGAGGCATTGAATAAAAAGGGGGAAAGGAAAGCAGAGAAAAGAGAAGGAGAAGCAAAGGAATAGTGGTCCTTTCCCCTAAACACAGATACGTTAGATATTTTGCAGAAAGGGTCATTATTATGTCCCTCTGTAAACCCATGACCCTTTGAAATGTAACTTTGCAGTTCTTCCCGTGCAGAAATGGTATCTGTTTCCCTGCCCCTGGAATTTAGTTGAACTTGTGACTTGTTCGGCCAACAGAATTTGAGGGAAGTGGATTCTGTTCATTTTGAGCTTAGGCTTCAAGAGGCCATGCACCCTTCTGCTCTAACTCTGGAACCCTGCCAAGCTCCCTAAGAACAAGCCAAGGCTAACCTGCTGGCTGATGGTGGCCTAGTTGTCCCCATGGCCTCAGCTAATGGCCAGTCAATCTCAGAATCAGTCACCTAGCTAGGAAGCAACACAAGTGAGCTCAGACAAGAACAGAAAGACAACACAGCGGAGCCCAGCCCAAATGGCTGACTAATTTCCAGAACTGTGAACTACATGAGTGATTACTGTGTTAGGTTGCTAAGATTTGCAGTGGTTCGTAACACAGTGAAAGCTACCTGAGACACCCGTGTGGTCTTGGGAAGGTAGCAGAATAGGGGAGAAGCAAAGAAGATGAGAGATGGAGGCTGGGAAATCATGCCATCATGATATAAACATGAAGCGAGATTAGAATTGACAAAGAAGAACCAAGAAGCCATAACTGTTTGTCTTCTAAGCTTTTCTATCCTCTAGTATCAATACTAGTATCTTCTAGTATCAAAACCCTGCCTTCTCCCATACACATAATCAGCTATATGCTGCTCAATCAATCTGACTGTGGGGTTTGTCTCAGAACTACAACAAAACAAAACAAAGAACAAACTAAAAAATAAAATTCTGCTATCTCTGCTGTCTTAAGCAGTCTTTTCTCTCGATGGCTTTCTGAAGTTTGTGATCAAGTTATGGCTCTGTAAGAAGCTGGTGGCTCAGTGATCCAGCCAGTGGTAGGAGCTTTTCATTATTCGTCAATATTTATCTGGGAAATTTCAGGTTTTTTTCCCTCACCCTCCTCACCCCAGGCTTCCCGAGACTCAGTTAATGCCATGCAAATCCTTGCAAGGCAACTCATGGCTCTTCTAAAAAAACAAGTTTTCTTTTATCCCATTTTTTCTGCTCAGTGTGTTTTATAAAAATTTATTGAGGTACTTCTGGAAGCTTAAATTCTGTTTCTCCCCCTTTGTTGAGTAGAAGCTCTAACTGGAGACAGCTCTGTTGTGAGAGGCTTCCCAGGTGGCGCAAGTGTAAAGAACCCGCCTGCAAATGCAGTAGACATAAGAGACACAGGTTCAGTCCCTGGGTGGGGAAGCTCTCTTGCAGGAGGGCATGACAACCCGCTCAGAATTCTTGCCTGGAGAATCCCATGGACAGAGGAACCTGGAAAGTTACGCTCCATAGGGTTACAAAGAGTCAACCACAACTCAAGTGACTAAGCACGCACACACTGTTGTGAGATGTCTTCCTATCATCTCATCAGCCCAGGGTTCTGAAAGCTCCTCCCACGAGAAGGGCTCTATTCTGCTCCTGGAATCCTGCTGAGTGGTGATTGTATGACATCCAAGCTCTGTGGCACCTCACATCCCAGGGCCTCTAGGCCCCAGAAAAGCCCCAGGTATTCATGGAGCTTCATTGGCGTTTTCAAAGTGCTCTGCCACCATTGATTCATTAAGCTGTAATAGGGCTTTGGGAGTTAGATAAATCTTTGCCCCACTTTTTTTCCACAGAAGATGTTTGCTAAGAAAGATGAAGGAGACTCTGCCTCTCAGATGGAGCTTGGGTGGATGGAGGCAGCAAAGCATGATGGGGAAAATGTGATCTTTAGAGTTAGACAGCTTGGGATTGAGTCCTGGCTATTCCTTTCTGACCAAGTATAGGACATTGGACAAGTTACTTAACTCCTTTGAGATTCAGTTTTCTGATGTGTAAATAAGAACAATGCGTACACTTTTAGAGAGCTGTGTGAGATTTTAGAAATGAAATTATACATGTATGTAGAATGGCTGGTATATAATACATAATAAATAGCAACTACTGCCATTATGCAGAGAAGGCAATGGCACCCCACTCCAGTACTCTTGCCTGGAAAATCCCATGGATGGAGGAGCCTGGTAGGCTGCAGTCCATGGGGTTGCTGAGGGTCAGACACGACCGAGCGACTTCACTTCCACTTTTCACTTTCCTGCATTGGAGAAGGAAATGGCAACCCACTCCAGTGTTCTTGCCTAGAGAATCCCAGGAACGGGGGAGCCTGGTAGGTTGACATCTATGGGGTCAAACAGAGTCGGACACGACTGAAGCAACTTAGCAGCAGCAGCAGCAACACTGCCATTGTGAGTGGTATAGGGGGTGGGAGCTTCTCCTAAGATTCCTTTGCATTCTACACTCCTTAAGAAAAATTTATCTGAGTCTTACTTCTAGGGAGCTCATATCACCCACCTCCCTGCCCCCTCCCCCCTAGCTCTCTCTCAACCCCACCCACTGCTCTAATGAATGATTCACTGTGTTATTTTCTCCTTTGCTTTGGGTACAGGATTTCTTCTGTTTCCCTTGCAAGGAACTCTCCCTCCATTCCTGATTCAGGAAGTTCATTGTCATGGTGTCCATTGGTTCTTGTGGTTTCCACTCCAACTGTGGCTAGGCTGTGACTTTCAAACTTCAAGTTTTCTTTTCTTCCCAGCCTGGACATCACTCTGACTGCAATGAGCATAGAATTTTCTCTTGCTCATGCTGACAAGTTATGCACTGCTTCCCAACTCTTCCCACAACATTGCACGTAGAGACAATGAAAAGATTCATAGACAAAGTGGGGTGCATTGGTAACAAACAAGGCTGCTTATGGATGGAGCCTGGTCCAACTGCCCTGAGAAGCGAACACAGTCCAAGACACATTCCTAATGAGGGCTGGGAAACTGCGTGTTGTTGAGCATGAATTCCTTCATTCAGTAGATTTATCTGTTGATGCTAGCAAGATAAAGATGACTAGAACTCATTTTCTACCCTTGAGGAGCTGTATTACCTTAGTACATGCTTTAATATAGAGGGTTGAGATGGCCAAATATAGTAGAAAGAAGTTGGTATCCAAGAAACCTATCAGTCTTGGGTTAAATTCTGGCTCTTCCACTTGCTAGCTATGTGAACTTGAACAAATTATCTAACTTCTCTGATGTTTAATTTCTTATTTAGTAAAACAGAGATCTCTCCTTGCAAGCTTGCTAGTAAGAAAGGAGTTTACTGAGAAATATTAGTTTTTGTCCCTATGTATAAATAAGGACAGTTACCTGCAAGTGGCCAGTTGAGTACTTTCCAAAATGCCTGAACATATTCTGAATGATGATGCAGATTTTGTACTATCATTAATGAGTATTGGAACCTCTGATTCCAGTTTGGAGAAATATTTGTGATTATCAGTTAGAATCATAACTTGTTATTTTCACTGATGAATAGCTGCTCTGTCCTCACTAAGGGAAAGACCCTGATGCTGGGAAAGATTGAAGGCAGGAGGAAAAGGGGATGACAGAAGATGAGTTGGTTGGATGGCATTACCGACTCAATGGACATGAGTTTGAGCAGACTCCGGGAGATGGTGAAGCACAGGGAAGCCTGGCATAGTGCAGTCCATGGGGTTGCAAAGAGTTGGACATGACTCAATGACTGAACAACAACCACCTCACTATGTGTCAAGATAAAGTCTTCAGCTTCAGAGGATGCTGCAGTCTGGGTTAGAGTAGGGGCTCATAGACACCTAGCTGGTTGGAGAACAAAGAACTAGAACTCAGGGATCCCATTTTCCAGTTTTGTGATTCACCCATCAAGGCATGGTGTTAAGCTATGAGTTATAGGAGAGGCAAGGATAACTAGGATGTGTCCTTGCACTTCTGCAACTTGACAATGTGACTAAATTAATATGTTTAAGCAACTTTACTTTAAAAACTTAATTACTTAATTTTTATTTTTTTGGCTGTGCTGGGTCTTCGTTGCTGAGTGAGTGGGGTCTACTCTTCGTTGAAGTGTGCAGGTTTCTCATTGCGGTGGCTTCTCTTGTTTTGGAGCATAGGCTCTAGAGCACAGGCTCAATATTTGTGGTGCACAGGTTTAGTTGTCCCAAGGCATGTGGGATCTTCCTGGATCAGGGCTAAAACTCGTGTCCCCTGCATTGACAGGCAGATTCTTAACCACTGGACCACCAGGGAAGTCCCAAAGCAACTTTACTTTGATGAACTAGTTCGATAGCACTAATTTCTCTAGTAATAGAGAAGGTATTTTAGGGGGCATATCTTAAAGTGAAAAACATTATGGATTTAGAATTATCCTAAATATTTCTCTGAGTTAAAAAAAAAGATCTGACTTCCAGTTACAAATGTCTGGATATCTCTCTAAGGGCGTGATATTCTGACTGTCCATTTGTTTCTCTAGCTCTCTGCACACACAGACATAAACACAGATGCACTTGAGCTACGGTTAAAGGTCACACTCAAAAAGTTTGCAGCGAGAAAAGAAAAAGTAGGTAAAATACGTGCATTTTGTTTTTCAACTTAATATTTTGAAGACTCATTCTTTAATGGAAGGCCATTGCTCTGCTCATAATCCAAAAATTCAAGAGTTTTGTATTTTACTCAAGACCTGTGTTCAATAAATCCTCTTTGTTTTCTGTTTGAGGCAGATATTTTATTTATGGTAATGCTTAAGCCATACAGGACTAATAGAAAAATCAGTCTGTAACTTGCAAATTGTTCTTGCAAATGTAACTTTTTTTTTGTTACCAATATTCATTGGCATTTGGTTTTCATATTTGAAAACTTGGGACTTTGTATTTTCACAACCAAGTAATTAAATTGAAAACATGATAAATTCTCTGAGAGAAAATAAATGAGTTTTGGTTTTTTCACAGTGGCAGAGATAGGAAGCTGTAGATTTAATTTTTCTTACAAACTGGTGAAGGCTTAAGTGAGATCATTTCTGATATATAGAAGAGCTAACATTTACGTAGGGAAAAATGTCTCAGTTTTTTTCTCTTCTTTAAAATGCAGACAAGACAATGAAATGTGTTAGTATGTAAAACACTTAAAACAATGTCCAGCAGAAAATAAGTGTTCAGTAAATGTTAGCTGCTATTATCATGAGAAAGTATTTTCAAAAGTACGTATCCGTATAGAAATAAAGATACTATGAAAACAGTTCTTGAGGAAATCTTACAGATTTCATAATTTTTATATCACACATCTTTTAATGATTTCATAATGTGAAACAATATTCTGACCATGTTTGAAAAAGACATATCTAGTTTCTTAGTATCTAAGGACCAACATTATGTTTTTGGTCATAGAATTAGAAATTGTACAAGAAATACAATGGGGACAAACATTTGATAATATCAAGGGTGACATTACTGTCTCAAAAGCACAGGAGAGGAAACTACAGTTTAAAGTTGGGGAGTGGGAATGGAGGGGAGGTCCACGAGGGAGGGAATATTTTTATATACGTAGATGATTCATTTCGTTGTACAGCAGAAACTAACACAACATTGTAAAGCAACTATACTCCCAATAAATTAAAAAAAAAAGAAAGATTGGTTTGCTAAGACTCTTCTTGCTTTCTTTTTGTCACTCACTATATCTCCCTTGTGTTAGCCAGAGATCAAGTGTACAATTAAGGGAAGCAGTTTCTTTGAGTCATATTTGAGTTTGGAACCATAAAAGGAAAAAAATCCAAACTAGAGAAATTTCAGTTATATTTGCGTTCAAGTGCATATGTATTTCCTATATGCCACAGAACAGAATTATTAGATTAACATTTTTTCAGAATGTGGAGGCAGAATAGTATTTTGTGGTGTGTGCATTTTTTTATGGCATAGTGACTGAGTATGGAAAAGGATAGAACTAATGGATTGTAGACAAAACATCAATAGGATTGTATTCCTAGGGCTGATGGACATCTGACATATTGATAAATGCCATTGTGCTGAAATATTTTCAATCAAGGCATTTGTGGAAAAGAAAATGCAATAATTCTGTCAAACGAAATCTATTTAATGTTTGCAAACTTCTATTTAACTTCAGGCAATCGAAGGGATTTCTTGTTAGAGGGGAGAAGAGGAGTTTAGATAACTGCAGTTTGACCTAGCTGTTTAGCATAACTTTGATTTGCAGCAGTGGAAAGCCAACTTGGTGGAAAGCCAAATTGGTATAAAATTCTCCTTTACCATCATTGTCATCAACCATATTATCCCATCAAAGGCTAGGTTCTTTTCTTGGTTGTTTCTTGGTTGCTCCCTGTCCCTTCTCTTCTGTTTTCTTTCCTTTAGAGGGTATCTCTTTGGATGTTAGCGTAGTCAACAAAGGCACAGTAAGAGAGAGAGAGGGCACTGAAAATAAAAGAAGAGGAAAATGGTGAGCCAGGAAGTTTCTAGGGCCCCGAGAAAAGCTTTGGGAGCAGCTGTGGCACACTCCTAAGAGTTGAACGAGCACTGTGATCACATCTGTGCCACAGAGGTCCACACTGCCCTAACCTCCATTGCTTCCTCCCCAGAGTGAACTGTGTGTAGTGTTTGTTGGTGGATTAAGGAAGGAGTCATAATTACCCAAGTTCATAGTGTGAATAAAAATGAAACTTTTGGGGGATTTCTGTACTGCAGGGCAAAGTTGAACTTGTAAGACCTCAAGGTATCATTTCACTCTAAGATTTTTTTTTTGCTTTGGGTTTTTTAATTTTAAAAATGTATAGTTGACATATAGTATAGTTGACTGACAATGTTGTGTTAGTTTCAGGTGTAGAGCCAAGTAAATTAGTTACACGTATTTACATACCTATATATCCATTTTTTTCAGTTTTTTTTCACTCTAAGACTTTATAAGTCTTTTGGTTCCAGCCATCTAACAACATTTCCTAAACTCCTCTTCCTCTGTTGGGGGTCAGAAAATGACTCCCGGTTTTGGTTCAGCCATGATGTGGCCATGGTTACCTTGACAAGCCTCTCTGCTTCCTTGATATAAAAAGAGGAGCTTCAATTAGGTTAGAACTCCTTCCCCTAGCTCTCACATTCTGTGTGATTCTGTGAACTATGAGTTCCAGCATCCTTGCCTGATGGAGGAGGAGTCGTGGGAACAGAAGCAGCCCCCTTTCTGATGCTCCAGGGAATTTCTTCTACCTTGGATTGGATAGTGAGTACTAACCATAAGGAGCAGGTTCTCTCAGCTAAATGCACCTTGGTCCCTAACTCTTGGGACAACCTCAGGAGTCTTTTCCCGATTATTTTAGAGCTTTGAGTGTTTCTGAATATGTGTTACTGAGCTCCTGTCCTCATGTTTTTAAATGTGGTATTGTGTGCTTTGTGAGAATAATAAGTAGGGGAAATTTGTGCCGTGTATGGATAGGAAATGGTTTCCCTAGCAATGATCACAGTAAAAAAAAAAAAATGCCAAAGGATGTGGGTTTTCCCCTACTTCCATTACCCCCAAATCTAGTTCCTAGCTTATAGTTAACGTTCCCTTTTTCATGTAAGATAAAACAGAATCATGCACGGCCATGAGAATCTATTATGATTTGGGGGTAAACCAAGATTCTACACATGCACACAGGACAGAGAGGCTTCACTGCTGTTTGGGGTGCTATATTTATTTATTTATAGTAATTAATTAATTTATTAGGCTGCCTCGGGTCTTGGTTGCAGCATGCGGACTCTCCGTAGTTGCAGCACATGGGCTTAGCTGCTCCTCTTATTTCCCTGACCAAGGACTGAACCCACATCCCCTACAGTGAAAGGCGGGGTGCTGTATTTAAAGCACATGTGTATACCTATTCGGAGGTCTTCCCTAGTGGCTCAGTGGTAAAGAGTCCACCTGCAATGCAGGAGCTGCAGGAGACGTGGGTTCAAACCCTGAGTTGGGAAGATCCCCTGGAGGAGGCCATGGCAACCTACTCCAGTATTCTTGCCTGGAGAATCCCATGGACAGAGGAGCTTTGCAAGCTCAGTCCATAGCATCGGTCCAAAGGGTCAGACACCACTAAAGCGACTTAGAATGCACTCAAGCGACTTAGAATGCACTCAAGCATGCATATCTATTCGGAAATCTGAATGACCCTCAAAAGTTGTTTTCCTTTACTTTTCCTAGATTTCCATGCTCTTTATGTTTGTTTCTTCTTAATGTTGTTTCAAAATGCAAACATCTGTAGGGGTGGAAACCATTATGTGTAAAAGTTGAGGCAAATCTCAGATGTTTACTAAAAGTATAGGGAATATTTAGTCCCTGGACTGGGCTGCCTTCTTTCATATTTTTCAGATAAAGTCTCAGTAGTATGATTTCATCATTGACAGCCTTTTGAAGTTTCTTCTGTTTTAACTTTTTACTCTTCTGTGATGGCATAGAGACTTACTTGAACTTGCCAGAATTAGTCTACTAAATCTCAATAAACACCCATAAATATAACTTCCTGGTATGACTTAGCACTGCCTAAGCTTGGAACACTCTTAAAATTAATTTAGTAAGAAATCAGAAGAGTTCTCCAGAACATCCTGGTTGAAGTTTGATTTTGGAGATGAAGATTTGAGGATCATCCCTCTTGAATAGTTGTTTCAAGGATGGGAGCACAGAAGTCAGAGAAGGAGATATTTCTCATCTATTTTAGGCAGTTAGTCCACCAATTAGTATTGATCCTTTTCTTGATTTTTTTCCTTCTGAGCTGTACAAGAGACAGAAGTCATGAGATAATTTTAGCATCATTTAATCAACCATTATTTTCTTTCCAGATGTCATTGCTAATGAACACCCATGACCTCCTTGCTTTTAGAGGAGGAAGCCTCCTGCTGCCATCCCTGGATTCTGTGCAGGAGAAGGCAGACACACTTGACCTCAACTTACTGCCAGTGTGTTTCTTTGGTCTGGGGAGCTGAGATGTGTGATCCCCTTCCCCATTTCTAATCAGAGTGCTCTGTCCTTAAAATAATGGTGAAACAATAGATAGTTAGGAGGTAGAAAAAGAGAGACAAGCTGGAACCTGAACAGTGACAGTGCTGAGATTCTGATGTGTCAGAGAAATGAGTCCAGTGAACCATCATCTCAATACCAGATGGAAACCATGTGAAGAGGTGCTTTCAACCGTGGACTTTAGGGCATACCTACAGCAGAGACCCTGGTGAGAGGAGGCTAAGGTGGTGGAGGACAGTGTTGCCTGGTGATAGGAAGCTTTGGTTGGAAATAAGTGTGATCTCAAGACTGTCTTATGGTTCTGGTCAGTCCTTTTCACTTGAAAGTTCCCCCTACTTGACCAGATTGACTGGTATTGCTGAGGGCCTATAAGGTCTGCCAAGTTAGCACAAACCAGCATTAAAGCCCAGTAATTTTCACATCATAGAATTAGTGAGACATTAAACGACATATGGTGAACTGTGAGTTGAGCAAAGACTCATCCCAAGAGTGTGAAAGAGAAGAATCAACTGTGTTTTGTCCCTTCAGTTATAACTTGTTTCTGCATTTTCAAAATGTGCTTATTCAAGCTCTTAAAAATAGCAACACATCAAGTTTTTTTTCTTTTTTTAAGGGACTCTACTGGCCACAGTTCTTCTATTGTGTCCCCTATTTGAGTTTTCCTGGACATCCCCACAAACTAACAAGAGATTCGGTTGTGCCGAAACTAATTGGTCAGGAGGCTTGGGGTGTGTGTTTTAAATAGCTATGCAAAATTTTAAGAGCCTTTTAGAAAATAAGCACCTTCTGCTGTCCACCTGTTCACTTTGCAATTTCTTCCTCCTGTTTAATGTGTTACTCTCTTTCCTTGTTCCCCAACCTTTGGCATGGAGTCTGACATGGAAATGTTTTCCATATTTATTCTGTCTGGTTCTGTTTCCTCTGAGATTGGCAGGTAGTTGAAATTTCATTTTGTGCTATGCCTCTAGGAAAAAGCCCATCCTTAGCTCTTTCTTTTCCTATTTTTATCTTCGTTTGTCCCCAATATACTTTTAAAAATATTTCTTTTTATTTATTTACTTGGCTGTGCTGGGTCTTAGTTGTGACATGTGGAATCTAGTTCCCTAACCAGGGATCGAACTCAGGCCCTCTGCATTGGAGTCGTAGCCACTAAACCGCCAGAGAAGTCCCCCAGATGCACTTTCCCCCTACTTCTTCTTCCCTCTTCCTTGACAGTCTCTAGGTCAAGTGGATTCTTCCTAAGTTAATATTTTGTCCTTTATACAGTTTCTCTCTATCATCTAATCTGTGGGGAAGATGAGTTATGTTGTGAAAGGGTGTCCATTTCTGACATTCGAGAATCCCTTTCCTTGCCCATTTTGATTCTAAAAGGATTCAAATAAAATGAGTCCAGATCGAAGACTGAGTATAAATTAACCATCTATCAATATAGACAACAGAGGAATTTCCCCTGAACTCTGCATCCATTGCTAGTTCCTTTCTGCTTGCATGCTTGCTAAGGGAAAGAATTTTTTAGGCCCATGTTTGGTAAGTGAAAGAACAAGAGGAGCTCTGTCCCCATTATGCTGCTGAAAGGGCTCTTGTCAAGGCCACCCATGACCCTTGTGTTGCCATGTTCAGTGGTCATGTCTATGCCCTCATTGTACCTGACCTCTCGCCAGTGCTGCCTCACCCATTTTCTTCTGCTGTCCTCCCTGCTCCTGGACATTTCCACTCAATCTTCTGGGCTGACCCTCCCTTCCCTACTTCTGAGTCCATGCCCCAGGGTAAGGCCCAGGCTTTCATCTCTAGCCAACCTTGCTCTTTGGGGATCTCATCTTTAAATATTATTTGTATCCTGAAGACTTCTAAATATAAATCACCAGTCCCAACTTTTCCCAAAGCTCCAGACTTCTAACAAGAAGAGATCTGGATGTGTAGACATCTCTTGATATCTCCAAGAGATTACCTGGTATCTCTCGATAGGCATCTCAAACTGAACCATAACCAACTCAAACACAACTCTTTATTCTCAGTGCCCCTCACCTCCCCAACCTGTTTCTCTCTCATCCTTTCCAATTCCAGTAAGTTCTTCATTCTGAATTCATGCCCCACTCCCACCTCTGACCAATTAGCTCTACCTCCAGTTGTTGTTCAGTCACTCAGTCATGTCTGATTCTTTACAATGCCATGGACTGCAGCCCAACAAGCTTCCCTGTCCTTCACCATCTCCCAAAGCTCACTCAAACTCATTTCCATTGAGTCAGTGATGCCATCCAACAATCTCATCCTCTGTTGTTCTCTTCTCCTCCTGCCTGCAATCTTTCCTTGCATCAGAGTCTATTCCAATGAGTCGGCTCTTTGCATCAGGTGGCCAAAGTATTGGAGCTACCTCCAGAATACCTTGGAAATCCATCCACTGTTTACAACTTCACCACCCCTGTCAGCGCTACTCATTTTTTATTATGTAGCATGGCTGTAGTCATTTCCAAAGAGGTTTCCCTGTTTCTACTCCTGTTCTTATTGTGGAACTTTCTTCATTCAGCAGCCAGAATAATTTTCAAAAATGTGTGTCAGGCTACATCATCCTCTTCTGAGGCACCCCTTACGTTTGGCCATATGCCTGCTCCACCCGTAGAACACTCTTCCTCTTTTCACTGTCTGGCATTCTTTTCACTGTAGTCCTGACCAGCAGAGAAGGTTAAGCCTCTTTGTGCTATCTGGTTCCTTTCTCATAGGTAAAGTGAGAACAAGAATATTTATACTTTTTTTTGGCTGTGCCACATGGGCATGTGTAATCTTAGTTTCCTGACTGGGGATTGAACTTAAGCCCCTTGCACTGGGATCACAAAGTCTTAACCACTAGACTGCCAGGGAAGTCCCAGGAATCTTTACGGGTTTGAAAATCCTTTAAAGTATTTATTGCTGTGTAGGTAGAAAGTTTCCTAGATAACTTTCTCTTTTTTTTAGAAACATGGAGGGTGGGGACTTCAGGGACCAATGGTGTGGTTTGCTCCTGTTATCTGACCGAGAGTTGAGAAAAATAGTGTGAACTTAGGGAGGCACAGGGGGAGAATAAAATGGCAAAGTAAAACATGGCACAGGGGTTGAAAAGAGGGGCACACTGAATAAATTTTTTCCTTTATAATTCATATTGTAATAGAACTGCATAAATTGAGTTGCTGTAGAAAAGGGGGTAATAAAATGATATTAATTGGCATCATACTAATAATTATACTATTTCCCCTTGAATTTATATAATCTTCCTGCAAAGAGCTAAAAATGGTTTAAAAAGCTCTAATAATTTTATATTATTGGGCAATGTGTCTATAATAGACATTAATTATATGGTATTAAACCAACCCACAAAGCTTTCTAAAGGTACAATAGGCTAATAAAACACCAGAAACTTAGTTGTTACTCTAAGAATTTAGAATTAAAATTAGCTTAATGATAGGAAAAATTTTAATAGGAAAAAATATCCACAGAACACTCTCTCTGATGTAATTTTTTTTTACCATAAGAAAAATTAAAAAGATCAATAAAAACAAAATAAGTATTCAGACCTTGATACGAAGTATCGCTGTTAAGTCTCTTCTCTTTCTCAGCTATCTTATTGTGTGGTTTTCAGAGCCTTTTATAAGTCAGCCACTAGGGAGCAAACTTCTTCTTTCTATCAGGCTGTAGTTTAATTTTAAAAAAATACACACCACATATATTTTGGCACTCTTACAATAGCATATTATCTCAGACTGTAAAATCTGATAATATAGCTTCTGGATGCCTGGGGTAGTGGGCGTGGGGGATGGAAGTGGGCAATTTAAAGGCCTTTATATTAAAAACATAAGAAAGAACAAGATAAGATATAATGTTGAACTACCTTCCTGGAGTGAAAATGAAACCTTCTGCTAATGGAGTATAAAGTTTTAGGTTTCGTCCTATGTAATAAAATATGATAGGCATTATTTGGTCTGACAGGCATCCTGGGCCTTTTTTCCAGCTGAAGGTCTCTAGGGAGTGCAAAGAAATGATACTGTTTCCAGGTGAAATGGTGGATAAATTAGATTGTCAGTTGCCTTTATAGCCTTCAGTTCCAGAGGCTTGAACCAGGCAAAGGAAAGCTGCCAGTGGAGGAAACTTCTCATCTATTGGATGAATTCCCACTGTTGACATTCCTCCCAAAGGTCAGTGAGGTCCCCAAAGATTAATATGCAGGAGGGTCAGTCCACTGAAAGGTGCCAGAGAACGGAAGACGGATGTAAAGAACAGTGGAGAATTCACTGCACATAGAAACCCTCAAAGCACAGGGCCCCAGAAGGTATTTCTCAGCTGGCTCTTTTAAAGAGAGGAAGTGAGTCAAACCAATTTTTCTTCTGTTTTCTGTTAACAGTTGGCCTTGTCCACACAACCCTAGGAACTCACAGCTAAACAAACTTGTTGGAATCAAATTTCATCTCTCTTTTCTGGGCTTTGGGATAGTGAAGGATTTACAGTCTAGAATTTGGACTTCTGGGGGTATTTTTACAAAATATTATTTAATAACTATAGTTAAATTATAAAAGATAGATATCCAAGAAAGGAGATTTCAAAATTGCCAAGGAAAACTTTCTGGGGTTTATAGGCTATTCCAGTTAGGATATATAAATATATATACATACGTATATATATGGGTGTGTGGGTGTGTGTGGGTGCTCAGTCGTGTCCAACTCTTTGGGACCCCATGGACTGCAGCCCTCCAGGGTCCTCTGTCTATGGGATTATCCAAGTAAACATACTGGAGAGGGTTGTCATTCCTTTATTCAGGGAATCTTCCCAACCCAGGGGTTGAACCTTCATCTCCTACATTGCAGGTGGATTCTTTACCACTGAGATATAATTGACTCATATGAAATTGTCAATATTTGAATAACTTAGCCTTTAGAATCAAGAGACTCTTTAGTTCCTCTTCACTTTCTGCCATAAGGGTGGTGTCATCTGCATATCTGAGGTTATTGATATTTCTCCCAGCAATCTTGATTCCAGCTCATGTTTCTTCCAGTCCAGCTTTTCTCATGATGTACTCTGCATATAAGTTAAATAAACAGGGTGACAATATACAGCCTTGACGAACTCCTTTTCCTATTTGGAACCAGTCTGTTGTTCCATGTCCAGTTCTAACTGTTGCTTCCTGACCTGTATACAAATTTCTCAAGAGGCAGATCAGGTGGTCTGGTATTCCCATCTCTTTCAGAATTTTCCACAGTTTATTGTGATCCACACAGTCAAAGGCTTTGACATAGTCAATAAAGCAGAAATAGATGCTTTTCTGGAACTCTCTTGCTTTTTCCATGATCCAGCAGATGTTGGCAATTTGATCTCTGGTTCCTCTGCCTTTTCTAAAACCAGCTTGAACATCAGGAAGTTCGCGGTTCACATATTGCTGAAGCCTGGCTTGGAGAATTTTGAGTATTACTTTACTAGTGTGTGAGATGAGTGCAATTGTGCGGTAGTTTGAGCATTCTTTGGCATTTACTTTCTTTGGGATTGGAATGAAAATGGACCTTTTCCAGTCCTGTGGCCACAAAGATCATGGCATCCGGTCCCATCACTTCATGGGAAATAGATGGGGAAACAGTGGAAACAATGTCAGACTTTATTTTTCTGGGCTCCAAAATCACTACAGACGGTGACTGCAGCCATGAAATTAAAAGACGCTTACTCCTTGGAAGGAAAGTTATGACCAACCTAGATAGCATATTCAAAAGCAGAGACATTACTTTGCCAAAAAAGGTTCGTCTAGTCAAGGCTATGGTTTTTCCTGTGGTCATGTATGGATGTGAGAGTTGGACTGTGAAGAAGGCTGAGCACCAAAGAATTGATGCTTTTGAACTGTGGTGTTGGAGAAGACTCTTGAGAGTCCCTTGGACTGCAAGGAGATCCAACCAGTCCATTCTAAAGGAGATCAGTCCTGGGTGTTCTTTGGAAGGAATGATGCTAAAGCTGAAACTCCAATACTTTGGCCACCTCATGCGAAGAGTTGACTCATTGGAAAAGACTCTGATGCTGGGAGGGATTGATGGCAAGAGGAGAAGGGGACAACAGAGGATGAGATGGCTGGATGGCATCACTGACTCGATGGACGTGAGTCTGAGGCATGCTGTGATTCATGGGGTCGCAAAGAGTCAGACACGACTGAGCGACTGATCTGATCTGAACCTTTGGAATGGCAATTTCACAGAGTTTGACCTAATACTGTATTCTACAGGGCTCTCTGTGGAGAGGCCTCCACCCCAGTGCTCACCACCCAATCAGGACATTGCACACCCACTACGTGTCCAGCAAACTCTCAGCATAGCCCAACAAAGACAAAGAGGGAACACCTGTCTAGACAGGCAGTGCCATGAGTGCTGTCAGACATTAAGAGCAAGCAGACCACTCCTGTCTCCACAGAGCTTATGTTCTACTGTGAGATGCTGGCATCGATCGCTCACTCTAAGGAGAATGAGACCGTGCTCTGTTCTCTAGAGTTGAAGGGCTGTGGGAGTAGGAAAGGGGCTGAGATCCAGTCCTGACTGTGGGACTGCAGGAAGATGTCATGGAAGAGGTGGCAATCATGTTCGGGGGCTGATGCTTACCTGAAAGAGGTGGTCTTAACTGGGACTTGAAGAATGCCTTAAGATTGTTCTTAGAATTTCTCTCAGCTATCTGAGGCTGTGAATCACCAGGTAGGAAAGTCTCTGACAAAACTATATAGTGGATTAAAAAGCAGAGACATCACTTTGCTGAAAAAGATCTGTACAGTCCAAATGATGGTTCTTCCAGCAGTCATGTATGGATGTGAGAGTTGGATCATAATGAAGGCTGAGGCATAATGAAGGCACTGAAGAATTGATGCTTTCAAATGGTGGTGTTGGGGAAGACTCTTGAGAGACCCTTAGACTGCAAGATCAAACCAGTCCATCCTAAAAGAAATCAACCTTAAATATTCATTGGAAGGACTGATGCTGAAACTTAAGCTCCAATACTTTGACCACTTGATGTAAAGAGCCGACTCACTGGAAAAGACTCTGATGGTGGGAAAGATTGAAGGCAAAAGGAGAAGGGGACGACAGAGGATGAGATGGTTAGATAGCATCACCAACTCAGTGGACATGAATTTGAGCAAACTCTGGGAGATAGTGACAGACAGGGAAGCCTGGCATGCTGCAGTCCCTGGGATCACAAAGAGTCAGACACTGCTTAGCGACTGAACACAAACTCTCTGAGGGCAGGGGCCTCTCTGGAACTCCAGGGAAACTGGCACAGAGTGGAGGCTCTGGTCCATGCTGTGCAATGTTGTAGTGGGTGAGAACAGTGAGAAGACTTCTCCCGGAGCCAGATTGCCCTTAGTGTCTGACCTTCAGTAATTTAATTCACTTCTCTGTGCCTCAATGTCTTCACCTGTAAAATATGGGTAAATAACAGCACCCATGTGTGGTCTCCTCTGGAATTCAGACACCACTGGGCATTTCTGTGGGTCTATGGGTAACCTAATAAAACCCTTCTCACTGACACATTGAGGGAGCCCCTAGGAAAGAACTCCAGTGAGCTAAACTTGAGGAAGAGGGAGCCAGACTGGCAGGTTGAGAATAAGGGGGGTCAGGACAGGACATCTGTTTCATGAAATGGTTTTTTTTTGGCCCAGTTCTGTGCCCATTCTTGCAGGGTGTGTGTGTGTGTGTGTGTGTGTGTGTGTGTAAACACTAGGTTTTCGAGCAAATAAATGAAATCTCCAAAGAGCTCTTTTTACCTAAATCTCCCCAGAACCCCAGGGCCCTGGTGGAATTTCTTTCATAGCCTTAAACAGATGGTAACTCAGGAGGAGTTAGGGAGGAAGGCAGCTGTGGTGGACTGACAGTTCCAGAAGCCACAGGCTAGTACTGTCACCTCCGAGACCTCACCGCTTCTTCTGGGTGGCAGAGATGTCTGGCAGATCCTCGCCAAGTGGAGGCAGCAGTTCTTGGACATATTCAAGACTGCTCTAGGGAAAGCTTAGAAATTCACTGGGGTGGGGTAAGGCTGGGGTGGGAGGGAGGTAGGAGCTTCTCGCAAGGAGGAGGGGACTGTAATAGCGGGCAAGGGTGAAAGTCAGCTGAAGAAAGGCTATGACCCAGTATTACCCAATTTGTATCTTCCAGGCTGCTGTGCTCATCAGTTAAGTGTGAATCCCCGCTTGCAATTTAGCAATATCTACTGTAACTGAAGGTCAGAAAAGTTTTTAAAAAGTTCTGCCCCTGCCTAAGAACATAATATAGCTTATTGTGGATGGTTAAAAAAATATAGAAAGCTGCAAAATTAGATTAAAATTACCCTTAGCTTATCATGCAGCGATAACTACTTTTGATGTAAATGTATTTTGATGTATTTCCATCCAGATTTTATCCTGATGAAAGACATGCATGTTTGGAATTTGCTAAATTTGTCAAATTTATTTAAATACTTATATATTTCTATAAAATTTTACCAATTTTTATCTCCCTTTTGCATTTGACATTGTTTTGAGTATTTTCTGACATTGACTATTATTGAAAATATTATTTAATATATTGTTGTTTAGTTACTAAGTCATGTCTGATTCTTTGTGACCCCATAGATTGTAGCATGCCAGGCACCTCTGTCCATAGAATTCTCCAGGCAAGAGTGGGTCGCCATTCCCTTCTCCAGAGAATCTTCCCAACCCAGGGATCAAACCCGAGTCTCCTGTGTTGGCAGGCATATTCTTTACCACTGAGCCATCAGGGAAGCCCATTTCTTTATATAGGTTGCTATAAATCTTAAGTCATTTTTATTTTATTAAATCATAACATGCAAATATTATATGCAAATATTCCATAAAATGGAACAATGCTAAATGGCATAAAGAAAGAGCAATCCCTTCTCCACTCACATTTGCCTGCTTTGTCTCAAGAGGAACGATTTTGAACACTTAGCAGCTTCTTTTGATATTTACCTCCATGTTGAAAATGGATATTAATTATCTATGATGTCTTCATTTGCCAAGTTTAGTACACATAGTGAGGACTTTTGCTTACTTTTAGCCTCTCTTTCTTGAAACTTAATGATTTAATCTCATTTTTATTTTTAGCTAAATATACATTTAGTGTTTTCATGATTAGTATATGAATATTGTTCACTACCACTGTAGATAATGGGCTATAATAATTTTTTTCTTATTTTTTTTGCTTTTTCTTGGAGATACTAATTGTCATTTCATTTGCTTAAATTTCTTTGACATGTGATGTCTTCCTGCCTTCAAATAGCTCTGTTAAATGGCTCACTATACAATTTTCCATATGATCAAACTTGTCATATAATTTATAAGTTTCATTTTATCCTGTAAAATTTCTTCTGAAGCCCTCTGACCCCCTGCTGCATTCTGGACTGGCTTTCTCTAGGCCAGCAGCCTCTAGATTTTTAAAATGGTGGACTGTTATCAATTCATATTACTTTGCCAACAAAGGTCCATCTAGTTAAAGCTATGGCTTTTCCAGTAGTCATGTATGGATGTGAGAGTTGGACTATAAAGAAAGCTGAGTGGTGAAGAATTGATACTTTTGAACTCTGGTCCTGGGGAAGACTCTTGAGAGTCCCTTGGACAGCAAGGAGATCCAACCAGTCAATCCTAAAGGAAATTAGTCCTGATTATTCATTGGAAGGACTGATGCTGAAGCTGAAACTCCAATACTTTGGCCACCTGATGTGAAGAACTGACTCATTGGAAAAGACCCTGATGCTGGGAAAGATTGAAGGCAGGAGGAGAAGGGGATGACAGAGGATGAGATGGTTGGATGACATTACTGACTCGATGAACATGAGTTTGAGTAAACTCCCAGAGTTGGTGATGGACAGGGAGGCCTGGCGTGCTGCAGTCCATGGGGTCACAAAGAGTTGGACACGACTAAGTGACTGAACTGAACTGAACTGTTATCAATTTTCAAAGAAACACATGCATCCTATATTTGTATATTGCTTTGTTTATAAAACATGTTTTTCTATAATAACATATACACAATGAAACATAAACAAAATTAGAAATTTTGAAAGACAAACATTAAAATAAGTAAAAAGATATTACTTCCTTCTTGTGCCCCAACAATTGTCTTTTGCTCACTAGGGAGAGATGGAGGTGAGATGTCTGCTCTAGGCTTACTCACAATCATTATCCTAGGGCTTTCCTTTCCATCAGTCTAGAAATTCCTTTTGGCTATTTCTTGTGTTGGACCTGTTTCTTAAATTCCGTGTTTCTTCCTTCTGAGTTCTCTCATTTGGATGAAGCATATCCTCTGGTAACTTCCTAAGGAAAAGTGCAAAGGAGGTTAATTTCCTGAGATTTTGTTTGTCTAAAAATGTGTTTATATAAAAAAGGAAAAATATAAGCCACAGACTGGGAGAAAATATTTGTAAAACACTTGTCTGTAAAGGTCCTATGTCCAAAATATGTGAAGAAATTTATAAAACTCAACAACAGGGCAGTGAAGAATCCAATTAAAAATGGGCAAAATATCCAGACACCAAAGAAGATATATAGATGTCAAATAAACATGAAAAGCTACTCAACATCATATGTCATTAGAGAATTGCAAATTAAAACAATAATGAGAAACCACTACATGTTGCTGATTAGAATGGCCAAAATCCAAAACGTGACAAGACCAAATGCTGTCAAGGACATGGAGCAGCAGGAATTTTCCTTTATTGCTGGTGGGAATACAAAATGGTACAGCTACTTTAGAAGACAGTCTGGTGGTTTCTCAGAAAATTAAATATAGTTTAGTATATAATACAGCAATTATCTTGTTGCTATTTACTCAAATGAGTTGAAGATTTATGTCCACACAACAGCCTGCATAAGAATATTTACAGAAACTTTATTCATAATGGTCCAGACTTGGAAACAACAAAGACATCCTTCAATAGGCAAATGGACAAACAAACTGGGGACTGTCTATACCGTGAAATATTATTTAGCAATAAGAAAGTCTATCAAGCCATGAAAAGACGTGGGGGTAACTTAAATGCACTGCTCAGTGAAGAAAACTAGTCTGAAAAAGCTACATGCTGTATGATTCCAGCTATATAATATTCTGGAAAAGGCAAGAATATGAAGAGAGTAAAAACATTAGTGGTTGACAGATTCAGATGAGAGAGAAGGAGGGATGAGAGATGGGGAGCATAGGCGATTTTTCGGGACTTGAACTGCTCCACATGATATTGTAATGGTGAATAGATAACAATATACATTTGTCAAAAATAGAAGTGTAAAAGACAAAGAGTAAACTTTAAGGTAAACTATGGACTTTAGTTAATAATAATGTATTAACATTCACTCATCAATTATAACAAATGTACCACACCAATATAAGGATGCTAATAAGAAGGGAAACTTCATGTTGTTGGGGTGATGGGGAAGAGTGGGAAAAAGGATACATGGGAACTTGGCAATTTCTGTTCATTTTTTTCTATAAATATAAAACTGCTCTAAAAAAGTCTATTAAATTTAAAAAGTCTTTATTCTTGCATTTGATGAATAATTTGATTTGGAATAAAGGATTCAAGATTAGAAATAATTTTCATTCAGCATCTTTAAGCACGGTTCTATTGCCTGCTACCTTCAGTACTGCTCTTAGAAATCTCATACCATTTTATGTAATGATCTGTGGAATAATCTGCTTGTTCTCACGCATTCCATTCCCCAGAACTTTCAAAATCTCCTCTTTTACTACTTTGAAATTTTGTAATGATCCACGCCCTTCTTTCATTAGCTTAATTGGCATTAAAAAAATTTTTTTAATTAAGTATAGTCAATTTACAATGTTATGCTAATTTCTGCTGTACAGCAAAGTAATTTTGTTATATATATGTATATATATATTCTTTTTCATATTCTTTTCCATGAAGGCTTATTATTGGATATTGGATATAATTCCCTGTGCTATATAGTAGGACTTTCTTGTTTATCCATTTTATATATAATAGTTTGCATCTGCTCGTCCCAAACTCCTGCCTATCCCTTCTCACCCGACTTTGGGAACCACAGTCTGTTCTCTATGAGTCTTTTTCTCTTTCGTAGATAGGTTGGTTCATTTGTGTCATATTTTAGATTCCACATATAAGTGATATCATTTGATATTTGTCTTTCTCTTTCTGACTTACTTCACTCAGTAAATAATCTCTAGGTCCATTCATGTAGCTTCCAATAGCATTATTTTATTCTTTCATTGGCTTTTTAATCTGTAGACTTGTGTCCAATAGAACTTTTCTTATATTATTTTTTGGATAATTTCCTGCTATATTTTTCATCTTCTCTCCTGTTAATCTTGACCTCTGGATTGACCTCTAACTTTCTTATCTTTTCTTTTCTAATACCAATATCTGATTTTGTTGTTTTTGTTATTGAACTTCATGTTCTGTCCTAGACCTTACTGTCCAATCTTCCAATTGGATTTGTCATTTTCGCTATCATTTTCCCTTTTCTGAAGCTATTATTTGTAGTATCTTTGAAATTTTCTTCTTTCTTCATTGCCTTTTTGTGTCTCCTACAATGCCACTGGTCTCTTGTGTTGGAGACTTTCCTCAACTGCCTGATAATCCTTGCCTGTCTATATTTGGTTAAGAACAGGGCAGGCACATTGGAACTCTGTGCCTGTGTGGGACTGATCAACTGGTGAATGGTGCTGTGGGACAATTGCTGGGCATAGAGATTTTTAATTGAATTCTCAGCATGTTCGTATGTGTTGTATCTTCAGGTTCATTTACCACAACGAAGGATACTACCATCTCCTGCCTTGGAGTATAATACTGGCTGCCTGAGCTCAAGGGTTGACAATGGGCAAGGCTGGAGTTTCAGCATCCATAATGCAGATTTTCGCCTGGTCCCTCTTTTTTCACCTTTAGTACTGCTGGACTTCCCTGGTGCCTCAGCAGAATCCATCTGCTAGTGCAGGAGATGTGGATTTGATTGCTGGGTTGAGAAGAACCCCTGGAAAAGGAAATAGCAACCCACTCCAGTATTCTTGTCTGGTAAATCCCATGGACAGAGAAGCCTGGTGGCTACAGTCCATGGGGCTGCAAAGAGTTAGACACAACTTAGCAACTAAACACTAATAACAACAGCAACAACAACTGCATCTCTACTGTCCTCTATGGTGGTTATTCTTTCTTGTCTGGAGACTTTCCAGTTTAAGTTATCCATATACTGTTCAGAGCGATGTGTGAGCAAGAGGCTTAAATTTTCTCATAGTTGACTAGTGGGATCCTCTTCAGATCCACTCCTGAGTTATTTTGATGCTCTGTTAATCTTTGGTAACATTTTTGCTGTTATGACAAGATGCTCCAACATCAACTTCTATGTTCCCCGTATTGACCTGGAATTAAACATTCTCTCCAAGCATTCTTGGTTCCTTTTAGTCAAAAATGGTTTTTAGAGGCAAAACCTGTGCTGAGATACTCGTTGCTACTGAAATAATCATTGTGGTGGGCCTTTTCAATGGGCAGATTTAGGAACTATTTGTTTTCAAGGTAAAATTAGGAACTCATTGTGATATTTCAACTTAAAATCAGGACAAGGCTTTTATTTAATGTTTCTGGTTTTACATCTATACTTTTTTTCCTCTACACTGACAGTCCTAGCTCCCAATGTCACCAAAACGATTGAATCAGAATATCATATAATTGCACATTTGTTTTTTACCCACAGAATACACAGAACAGTGACAGAATGGCAATACCAACATTTCAACCAACAAATGATTACTGAAAATAGTTTAAGATTTTTTTTGGTAGTTCTTTTTGTTTTTAGAGTCTTTTCCACTAGGTATGAACTGTCATATTATTGTACTTTAAAATCATCTGAATTGGTTCTTTCCTGTATGGCTATGGTATCAACCAGATATACATTTGGATTCATTTCTTTTTAGCTTCAAAAAGGGGTCTTTTGAAACTTAATTTTATTTTATAATTTGTAAGATATTTATATGATTTCAAAGTCAAATCTATGAAACAAAGCTATTCAAAGGACTTTAGCCTTTACTCTCGTACTCTTAACCCCATCCCCTTCTCTCCTTTATAGGTAACCATTTGTTTCTATTTTAGCATATACATGGCTATATCTTTAAATACATATATTTTTAAAAGCATGTGTATATTTAATATATGCATGTATGTATGAATATACATGTCTTTGTGTATATGCGGACACACACATATGTAAGCAGCACACATATTCACACAGTTGGCCTTGCATATCCATGGGGTCTGCATCTGCAGACTCAACCAACTATAGAGTGAAAATTTGTAAAGAAAAAAGAAAATTTCAGAAAGTTCCCCAAAGCAAGACTTGAATTGGTGCAACAACCCAGTCCCTTGCCATCCTGTGCTTGAAAAATAAGACAGTTTTCTTCTCCCTTGACCTCCTTGCCTCCAACCTCTTCTGTGTTCCATAACTAGATAGATAATCTTAAAATATTTATTTGGCTTTGTTATTTTCCCATGGAAAAAAATCTTTGGTAGTTTCTTGATGTATAAAAGATAAAATCCATTTTTCTTAACCTGTGCAATGACACCTCCCTCCCTCTCCAGTCTTATCACTACCCTTCTTATTCATCTGTGCAAACTTTTGGTTTCAGTTACACCATCCTGCAAACTCAGTTTTCATGTTTCCACCTCCATGTCTTTGTGTAAGCAATTTTCTGTCCCAAGTGTCCTTTTCTTCTTTGTGCATATATTGGTTACATATATTTTCAAGACTGTTTTGGTCATCTTGCAGAAGCAGAACAGGATGGATCAGCATCCAGTGTTTGGTTTCTATCCACAATATGGTTTGAACGTCAAGACTGATGATGTCATGCCTGCACCAAGAGGGTATGTAAAGATCTAGTTCTCACATACTGGAACTTTCTATGGAGAGCAAGACTGATTCTGCTTTTATTGTGATTAGGGAGTGGGGTTAGGATGAGGGGTCCCACATGGGCCAGGGCTTGTGTAGTTTCTATTTCCACTACCAAAAGAGGCAGCATCTGAGTTTCTTATTGGCTTGCCAATATGTGGGGCAGAAGGGATCTGGGAGTGCTGGTGCTTGTAAGCTCCCAGCTGTCATACCAAAAAAAAATGGAGTCAGACTCTATTACAAAGACCCCCATCCAAATCCTTCTGAGCTCCTCAATTCACAGACTCCCCAGCGTTCAGCTTTGCTGCCTCGTATGTCATTCACCTTTTCTGATCTTTGACTGATGGAAATGAATTGAATTATTTTAGAGTTGTATGCCTAGAGGTGAATCCAAGTTGTATAGATCCTGAAGCTTATATAGCTTGGAGTGTGGCCCTCTTAATGAAAAATAGTACAAATTAGGTATGAGGGCTTGGAAGAGGTTGTACTTGACAAGGGCCCTTAAACTTCATCAACTGCATGGTCAGTCTGCCTCTGCGTTGCTCTTGTGCATTAAAAATAAACATTAAAAATACATGTTGTACATTTCATTTTTTTATTGGTCAAAGTTCTGAGTTTTTACATTTGTATGGATTCTTGTAACCACTGTGACAATCAGGATACAGAGCAAGGCCAACACCACAAAGAATGCCTTGTGTTGTCCTTCCTTATTCAGACCCTCCCCTGACCTCTTGTATATTTTGATTTTTTCATGATGATACCTTGCATCTGTAGGAGTTTTTTGTTTTTGATGATAATGGTAAGAAAAATTACATTCTTTATTCTAGTAGGAATAGATTCCTGGTGATGAACAGAGGCATTTAGCATATGCTCTGATAAGGATTACATAAGAGGCCTTCCATACAACTTAAGTCAGAATTCATGAATTAAAAAAATGACTGTGTTTTGGTTTGAGAACTTCATTGATGAACTTTGTGAAATTCAACTAGTTTTAGATCCCTCCCTTTGGTTGACATTAGACTCAACTGGCATAGCATAATGCCTTGAACATGCAGATGTTTAATAAATACTTGGTGATTTAAATTAGTGAACTAACTGGCTGAACCCAGGAGTTAAAAAGGCTCAACTCTAAGCAGTATTCTTTTAAAAGTGTATACCTTTCTTTATTTATTCTTTATGTATGTGTGTGTGTGTAAATAAATTTATAAGTTTACAGACAGATATATTTCTCTTCTTTTAGAGTTCTAGAAACAAGATTAGGACTCACAGAACTGCAAATAAGATTGTTTAGGGAGGGCTAATTGCTCAAATCTAGAGAAAGCTAGTTCTTCTCAAATGAAGCAAGTTGTGAAGAGAGAAGAAAAAGTCTTTTGCTGAGATATCAACAGAAATATGTAACTCCCCTGTAGCCTAAATGCCCCAGTGTCCCAAACCCTGGAGAAGGAAATGGCAACCCACTCCAGTATTCTTGCCTAGAGAATCCTGTGGACAGAGGAGGCTGGTGGGCTGCTGTCCATAGAGTCACAGAGTCGGACATGACTGAAGTGACTTAGCAGCAGCAGCAGCAGTCCCAAACACTTCTGCCTAGTACATATCAGATTGATCAGATCAATTTTCCCCACACTCATCTGCAACTGATGAATACCTAATTTACTGTTTTGGAAGAACCACTACTCCTGGATCCTAAATTTCCACTTAGCTTGAAATTTAATGTGGCTTTTCAAACTGGGAAGGAGGAAACAGAAGGCTTTTCTCCCTGTCTTAATGCCTGATGATGAATTGTTTTCAAATATCACCGTGTACCTGACCTTCAGCAGGAAATCATGGTCCTTGGTTTGCTCACTGCAGAGCAAAGAAGGGTCACACAACTGGATCTCCCAGATAAAAGTCCAATTAACCTCAACATAGTTGCTCACAGAGTCAAAAGAAGCAGCAGAAGGCACTAGCTTTAGCTCCCAAGTGCATCTCCTTTTCCTGTGATTCATTATATTTAATATTAACCAAAGAGTGTTAATTCAGCCCAAGAGGAAGGTCAAGAGTTCCGATCCCTTCTGTCTCCCCACCACTCTCTGACTGTCTCCCCATCAGAGTCTTGTCAACAGCCAGGTGGTTTGCTTGTTTAGTGGGACTACAAACAGAAGCACTGGTGAGAATTTCTAGAAAAAGCAGTGCTAGCAGCAGCTGGCGGCCAGCCAATGTAGAGTTCTCTGGAGAACCCCAGACATTTTTATCCTCATCTATAGGCCTGGGGTTTGAAACAGTGTGATCATTCCCAGGAGAGCCCAGGTTGACAAAAGGCGGTCTTGTGTAATAGCATCATATTATGTTTTTAAAAACTGGCTCGCAGTTGCTTTATTCACATTTCTGTGAAAGATTTATCTGCATAGACCAGACTCGGCTGTAGATCATTTCCTATTGTGTCTAAAATGATAAGACTAGTTATTTCTTGTGTTCAACCCTTGTGGGGAATTAGGTGGCCATCCCTTTGCCTCTTTGGTTTCATTCTGCTCAATTCCCAGGCATTTACTATCATCCAAATTGTGTTTGATTAGCATAAGCTAGATTTCCCACAAGAGTTTTCCTAATACATTTCTTCTTCAATCCAATCCCACTTGGATGCAGTAAGCCCCTTTTGTTCCTCTAGTATGTCATTCAAACAGATACCAAAGAGAGATGTGTGTGATCCTTGGTGCTTGGCAATGACAAGAATGGAGGTTGCGGGATGCGGTTCAGAAACCAATGCAGTAACAGTAAACAGAATGGCAGAGGAGTGAAGAGAGACCCCTCCCCTGGCCACCGCCCCCGACTGCCGTCCTCACCATCCATGTGATCAGCCTTCTGTTTGGGGACAAAAATGATATCAAAGGACTTGTGATTTTTTTTTTAAAAGAACAAAGTCTCTGTAAAATTCAATCAAGTAAAAGACTTTGTTGTAGCATTAAAGAATCTCTTGGCTATCCAAGGACAGGAAGTGAGGAGTGAAGGCAATTCTCTTTCAAGAGCTGCATGGCCTTTTCCTCTCACGGTGTATCTGTGTGTTTTGTGATTTTTGTCTGAGAGTGGCAGACTTTTCTGCAACCGTGGGAATTCTTTGAGACCGAGGTTGAAGTTGGGACTGCCAACCCAGGCCCCCTCTGTTTGAAGCTTTTCAGACTCTACCGCTAGCAGGAATCCGGACTGCAAGCCATGTGAGAATTGGCTTAGGGCTGGCTTAGGGTGTCCACTCAGCACCAAGACCCAGAGAAATGAGATCCTTGTTTCCGCTTTCTGTAGAGTGGGGTTTATTTCTCACTCATCTGTATGTGCACTGAAGGTGTAGTCCTCTGGGGTTCCAACATTATGGGAGGGGTCTTCAATCAGATTGTGCATCTTGATTGGGTCCCCAGTTCAGGGCAGAAGTTCAGAAGCTCCATGGTTTGGCAGAAATTTTCAGGGTGAAAGCCAGCTTTGGTATTCATTGCTGATCAGGGTCCCTGCTCTGATTCCTTTCTGCAGAAAACTTTATTTTTTGCCAGCTCATTAAAAAAAAAATTTTTTTTTAAATTAGCTGCTATTTCAGTTGTCTTAATCCATGAGTTTTTGGGAAGATCAGGAATTTATCTCACAATGTCTCTACTTCTCTATGAATTTCTTTCTGTATTCCTTTTTCTGTTAGGCTGACTTATTTTAGTCTTCCACAATTCCAGCTTATTGTGGTTTGTATAACTAAGGCCTCTTTAGTTCTGGTACTACTTCTGTTTCTGCCCTCACTGCTCTTTGCCCCCATCATTCCAATTCCTAATGAAATTGACAAGGGAATCTAAATATCAAGCAGAGCCATTCAGATTCATGGGTCATTGGTCACTGCTGCTGTTGGGTTAGAGTCCACCTTGATTTCCATCAGGTGTGGTCACTGTGTGTGTGTGTGTGTGTGTGTGTGTGTGTGTGTTGCCAGGAGTCGGGGAGCATGGGCCATGTCTCATGAAATGTGGTCACCATTTCTTAACAGGGTTGTGGGCACATGGTTTCTGCTCGAAGAAGGTATGGGAAGGAACCATGAAATATTTTTAGTACAAAACCTATAAGAACAATTCTCCCCCCTCTCCTGCCTTAAAAACAATAACAGGAAAGAACTGGATGGATTCAAGGCAGAAATGGTTTCTATAAAATCCATTCTCAAAGTGAGATGGATGGTTCATGACAATCATAGTAGAATCCTGCCTTCAGACTAGTATCATGACCATTAAATCCAACTCCCTGTTTATGCCATTTTGAAAGACCATGAAATTACTGCAGAAACACATGAGGGCCAAAATAGATTCACCAAAAGCAGTTTAGAAACTACTTTAGCAACTTTTATTAAGTAGTCTTTTTAAAGTATTAACAAATGGCCAAGAGCTCATTTGAGAAGCATATTTGTATCTCTGCACTAGCGCTATAATGAAATAAGGTACAGCATCCATTTCACCTCTCCTCTCAGCTTCAGTCACTTGACAGCTAAACTTGTTGAAAGAGTTGTCTATAGGCACTGCCCCTACTTTTCTACGGCCCAGCTTCACCTCAAGTCACTAAAATGTGCACCACAATCCTTAGCACGGCAGCAATTTTATGGGAACCGGGACTCATTTGTTTTGTTCACTACTGTATCTCCAGCAGAAGCAACAGGGCCTAACACAATAGGCTCTCAATGGATATTTGTGAAAGAAACAATAACTGTAATGGAATATTAACTACCCATTTGTATGAAAATGTTTATGGAAGTTTTAAATAATATTAGGAAATGCTTAAATAGGAAAAAGACTAGAAAATATTTCATATGATCTCAGCTATTACCATGCATGGAAAAAAGACCAGAAGGAAACACACTGAAATGTTAACAGTGGTTCTCTGGAGCCGGATTATAAATGATAATTACTTTCTTTTTTGTCTGTTTTTTTTTCCCCCATTCTGCCAGTCTTTAATAATGGCAGTTGATGTCATTAAACCAAAATGAAATCCAAGCAATAACATAAAAGATGTGGCTTAGTTTTTCAATGCACTGTACTTTCAGGCTTAAATGGCAAATATTAGTGTACTTACTGAAGATGATGTACTGGATAAGATCGCATCTGATAAGTGGAGATTAATTGTTCAGAGGATAATGGATTTATTGGTACCTGTCATTATAATTGTTTGTTTCATCTTCTAACCAGACAACAAACACTTTACTACAAGACAGTGGTCACAACAACAACATTTATTTATTGAATGGTAAATGTGTATGGCACATCCATTATCTTATTTAAGCATCACACTAATCCTCTAAGGCCGGGTTCCTAAACCTCTGGGATCTAATGCCAGATGATCTGAGGTGGAGCTGATGTAATAATAATAGAAATAAAGTTTATAATAAATGTGATACACTTGAATCATCCTGAAACAATCTCCTAAGCCCAGGTCCATGGAAAAAAATTGTCTTCCACGAAACCAGTCCCTGGTGCCAAAAAGGTCAGGGACTGCAGCTCTAAAGGAAATGTGATTAGTCCCAATTTTCATATGGGAAAACTGAGGCATGGAGTGTGTATGGAACTGGTCCAGGATCACAGTCTTAGTAAAGGTCCAGATCGAGTTCTTAACCAGAGCTCTAGGGATCATGGCTTTTATCAGCACCCTTCCAACTGGTTTATCCTACGTGCTGAGGCATGATGCTAAATACAACCTACAAACTCCACCCAGAAACCCACCCATTGCAGGAATTTTCAGGCTGCTGCACACATTGCTGTATTTGTGCTCTTTTCTCACCATGGTTGGCTGAAGCGGCAAAAGAGTTCATGGTTGGCTTAGGTCAAGCTGGGTATTGGGCTAAAGTGAGAAGCACTTGGTGCAAATGACTTGAAGAGTTGTCATTGCTGAGGAATGTATAAAACCAAAAATATACTTTAAAAGGGCTTCCCTGATGGCTCAGCGGGTAAAGAATCCACCTGCAATGAAGGAGACACAGGAGACTGGAGTTTGATCCCTGGGTTGGGAAGATCCCCCGGAGGAAAAAAATGGCAATCCACTCCAATATTCTTGCCTGAAAACTCTCGTGAACAGAGAAGCCTGGCAGACTACAGTCTGTGGGGTCGCAAAGAGTCAGACAGGACTGAGCAACTGACACACGCATACTTTAAAAATCTGCAGTGCACACAGATAAATGC